>NC_090414.1:9044564-9682421 GCF_036365525.1 Heterodontus francisci
AGACAGAAAGGGAAAGACAGATGGAGGGACAGAGAGAGAAGGAGAGAGAGGGAGAGGCAAAGACAGGGAGAGAAGGAGAGAGCGGGAGAGACAGAAAGGGAAAGACAGATGGAGAGACAGAGAGAGAGAGACACACAGATAGAAGGAGAGAGAGGGAGAGACAGAGAGAGAGGCAGAGACAGAGAGAAGGAGAGAGAGGGAGAGACAGAAAGGGAAAGATAGATGGAGGGACAGAGAGAGAAGGAGAGAGAGGGAGAGACAGAGAGAGAGGCAGAGACAGAGAGAGAAGGAGAGAGAGGGAGAGACAGAAAGGGAAAGACAGATGGAGAGACAGAGAGAGAGACACACACAGATAGAAAGAGAGAGAGGGAGAGACAGAGAGGAAAAGGCAGATGGAGGGGCAGGGAGAGAGACAGAGAGAATGGCAGAGACAGAGATAGAAGGAGAGAGAGGGAGTGTCAGGAGGAGTGGGAGAGGGAGATAGAGGGGGAGAGACAGATAGAGGGAGAGACAGACAGATAGAGGGGGAGACAGACAGATAGAGGGGGAGAGTGAGATAGAGGGGGAGAGTGAGATAGAGGGGGAGAGGGAGATTGAGGGGGAGAGTGAGAGAGAGGGGCAGAGGCAGATAGAGGGGCAGAGGGAGATAGAGGGGCAGAGGGAGATGGAGGGTGGAGAGGGAGAGAGAGGGGGGAGAGGGAGAGAGAGGGGGGAGTGGGAGAGAGAGCGGGAGAGGGAGAGAGTGAGATAGAGGGCGAGAGACACATCAATGGGGAGAGTGCGATAGAGGGGGAAGGATGGGATAGAGTGGGGAGAGGGAGATAGAGTGGGGAGAGGGAGATAGAGGGGGAGAGGGATAGAGAGCGGGAGAGGGAGTGAGAGCGGGAGATAGAGGGGGATTGGGAGATAGAGGGGGAGAGGGAGATAGAGGGGGAGAGGGAGATAGAGGGTGGAGACGGAGATAGAGGGGGAGAGATGGATGGGGTAGAGGGTGGTGAACCTGTGGAATTCTCTACCGCAGAAGGCAGTGGAGGCCAAGTCATTAAATATATTCATGGAGGAGAAAGATATATTTCTAAATGTCAAAGGGATCAAGGGGTTTGGGGAGAAAGTGGGAACAGGGTACTGAATTAGACCATCGGTCATGATCTTTATTGAATGACGGAGCAGGCCCAAAGGGCCGAATGGCCTGCTCCTGCTCCTATTTTCTATGTTTCTATGAGAGAGGCGGATTGGGAGAGGGAGAGAGAAGGAGAAACAGAGAGAGAAGGAGAGATAGAGATGTAGTGAGGTGACCCTGATCTTCTCTCTCTCACACACACACAGACACACACACACACACACACACACACACACTCTCACACACACACACACACACACACACACACACAGACAGATTTTACAATCCACACTGATGTCAGTAAAAATGACCAACAGAACCTCAGTAACAATCCCCAGTGTCTGCCCAGTCCTGTAGAGAGACAGAGAGAGAGATAGGGCAGTGACAGAGAAAGACAGTGAAAGAGGGAGGACAAAAGAGCTTGTAGGAGAAACTTTACATTTCTTTGTGTTCCACAGATTTTATTAAAAGTTGAAAGGGACTGGACACTGGAAAAGCTGTCAACACACAACAACAACACTGAGAGACTTTAGATGTGAGGGAAGGGGAGACACACTTTAAAATCCACACTGATGTCAGTAAAAATCCCCAAACACAACCTCAGTAACAATCCCCATTATCTGCCCAGTCCTGTATTGTGGGTTTTCTTCTTTGGCCTCCTTATCTCGAGAGACAATGGGTAAGTGCCTGGAGGTGGTCAGTGGTTTGTGGAGCAGCGCCTGGAGTGGCTATAAAGGCCAATTCTAGAGTGACAAGCTCTTCCACAGGTGCTGCAGAGAAATGAGATTGTCGGGGCTGTTACACAGTTGGCTCTTCCCTTGCGCCTCTGTCTTTTTTGTGGGTTTAGTGTGAGGGTTTGAGGGGGGAGGGTTGGATCAGTGTTTGATATTTTGAAACTGCAGGGAAAGAATGAAAGGTTTAAAATGAACTAAGAGATGTCTGAAAGCATTGCTGTGCTGGGATTAACATATCAATGGACTGGAAAAGTCAGGAAGGTCCTGTCCTGGGATTAACATATCAATGGACTGGAAAAGTCAGGAAGGTCCTGTCCTGGGATTAACATATCAATGGACAGGCCCCCTCCCCCGCCCCCGAGGCAGGAGATTGAGAGACAGCCCAACATGTCAGAGGCTCAAGGGGTGGAGTTTGCAAACAGCTCACTCAGGATATAAACTGGGTTTGAAGATCTCAGTTCCAATCACAAAACCCACCTTTCACTCTCTCTCTAGAGAGAGTGGACACATTCCCCAGTCTGATTCAGTGTGTGTGTCTGTGTATCTGTGTGTGTGCTCTCTCTGTCTCAATCTGCTTTATAACTGTGATTTGATTGTATTTGAATATTGCTGATTGTCTGTGTAACTGAGAGAGGAAACCCTGGGCTCTTGCTATGTAATTTTGTTTAAAAATATCCTCACTTTGTATTTTAATCCAATTTTTTTCTCCTTTCCCCTGAGGAATTTTCATTCTGAAAACTGCACCGTGAAGGTGAAAATAGGGAAAGTCTGGGACGAGGAATCCTTGGACAGGAGCTTCCTCCAGAGGGGATGGACTGAGGCCTTGTCCACAGGCTGCACCCAAAGGGCCCACGTGAGTTGTGTCAGTTTATTAGCCTGAGGTTTAATTTCCTCTCTGGGGCCCTGGGTTAACCATTTCATGTTGGATTGGGGCTCCTGGTGTTTTATACAGATTGAAAGCCTGGGGTTAAAGGAGCAGCCCCAGGAGGGAGTCCCATTTTGCCACTTGCTCCTTCCAGCCCTGTCTGTGAGGTTTGCTGGTGTTTTGGTCAATGCGAGGAAGCTGACAGTGAAATAAGATGCACGGTGCCCATTTTAATTCATTTTACTGTAGTTCTGAGCTTTCTCTCTGTCTCCACATTCTTTCCCTGTGTCTCTATCTCCCCCCCATGCTTTCTCTTCTCTGTCTCGGTTTCACACTCACCTTCTCCAATTAAACCTTTAATAAATAAAAAAACATGCCACACACGGCAATGTGATTTGTCGTTATTTGAAATGGTGAGACAGAATCAGCAGCTTGTTCCCAGTTTAAAGAGGGAGTTTCACCCTTTCTGGGGACTGAAATCTGCCTAATATCACATTGCAGCTTGTGGGATCTTGCTGTGCATCTCGTGCCCTTAAGCATTTCCTGCACAACAATGCGGACACTTTAAAATTCAGCTTCCTGAGGGTGTAGTATGGATTTCTCTGTTTACTCTCCATCTTCCTCTGCTTTTCTCTCCCCCGCACTTTCTCTATTTTAACCATTAATCAATAGGTGCCACAATGTGCGCACAGCAAGATCCCACAGGCAGCAATATGATAATATGCAGATAATGTGTTTTCAGTGATGTAAGTTTCGGGATCGCAGAGGGAGGGACTTTCCTGCAGCGGCTAAGTGGTTAGTACCGCAGCCTCACAGCTCCAGCAACCCAGGTTGGGTTCTGGGTACTGCCTGTGCGGAGTTTGCAAGTTCTCCGTGTGGGTTTCCTCCGGGTGCTCTGGTTTCCTGCCACAAGCCAAAGACTTGCGGGTTGATAGGGACAGAGAGAGAGGCAGAGAGAGAGGCAGAGAGAGAGGCAGAGACAGAGAGAGAAGGAGAGACTGGGAGGGAAAGACAGATGGAGGGACAGAGAGGGAGACAGAGATAGAAGGAGAGAGAGGGAGAGACAGGGAGGGAAAGGCAGATGGAGGGACAGAGAGAGAGAGACAGGGAGATAAATGGAGTGACAGGGAGGGAAGGACAGATGGAGGGATAGAGAGATAGAGACAGAGATAGAAGGAGAGAGATGGAGTGATGGGTGGGGTGTGGGAAGACAGATGGAGGGACAGGGAGAGAGGCAGGGATAGAACGAGTGAGAGGGAGTGATAGGGAGGGAAATACAGATGGAAAGACAGAGAGAAAGACAGAGATAGGAGAGAGAGGGAGTGACAGGGAGGGAAAGACGGATGGAGGGACAGAGTGAGAGAGAAGGAGAGAGAGGGAGTGACAGAGAAGGAGAGAGGGGTTGACAGAGGGAAAAACAGATGGAGAGACAGAGAGAGATACAGAGATAGAAGGAGAGAGAGGGAGTGTCAGGGAGGCAAAGACAGATAGAGGGACAGACTGAGAGAGATGGAGTGACAGGGAGGGAAGGACTGATGGAGGGACAAAGTGAGGGACAGAGAGAGAAGGAGTGACAGGGAGGGAGGGACAGATGGAGGGATAGAGAGAGAGAGACAGAGATAGAAGGAGAGAGAGGGAGTGACAGAAAGGGAAAGTCAGATGGAGGGACAGAGAGAGAGCGCGAGGAAGAGGCAGAGACAGAGATAGAAGGAGAGAGAGGGAGTAACATGGGGGGAAAGACAGATGGAGGGACAGAGAGAGAGAGAAGGAGGGAGAGGGAGAGACAGAGAGAAAGAGAGTGGGAGTGACAGAGAGGGAAAGACAAATGGTGGAACAGAGAGAGAGAGACAGAGATAGAAGAAGAGAGATGGAGCCACAGAGAGGGAAAGACAAATGGTGGAACAGAGAGAGAGACAGAGATAGAAGAAGAGAGATGGAGCCACAGAGAGGGAAAGACAGATGGAGGGACAGAGAGAGAGACAGAGATAGAAGGAGAGAGAAGGAGTGACTGGGAGGGAAAGGCAGATGGAGTGACCGAGGGAGAGAGACAGAGAGACAGATAGAGAGGCAGAGACAGAGAGAGGAGAGTGTGGGTGAGACAGAGAGGGAAAGGCAGTTGGAGAGACAAAGAGAGAGAGAGGCAGAGATGGAAGGAGAGAGAGGGAGTGACAGGAAGGGAAAGACATATGGAAAGACAGAGAGAGAGAGACAGAGATAGATGAAGAGAGAGGGAGAGACAGAGAGGTAAAGACAGATGGATGGACAGAGAGAGAGAGAGGCAGAGTTGGAAGGAGAGAGCGGGAGACACAGAGAGGGGGAGAGAGTGGGAGAGACAGAGAGGGAAAGACAGATGGAGGGACAGAGAGAGAGACAGAGAGAGAAGGAGAGTGAGAGAGTGTCAGTGACGGAAAGACAGATGGAGGGCAGAGAGAGAGAGACAGGGAGAGAAATGGAGTGACAGGGAGGGAAGGACAGATGGAGGGATAGAGAGATAGAGACAGAGATAGAAGGAGAGAGATGGAGTGATGGGTGGGGTGTGGGAAGACAGATGGAGGGACAGGGAGAGAGGCAGAGATAGAACGAGTGAGAGGGAGTGATAGGGAGGGAAATACAGATGGAAAGACAGAGATAGGAGAGAGAGGGTGTGAAAGGGAGGGAAAGACGGATGGAGGGACAGAGTGAGAGAGAAGGAGAGAGAGGGAGAGACAGAGAAGGAGAGAGGGGCTGACAGAGGGGAAAACAGATGGAGAGACAGAGAGAGATACAGAGATAGGAGAGAGAGGGAGTGTCAGGGAGGCAAAGACAGATAGAGGGACAGACTGAGAGACGGAGAGAGATGGAGTGACAGGGAGGGAAGGACTGATGGAGGGATAGAGAGAGAGAAAGACATAGAGGGAGTGACAGAGAGGGAAAGACAGGTGGAGAGACAGAGAGAGGCAGAGATAGAAGGAGAGAGAGAGAAAGGGAGAGAAGGAGAGAGATGGAGTGACAGAGAGGGAAGGATGGATAGAGGGATAGAGAGCGAGAGACATAGATAGAAGGAGAGAGAGGGAGTGACAGATGGTGGTGGGGGGGGGGGTGGGATACAGATGGAGTGACTGAGAGAGAGAGAAGGAGAGAGAGGGATAGACAGAGAGAAGGAGAGAGGGATTGGCAGAGAGGGAAAGACAGTTGGAGGAACAGAGAGCGAGACAGAGATAGAATGAGAGAGAGGGAGTGATGGAGAGGGAACGACAGATGGAGGGACAGAGAGAGATGCAGAGACAGAGAGAGAAGGAGAGAGAGGGAGAGACAGAAAGGGAAAGACAGATGGAGAGACAGAGAGACACAGATAGAAGGAGAGAGAGGGAGAGACAGAGAGGAAAAGGCAGATGGAGGGGCAGAGAGAGAGAGATTAAGAGAGAGCGACAGAGAGAGAGATAGAAGGAGAAAGACATAGAGATAGAGAGGGAAAGACAGAAGGAGGGACAGAGAGAGAGACAGAGAGAGTGGCAGAGACAGAGATAGATGGAGAGAGAGTGAGTGTCAGGAGGAGGGGGAGAGGGAGATGGAGGGGGGAGAGACAGATAGAGGGAGAGAGACAGATAGAGGGAGGGAGACAGACAGATAGATGGAGACAGACAGATAGAGAGAGAGACAGACAGATAGAGGGGCAGAGGGAGAGAGAGGGGCAGAGGGAGAGAGGGGGGGAGAGGGAGAGAGGGGGGGAGAGGGAGAGAGGGGGGGAGAGGGAGAGAGGGGGGGAGAGGGAGATATAAGGGGGGAGTGGGAGAGAGAGCGGGAGAGGGAGAGAGAGCGGGAGAGGGAGAAAGTGAGATAGAGGGCGAGAGACAGATTGAGGGGGAGTGGGAGATAGAGGGGGGAGAGGGAGATAGGGGGAAAGGGAGAGAGTGCGGGAGAGGGAGAGAGGTAGATAGAGGGGGAGAGACAGATAGAGGGCGAGAGTTAGATAGAGGGCGAGAGTGAGATAGAGGGGGAGAGGGAGATATTGGGGGTGTGTGAGATAGTGAGGGGAGAGACAGATAGAGAGGACGAGTGTGATAGAGGGGGAGAGTGAGATAGAGGGGAAGAGTGAGATAGAGGGTGTGTGTGAGATAGAGGGGGTGTGTGAGATAGAGGGTGTGTGTGAGATAGAGGGGGTGTGGGAGATAGAGGGGGTGTGTGAGATAGAGGGGGTGTGGGAGATAGAGGGGGTGTGGGAGATAGAGGGAGAGAGTGAGATAGAGGGGGTGTGGGAGATAGAGGGGGTGTGGGAGATAGAGGGGGTGTGGGAGATAGAGGGAGAGAGTGAGATAGAGGGGGTGTGGGAGATAGAGGGGGTGTGGGAGATAGAGGGAGAGAGTGAGATAGAGGGGAAGACTGAGATCGAGGGGATGTGTGAGATCGAGGGGATGTGTGAGATAGAGTGGGAGAGTGAGATAGAGGGGGGAGAGTGAGATAGAGGGGGGAGAGTGAGATAGAGGGGGGAGAGTGAGATAGAGGGGGATTCGGAGATAGAGGGGGAGAGGGAAATAGAGCGGGGAGAGGGAGATCGAGGGGGAGTGGGAGATAGAGGGTGGAGACGGAGATCGAGCGGGAGAGATGGATGGGGTAGAGGGTGGTGAACCTGTGGAATTCTCTACCGCAGAAGGCAGTGGAGGCCAAGTCATTAAATATATTCATGGAGGAGAGAGATATATTTCTTAATGTCAAAGGGATCAAGGGGTATGGGGAGAAAGTGGGAACAGGGTACTGAATTAGACCATCGGTCATGATCTTTGTTGAATTTTAAAGAGTGTTTAAAGAGGGCATTTCACCCTTTCTGGGGACTGAAATCTAGCTATTATCACATTGCTGCTCGTGGGATCTTGCTGTGCATGTAGTGCCCAGCAGCATTTCCTGCAGAGCAATGAGGACACTTTAAAATTCAGCTTCCTGTGGGTGTAGTATGGATTTCTCTGTGTTTTCTCTCCATCTTCCTCTGCTTTTCTCTCCCCCGCACTTTCTCTATTTTAACCATTAATCAATAGGTGCCACAATGTGTGCACAGCAAGATCCCACAGGCAGCAATATGATAATATGCAGATAATGTGTTTTCAGTGAAGTAAGTTTCGGGATCGCAGAGGGAGGGACTTTCCTGCAGTGGCTAAGTGGTTAGTACCGCAGCCTCACAGCTCCAGCAACCCAGGTTGGGTTCTGGGTACTGCCTGTGCGGAGTTTGCAAGTTCTCCGTGTGGGTTTCCTCCGGGTGCTCTGGTTTCCTGCCACAAGCCAAAGACTTGCGGGTTGATAGGGACAGAGAGAGAGACAGAGAGAGAGGCAGAGAGAGAGGCAGAGAGAGAGAGGCAGAGACAGAGAGAGAAGGTGAGAGAGGGAGAGACTGGGAGGGAAAGACAGATGGAGGGACAGAGAGGGAAACAGAGATAGAAGGAGAGAGATGGAGTGATGGGTGGGGTGTGGGAAGACAGATGGAGGGACACGGAGAGAGGCAGGGATAGAACGAGTGAGAGGGAGTGATAGGGAGGGAAATACAGATGGAAAGACAGAGAGAAAGACAGATTGGAGAGAGAGGGAGTGACAGGGAGGGAAAGACGGATGGAGGGACAGAGTGAGAGAGAAGGAGAGAGAGGGAGTGACAGAGAAGGAGAGAGGGGTTGACAGATGGAAAAACAGATGGAGAGACAGAGAGAGATACAGAGATAGAAGGAGAGAGAGGGAGTGTCAGGGAGGCAAAGACAGATAGAGGGACAGACTGAGAGACAGAGAGAGATGGAGTGACAGGGAGGGAAGGACTGATGGAGGGACAGAGAGAGAAGGAGAGAGATGGAGTGACAGGGAGGGAGGGACAGATGGAGGGATAGAGAGAGAGAGACAGAGATAGAAGGAGAGAGATGGAGTGACATGGGGGGAAAGACAGATGGAGGGACAGAGAGAGAGAGAGAGAGAGAGAGAGAGGAAGAGGCAGAGACAGAGATAGAAGGAGAGAGAGGGAGTGACATGGGGGGAAAGACAGATGGAGGGACAGAGAGAGAGAGAAGGAGGGAGAGGGAGAGACAGAGAGAAGGAGAGTGGGAGTGACAGAGAGGGAAAGACAAATGGTGGAACAGAGAGAGAGACAGAGATAGAAGGAGAGAGAGGGAGCAACAGAAAGGGAAAGACAAATGGTGGAACAGAGAGAGAGACAGAGATAGAAGGAGAGAGAGGGAGCCACAGAGAGGGAAAGACAGATGGAGGGACAGAGAGAGAGACAGAGATAGAAGGAGAGAGAGGGAGAGACAGGGAGGGAAAGGCAGATGGAGGGACAGAGAGAGAGAGACAGGGAGATAAATGGAGTGACAGGGAGGGAAGGACAGATGGAGGGATAGAGAGATAGAGACAGAGATAGAAGGAGAGAGATGGAGTGATGGGTGGGGTGTGGGAAGACAGATGGAGGGACAGGGAGAGAGGCAGGGATAGAACGAGTGAGAGGGAGTGATAGGGAGGGAAATACAGATGGAAAGACAGAGAGAAAGACAGAGATAGGAGAGAGAGGGAGTGACAGGGAGGGAAAGACGGATGGAGGGACAGAGTGAGAGAGAAGGAGAGAGAGGGAGTGACAGAGAAGGAGAGAGGGGTTGACAGAGGGAAAAACAGATGGAGAGACAGAGAGAGATACAGAGATAGAAGGAGAGAGAGGGAGTGTCAGGGAGGCAAAGACAGATAGAGGGACAGACTGAGAGAGATGGAGTGACAGGGAGGGAAGGACTGATGGAGGGACAAAGTGAGGGACAGAGAGAGAAGGAGTGACAGGGAGGGAGGGACAGATGGAGGGATAGAGAGAGAGAGACAGAGATAGAAGGAGAGAGAGGGAGTGACAGAAAGGGAAAGTCAGATGGAGGGACAGAGAGAGAGCGCGAGGAAGAGGCAGAGACAGAGATAGAAGGAGAGAGAGGGAGTAACATGGGGGGAAAGACAGATGGAGGGACAGAGAGAGAGAGAAGGAGGGAGAGGGAGAGACAGAGAGAAAGAGAGTGGGAGTGACAGAGAGGGAAAGACAAATGGTGGAACAGAGAGAGAGAGACAGAGATAGAAGAAGAGAGATGGAGCCACAGAGAGGGAAAGACAAATGGTGGAACAGAGAGAGAGACAGAGATAGAAGAAGAGAGATGGAGCCACAGAGAGGGAAAGACAGATGGAGGGACAGAGAGAGAGACAGAGATAGAAGGAGAGAGAAGGAGTGACTGGGAGGGAAAGGCAGATGGAGTGACCGAGGGAGAGAGACAGAGAGACAGATAGAGAGGCAGAGACAGAGAGAGGAGAGTGTGGGTGAGACAGAGAGGGAAAGGCAGTTGGAGAGACAAAGAGAGAGAGAGGCAGAGATGGAAGGAGAGAGAGGGAGTGACAGGAAGGGAAAGACATATGGAAAGACAGAGAGAGAGAGACAGAGATAGATGAAGAGAGAGGGAGAGACAGAGAGGTAAAGACAGATGGATGGACAGAGAGAGAGAGAGGCAGAGTTGGAAGGAGAGAGCGGGAGACACAGAGAGGGGGAGAGAGTGGGAGAGACAGAGAGGGAAAGACAGATGGAGGGACAGAGAGAGAGACAGAGAGAGAAGGAGAGTGAGAGAGTGTCAGTGACGGAAAGACAGATGGAGGGCAGAGAGAGAGAGACAGGGAGAGAAATGGAGTGACAGGGAGGGAAGGACAGATGGAGGGATAGAGAGATAGAGACAGAGATAGAAGGAGAGAGATGGAGTGATGGGTGGGGTGTGGGAAGACAGATGGAGGGACAGGGAGAGAGGCAGAGATAGAACGAGTGAGAGGGAGTGATAGGGAGGGAAATACAGATGGAAAGACAGAGATAGGAGAGAGAGGGTGTGAAAGGGAGGGAAAGACGGATGGAGGGACAGAGTGAGAGAGAAGGAGAGAGAGGGAGAGACAGAGAAGGAGAGAGGGGCTGACAGAGGGGAAAACAGATGGAGAGACAGAGAGAGATACAGAGATAGGAGAGAGAGGGAGTGTCAGGGAGGCAAAGACAGATAGAGGGACAGACTGAGAGACGGAGAGAGATGGAGTGACAGGGAGGGAAGGACTGATGGAGGGATAGAGAGAGAGAAAGACATAGAGGGAGTGACAGAGAGGGAAAGACAGGTGGAGAGACAGAGAGAGGCAGAGATAGAAGGAGAGAGAGAGAAAGGGAGAGAAGGAGAGAGATGGAGTGACAGAGAGGGAAGGATGGATAGAGGGATAGAGAGCGAGAGACATAGATAGAAGGAGAGAGAGGGAGTGACAGATGGTGGTGGGGGGGGGGTGGGATACAGATGGAGTGACTGAGAGAGAGAGAAGGAGAGAGAGGGATAGACAGAGAGAAGGAGAGAGGGATTGGCAGAGAGGGAAAGACAGTTGGAGGAACAGAGAGCGAGACAGAGATAGAATGAGAGAGAGGGAGTGATGGAGAGGGAACGACAGATGGAGGGACAGAGAGAGATGCAGAGACAGAGAGAGAAGGAGAGAGAGGGAGAGACAGAAAGGGAAAGACAGATGGAGAGACAGAGAGACACAGATAGAAGGAGAGAGAGGGAGAGACAGAGAGGAAAAGGCAGATGGAGGGGCAGAGAGAGAGAGATTAAGAGAGAGCGACAGAGAGAGAGATAGAAGGAGAAAGACATAGAGATAGAGAGGGAAAGACAGAAGGAGGGACAGAGAGAGAGACAGAGAGAGTGGCAGAGACAGAGATAGATGGAGAGAGAGTGAGTGTCAGGAGGAGGGGGAGAGGGAGATGGAGGGGGGAGAGACAGATAGAGGGAGAGAGACAGATAGAGGGAGGGAGACAGACAGATAGATGGAGACAGACAGATAGAGAGAGAGACAGACAGATAGAGGGGCAGAGGGAGAGAGAGGGGCAGAGGGAGAGAGGGGGGGGAGAGGGAGAGAGGGGGGGAGAGGGAGAGAGGGGGGGAGAGGGAGAGAGGGGGGAGAGGGAGATATAAGGGGGGAGTGGGAGAGAGAGCGGGAGAGGGAGAGAGAGCGGGAGAGGGAGAAAGTGAGATAGAGGGCGAGAGACAGATTGAGGGGGAGTGGGAGATAGAGGGGGGAGAGGGAGATAGGGGGAAAGGGAGAGAGTGCGGGAGAGGGAGAGAGGTAGATAGAGGGGGAGAGACAGATAGAGGGCGAGAGTTAGATAGAGGGCGAGAGTGAGATAGAGGGGGAGAGGGAGATATTGGGGGTGTGTGAGATAGTGAGGGGAGAGACAGATAGAGAGGACGAGTGTGATAGAGGGGGAGAGTGAGATAGAGGGGAAGAGTGAGATAGAGGGTGTGTGTGAGATAGAGGGGGTGTGTGAGATAGAGGGTGTGTGTGAGATAGAGGGGGTGTGGGAGATAGAGGGGGTGTGTGAGATAGAGGGGGTGTGGGAGATAGAGGGGGTGTGGGAGATAGAGGGAGAGAGTGAGATAGAGGGGGTGTGGGAGATAGAGGGGGTGTGGGAGATAGAGGGGGTGTGGGAGATAGAGGGAGAGAGTGAGATAGAGGGGGTGTGGGAGATAGAGGGGGTGTGGGAGATAGAGGGAGAGAGTGAGATAGAGGGGAAGACTGAGATCGAGGGGATGTGTGAGATCGAGGGGATGTGTGAGATAGAGTGGGAGAGTGAGATAGAGGGGGGAGAGTGAGATAGAGGGGGGAGAGTGAGATAGAGGGGGGAGAGTGAGATAGAGGGGGATTCGGAGATAGAGGGGGAGAGGGAAATAGAGCGGGGAGAGGGAGATCGAGGGGGAGTGGGAGATAGAGGGTGGAGACGGAGATCGAGCGGGAGAGATGGATGGGGTAGAGGGTGGTGAACCTGTGGAATTCTCTACCGCAGAAGGCAGTGGAGGCCAAGTCATTAAATATATTCATGGAGGAGAGAGATATATTTCTTAATGTCAAAGGGATCAAGGGGTATGGGGAGAAAGTGGGAACAGGGTACTGAATTAGACCATCGGTCATGATCTTTGTTGAATTTTAAAGAGTGTTTAAAGAGGGCATTTCACCCTTTCTGGGGACTGAAATCTAGCTATTATCACATTGCTGCTCGTGGGATCTTGCTGTGCATGTAGTGCCCAGCAGCATTTCCTGCAGAGCAATGAGGACACTTTAAAATTCAGCTTCCTGTGGGTGTAGTATGGATTTCTCTGTGTTTTCTCTCCATCTTCCTCTGCTTTTCTCTCCCCCGCACTTTCTCTATTTTAACCATTAATCAATAGGTGCCACAATGTGTGCACAGCAAGATCCCACAGGCAGCAATATGATAATATGCAGATTATGTGTTTTCAGTGATGTAAGTTTCGGGATCGCAGAGGGAGGGACTTTCCTGCAGTGGCTAAGTGGTTAGTACCGCAGCCTCACAGCTCCAGCAACCCAGGTTGGGTTCTGGGTACTGCCTGTGCGGAGTTTGCAAGTTCTCCGTGTGGGTTTCCTCCGGGTGCTCTGGTTTCCTGCCACATGCCAAAGACTTGCGGGTTGATAGGTAAATTGGCCATTATAAAAATTGTCCCTCGTGTAGGTAGGTGGTGGGAGAATTGAGGGAAGGTGGGGATGTGAGAGGGGGAAAAATGGCATTAATGTAGGATTAGCATAAATGGGTGGCTGATGGTCAGCGTTGGGCCGAAGGGCCTGTTTTAGTGCTGTATCTCTCTATGACTCGAATGTGATGTGTGGTTATTTTAAACTTTGACAGAAACATTTCAGCGGACGTTTCAATCTGGATTAAATCCCAGATCGAGAGAAAAAGAAACAGATGTGGATGGGGTGCAGGGGGGAGGGAGCAGGAGAAAGACAGGGAGAGGGGTGTTTGAGATTTTCAAACTGCAGGAATGTCCCTCCCTCTGGGATCTCGAAACTTACGTCACTAAAAACAGATTATCTGCATATTAGCATATTGTTGCCTTTGGGATCTTGCTGTGCACAGATTGCCTACAGGTTTCCTGCATTGCAACAGTGAGGACCACTTTAAAAATTAGTTCATTGATTCTCAACTGCTCCTAAGGGCCAATAATTACAAGAGCTGAACGTGAAGCTGTATAAAGGCTTGTGAAAAGTTTAAAGATGGAGTTCAGCATTTTCAGAGGACTGTGATAGGATATCTGGCTATGATCACATTGTGGGATCCTGCTGTGCATACATTCCCTGCATCAATTCTTACATTACAACACTGAGGCAGAAACAGATGGAGAGAAAAAGAGGGAGAGAGAGAAACAGCTGGAGGTGGCAGGTAAATCAGAGAGAGAGAGAGAGAGAGACAGGCGGAGTGTGGATGAGGGAGGGAAGGCAGAGAAAGATGGAGAAAGACAGAGAGAGAGAGAAATCCACACTCAAAATCTTGGTAAACTGAATTTTGAAGTGTCACCATTGCTGGGATCTTGCTGTGCCCAGCTTGCCTGCAGAATTCCCTGCATTGTGACAGTGAGTGCATTTTAGAAGTGAATTCATTGTGTGTAAAGCTCTCCTGAAGGCCTGGAATTTAAGTCCGGAGCTTGAAGCCGGTATAATTCCCAAATAATGCTGGTGTTTTGGGCAGTGCCGTGAATTTCTCTCTCTCTCTCCATCTGTCTCTCTGAATGAGAGTAACAGGAGGGAGAGAGACGCAGGAGAGTGAGGTAAACATGGAGGGAATCAAGAGGGGGAGAGAAGGGGTAGACCACTGTTATCAGACTGCTGCTTGTGGGATCTTGCCGTGCACCAAAGGTCTACAGCATTTCCAACGTAGCAACAGTGACGAGCACTTTAAAAATTGATTCATTTGGTGTCAAATACTTCTGTGAATCAGCAATGAAATGGGTGAAATGTGAAGGTTTGTAAAGGCTTGTTCTCATTCCCGAATATTGCTGGTGTTTGAGGCTGTGGGCTGAATTTGACAGTGAAATGAAACACCGGGGGACCATTTGAATTCAGATTTTCAGGGATGGGAATGTAGATTTCTCTCTCTATCCTTCTACAGGAGAGGGGATGGGGGTCACCAGTGTTTGTGTGCTTTTACAATGAGGCAAAAACAGATGTAGAGAGACACACAGAGAAATAGAGAGAGAGACAGCAGGAAATGACAGGGTAAACACATCTACATTTCCCACTCTCTGGCTCTGTGTCAGGGGATGTGTTTGTAAGTCACTGAGAGATTGTTTTATGTTAGTGAGTTTGAGAGAGAGTCCTGGGCTCTCGCTGTGTTTTATTTCTGTGCAAAAATGCTTTGCTTTGTTTGAATCAATTTTATTTCTCTTATTCCCAAGGAGAATCTTTTCGGAAGCTGCAGCTGTGATGATGCAGAGGGAGAATCTTTTAGCCACGTGGAATTCTCCGACAAGAGCTTTAACCGGAGAGGGAAAGTAATAATAAAAATATATTTGTCATTGTCAAATTAATTTCTAGATCCAGAAAAGAAGACTGTGTGATTTCGGGGCTGATAGAAAAACAAAGTGCTGGAAATGCTCAGTAATTCCAGCACAGTTTTTATTTCAGATTTCCAGCATCCTCAGTATTTTGATTTTGTGTTTTCGGGGGTCTGTGGATTTTTTTTACCACAAGGGAGGGGGCTGGATGGTGCTGCAAAGGGAATAGTTTGGGAATCGCTGCTCCAGAACAGTCAATGTAATCCCGTAGATTTCCCTCTCTCCATCTCTTGCTGCTACTTGTTCCCTGCACCTTCCTCTTTGTTCCTAACTCTGTTTCTTCACATCTTTAAATCTCTATCTCTGTATCTCTCAACATCCTTTCTATCTCTGCCTCTCTCTAGAGGCTCACAGATTTCCATTGTCATTCTCTCTCTGCGACTCTCTGCATCTTTATCTGTCTCTCTCTCACTCCATTTCTTCTCTCACTCACTTCCAAATCCCTGAATCTTTCCATCGCTGCTCCTCCTTTCCTGCAAGATTATCTCTGCATTTCCCCCATCCCGCAGCATCCCTCTCTATTCTGTAAACGCACCTTACTTTGTATCTCTGCCCCTCCACATCTTTCTGTCTCTGCATCTCTCTCTTGGTCTGGGATCTTTCTCAATTTCTCCATTTCTCTCTCTCTCTGCTCTTCTCGGTATTTCTGACCCTCTGTTCTCAGTTTCTCTCACTGGTTTCGGACTCCCTGCATCTCATTCTCCATCTCCCTTTCCATTTATTTCTCTCTAACTCTCTGTTCTGTCCTAATCCTGGGATCTGTTTTCTGTGTCTCTCTCCCTCTGTCAGGTGGTGGATTTGAACTCACAGCCTTGGTGTTGTACAGGGTGATTGTGAAGTGGGATCCTGCTTTCCATCTCTGCCCAGTTTTGCTCCCATTGAGGTAAAAACAGGGTAGAGATTCTGAACGGACAGCCGATACACAACCACCCTCCTCCCCTCCACCCTGGTTTACACCATTGGCACCAAGTCCGAGCCCAGCCCTGTGTTTCTTTGACTCTCTGTGTATCTGCTCCCTGACTGTCTCTGCCTGTCTCCTTGTGGTTCAATGGGGGAAGGGACAAGTCAGCCATTATCTAACATGGGTGGGATAGGATCAAAGGGCTGAATGGCCTCTTCCCGTCCCTGTGCAAAATCAATGTGTGAGTGTTTGTGTGTGTCTCCCTCTGTTTGATTGCCTGATGCCGATGGGGAGAGCAGGTGAAACACCTTTCTGCAGAGAGGGCTGTGTCCTGGACGTTAAAGGCTCAGACTGCCAGTTAGCCTCTGAAGGTCCTTGCTCTATGCCCGGCCCTGATTTTGTCCGGAAAGGAGTTAAAGGTGCCGGGGATCTGGGAGCAAATTGTTGGAATTCCATTGGCTTATCCAGATCTGGAATTAAAATGAATGAAAGATTGTCGAGAGATGGAGCCAAACCCAGGAAAGTGATGGAGGTGGGAATAACACGGTGGGGGGTGGGGGGGCTGTTCACGGGGGTGATGATACAGGGTGGGAATTAGTAGAGGGGAAGCTTTTACAGGACAGGGAGGGTATTTAGAAACCGGGAGAGTTTACAGTGGAGAGCGGGGGGAGAATTAGATTGGGTTCAGTTAATGGGGGGGGGGGGTATTTAGATGGGAGTCTGTTCACAGAACGGGGGGTATTTAGATGGGGGTCTATTGCGGGCGGGTATAGAGATGGGAGTCTGTTCCCGGGGGGTATTTAGATGGACGTTTGTTCCTGGGGGGCTATTCAGAGAAGAGTTTGTTCCAGGAGGGTATTGTGATGGGAGTTTGTTCCTGGGGGGTTATTCAGAGGGGAGTTTGTTCCTGGGGGGGTATTTAGATGGTAGTTTGTTCTGGGGATGTATTCAGTTGGGCGTTTGTTCCCGGGAGTTATTTAGATGGGGGTTTGTTCTGGGGGGTGTATTTAGATGGCAGTCTGTTCCAGGGTGGGGGTATTAAGATGGGAGTTTGTTCCCTGGGGGTATTTAGATCGGGGCCTGTTCCTGGGGGGTGTTATTCAGATGGGAGTCAGTTACTGGGGGTGTAGTTCGATGGCAGTTTGCTCTGGGGGGTGTATTTAGATGGCAGTCTGTTCCGGGGTGGGGGTATTTAGATGGGAGTTTGTTCCCGGGGGGGAATTTAAATGGGTGTTTGTTCCCGGGGTCTATTTAGATGGGAATCTCTCCTGGGCGGGTGGTAGTTTGATGGGTTGTCTTGTAACAGAGGGAAGGGGATAATTAGATGGGGGTCTGTTGATAATGAGGGTATTAGATGGGGGTCATTTAACAGGGGATATCAGACAGTTGTCTGCAGATGAGGATTATTTAGATCGGGGGTGTCTGTACAAGGGGGGGATGTTTTCTGGCGGGGGGAATTGCAGGAAAATGATTTGCGTGGTGGATAAAAATTGCGGGCGGTGGATAAGTTGAGGGCGGTGGATAAATTGAGGGCGGTGGATAAATTGAGCGTGGTGGATAGGGTCAGGAAAAGACAGACACATTTGGAAAGAGAGAGAGAAATGATAGAAAGAGAAATAGAGAAGACAGAAAGATACAAAGAAAGAGAGAGAAAAAGAGAAGGGAAAAATGTGGAGGGAAATAACAGAGACACAAAGAAATTGAAGGCACCAAAGTGAAAGACAGAAAGCCAGTGAGAAAGACAAAGAGAATCACAGAGAGATTGAGAGAGAGGGCAGAGAATCACAGAGAGATTGAGAGAGAGGACAGAGAAGCACAGAGAGTTTGAGAGAGAGGACAGAGAAACACAGAGAGTTTGAGAGAGAGGACAGAGAATCACAGAGAGATTGAGAGAGAGGACAGAGAAAGCCACTGAGACAGAAAGACGCACAATCACTCAGAGAGAGAGAGAGAAACACAAAGTGAGGGAGAGAGAGAGATGGAGGAACAGAGAAATAGTGAGAAAAACAGAGACAGAAATACAAGGTGAGGGAGAGATTCAGAAATAGAGAGAGTGAGAGAGAGAGATTCAGTGCGAGAGAGATTGAGAGAGAGAGAGATTGAGAGAAAGAGAGATTGAGAGATTGAGTGAGGAGAGATTGAGTGGGAGAGAGATTGAGTGGGAGAGAGATTGAGTGGGAGAGAGATTGAGTGGGAGAGAGATTGAGTGGGAGAGAGATTCAGTGGGAGAGAGATTCAGTGGGAGAGAGATTCAGTGAGCGAGAGATTGAGAGATTGAGAGAAAGAGAGATTGAGAGATTGAGTGAGGAGAGATTGAGTGGGAGAGAGATTGAGTGGGAGAGAGATTGAGTGGGAGAGAGATTGAGTGGGAGAGAGATTGAGTGGGAGAGAGATTGAGTGGGAGAGAGATTCAGTGAGCGAGAGATTGAGTGGGAGAGAGATTGAGTGGGAGAGAGATTGAGTGGGAGAGAGATTGAGTGGGAGAGAGATTCAGTGGGAGAGAGATTCAGTGGGAGAGAGATTGAGTGAGAGAGAGATTGAGTGAGAGAGAGATTGAGTGGGAGAGAGTTTGAGTGGGAGAGAGTTTGAGTGGGAGAGAGATTGAGTGGGAGAGAGATTGAGTGGGAGAGAGATTGAGTGAGAGAGAGATTGAGTGGGAGAGTTTGAGTGGGAGAGAGTTTGAGTGGGAGAGAGTTTGAGTGGGAGAGAGATTGAGTGGGAGAGAGATTGAGTGGGAGAGAGATTGAGTGGGAGAGAGATTGAGTGGGAGAGAGATTCAGTGGGAGAGAGATTCAGTGGGAGAGAGATTGAGTGAGAGAGAGATTGAGTGAGAGAGAGATTGAGTGAGAGAGAGATTGAGTGGGAGAGAGTTTGAGTGGGAGAGAGTTTGAGTGGGAGAGAGTTTGAGTGGGAGAGAGTTTGAGTGGGAGAGAGATTGAGTGGGAGAGAGATTCAGTGAGAGAATGATTCAGAGAGAGATTCAGTGAGAGAGAGATTCAGTGAGAGAGAGATTCAGTGAGAGAGACTTAGTGAAAGAGACTGAGTCAGAAGAAAGGAGAAAAGCAGAAACAGACAATAAAGATGTGATACTCTCCATCCCACATCGTCTGCTTTCCATCGTTGGACTCTAACACCTTCCCGCCATCAGCTCATCCATGGGGAAGAGCTCCTGGAGAGGGACATTGTGGTGGGATTGGAGACAAGCGTCAGGACAGGGACAGAGAGTGTGGGGGATTCAGACCGGACTCTCTCACACACACACTGTAATCAGTTCCAATTCACCTGGGCACAGAGATTGAGACACAGAAACTCACCTTCAGAAACCAGCCGCATGGAAGGAAAGAATGTGGTCTGATGTTGTCCTAATATATCCCAGAACCTGTCACTCAAAACAGACAGTCTACCCAAAATGCAGCTTAACCAACCAGCTCTCAGCTTCCTCCATCTGGACACTCCCTCCCAGGTATGGGAAAGTCCAAGGTGAGTCTCTGTGTAAACAGCGAATGGGGGAGAGAGGGATATTCCAGACATATCCTAAATGGACCATTCCAGATAGAAACCTGTCTGTCTGTCTGTCTCTCTCTCCCTCCACCAAAAACCTCATTAACAGAACAGAAAAACTGCTGTAATTTAAAACCTGGAGGGGCCGGTTTGGATAATGGCCTTTTAACACTCATTGTATTAAATGTCTTTCACTATTCACCTCCAGTTAACAGAAAGTTCAGAAAATGACTCATTGCAATTACCTTGAAATTTTGACAAAGTGTTATTGCTGGAGAGGCCTGTTTGACTGCAGTGCAAACATGCCGTTTTTATTCGGTTTTTCATTTCCACTGTGTGACAAAGACTGAAACTAGAGCCAGGTTAATGAGGCAGCCAAGAGAACTTTTATAACCAGTGACATTTCACACAACAATTCTTACCCATATTTACAGTTATATTTGTCAATGATTCTTTGCCCTGTATTTGACGCTGCTGTATTTATGTATTAACTGTAATCAATCAATAAAATCTTCTTAACATTCACCAGTTTAATGTTACAAGGGTTTACAAAGCTGGGAAATGGCCATTTATCACAAATGGTATTAAAGAACTTCCACTTTTCACCTCCAGTTTATATAAAGTTCAGCAATAAAGACCTCTACTTTCTGACAAAGTGTTTTTACTGCTGCAATAAAGTGTCACTTGTTTCCCTTTGCTTCCTGACTGTTTCTATCCTCTGCTCTCCTGAGGGATTCAGAGGGATTTTTGTTCATTGTTTGTCCACGTTCAGGAGGTTCCAGCTCCTCTGCAGCTGCTGTCCTGGAGAAATTAATTGCATTGCATTCAAAATCTTTCCCTCATTTTGGAGATATGAGGAGAGACTGCTTACACTAGTAGAGGGGTGAAACAAATAGGCAGGGAGTTATTATGGTCTGGAATTCACTGTCTGACAGGTTTCTGAAAGCAGATTCAATATTAAATTTCAAAGGTCAATTGGAGTAAAATTTCAACTACTCTTAGTTATGGTAGAGAAGATAGGGGCGGCACAGTGGCGCAGTGGTTAGCACCGCAGCCTCACAGCTCCAGGGACCCGGGTTCGATTCCGGGTACTGCCTGTGTGGAGTTTGCAAGTTCTCCCTGTGTCTGTGTGGGTTTTCTCCGGGTGCTCCGGTTTCCTCCCACAAGCCAAAAGACTTGCAGGTTGATAGGTAAATTGGCTATTATAAATTGTCACTAGTATAGGTAGGTGGTAGGGAAATATAGGAACAGGTGGGGGTGTTTGGTAGTAATATGGGACTAGTGTAGGATTAGTATAAATGGGTGGTTGATGTTCGGCACAGACTCGGTGGGCCGAAGGGCCTGTTTCAGTGCTGTATCTCTAATCTAATCTAATACCAGCATAGAAAGAGAAGTGTGTGAGAGAGAGATTTCATAACATAGGTGATCAAGAACTCAACACAACTTATATTGAGAGTTTTTATTTATAAATGACTGTTTGAGTTTTATTTGATCCTGTTGTTTTATTTATACATTACCTTTAATCACGCAATATAACTTTGCAAACAGGAATGAGTTTCATGTTACAAGTGTTCACACAGTAGAAAAATAGCCATTTTACAAAAGTTGCATTGAAATTATTTTATTCAGCATCTCAAGTTTACAATAAAGTAAATACTTCAGACTTGTGGAAACTTTCAAACTCAGCAAGGGAATCTCTCATCAGTAATGGCTCAGCATCTCCATCTGCTGGTGTCCCCGTCTCACTGCAGTTACTGTCCCCCTCTCACCATCTCCATCTGCTGGTGTCCCTGTGTCACTTCAGTTACTGTCCTTTCCTCACCATATCCATCTCCTGGTGTCCCTGTGTCACTTCAGTTACTGCCCCCTCTCACTATCACCATCTGCTGGTACCCCTGCCTCACTGCAGTTACTGTCCCCCTCTCACTATATCCATCTGCTGGTGTCCCTGTGTCACTTCAGTTACTGCCCCCTCTCACCATCTCCATCTGCTGGTGTCCCCGTCTCACTGCAGTTACTGCCCCCTCTCATCATCTCCATCTGCTGCTGTCCCTGTGTCACTTCAGTTACTGCCCCCTCTCACCATCTCCATCTGCCGGTATCCCTGTCTTACTGCAGTTACTGTCACCCTCTCACCATCTCCATCTGCTGGTGTCCCTGTCTCATTGCAGTTACTGTCACCCTCTCACCATCTCCATCTGCCGGTATCCCTGTCTTACTGCAGCTACTGGCCCACTCACCATCTCCATCTGCTGGTGTCACTGCCTCACTGCAGTTACTGTCCCCCTCTCACCATCTCCATCTGCTGGTGTCCCTGTGTCACTGCAGTTACTGCCCCCTCTCACCATCGCCATCTGCTGGTATCCCTGTCTTACTGCAGCTACTGGCCCACTCACCATCTCCATCTGCTGGTGTCACTGCCTCACTGCAGCGACTGCCCCTCCTCACCATCTCCATCTGCTGGTGCCACTGCCTCACTGCAGTTACTGCTCCCCTCTGTCCATCTCCATCTGCTGGTGTCCCTGACAAACTGCAGTTACTGCCCTGCTCATGACCTCACATTCACTCCGATTTGCAGCTTTGTCCACTGGCTGCTGCTGTTGACAACAGCAACCACGAGGTGGCGCTGCACTGGCACATGCGCAAACGTATCCTATTCCCGTTCACCATCAGGGTCTGCACGTTCATTCACTGCCAGGACTAAAGATGGCGCCGGTCAAATAATCACAGAGGCGGGTGGAGGGTGGGAGGTGGAGCTGAGGGTCTGGGGGGTGGGGAGGAGGGGGAATGGGATTTAGTTCCAGTGTTTGAAACCCTTCAGCTCTTTCTATGATTTCACTAATTTAACAATGAGATTGAGAGGGTATTTCACCCCCTTCTTCAGCTCCTGTCTGAATTTAGTCTGGGTCACAATGTAAATACATGTGTTGGTGCAGGAACTGAGAATCTGCAGCATCTTTGCAGGAACTGAGAACCTGCAGCATCTTTGATGTGTGATTTGTGATAAAGAGAGGGTCAGTGTAGGAGGAATAATAATAAATATCTGTAATTCTCTGATAAATGATAAACACAACCAGTGTCACCCATAACAGTATAAAACTGCCGGATATACTGAAGAGTAAAATAATTGATTTCCTGCGATTCTCCATCTCTGGGTCCTTGTGATTCTCTGCATTGCTGTGGCGCCGGAATCCCCTGCGGACTTTACTGGAGAATAAAATCCGTCTGACAGTCAGAACATTGAGCAGCAACATCAGAAAGACCGGGACACAAGGGGTTAAAATGATGTCAAACAATTCAAATGCCCCCCAGATGGGGGAAGTGAAGAAGCTCAGTTTATGAAAACAACCCATGGGAACATTATCAATAATGTATTGTTGTTCCAGTGTTAAGTACCAGGGGAGAGACTCTAAACAGCCCAGCACACTCACTGTTCCCACAACCACAGCCGCCCTTTTCTCACTGCAATATTTTGTTTTCAGCTTCTCACAACAAATGGCCACAAATCGATCAAAGGTGAAAGTGACTGTGAGCCAGACAGAAACATCTGTGGATGCAGAAAGCAGAACGATAATGAGAGAACAGACAGGAGTAATTCTCAGGAATGAATATGGGAAATAAATTAAAACAATCCAGTTCAATATGGGACCAGTGATAACGACCAGGAGAGCAGACACTGCCATTCCCACCAGGTAGACACTGATACATTTGGAGAGACCGCACTTTCCTCGGAACAGGATCACAATCACCACCAAATTAACTGGAAGAGAGAGAGAAAAGGAAGCAGAGAAATTACTGATCAGACCTGGAGACAAAGCAGCAGTTTGACAGGATCTGGGCTGAAATTTCCAGCTTTGTTGCGGCATCAAGCAGTGAAAACTGATTCATTGACCCGGGCAGTGCTTTGCCACAGTGAAATGTTTGTAAACACAGTTACTAATAATGAATTGGGAAATTGATGCAGAAAGTGAATAAAGTCATTACTGGATCTACTGGAAGTACTGAGTGAGGATGCAGTGTCAGTGGGGGAATGAGAAGCTGTTTTACAGAGATGGAATCCAATGTGTTAATTGGGAATGTGTCTCCAGACTGTTGGTTGGGAAGGTTTGGGGAGAGCGGGATGTGTAGCTAGTTTGTTGCTCTGGGTTCAGGGAACCGACAGAGGCTGTTATCAAATGGGAAAACTGCAGCGCTGTGTTAGAGTATCAGCAAAGATCTAGAATGGCAGAGCAGGCTCGAAGGGCTGAATGGCCTCCTCCTGCTCCCATGTTACTGTGTTCCTATCAGGTTGGACGTGGCAGCTGGAGGTGGAGACAGTGAGTGAGATTGGGAGGGAGAGAAGGAAAAGTACATGTTGGAGCAGGAGGGGAGACTGGAGCAGATGGTTTGGGAAAGTGGATAAACAGAAGCAATGGATGAGGAGACTGAGGATTCAATACAGTGAGAGGAGAGGCTGAGATTCACAGGGAGAGACTGCAGCAGAGTGTTAGAGGAAATCTAATCCAAAGATCCCAGTTCTTTTGGGCCTCCTTATCTCGAGAGACAATGGATACGCGCCTGGAGGTGGTCAGTGGTTTGTGAAGCAGCGCCTGGAGTGGCTATAAAGGCCAATTCTGGAGTGACAGGCTCTTCCACAGGTGCTGCAGAGAAATTTGTTTGTTGGGGCTGTTGCACAGTTGGCTCTCCCCTTGCGCCTCTGTCTTTTTTCCTGCCAACTACTAAGTCTCTTCGACTCGCCACAATTTAGCCCTGTCTTTATGGCTGCCCGCCAGCTCTGGCGAATGCTGGCAACTGACTCCCACGACTTGTGATCAATGTCACACGATTTCATGTCGCGTTTGCAGACGTCTTTATAACGGAGACATGGACGGCCGGTGGGTCTGATACCAGTGGCGAGCTCGCTGTACAATGTGTCTTTGGGGATCCTGCCATCTTCCATGCGGCTCACATGGCCAAGCCATCTCAAGCGCCGCTGACTCAGTAGTGTGTATAAGCTGGGGATGTTGGCCGCTTCAAGGACTTCTGTGTTGGAGATATAGTCCTGCCACCTGATGCCAAGTATTCTCCGAAGGCAGCGAAGATGGAATGAATTGAGACGTCGCTCTTGGCTGGCATACGTTGTCCAGGCCTCGCTGCCGTAGAGCAAGGTACTGAGGACACAGGCCTGATACACTCGGACTTTTGTGTTCCGTGTCAGTGCGCCATTTTCCCACACTCTCTTGGCCAGTCTGGACATAGCAGTGGAAGCCTTACCCATGCGCTTGTTGATTTCTGCATCTAGAGACAGGTTACTGGTGATAGTTGAGCCTAGGTAGGTGAACTCTTGAACCACTTCCAGAGCGTGGTCGCCAATATTGATGGATGGAGCATTTCTGACATCCTGCCCCATGATGTTCGTTTTCTTGAGGCTGATGGTTCGGCCAAATTCATTGCAGGCAGACGCAAACCTGTCGATGAGACTCTGCAGGCATTCTTCAGTGTGAGATGTTAAAGCAGCATCGTCAGCAAAGAGGAGTTCTCTGATGAGGACTTTCTGTACTTTGGACTTCGCTCTTAGACGGGCAAGGTTGAACAACCTGCCCCCTGATCTTGTGTGGAGGAAAATTCCTTCTTCAGAGGATTTGAACGCATGTGAAAGCAGCAGGGAGAAGAAAATCCCAAAAAGTGTGGGTGCGAGAACACAGCCCTGTTTCACACCACTCAGGATAGGAAAGGGCTCTGATGAGGAGCCACCATGTTGAATTGTGCCTTTCATATTGTCATGGAATGAGGTGATGATACTTAGTAACTTTGGTGGACATCCGATCTTTTCTAGTAGTCTCAAGAGACCACGTCTGCTGACGAGGTCAAAGGCTTTGGTGAGATCAATGAAAGCAATGTAGAGGGGCATCTGTTGTTCACGGCATTTCTCCTGTATCTGACGAAGGGAGAACAGCATGTCAATAGTCGATCTCTCTGCACGAAAGCCACACTGTGCCTCAGGGTAGACGCGCTCGGCCAGCTTCTGGAGCCTGTTCAGAGCGACTTGAGCAAAGACTTTCCCCACTATGCTGAGCAGGGAGATTCCACGGTAGTTGTTGCAGTCACCGCGGTCACCTTTGTTTTTATAGAGGGTGATGATGTTGGCATCGCGCATGTCCTGGGGTACTGCTCCCTCGTCCCAGCACAGGCATAGCAGTTCATGTAGTGCTGAGAGTATAGCAGGCTTGGCACTCTTGATTATTTCAGGGGTAATGCTGTCCTTCCCAGGGGCTTTTCCGCTGGCTAGGGAATCAATGGCATCACTGAGTTCCGATTTGGTTGGCTGTATGTCCAGCTCATCCATGACTGGTAGAGGCTGGGCTGCATTGAGGGCAGTCTCAGTGACAGCATTCTCCCTGGAGTACAGTTCTAGGTAGTGCTCAACCCAGCGGTCCATCTGTTTGCGTTGGTCAGTGATTATGTCCCCCGATTTAGATTTGAGGGGGGTGATCTTCTTGATGGTTGGCCCAAGAGCTCTCTTCATGCCATCATACATTCCTCTGATGTTTCCGGTGTCTGAGGCCAGCTGAATATGACTGCATAGGTGTTGCCAGTAGTCGTTTGCGCAACGCCTAGCTGTTCTTTGTGCAGTACTTCTGGCTGCTTTAAGTGCTGCGGATGTTAAATCGCTGGGGGCTTTCTTGTAGTTCAAAAGTGCAATGCGCTTAGCAGCTATGACAGGTTCCAGCTCTTCATTATGAGATTGAAACCAGTCTGCATTTCTCTTCGCACTTTTGCCGTAGGTGGTCAAAGCTGACTCATAGATGGCGTCTCTGATGTGGGCCCACTTGGTCTCAGCATCCCCTGTGGGAGTGTTTTGAAGGGCTGTTACAAGTGAATTTAGAAATTTTTGTAACAGCTGTGGGTGAGAAATTCTGCTCATGTTGATGCGCGGGTGGCCCTTCTGCTTGGAATGATGCAACTTCTTTGGTCTGAGTCTAACCTTGCTGCACACCAGGGAGTGGTCGGTGTCGCAGTCCGCACTGTGGAAGCTGCGTGTGATTTGAACACTGTTTAAGGCGGCTCGCCTTGTGACAATGAGGTCTAGCTGGTGCCAACGACGTGATCTTGGGTGCCTCCATGAAACCTGATGACAGGGTTTAGTGTGAAAGAATGAGTTGGTGATGCAGAGATTATGATAGGTACACAACTCAAGCAGTCTCTGCCCGTTCTCATTCATCCTTCCAACGCCATAGCGCCCAAGGCAGGAGGGCCATGAGTCATGGTCGGCCCCAACCCTGGCATTAAAGTCCCCCAGCAGGAATAGGTGTTCAGTGTTGGGGATGCTGCTAATGATGTTATGGAGTTGTTCATAGAACTGGTCTTTAGCTTCAGGTGCGGAACAGAGTGTTGGAGCATAGATGCTGAGTAGGTGTACTGGACCAGAGGTGGTGAGCAGTCGGATGGACAGTATGCGTTCCGAGCCATTTGAGGGAGGCTCTATCATGCTGAGCAAGGAGTTTCTGATGGCGAAGCCCACTCCATGCTGTCTTGGTTCTTCAGGATCCCTGCCCTGCCAGAAGAAGGTGTAGTCTTGCTCTGCTAGAGAGCCACTCGCGGGGAGGCGAGTCTCCTGAAGTGCTGCAATGTCCACATTGAATCTACTGAGCTCGTTGTTAATGATGGCGGTCTTCCGAGAATCGTTGATTTGTGTAAGGTCTTCCGACAGGCCAGGACACGTAGTTCTGACGTTCCAGCTTGCAAAGCGAAGGGCTGGTACCTTCTTTCCTTTTTTCATGTTGTTTGGTGCGGTGTATCAGTCCACCTTTCGGGCAATGACCCTGAGCTCCAAGCAGCCATTGAAGCAGGCAGACTGTGGCGGGACAGAACCTTATTAACCGGGGGCTGCCCGGTTTGAGGCGGGCGGTAGCTGTCCAGTGAGGTGCAATGACCTCTCCCACCAACAAAGGCAACCCGTGGCGCCCAGTTTCTACGCCAATTTATCTGGACTTATAACCCGTAACTGCTGCCTTCCGTGTTGTTTTAGTCGCTGTGAGGCAACTATGGAGTGACCTCTCCATGGCGCATGCCTGGGCAAATTTATGGAGGTTGAGAGTTGCCCAGTCGTCAAAACCCCCCTCTCGGCCTTTCTGGTGGGGTCCAAAGGAGTGCAGGACACGACGCTTGGCACCAGTATGGCTGCAGGAACTGCTGGAAACATGCCAAAGGTGACACATGACCGCCTACGGGGTTCCGCTCCGGATTTTCTGTTAGGGTTTACTCCCTTAGCCTTGGTCTCTCCCGAGATGCCCACAAGGCAATGGGGTTGTTGGGGCCCCTACACAGGTGTAGGATGGTGCCAGTGGGAGGAGGGGATGCAAGGGGGAGGGGTAGAGGGAGGGGGTGGGGGGGTGCAGGGGAAGGGGGTGCGGGGTGAAGATGGTGCGAGGGGGGGGCGGGCTGGGACGGGGTTGTGAGGGGGTGAGCTGAGAGGGTGGAGCAGGGAAGGGGGGGGGGTGGAAGGGGGGTAAAGGGGGGGAGGGGGGGTGGAATCTGGTGCAGGTAATAAGCCATTTCCTCAGTGCCCACCATCGACGTCCGGAAAGCTCATCCACGTCCTTCGGGAGGTGAAGCATCATTTGGCAGACTTAGAGGTGATTACATTTGCTAAGGGTTTTTTTTTTTGCAGTGGTTTAAATAAAGGCATGCAGCATTGCCGACAGTGCGCTGCAGATGCTCTCCGAGCCATCTCCCGCGGGCGCTTTGAAGTTGCGGCCGGGGGGGCCGTTCGTGGATGTTTTGGGTGTTCGGGGCACCTTTTCACAGGACTTCTCTCGGGTCCCGCAGCTCCTTCTTCACCTCAATGGACTTACCGCATGCCGTGGCTGCAGACACTCTGGACTGTGAAGACAGCAGGATCGGAGATTGAAGTATCGGCAGCTGTGCTCGTCAGTTTCATCCGGATCAATTTCATTGAGAAAACAAAGAGCAGGTGTGGCTGGGGGAGGGCAGTGGGCCCAGGTAACATACACTAAACTAACTGTTAACTTTTAGATAGGGCTAAAATGAACTGATTTAAAGAGCCAGGGGAATTTAAACAGTTTAAGAGGGCAGATTGGGGGAGAAAACGTTAGGGATGGGAGCAGATGGCCATGGATAGAGTTGAACAGCAAGGGAGCTTCCTCGGGAGCTTCCAGCCCAGGAGACATCTTTTCTAGTTCCAGATCGTCAATAATACAACTCAATTAATACATTCAAACAATAATCCCTGTGGTTATTGGTGTTGGAGAACAGTTCATTGTTTATACAATATAGTCAATATATTTAGTTTCTACAGGCTATTAAATATAAATTTAAATATATTTCTGATATCAGCCTCGCTCTTTATTGAATTCAGCAGTCACAGAGATTTTAAAGAGCAGTATTTAAATAATGAATTACCATCAGTGATGAACTGATTCTATTCTGTTTATTCAGTCACTAAGTAAGGAATAGGAAGTTTCTACAAAACAAAATGAGGACCAGACAGAAATCAACACAGAGGATCAAGTCCAACAGGAAAATGAACACAATCTGACAACAGACAACTTCAACTCACAGTTTCTCTCACTAATTGTTCTGGACATTCCAGCACTTTATGATAGTGAATTATTCACACTGATGCTTCGTTCTCTTTCTCTTTACTTCTGCTTATCTCTTTCCCTCGATTTCGTTCTCCCTGCTCCTTTTCTCCTTCCCTATCTCTCCGGAGTACTCACACCCTGCAAACTGTTACTTAATGCTGCTTTTCACATATGATTTATTGCTAACA
Organism: Heterodontus francisci; assembly: GCF_036365525.1. NCBI lineage: Eukaryota > Metazoa > Chordata > Chondrichthyes > Heterodontiformes > Heterodontidae > Heterodontus > Heterodontus francisci. Next base: position 9,073,835 of record NC_090414.1, read on the forward strand.
TTCTGTGTCTGTGTTCTGTTCACCAGCCCCAGCTTCAATGATTCTATTCTCAGAGTCAGTTTGTTCAATGGTGAAACCTCTGTGAATAATTTAATGTATCTACAGAACACTCAAGTCTCCACCTGTTCACCTACACTCTTCACTTCATCTACAATACATGGAATAAACAGGATCGAAAGCTACTTCCAGACAAACCTCACAATCATTGAAATTCCTTCTCCTGGAATTATAAAGTAATCTGTTAGAATGTGGGATTGTTTAATTAATAAAACACCAACATCAGCGCTGCAGCTGATAATCTACAGATAAATGGAAAGACTCTTGATTCCAACTGATAGAGTGAAAACCAGTAAAACATCACATCAATACTTTCTATTTTACAATGTAGTCCAGTGACAGTGAAGGTCCACAGTGAAGCAGAGAAGGAGAAGTGAAAGTGTCAGCAGCAAACTCAGTTCAGTCGCCAGACTTCTGAAGCAGCGTCAGACACACACAGAGTGAAATAATATTTGAAAACAGTGACAACCAATAAATACATTGAAATCCCAGTTAAACTGAGCCATGTTACTGGGGAGGGAGGACATTGTTCTGTCCCCTTGTAACACTGAGACCGTGAGATGTCTCATTATCAATCAGTGAAAAAAATCATAAAAATATTCCAGGACCGGTTAGATCCGCATCATCAAACTGTTAAAAGCTCCTAATGGTCTGATTATTGATCCTAACTGAAATATCTCATTCCAATACATTCACCAGACTGAATAATCCAGTAATAATGCCACAGTTACTTAAAACAATACCATTAAATACATAATACAGTTCCTGCAAGAATGAAAGAGTAGACAATGAGGAGATTCCATCAGTAAATTGCTGGAAAAGAACAGGCGGCTGTGTAACACACACAGTGAGAAATAATACGGAGTACAGCAGCACAGTTAACATCGATTTACATCGCTTTTAGTTTCGGTGACTGCAGCGTGGATAGCAACGGAGGTGCGTGAACGGGCTTACAGCTGTGAAGTCAATTTCAGCGTAAGTTTAAAAGTGAATTCCCTTTTGTTTTCGGAGGACCAGGGGACTGCTGGGTAAGGAAAAAGGTACATATTTGTGTGGTGGCTGGCACAGAGTCTGTCCCTGTTGCTCAGAAGGGAAGGGGGAAGAGGAGCAGAACATTAGTCATTGGGGACTCCATAGTTAGTGGAACAGATAGGAGGTTCTGTGGGAACGAGAGAGACTCACGGTTGGTATGTTGCCTCCCAGGTGCCAGGGTTCGTGATGTCTCGGATCGTGTTTTTGGGATCCTTAATGGGGAGGGGGAGCAGCCCCAAGTCGTGGTCCACATAGGCACCAACGACATAGGTAGGAAGAGAGATGGGGATTTAAGACAGAAATTTAGGGAGCTAGGGTGGAAGCTTAGAGCGAGAACAAACAGAGTTGTTATCTCTGGGTTGTTGCCCGGGCCACGTGATTGCGAAGCGTGGAATAGGGAGAGAGAGGAGATGAACACGTGGCTGCAGGGATGGTGCAGGAGGGAGGGTTTTGGTTTCCTGGATAATTGGGGCTCTTTCTGGGGTAGGTGGGACCTCTACAAACAGGATGGTCTTCACCTGAACCAGAGGGGTACCAATATCCTGGGGGGGAGGTTTGCTAGTGCTCTTCGGGGGGGGGGGGGGGGGGTTTAAACTAATTCAGCAGGGGAATGGGAACCTAAATTGTAGTGCCAGTGTACAGGATGTAGAGAGTAGTGAGGTCAGGGATATGGTTACAAGGACGCAAGAGGGCACTGGCAAGCAAGAACTTGGTTTAAAGTGTGTCTATTTCAACGCCAGGAGCATCCGGAATAAGGTGGGTGAGCTTGCAGCATGGGTTGGTACCTGGGATCTCGATGTAGTGGCCATTTCGGAGACATGGGTAGAGCAGGGCAGGAATGGATGTTGCAGATTCCGGGATTTAGATGTTTCAGTAAGAAAAGAGAAGATGGTAAAAGAGGGGGGGGGGGGGGTGGCACTGTTAATCAAGGAGAGTATTACAGCGACAGAAAGGACGTTTGAGGACTCGTCTACTGAGGTAGTATGGACTGAGGTTAGAAACAGGAGAGGTGAGGTTACCCTGTTGTGAGTCTTTTATAGACCTCCGAATAGTTCCAGAGATGTAGAGGAAAGGATAGCGAAGATGATTCTCGACAGGGGTGAGAGTAACAGGGTAGTTGTTGTGGGGGACTTTAACTTTCCAAATATCGACTGGGAATACTATAGTTCGAGTACTTTAGATGGGTCAGTTTTTGTCCAGTGTGTGCAGGAGGGTTTTCTGACACAGTATGTGGACAGGCCAACCAGGGGCGATGCCACATTGGATTTGGTACTGGGAAATGAACCCGGCCAGGTGTTAGATTTAGATGTAGGTGAGCACTTTGGCGATAGTGATCACAATTCGGTTAGGTTTACCGTAGTGATGGGCAGGGACAGGTATATACCGCCGGGCAAGAATTATAGCTGGGGGAAAGGAAATTATGATGCGATTAGGCAAGATTTAGGATGTGTAGGATGGGGAAGGAAACTGCAGGGGATGGGAACAATCGAAATGTGGAGCTTATTCAAGGAGCAGCTACTGCGTGTCCTTGATAAGTATGTACCTGTGAGGCAGGGAGGAAGTTGTCGAGCGAGGGAGCCGTGGTTTACTAAAGAAGTTGAAGCGCTTGTCAAGAGGAAGAAGAAGGCTTATGTTAGGATGAGACATGAAGGCTCAGTTAGGGCGCTTGAGAGCTACAAGCTAGCCAGGAAGGATCTAAAGGGAGAGCTAAGAAGAGCAAGGAGAGGACACGAGAAGTCATTGGTGGATCGGATCAGGGAAAACCCTAAGGCTTTCTATAGGTATATCAGGAATAAACGAATGATAAGAGTTAGATTAGGGCCAATCAAGGATAGTAGTGGGAAGTTGTGTGTGGAATCAGAGGAGATAGGGGAAGCGTTAAATGAATATTTTGCGTCAGTATTTACAGGAGAGAAAGAAAATGTTGTTGAGAATACTGAGATTCAGGCTACTAGGCTAGATGGGATTGAGGTTCACAAGGAGGAGGTGTTAGCAATTTTGGAAAGTGTGAAAATAGGTACGTCCCCTGGGCCAGATGGGATTTATCCTAGGATTCTCTGGGAAGCTAGGGAGGAGATTGCAGAGCCTTTGTCCTTGATCTTTATGTCATCATTGTCGACAGGAATAGTGCCGGAAGACTGGAGGATAGCAAATGTTGTCCCCTTGTTCAAGAAGGGGAGTAGAGACAGCCCTGGTAATTATAGACCTGTGAGCCTTACTTCGGTTGTGGGTAAAATGTTGGAAAAGGTTATAAGAGACAGGATTTATAATCATCTTGAAAAGAATAAGTACATTAGAGATAGTCAGCACGGTTTTGTGACGGGTAGGTCGTGCCTCACAAACCTTATTGAGTTTTTCGAGAAGGTGACCAAACAGGTGGATGAGGGTAAAGCAGTGGATGTGGTGTATATGGATTTCAGTAAGGCGTTTGATAAGGTTCCCCACGGTAGGCTATTGCAGAAAATACGGAAGTATGGGGTTGAAGGTGATTTAGAGCTTTGGATCAGAAATTGGCTAGCTGAAAGAAGACAGAGGGTGGTGGTTGATGGCAAATGTTCATCCTGGAGTTTAGTTACTAGTGGTGTACCGCAAGGATCTGTTTTGGGGCCACTGCTGTTTGTCATTTTTATAAATGACCTGGAAGAGGGTGTAGAAGGGTGGGTTAGTAAATTTGCAGATGACACTAAGGTCGGTGGAGTTGTGGACAGTGCCGAAGGATGTTGTAGGGTACAGAAAGACATAGATAGGCTGCAGAGCTGGGCTGAGAGATGGCAAATGGAGTTTAATGCGGAGAAGTGTGAAGTGATTCACTTTGGAAGGAGTAACAGGAATGCAGAGTACTGGGCTAATGGGAAGATTCTTGGTAGTGTAGATGAGCAGAGAGATCTTGGTGTCCAGGTGCATAAATCCCTGAAGGTTGCTAACCAGGTTAATAGGGCTGTTCAGAAGGCATATGGTGTGTTAGCTTTTATTAGTAGGGGGATCGAGTTTCGGAGCCACGAGGTCATGCTGCAGCTGTACAAAACTCTGGTGAGACCGCACCTGGAGTATTGCGTGCAGTTCTGGTCACCGCATTATAGGAAGGATGTGGAAGCTATGGAAAGGGTGCAGAGGAGATTTACTAGGATGTTGCCTGGTATGGAGGGAAGGTCTTACGAGGAAAGGCTGAGGGACTTGAGGTTGTTTTCGTTGGAGAGAAGGAGGAGGAGAGGTGACTTAATAGAGACATATAAGATAATCAGAGGGTTAGATAGGGTGGATAGTGAGCGTCTTTTTCCTCGGATGGTGATGGCAAACACGAGGGGACATAGCTTCAAGTTGAGGGGTGATAAATATAGGACAGATGTGAGAGGTAGTTTCTTTACTCAGAGAGTAGTAAGGGCGTGGAACGCCCTGCCTGCAGCAGTAGTAGATTCGCCAACTTTAAGGGCATTTAAGTGGTCATTGGATAGACACATGGGTGAAAATGGAATAGTGTAGGTCAGATGGTTTCACAGGTCGGCGCAACATCGAGGGCCGAAGGGCCTGTACTGCACTGTAATGTTCTAAAAAAAACCCCCTTCATCACAGGAATCAACCTAGTTAACTTACTCTAAACCGTTTCTAATGGTTTTCTATCAAAATCATGGGCTGCAAAATTCGTTTTGGCACTATGGGTGTTGTTTTGTATCAGTTGCAGCCATGCTGCACACACACTCGTATCTGTGACAGATGCCATTTTGGTGAGGATATTAGCATGGGCATTAGGAGTGTGCACCAGCAGATTGCAATGCCAGTCAGTGCGTAACGCATATTTGATACCAGCGCTGCCATTTTCAACCTCGCCACTCCAGCTGTGCCTATTTGAGACAGAGCATTAGCTGAAAATGCATTCAGCAGCAAGATGGACCCCCCCCCCCCCCCCCCACCCATTGCTATTTAAAGGGATCATCAACTATTTTCAGCTTAATTGTTGATTGCTTTCCACTGGCTCTGTCTGAGATTGTAGAAGTGCTGTGAGTTTTCTACTGCTGGTAAAATTGGTCAGACCACTTGTTTTAAGTCCAGGGATGCTGTAGTTACCATAGCCTTTGGCCTGAAGCGTGAGAGGTAGATTGAGCAGAGGCAGCACAAAAGAGAACAAGCTGCTCGCAGGGAGAGGGGGAGTGTGGAGAACAGCTCTCAGCAGGAGGCCTTATCCACCTAGGGTCTTCGCCTCTTTTACAAAGGAAATGCACACTGAAACCTACTACCTCAGGTAGAGTTGCAGTCTCAGAGCAGGGTAAGGGCAGCACTGCCAATGGCAATGAAGGTGACCGTGGCTATGAATTTCTTTGCATCAGCAACATCTTAAATCTCCCAGTTTGTTGTCCACTGTTGCAAAAGGGAAGTGCTTTCTCTGACCAGAGAGAAGCAAGTGGAGCATGCACATGGCTTTGCTAGGTTAGCAGGCTTCCCTATGGTGCAGGGTGCCATTGACTGTATATATTTGGCTTTGTAAGTGCCACATCTAAATGCAGAAATGTCCTGCAACTGCAAAAGGTTTCACTCCCTGAATGTACAGTTGGTGTTCAGCCATGTTCAGCACATCATGCAGCATCTTGGAGGAAAGTATAGGTGGTCTGATTAGCAAGTTTGCAGACGACACTAAGATTGGTGGAGTAGCAGATAGTGAAGGGGACTGTCAGAGAATACAGCAGAATATAGATAGATTGGAGAGTTGGGTAGAAAAATGGCAGATGGAGTTCAATCCGGGCAAATGCGAGGTGATGCATTTTGGAGGATCCAATTCAAGAGTGAACTATACAATAAATGGAAAAGTCCTGGGGAAAATTGATGTACAAAGAGATTTGGGTGTTCAGGTCCATTGTTCCCTGAAGGTGGCAACGCAGGTAAGTAGAGTGGTCAAGAAGGCATACGGCATGCTTTCCTTCATCGGACGGGGTATTGAGTACAAGAGTTGGCAGGTCATGTTACAGTTGTATAGGACTTTGGTTCGGCCACATTTGGAATACTGCGTGCAGTTCTGGTCGCCACATTACCAAAAGGATGTGGATGCTTTGGAGAGGGTGCAGAGGAGGTTCACCAGGATGTTGCCAGGTATGGAGGGCGCTAGCTATGAAGAGAGGTTGAGTATTTAGGATTATTTTCATTAGAAAGGTGGAGGTTGAGGGGGGACCTGATTGAGATGTACAAAATCATGAGAGGTATTGACAGGGTGGATAGCAAGAAGCTTTTTCCCAGAGTGGGGGATTCAAATATTAGGGGTCACAAGTTCAAAGTGAGAGGGGAAAAGTTTAGTGGGGATATGCGTGGAAAGTTCTTTATGCAGAGGATGGTGGGTGCCTGGAACGCGTTGCCAGCGGAGGTGGTAGATGCGGGCACGATAGCGTCTTTTAAGATGTATCTAGATAGATACATGAATGGGCAGGAAGCAAAGAGATACAGACACTTAGAAAATAGGCGACATGTTTAGGTAGAGGATCTGGATCGGCGCAGGCTTGGAGGGCCGAAGGGCCTGTTCCTGTGCTGTAATTTTATTTGTTCTTTGTTCTATTCCCTGCTTAAATAAGGAGACCTAAACTGCATGCAGTTTTCTAGATACGGTCTCACCAATTCCTTGTACAACAGTAGCAAGACTTCCCTACTTTTCTACTCCATCCCCTTGCAGTAAATGCCAGTATTGCATTAGCCTTCTTAATTATTTGTTGTACCTGCATGCCAACATTTTGTGATTCATGTACATGGACACCCAGTACCGCAACAGTCTGCAGTTCTCTCCATTTAAATAATATTCTGCTTTTCAATTCTTTCCACCAAAGTGGACAACCTCACATTTTCCCACATTGTACTCCATCTGCCAAATGTTTTCCCACTCACTTAACCAATCCATAACCCTTTATATTTGTATCTTCCTCATGAATTGATTTCCTATCTATGTTGTATTGTCAACAAATGTGGCTACAATATCCTTGGTGGCTTCATCTAAGTCATTGATATAGATTATAATTAGTGGAGGCCCCAGCTCTGATCCCTGTGGCACTCCACTGGTTACATTTTGCCACGTGAAAATGCCCCATTTATCCCTAACTTTTATTTCCTGTTGGTTAGCCAATCCTCTACCAATACTAATATATTATACACATCACCTTGAGTTCTTATCTTGGATAGTAAACTTTTAGGTGGCACCTTCTCGAATTCTATTCTGAAATCCAAATACACTACATCTACTTGTTCCCCTTTCATCCACCCTGCTTGTTGCATCCTCAAATAAATTTGTCAAACACGATTTCTGTTTCATAAAACCATGTTGATTCTGCTTGAATGTATTATGATTTTCTGAATGCTTTGATACTCATTCCTTTATGAAGGACTCCAGCATTTGCTCAATGGCAGATGTTACACTAACGGGCCAAAAGTTTCCTGCTTTTTGTAACCCTTCTTTCTTGAATACAGGCATTTAATTTGTGGTTTTACAATCCGCTGAGACCTTTCCAGTATCGAGGGTATTTTTCAAGATTACAATTAATGCATCCACTATGTCTGCAGCCACTGTATATGACACTCGAATGCAGGTTGTCTGGCCCAGCGGACTTAGCAGCCATTAGTCCCTTGAGTTTTCTTCCTCCTTTTTCTGTAGAGATAGGGATTTTTAAAAGTTTTTCCCTTCCTTTTGCTACCGTTCTCAGGATTTTTGGTGTATTTTCCATGAATACAGATACAAAATACCTGTTCAAATTTTCTGCCATTTCCTTTTTTGCAATTATTAATTCCCTGTTCTCATCCTCTAAATGTTTACTTTAGCTATTTCAACCTTCTGAAATCCAAATAATGACCAGCATGAAGCCACAGATCCGTAATGATCAGCACGTCAGAGTTCTATTTCAGAAACACTATCTTACATTTACATAAACCCTTAATGTACGAAAACGTCCTAATGTGCTTCACAGGGCCATTATCAAATGCAATTTTACACTGAGCCACATAACGAGCCCTTAGGGATATGTGAGCGAGAGCTTGGTCAAAGAGGAAGGTGCAAGACGCGTTCCAAAGGAGGAAAGAGAGAGGCAGACACGTCTAGGGAAGGAATTCCAGAGTTTTCGTGCCAGCAAACTGAAGGGACGGCCACAATCATGAAGTGTTCACAGTCGGGGATGAACCAGAGGCCAAAAATAGAGGAGTGAAGAGATCACGGAGGGTGGTAGGAGGTGCAGGAGGTTATAGAGATAGGGAGGGGTGCAGGATCTGGAAGAGATTCCAGAGATAGGGAGTTTTGGAGTGTTTTAGGAGTTTACACAAAGGAAAGGTTGTAGTCTCGGAGGAGATTACAGAGATAGGCTTCTCTTTCCACAGATGCTGCCAGACCTGCTGAGTGAATCCAGCATTTCTTGTTTTTGTTACAGAGATAGATAGCGTTTAAGAGGCAATGGAGGTAACAGATATGAGGAAGGCTGTAAGGACTGGAGGAGGTTACAGAGATAGGGATGTTTGTAGGGGCTGGAGGAGCAGGTTACAGAGATAGGGAGAGTTGCAGAGCTGGAGGAATATACAGACACAGGGTGTATTTTAGGGACTGGAGGAGGTTACAGGAATAGGGTGGGTTGTAGGGGCTGGAGGAGTTTACAGAGATACGGTGGGTTGTAGGTGTTAGTGCAGCTTACAGACATGGGAAGCGTTATTGGGCTAGAGGAGGTTTCAGTGAAGGGGAACTTGTGAGGATTGTCGGCGGTTACAGAGATAGGGAGATCTGCTGGGGACGATAGAAGCTAGCACAATAAGGATGGCTGTAGGCCTGGCGGAGCCTCCATAGATAGGGAGTGCTTAGTGGCTGAAACCGGGATCGGGTGATTTGTAGGGATGTAGGAGGTTCCATATATAGCGAGGGATGTAGTGGCTGGATGAGGTTGCAAAGAAAGAGGGGGATGTAGATCTGGAGAAGTTTGCAGGGATAGTTTAGTTTAGTTTATTTAGTTTAGAGATAGGGATAGTAAGGGTTGGAGTGTTCTAGGGTTTTACAGAGAAGGGAGGGCTGTATTGGATGGAGGAGATTACAGAGATAGGGAGGGTGGTCGGGTTTGTTGCAGTTTACAGGGGTAAGGAAGTTTTTAAGTCTTGGAGGAGGTCACAAAGGTACAGAGGGCTGGAGGACCTCGAAGAGGTTACAGAGATCTTGAGAGCAGTAGGGGCTGGAGGACGTTACAGAGGTACAGAGAGCTGTAGGTCCTGGAAGAGGATACAGGGAAAGAGAGAATTGGAGGGGCTGGAGGAGATGACTGACATGGTGATGGTTGTAGGGAGGGGGGAGCTACAGTGATAGGGAAGTTTGTAAGGACATGAGGAGTTTACTGAGATGGGAAGGTTTCTTAGGAGGAGGAAGTGAAGGTTACAGAGACAAGGAGGCTTGTAGAAGCTGAAGGAGGTTATAGAGACAGGGAGTGCTGTATTGCTAGCGGAGCTTGCAGAGATAGGAAGGGTTGTAGGGGCCAGAGAAGGTTATAGCGTTAATGACTGCTGTAGAGGTTGGAGGAGGTTACACAGATAGAGAGTGTTGCAATTCCGGGTGGATATTGCATAGCTTTGTAAATGTTGGAGGATGGTGCAGTGATACAGAGGGTTGCAGAGGCTGGAGAAGTTAACAGAGATAGGGAGAGTTTATGGTCTGCAGGAGGTTACAAATTGAGGGAGCGTTCTAGGGGTAGGAGGGGTTTACAGAGAAGGGGACGGTTATCAGGTCCAGAGAATGTTGCAGTGATAGGTGAATTGATATGGTTGGAGGAGGTTACAGAGATAGCGATGATTGCTGGGCTGGACGAGGTTACATAGCTTGGGAGGCGTTTCGAGGCTAGTGGAGGTTGCAGGTTTAGGGAGGGTTGTGCGGGCTGCACGAGGTTACAGAGATTGGGTGGGGAAGAGTAGTTCGAGGACGTTACAGAGATTCGGGGGGAGGGTGGGTGGTTGTAGGGTCCATGCAGTTTACAGATATAAGGAGGCCTGTACGGTCCGGAGGAGGTTACAGAGGTAGGGAGGGTTGTTGTGCTCGGGAGTTTTGCGCAGGCTGGCAGAGGTTAAAGAGATAGAGAAGGCTGTATGCTCTCGAGGAGGTTGCATATATAGGGAGGGTTGTAGGGCCTGCAGGAAATTACAGAGGTAGGCAGCAATGGGGCAATGAGGGTTTTGAAAGCGAGGAGGGAAATTTTTAAATTCACATGTTGCTGGACCGTGAGCCACAGAAGATCTGTGAGCACAGTGGTTATAGGTGAACGGGATTTTGTCATCACCTGGCAGCAGAGTGTTGGATGTCCACAAGTAGATTGTGGGAGGCCTTCCAGAAATATGTTAGAGCAGTCAAATCCAGAGGTAAAAAACGCTGGGACGTGGGTACAGCAGCAGATGAGATGATGTAGGGACAGAGGTGCGTGATGCGCTGGTGTTGGAAATGGACGGTCTCCATGATAGTGCGGATGTGTTGTGGGAAACTAATTTCAGGGTCAAATATTGCACGGGGGCTGTAAACGGGAGAGGAATGGAGTTCGAGTCGGGAAAACTGTTTTTGTGGCGAGACCAAAGTCAATGGCTTGAATTTTCCAACTATACATTCAGAGGAAAATTCTGGTCATCTAGCACTAATGTTAGTCAAGCAGACTGATAATACACAGACCGTCGAGAGTGTTCGTGGTGAGATAGAGCCGGCTGTGCATATAGATGGAAACTAACGTTGTCTTTTTGGGCGATGTGGCTGAGGGGCAGCATGTAGATGAGAAATAGGAGGGAGCCAAGGATAGATGCCTGGGAAACATCAGAGGTAACGGTGTGGGAACAGGAAGTGAATCCATTGCAAGTTGTTCTCTGGATGTGATTATATCGATAAGAATGGAACCAGGTGAGAGCAGTCCCACCCAGCTGGACGACAGTGGAGAGGTGTTGGAGGAGGATGGTGTGGTCTACCGTGTCAATGGCTGCAGGCATGTCGTGAAGGACAAGGAGAGAAAATGTACTTTTGTCACAGTCATGTAGGATGTCATTTGTGACTTTGATAAGAGATGTTACGGTACTGTGGCATGGGGGAAACCTGATTGGGGGGACACAGCAATGTAGTTTCTGGAAAGATAAGCACGGATTTGGGAAGTGGCAACACGTTCATGGACTTTGGAGAGGAAAGGGAAGTTGGAGATGGGATGGTAGTTTGCACGGGTGGAGCAGACGAGTTGTATTTTGAGGAGAGGGGTGATGAACAGCAGATTTGAAGGAGAGGGACAGTAACAGCTGAGAGGAAACAGTTAACAATATCACATAACATGGGAACCAGGGAGGGATTCAACCAAGCAGTCGCCAAACTGAGGTATCTGGATTGTCAGCTCCTATGCTGATTCCGGCCCAGCTCCCTCGACCAAGGCCCTGTCTCCCTGCTCGAGCCCCTTAGCTGAACTTGTCCAGACTGGATTCAACCCCTCCAATCCCCAATCCCCTGACTTGGGGAGGGAGAGCGATAGACAGCAGACTCCAGGCTGGGATGGTGGGGGATGTGAGGGGCTCTAGAATGAGACAAACGACAAAAAGCGTTTCCAGAAATTAAAAAGGCAGTCAATTGACACAATAGGATTTCCAACACCTGCCACCTTTTGCTTTGGTAAGGACTTTTTTTTTGAGCAGATGCAGGGAGCTGATAATGGAATCAGTTCATGTGGAGGAGAGATTGTCGATATTGTTTCCCCTCCTGCCCTGTCGGGGCACTCTGATTCGCCTACAGCTCCCCTGCCTTTATGTCTGCTGTTCCGAATATCACCTTTGGCCCTTGGCATACTGCTCCTTAGTGTGTGAGACACATGCTGCCAGTAGGCACCCAGTCGTCCAGTTGTCTGTCACTTCTTGCCTGTTGTTCACAGCTCGTTGGAGCTTTTTATTACTCATCCAGGTATTTTGCTTCCAGTCCTCCAGCAGTCAGTTCGTGTGCCTAACCGATTGGATCATTTTCATGTATCGATTCCTATGTCAATCACAACTAGTGCCATGTCCCAAACAGAGTGGCTGTTGCCGCCCACAGCACTGGGGGTATTTTCAGGTTCCCAGCAATTCCTGGTGTCATTCAGTAGATGAAATATTACAATAATGACATGCAAAAAAAACTGGACACACCTCTGGGCTGTTCTCAGTTGTTTTGTTTATTGGTGAATTGAAGAAATTGATGTAAACGGATATTTCACAGCACTCTTGACCTGGTCTCTGAACTTGGACTGAGTAACTGCATAAATAAACGTGTTTGTGCAACAGCTTAAATTCATCAGCATCCATCCGACTTGCTGAAAGATATATGAAGAATAATTTTCTTTGGGATTTATTCCTGAAATTGTATAATATAAGAAACATATGACATGCGTCAAGCACAGAAGTATGAAGTTGGCGGATATGCTGAAGAGTAAAATCATCGACTTTCTTCTGCTCTCCATCTCTGGGTCATTGTGATTGCCTGCCTTGCTCTGACCCCTGAGTCCCTTACGGACTCGACTGGCAACTAAAATGTGTCTGACTGTCAGAGCATTGAGCAACAGTATTAAAGCAAATGGGAGCAATGGGGATGAAACCGTATCAAACCAGTCATATCCCACCCATCCGGGCTCAGTGTAATAGCTTGACTTGTATTGACAGCTCCATGGTACATTGTCAATTATCTCTGTAGGTCCGATTGCAAAGTAGAAGGGGATGATTTTAAAACAGAGCAGAATGCTTGTTGTTGCTAGAACCACAGCTGAAGTTTTCTCGGTGCAATATTTAGTTTTCAGCTTCTGGCAACAAATGGCCACAAATCTATCAAAGGAGAAAGTGACAGTGAACCAGACTGAACAGTTCATGGCAACACGACTCAGGGTCACCACAGCACTGCACACGTGAGTGATTCTCAGGAAAGATCCTGGGAAGTAATACACATTGATCCGAAATAGTATGAAATTAGTGACAATGAACAGTAGGTCCGCTGTTGCCATGGCCACCAGGTAACAAGTGGTGCAGGTGGAGAGTCCGCACTTTCCCCGGGACAGGATCACAATCGCCAGGAAAGTAACTGTAAGAGAGAGAAGGGAAAAGAGACTGTAAATTACTGATCAAACATTCGCTGTGTCTGACCCAGGCAGTGAGGGCAGGAATTCAGCATCAAAAACGGTTGGGTGTGAGAGAATTAACCGAGTTTAAAGGAGTCGGGTCAGAGCACTGCTGACAGGAGGCAAGTTGGTGACTTAAATATATTAATGAGGCTGGGAATCTCTGATTTAACTTGGTTTACAAGTTCTCACCATGATTGGCCATGTTTCCCAGGACTCTGGAAAGCAGCAGCTGAGGCAGAAGAGGACAGCTTCAGGAAGAAGACATTTGTCTTTACAGCACATCCAGTGGGCAAGAAGAGCAGGAATGCGTCCCACTGGCTCCCCTATTTTCTCATCGATCAGAGTATCAGACACCCTCATGCAAATAATCCCATGGTCCGGGATCAGATCCTCACCCAGGACCGGAACAACACATCCCATGATCAGACGGTTCCTACTTCCCCATCTGGATCAGGCAAATTTCCCAGTATTGGAACATGGCCATCCTGGGAATACGCATCACTTCCCCCGAACCGGATGAGACCATCCCCCACGGATCAGACCAGTCCCATCCCGAGTTCAGACAATAGCCGGTCCCCAACCCCGATCAGACATTCTTCCAGGTACGAGCACAACCCTCCCGCTCCCAGAACGTACCCTTTACCCGGGATTGCACCATCCACATCCCAAGATTTGACACCTCTCCCCTCCACTAACTGGATCATACACAATCCCCAGGACCGGACCACCTCCATCCCGAAATTGGGGCTCCTCCCCATTCCACCACACTGATCAGAGAATCTCCCGGTGTTGAGATTCGCACCCGCCCAGGATCAGGCTCCCTCAGGGATTCATAAGAGCCACCTTCTCTAGAAACTTGACCTGAGGTCTCTCCATCTGACTGGAAGCCAGGCCAGTCAAGCAGAGGAGATACACCAGGATGTTTCCTGGGCTGGAGCATTTCAGCTATGAAGAGAGAGTGGAGAGACTAGTGTTGTTTTCCTTAGAGCACAGAAGGCTCTGATGGAACTTGATAGAGGTATACAAAGTTATGAGGGGCACAGATAGGGTAAATAGGAAGAAACCTTTCCCCTTCGCGGAGGTGTCAATAACCAGGGGGCATAGATTTAAGGTAAGGGGCAGGTGGAATAAAAATTTCACCCAGAGGGTGGTTGGAGTCTAGAACACACTACCTGATGGGGTGGTAGAGGCAGGAACCCTCACAACATTTAAGAAGTATTTAATTGAGCACTTGAAACGCCATAACATAATAGGCCACGGGATAAGTGCTTCAAAATGGAATTAGAATAGATTGGTGCTTGATGGCTGGCACCGACACGATGGACCGAAGGGCTTCGTTCTGTGCTGTATAACTCTATGACTCTGACTTCAGGTTAGAAAACGCGTCAAGATTAGATGACACAGTCTGTGGAGCTCAAATCTTGCAGCATGTTTGGGGAAACCTTGACATCCACTCCCTGTTTACCAAATCCCCACACCCAGTACAAATATCCAGAGCAAAGGATTGGAGCAAAAACAAAATACTGAAACTAGGAATAAATTGAGAAGACAGTAGGTCATGTAACATCTGTGGATAGAGAAACAGAATGAACGTTTCAGTCTGATAGCCTTCTATTGGAATTGGAAGATATTAGAGATCAACAGTTTTTAAAGTAATGGTACAGCCAGTGAACAATGGGGTGTAGAGGGAGGGAGCAATAAAGGGGAAGGTAAATAAAAGCAAGATACTGCAGATGCTGGAAGTCTGAAACACAAACAAGAAATGTTGGAAATACTCAGGAGATTTGGCAGCGTCTGTGGAGAGAGAAACAGAGTTAACGTTTCAGGTCAGTAACACTTCATCAGAACTGGCAGAGGTTAGAAATGTGAAAGGTTTTAAACGAGTGATGTGGGGTGGGGCATGAGATAACAAAAAAGGTGTTGATAGGACAAGGTCACAGAGGATAACTGACCAGAAGGTGATGGAGAAAAAGCAAACGGCGGCACAGTGGCGCAAGTGGTTAGCACCGTAGCCTCACTGCTTCAGAGACTGGGTTCGATTCTGGGTACTGTCTGTGCGGAGTTTGCAAGTTCTCCCTGTGACCATGTGGGTTTTGCCGGGTGCTCCGGTTTCATCCCACAGCCAAAGACTTGTAGGTGATAGGTAAATTGGCCATTGCAAATTGTGCCTCGTACAGGTAGGTGGTAGGGAATATGACATTACTGTAGGGTTAGTATAAACAAAGTGATTCCTGACAACGCAGCTCGCCAATGACGTCATCAGGCTGCGCCGTGGTGCGCACAGGCGCAGACGCACATGCGGCGAGAGTAGTCGTCTGAGGGAGGTTGTATTTCTCGGAGATACCTGAAGTCCTGGGTGGATTCAAAGCATGACTTTGTGACTTTGCCTTCTTCACATGGACAATACAGTAGTGGAATAGAGAGCCACGTGTTAATTCACCCCAAGGCTCTCCAGGAACAATCTCTTTAATTCTGCATAGCAGAGACTCGGCCTGTCTGTCTAACACTCATGTATCCATGCACAGCAGTGCCTCGAATGTTTAATGCACTTAATAAAATTTCTCAATAATTAAACCTGGAATTGTTGAGGTTTTTGATGTTATTTTCCCGACTTTGCAACTGCACTTCAGATATTCAACTGCGGTGTGGTCCTTGGGGGGATGGGAGGAGGAGAGGGAAGAGGCAGGGCATTGTGAAGGGGTGGGGGGAAATGGGGGTGTGAGGGGGAGGTGAAGGACGTAGAGAGGGCGTGTGGGGGGGGTAGTGGGAGGGAGTTAAATTCAAAAGCTCCTGAAGAGAAGGATGCAAAAGGCAGGGACCAGACAGCTGCAATGCCTGAAATACAGTTGAGAAGTAAGGGAGAAAGTGGCTGGGTGGGGGAATCTGCAGCTGGAGAGACCGGCTGGATGGAGAGGGCCAGAAGCGAGAGGCCGTAGAGAGCTGAGGGGAGCAAGCAGCCGAAGACCTTCGTGTCGCCGTGTGCGGGGACCGGCTGGTACATCTTTTGCCATTGCAAATTTATGGCTATACGTAGAAAAACGCAACCCCCGCCCCCCCCGCCTCACGCTTCTGTCTCCGGCCGCTCCACACTCGTCAGGCCGGCTCTGCTACCCTCCGTCACCGGGCCGTTCGCTCGCCCACTCGCCGGCCGCTCCACTCCTACCAGGCCCGCTCCACTCCCCTCCGTCACCGGGCCGTTCGCTCGCACACTCGCCGGCCGCTCCACTCCTACCAGGCCCGCTCCACTCCCCTCCGTCACCGGGCCGTTCGCTCGCCCACTCGCCGGCCTCTCCACTCCTACCAGGCTCCCTGGCTCGCTCCCCGGCCCCGGCGCACTCCCCGGCACCGGCTCGCTCGCTCTCTCACTCCGCCATTGTGTGCTGACATGTGTTTGTTCGGTTGCCTCCGAGTGATTATTTGAGCAGCGCCATCTTTAGCCCTGGCATCTGCTTAAAGTCGCAGTCTGTGAGGTTTTAGTTACAGCGCCCTAGCGGTAGCGTTGTCAACAAACGCAGTTTAATATAAATGGGTGGTTGTTAGTCAGCACAGACTCGGTGGGCCTGTTTCAGTGATGTATCTCTAAATAAAGAAATGGTGTGCTAAAAGACAAGCATTAGTACAGAGAGGGCGTTAATGGACTGACAACTGATCGATCTGGCACCAAGCACAGACATGATAAAAAACAGTGAGTAGGCACAATAGAAAGAAACTAAAATAAACACATAAAACATAAAAAAGATATTAAAAAAATAAAAGGGAAGGTCTGATTGGTGGAAGCCAGGAGTGATTCAATGACAAAAGCGATGATGGTGCAATGATAATGGGTCAATTAGAGCAACAGAGGGTGGGGAAATGAGGTATAAATGGTTACAGTGGAATAAGAGAGTGCGAGGGGAGCATGGAAAATCTGGCAAAGAGGATAAGGTTCCAGTGGCCCAGAAATGTGACAGAGAATGGTGGGTAGAAACTGGCTGGCATGGACTTGATGGGCCAAAAGCAATCCTTTTGTGCCAGAAATCATTCGATGACCCTATGGCCCCAGCAGTGTTCACCAGCCTGTCAGCTGTGTAACCCAAGCACCGGCCCACAACTCTTCCAGTCCCAGGAATCTGGTGTAGCCATTCACCATGACTAAAACAGCTCGCTCCAGAAAATGGAGGGCATGATTATAATATGAAAATTCTAACCAAAAGTAAGTACGACAGGCAATAAAATTCCCAAATGAAAAGAGTGGATCTGTTCCTGCTTGTGATGCCGCAGCCCAGGATCCAGAAGTCAAATGGGGAGTGACAATAGGCACGGATGGTAGGTCACCCCTCTGGACTGCATAGACGTTCAGCAAACTAATCACCCAATCTGTGTTCAATCAGTACAATTCTACGGTGAGAGGGAATACAAGCAGTACTTGGCCACTGGGGTCAGGTGCTCCATTCTTATTGGTGACCACATTCAGTTCAATTCTACAGTGACAGATACGCCCAGTAAAACATGGCCACTGGGATCAGGTTTTCCACTCTGGTTAGTGACCCACACTCAGTAGAATTCTGCAGTGATACACACTACAGTGCTAGACTGTAGCAGCACGGTGGCGCAGTGGTTAGCACCACAACCTGATAACTCCAGCGACCCGTGTTCAATTCTGGGTGCTGCCTGTGTGGATTTTGCAAGTTCTCCCTGTGACTGCGTGGGTTTCTGCTGGGTGCTCCGGTTTCCTCCCACAGCCAGAGACTTGCAGGTTGATAGGCAAATTGGCAATTGTAAATTGCCCCTAGTATAGGTAGGTGGTAGGGGAATTGAGGGAAGATGGGGATGTGGTAGGAATATGAGATTATTATAGGAATAGTATAAATGGGTGGTTGAAGCTCGGCACAGACTCAGTGGGCGGAAGGGCCTGTTTCAGTGCTCTATCTCTAAATAAATAAAAAAGTAACTCCCAGCAATACATGGTCACCGTGAACAGGTGTTTCATTCCGGTTAGTGATCCACACTCAGTGCAATTCTACAGTAACAGACACTCCCAGTAATGCATGACCACTGGGATAAGATGTTCCTCTCTGGCTAGTGACCAACATTCACTACAATCTTACAGTGACAGATACGCTCAGCAATACATGGCCACTGGGCTTAGTTGTTTCACTCCAGTTAGAAAGTACATTCAGTGCAATGTTTCACGGACTGATACTACCCTCACTCATCAGTTCCCATCAGTGAGGTCTGATTCAACAATAAACGGACTCCAGTCAATGCATAAAGTTGATAATTCAGGGTACCTGTGAGTTCCATGCAGAGATTTATTGTCCGTTGCTGCTGTGGAATATCGGCATTGATATATAGCAGGATATTTGTCTTCACAAAATTATATCACTATTGGGCAGTTTGTAACTGTAACCATTGGAACAGCGTGTAACTATATCAGTCTCATTGTCAAATCAGATACAAGCTCACACATATTAACACATATTCAATGTATTTAGTCACTTACCAGGAACACTAATGATGGCAAGGATCAGATAATATAATTTCTTGATACTATTAAATGTTAAATACATTTTCGGTGTGAGGTGAGCTGTCCGTTCCTGCTTGCAGACGACCTCTGTGTATTCAACTCTGAAGTGCTACATTCCTAGAGCCTGTGATATGTACCCTGTGGGATGGCCCCAGGGATATTGAGGTTGCAACACTGCTCACTTTTTTTGAAACTGAACAAACATGTTGCGTCAACACGTTAGGTCGGTGTTGTGTTAAAACATAGTGAAGTCTGAGATTGAATTGGTAATTCCAAAGTCTGGACAATTCTGATCCCTTAATTAACTAATGGAAATTAGTTGCTGCATTCTCCCAGCAATGAGGTTGTGTTTTCAAGCACCAACAGTCCCAATTCTAGTTTCCATGTTGTTTCAAAGATATATTTCTCTCTTTTATGACCATTCAGTAATTAAACTCCAAATGATGCACTGTCTCTCTCAGGGATGTTCGACAGCACTCTGGGCCTTGGCTGCCTTCTTTAACAGTGGACATTCAGTTTGGCGATTAACTTGGGTTATATGTGATTACTTATTGCAGAATTCAACTAATACAGCATCTGAAATTCAATAGCATTAACTGATACAGCGCCGCAATCTAATGCATCACTGCAAAGTAATGCAAATAATACAGCCGCTACAACTGATACAGACTCTCTAAATAATATAGCCTCTAAAACTTATGCAGAACCTGAGACCGATACATAACCTCCAACTCATACTGCTGCCTAATCTGGTACAACAACATCCAATGAATACAATCACTCCAACTGACACAGCTCCTCTGATCGATATAGTGCCTCCAAGTAACACAGAACCTCCATTCGACACAGCTACTCCAAGCAATGTTACATACAGAGTTGCATTTCCCCTTGAGACAATGTGATAAAAACACATACTTCAGACATAAATCAGGATACTTGCCTTAACAAAATGATATCGCTGATCAGGTGACTGTATAACGGGGACAATTACTTCAACATGTAACATCATCGCTCACATAGCAAAATCAGAAACGAGCTCACACACATTTCTATACAACATAAATTGTATTAGTCAATTGCCAGGACCACCAATTACGGAAAGGATCAGGTAATATATGTTCATAACTATATAAATTGTTGCAAACATTTTCTGTTTGAAGCGATCTGTTCCTTCTCAGACAATCTCTCTGACAGACACTCAAACTGATGCAGCCCTTCTGACTGAAACAGGATCTCAAACTAATACATAACTCAAAATAATAGGTCCCATGACATAATGCAGTCCTCAGACCAGTCCTCAAATTAATACAGACCCGCAAGGTAATAAAGCAACTCAGACTAATACAGACCCTCAAATTAGTACAGACCCTCAAACTATTAAAACAACTCAGACTAATACAGACCCTCAAATTAGTACAGACCCTCAAACTATTAAAACAACTCAAATTAATACAGACCCTCAAATTAAGAAAGCAACTCAAACTAATACAGACACTCATACTAATTAAGCGACTCAGACCAGTTCAGACCCTCAAAATAATAAAGTAACTGAAACTAATACAGACTCTCAAACTAATAAATCAACTCAGACTAATACAGACTCTCAAACTAATAAAGCAACTCAAATTAATACAGACCGTCAAACTCGTAAAGCAACTCAGACTAATACAGACTCTCAAACTAATAAAGCAACTGAAACTAATAAAGCAACTCCACTTAATACAGACACTCAAACTAATAAAGCAACTCAAATTAATACATCCCCTCAAACTAATAAATAACTCAAACTAATCCAGCCCCTCAAACTTATACAGACCCTCAAACTAATAAAGCAACTTAAACTAATATATACCCTCAAACTAATAAAGCAACTGAAACTAATCCAGACCCTCAAACTGCTACAGACCCTCAACTTAATAAAGCAACTCAAACTAATACATACCATCAAACTAATAAAGCAACTGAAACTAATCCAGACCCTCAAACTACTACAGACCTTCAAACTAATAAAGCAACTGAAACTAATCCAGACCCTCAAACTACTACAGACATTCAAACTAATAAAGCAACTGAAACTAATCCAGACCCTCAAACTACTACAGACCTTCAAACTAATAAAGCAACTGAAACTAATCCAGACCCTCAAACTACTACAGACCTTCAAACTAATAAAGCAACTGAAACTAATCCAGACCCTCAAATTACTACAGACCTTCAAACTAATAAAGCAACTCAAACTAATCCAGACCCTCAAACTACTACAGACCTTCAAACTAATAAAGCAACTCAAACTAATCCAGACCCTCAAACTACTACAGACCTTCAAACTAATAAAGCAACTGAAACTAATCCAGACCCTCAAACTACTACAGACCTTCAAACTAATAAAGCAACTCAAACTAATCCAGACCCTCAAACTACTACAGACCTTCAAACTAATAAAGCAACTGAAACTAATCCAGACCCTCAAACTACTGCAGACCTTCAAACTAATAAAGCAACTCAAACTAATCCAGACCCTCAAACTACTACAGACCTTCAAACTAATAAAGCAACTGAAACTAATCCAAACCCTCAAACTACTACAGACCTTCAAACTAATAAAGCAACTGAAACTAATCCAGACCCTCAAACTACTACAGACCTTCAAACTAATAAAGCAACTCAAACTAATCCAGACTCTCAAACTACTACAGACCTTCAAACTAATAAAGCAACTGAAACTAATCCAGACCCTCAAACTACTACAGACCTTCAAACTAATAAAGCAACTCAAACTAATCCAGACCCTCAAACTACTACAGACCTTCAAACTAATAAAGCAACTCAAACTAATCCAGACCCTCAAACTACTACAGACCTTCAAACTAATAAAGCAACTGAAACTAATCCAGACCCTCAAACTACTACAGACCTTCAAACTAATAAAGCAACTCAAACTAATCCAGACCCTCAAACTACTACAGACCTTCAAACTAATAAAGCAACTCAAACTAATCCAGACCCTCAAACTACTACAGACCTTCAAACTAATAAAGCAACTGAAACTAATCCAGACCCTCAAACTACTACAGACCTTCAAACTAATAAAGCAACTGAAACTAATCCAGACCCTCAAACTACTGCAGACCTTCAAACTAATAAAGCAACTGAAACTAATCCAGACCCTCAAACTACTACAGACCTTCAAACTAATAAAGCAACTGAAACTAATCCAGACCCTCAAACTACTACAGACCTTCAAACTAATAAAGCAACTGAAACTAATCCAGACCCTCAAACTACTACAGACCTTCAAACTAATAAAGCAACTCAAACTAATCCAGACCCTCAAACTACTACAGACCTTCAAACTAATAAAGCAACTGAAACTAATCCAGACCCTCAAACTACTACAGACCTTCAAACTAATAAAGCAACTCAAACTAATCCAGACCCTCAAACTACTACAGACCTTCAAACTAATAAAGCAACTCAAACTAATCCAGACCCTCAAACTACTACAGACCTTCAAACTAATAAAGCAACTGAAACTAATCCAGACCCTCAAACTACTACAGACCTTCAAACTAATAAAGCAACTCAAACTAATCCAGACCCTCAAACTACTACAGACCTTCAAACTAATAAAGCAACTCAAACTAATCCAGACCCTCAAACTACTACAGACCTTCAAACTAATAAAGCAACTGAAACTAATCCAGACCCTCAAACTACTACAGACCTTCAAACTAATAAAGCAACTCAAACTAATCCAGACCCTCAAACTACTACAGACCTTCAAACTAATAAAGCAACTCAAACTAATCCAGACCCTCAAACTACTACAGACCTTCAAACTAATAAAGCAACTCAAACTAATCCAGACCCTCAAACTACTACAGACCTTCAAACTAATAAAGCAACTCAAACTAATCCAGACCCTCAAACTACTACAGACCTTCAAACTAATAAAGCAACTCAAACTAATCCAGCCCCTCAAATTTATACAGACCCTCAAACTAATAAAGCAACTTAAACTAATATATACCCTCAAACTAATAAAGCAACTGAAACTAATCCAGACCCTCAAACTACTACAGACCTTCAAACTAATAAAGCAACTCAAACTAATCCAGACCCTCAAACTTATACAGACCCTCAAACTAATAAAGCAATTTAAACTAATATATACCCTCAAACTAATAAAGCAACTGAAACTAATCCAGACCCTCAAACTACTACAGACCTTCAAACTAATAAAGCAACTCAAACTAATCCAGACCCTCAAACTTATACAGACCCTCAAACTAATAAAGCAATTTAAACTAATATATACCCTCAAACTAATAAAGCAACTCAAACTAATCCAGCCCCTCAAATTTATACAGACTCTCAAACTAATAAAGCAACTTAAACTAATATATACCCTCAAACTAATAAAGCAACTGAAACTAATCCAGACCCTCAAACTACTACAGACCTTCAAACTAATAAAGCAACTCAAACTAATCCAGACCCTCAAACTAATAAAACATCTTAAACTAATATATACCCTCAAACTAATAAAGCAACTGAAACTAATCCAGCCCCTCAAACTTATACAGACCCTCAAACTAATAAAGCAACTCAAACTAATCCAGACCCTCAAACGACTACAGACCTTCAAACTAATAAAGCAACTGAAACTAATCCAGCCCCTCAAACTTATACAGACCCTCAAACTAATAAAGCAATTTAAACTAATATATACCCTCAAACTAATAAAGCAATTTAAACTAATATATACCCTCAAACTAATAAAGCAATTTAAACTAATATATACCCTCAAACTAATAAAGCAACTGAAACTAAACCAGCCCCTCAAACTACTACAGACCCTCAAACTAATAAAGCAACTCAAACTAATCCAGACCCTCAAACTAATAAAGCAACTGAAACTAATCCAGCCCCTCAAACTTATACAGACCCTCAAACTAATAAAGCAACTCAAACTAATCCAGCCCCTCAAACTTATACAGACCCTCAAACTAATAAAGCAATTTAAACTAATATATACCCTCAAACTAATAAAGCAACTGAAACTAATCCAGACCCTCAAACTACTACAGACCTTCAAACTAATAAAGCAACTCAAATTAATACATCCCCTCAAACTAATAAAGCAACTCAAATTAATACGTCCCCTCAAACTAATAAAGCAACTCAAACTAATCCAGCCCCTCAAACTTATACAGACCCTCAAACTAATAAAGCAACTGAAACTAATCCAGACCCTCAAACTACTACAGACCTTCAAACTAATAAAGCAACTGAAACTAATCCAGACCCTCAAACTAATAAAGGAACTCAAACTAATCCAGACCCTCAAACTACTACAGACCTTCAAACTAATAAAGCAACTCAAACTAATCCAGCCCCTCAAACTTATACAGACCCTCAAACTAATAAAGCAACTGAAACTAATCCAGACCCTCAAACGACTACAGACCTTCAAACTAATAAAGCAACTGAAACTAATCCAGACCCTCAAACTACTACAGACCTTCAAACTAATAAAGCAACTCAAACTAATCCAGCCCCTCAAACTTATACAGACCCTCAAACTAATAAAGCAACTGAAACTAATCCAGACCCTCAAACGACTACAGACCTTCAAACTAATAAAGCAACTCAAACTAATCCAGACCCTCAAACTACTACAGACCTTCAAACTAATAAAGCAACTCAAACTAATCCAGCCCCTCAAACTTATACAGACCCTCAAACTAATAAAGCAACTTAAACTAATATATACCCTCAAACTAATAAAGCAACTGAAACTAATCCAGACCCTCAAACTGCTACAGACCTTCAAACTAATAAAGCAACTCAAACTAATCCAGCCCCTCAAACTTATACAGACCCTCAAACTAATAAAGCACCTTAAACTAATATATACCCTCAAGCTAATAAAGCAACTCAAACTAATCCTGACCCTCAAACTACTACAGACCTTCAAACTAATAAAGCAACTCAAACTAATCCAGACCCTCAAACTACTACAGACCTTCAAACTAATAAAGCAACTGAAACTAATCCAGCCCCTCAAACTTATACAGACCCTCAAACTAATAAAGCAACTTAAACTAATATATACCCTCAAGCTAATAAAGCAACTCAAACTAATCCAGACCCTCAATCTACGACAGACCTTCAAACTAATAAAGCAACTCAAACTAATCCAGACCCTCAAACTACTACAGACCTTCAAACTAATAAAGCAACTCAATCTAATACAGGCCCTCAAACTAATGCAATCTCTCAAACTAATGAAGCATATCAAACTAATACAGCCCCTCAAACGAATACAGTCGCTCAAACTAATAAAGCAACTCAATCTAATACAGGCCCTCAAACTAATACAGCCCCTCAAACTAATACAGGCCCTCAAACTAATGCAATCTCTCAAACTAATGAAGCATATCAAACTAATACAGCCCCTCAAACGAATACAGTCGCTCAAACTAATAAAGCAACTCAAGCTAATACAGCCCCTCAAACTAATGCAATCTCTCAAACTAATGAAGCAACTCAAGCTAATACAGCCCCTCAAACTAATGCAATCTCTCAAACTAATGAAGCATATCAAACTAATACAGCCCCTCAAACGAATACAGTCCCTCAAACTAATGAAGCAACTCAAGCTAATACAGCCCCGCCAACTATTGTAGGACCTTGAACGATAATAGCGCAGAATTGTAGAATCATTGAAATCTAGGGCACAGCAGGAGGACATTTAGACAATCGTGTGAGTGCTCTTGGAAAGGAGTTATCTAGCCGAATCCCACTGTTTAGCTCTTGGTCCGGAGCGCTGCAGGTTATTGCTCTTCAGGTGCATATTTATTTGCTTTTGTTTTAATGTGATGATAGTTTGTGTATCTATTCCCCTTTCGGCTGTGAGTTCCAGACCCACACCACACTCTCCTCAACTCCTCTCTAATCATTCCACCAATTTCTTTCAGTGTTTGTCAATTCGTCATTGATGTCGCTGCTAAGGGAAATAAGACTTTCTATTGACTCCATGTAGTGCCCTAATCACTTTAAATACCTCAATTATATCTCTGCGTATCCTCCACTGTTCCAAAAACAGTAACCCCCTTCATCCTAAACTTTATTCATCACTATAACACTGCAGAGGCGGCAAATCCCGTTCAAATCTCCGCTGTACCCTCTCTAGTGTCTCCTGTATTGCGACCAAGTGAGAAAGGGTTCTCATGCTCTCCTTTCACCCCTGCTATGTTTTAACCACAAAAGGGTTTATTCTTTTAACACCATGATTGAGCTTACCCACTCAGTGAGCACTTGCTCCCTGCCCGTTGAATATAATTGCACATGAACAAATCAGACAATATCACTGTAACCCAGTTAAAATTACTAACATACATGACATATCCACGCTCATATTAATATAAGAGTCACACGTATGCGTGTAGATACAAAGGGGATGAAACAGAGTTGAGAGGTTGGAGTACAGTCCTTAATAAAAATGGAATTTAAATATAGAGGTATAGTCTCAGTGTCCTTACTTGAAATTGAAGTCTTGAAATCCTCGTTGGGCCACGTGCACAATTCGGGCTTGCTTCTCTGGTTGCTGAAGGCCAAAAGGAAGCTTTAACCGTCCTCTTTTGCTGACCGTGAGGATTTGTAGACTTGAGGAATCCCCTGGGAATTTGCTGAAGAGGGAGAGAGAGAGAGAGAAAGAGATGCTTCAGTCCTTGGAGTTGCGGAGTTGGCAAGTTCTCCCTGTGACCGCGTGGGTTTTCGCCGGGTGCTCCAGTTTCCTCCCACAGCCAAAGACTTGCAGGTGATAGGTAAATTGGCCATTGTAAGTTGCCTCTAGTGGAGATAGGTGTTAGGAATATGGGATTACTGTAGGGTTAATATAAAATGAGTGGTTGTTGGTCGGCACAGACTCAGTGGGCTGAAGGGTCTGTTCCAGTGCTGTATCTCTAAATAAAATTTTAAAAAATAAAATTCACGCATTCTATGTTACACAGGTAGGCATGTCTTGCAACCACCTCCTCATTTGAAACAGAAGTATCCAGAACATTTTTTTTTCTAAAATTCAAAATCCTCTCAAGCTGTGCAAACACTTGGTGGGGGTGGGTGGTGGGGGAGGCTGTTGCGCGGGGGTGGGTGGGGTGGGGAGGGGGAGTTCATTCTTTCATAGTCAATCGGTGTCGATGGGTTTTGATGGTCAACATTGACCAAACATGTGGGATTTCTGTCACACCTGCAATTTCGTGACACGAACTGTTCACAATACTCTAGCAGTGGGCTAGACTGTGCTAAACAGAAAGGCCATAAATGGAGGGCATCACGAACGGAGTGTAAACGTTATGAACTGGTTGCGTGGAATTTCGGTGCAGCGAGGAAATCTGCTCTTTTATTTAAAAAAAACTTTGCCATCCTTTCTTTAATGTTGCTTGACATTGTATTTTGAACTTGAGGCAGTAATTTTGAGATGGAAAGAAGGAAAGACTTGCATTACTATAGCACATTGCATAGTACACTGCGCGAAAGGCCGTCACTGTTATAACGTCGGAAGTAAGGTAGCCAATTTACACCCAGCAAATTCCCACTAAGTGCAATGTGATAGTGACTGATCCGGCTGGATTTTATCAATGTGATAGGCAGCGTTGAAGGGGCAGGAGAGGTTTACAAAGGTAGGGAGAATTGTGGAGTTGGAGAAGATGACAGAGATAAGGAAAGTTGTTGAGGCTGGACGATATTACAGAGATAGGGAGGGTTGTAGGACTATAAGAAGTAACAGAGAGGAGGGGTTGTCGTGTCTGGAGGAAGTGATAGAGATCAGGAGGGTTTTCGGGTCTGCACAACGTTGCAGAGATAAGGAAGGTTTTATTGGTTGGAGGAGGTTACAGAGGTCGGGGTAGTTGGGCAGGAGGAGGCTACAGAGTTAGGGAGCGTTGTCAGGGCTGGAGGTGGTGACAGAGATAAAGCGAGATGTAAGGCTTGTATGAAGTTACAGAGATAGGGAGTGCAGGTGACGCCATTGAATTGTTTGAATAGTTGAGTTAGAATGTTAAAATCTAAATGTGTCAGCGCAGAAGCCAATGCAGGTCGCTGAGTATTGGGGTAATGGGTGAACGAGACTTGGTGCAAGTTATGATAGTGGACAGCTGAATTTGGGTGAGCTGAAGTTTATGTTGATTGGATGATGGGAGACGGACAGGCCAACATTGGAAATCTTGAGCCTTGACGTGCCCAAAGGGAATATGTGAAATGCAAGAGATGTTGTTGTCCATGATAGAAGTAGAGAACAGAGGGATGGAGTAATATTTCGATTAAATTCTCTCTCACACTTCTGTCCAACTCATCTATCCAGAGTCATTCTTCATTAGCCAATGATACAAGAGGTCAAACAGGCAAGATTGTTGTCCAATCACCCCTGACTTCCAGAAATGATAAGAAGAATCATGGGAGGCACAGTGGCGCAGTGGTTAGCATCGCAGCCTCACAGCTCCAGCGACCTGGCTTCATTTCTGGGCACTGCCTGTGTGGAGTTTGCAAGTTCTCCCTGTGTCTGCGTGGGTTTCTTCTGGGTGCTTCGGTTTTGTCCCACATGCCAAAAGACTTGCAGGTTGATAGGTTAATTGACCATGATAAATTGCCCCTAGTATAGGTAGGTGGTAGGGAAATATAGGGACAGGTGTTGTGGGAATATGGAATTAGTGTAGGATTAGTATACATGGGTGGTTGATGGTCGGCACAGACTCGGTGGGCCGAAGGGCCTGTTTCAGTGCTGTATCTCTAAACTAAACGAAAGAGTTAAGATTATCTGTCAATGCTGGAAGTTTCACTCCTGATAGTGAGTATCTCCGTTTCCTCTACTGTTGGCTTTGTCAGAAGACACAGGTTAGCGAAGCAGTGGGCCATTCGGCCCGTCTAACCTGTTCTGACTTTCAATAAAAACATGGTTTTTGTTCTACCTCACCTCCACCTTCCCACGTCATCTAGATATCCGTCCATTCCCTCAGACTCCAGAAATCCATTGACCTTGTTCTTGAATATAATCAACGACTGAGCGTCCAAAGTTCTCTGTGGTAGAGAATTCTAAAGATTCACAGCCTCAGAGTTCAAATCTTACAGCTTACAGACAGGGACACTAGCAGACGGGGATGTGAGAGGGGCATTAACTGCTGTGAGACAGGGACACCATCATATGGCGATGGTGAGAGGGGGCAGTAACTGCTGTGAGACAGTGACAGCAGCAGATGGAGATGGTTAGCGGGGGGAACAGTAACTGCAGTGAAACAGGGACACCAGCAGATGGAGATGGTGAGAGGGGGCAGTAACTGCAGTGAGACAGGGACACCAGCAGATGGAAATGCTGAGCAATTGCTGATGGAAGATTCTGTTTTACTGAGAGTTTGAAAGTTTCCAAAAGTTTCAGGAGTTTACTTTATGTAAACTTCAGATGCGTAATAAAATAATTTCAATGCAATTTGTGTTAAATGGCTATTTCCCTACTATGTAAGCACTTGTAACATTAAACTGCTTGCTGTTTGGAAACTTATTTTGAGTGATTAAAGGTAATGTGTAAATAAAACAACAGCATCCAATAAAACTCAATCATTTACAAACAAAAACTCTCAATAAGTTGTGTTGAGTTCTTCATCACTAACGTTGTGACATATCTCTCTGTCTCACTTCTCTCTATGCTGGTATCTTCTCTACTATAACTCAGAGTAATTGAAGTTTTGATCCGATTGTCTTTTGAAAGATAATATGGAATCCGCTTTCAGAAATCTATCAGAGAGTGAATTCCAGACCAGAACAACTCCCTGCCTATATGTTTCTCCCCTCTGCTGGTGTAAACAGTCTCTCCTCTTGTCTCCAAACTGAGGGAATGATTTTGAATACAATTAATTTCTGCAGGACAGCAGCTGCAGAGTTGCTGGATCCTCCTGATTGTGGACAAGCAATGAACAAAAATCCCTCTGAATCCCCCAGGCCCTTTCCTCCTTCCCTTTTAAAGCACTGCAGTGTTCACCGCTCCTTTCCTTCCCTATATGAATACTGCATAGATGAGCCTTTCCTTAATTTAGTGGTGCCAGGCTTACCTGGAAAGGAAAAGGAAGGCACTCGAGTGCTACACTTTACAGTGAAGACCGGGAACTGAAGATAAGATGACTCTGGGTTGCATCTAAAGTAAAGCAAGGATTTAATTAGAATATGGAAAGCAGAGTCCCATCGCAGAGTGGAGGAAGGGCCGCCAGGACAATTCCGGCCACAGGTTCGGTGGCAGCCGCAACCACTCCAATTCTCTGATGTGCCCCGTCACGGAAGCCGGCGACTGTCTGGGTACAAAATCCTGAAATCTGTCCACATATACTGTGGCAACAACTTTGGTAATTTTAAAGATTACTATTAAATCAATACTCAACCTTTTCTTTTCAAGGGAAATGTCCACATCCTGTTCATCCCTTAGGAATAGTCATGCCATCACCTTTCTGTTAACGCGTGTCAATGTTTTTGTATCCTCTCAATCACTTCTATATCCTTCTATTGATATGCCAACCAGAATTCCACACGGTGTTCCATGTCTGACATAACCAGCATAAAAGAATATACATATCGATTACATCTCTGAAACAATATTCTTCAGACCGTCCTTTGTCTTTTGATGGCTTGTTACACTGTCTCAATACAATTAGAGATGTTTGTATGTGTTTTACCAGATACATTTCACCTCGACACCATTCAGCCTCTTGTTTTGCAATTTGAGTTTATTTGTTCCTGGGATGTGAGGTTGGCTGGCAAGGCCAGCATTTAACCCCCATGCCTAATTGTCCCTGAGAACGTGATGGTGAGCTTCAAAGGAGAAATGCTGCAATCCATAAGGTGTAGGTATACCCACAGTGCTGTATTGAAGTGGGTTGAAGGACTTTGACCCTCCAACAGTGAAAACACGATCATAGAGTTCCAGGTCAGGATGGTGCATGGCTTGGAGGGGAAAACACAGGGTGTGGTGTTCACATGCATTTGAGGCGTTACATTAGATTTAGCTACTATATTAGTTGGAGGTCATGGATTTGTTTGACAGACCGTGTTCAATTTAGGGGCTATTGTAGTTTGAAAGGCTGTATTTTTTTTAGAGGCTGCATTGTTTTGAGGGACTGTATTACTGTGAGACGCTGTAGTTGCTGCAGGGTTTGTACGGGTTGAGGTCCCGTATTAGTTTGAGATGCTGCATTAGTTTGTTGGACTGAGTAATTTTGATGAGCGATATTAGTATGAGGTGCTGAATTACTTTGAGCAGCTGTTTTAGTATGAGGATCCGTAGACAAAATGTCTCTAATCAATTATTTACTTCAATTGGCTGCAACCATATCCCAGGGTTCGGTGGACCAGCCCTGAGTGAACAGAGAAACATTCGGAATACAATTAGTGAATGGACAGAGGAAAGTGAACGAAGAAAACAATATTAGATTTTGAGAAGCGACTGATGTTGTTGAAAGGAACATCATCACTGCTGAGTTAATACGGCTTCCAATTATCATCAGTTAATTAGTATGATCAGACTTGTCCGGTCTCTTGAGTTTTCAAATTCAATCTCAGTGTAAAATATGTTCTCTCATAACAGGGGGTGTTCACAGCTTTCGTAATTTGGTTGTTCAAAATGTTTTTAAAAAGTCAAAATGTTGCGACATCAATTCCCTGTATATATTCCTGCAGGGTATAAATTAAAGGCTCTGGGAATGCATGGTCTCAGCGTTTCATTCAACGAGATTGCTTGCAACACGACAGAACTGGTTACTTCACACAGAAAATGCATATTTCAATTGAAAATATCCTGAAAATATACTGCATGATCCTTGCCGCTGTTGGTGTTCCTGGTAAGATGCTGTAACCATTGTAGTGGTGTAAATCTGGGCCAGACTTCATTTCTGGTTTTATACTGTGACTGATAATGCTACATATTTACATATGCTACTACTCTCTTTACGCAGAGAGTAGTAGGGGCGTGGAACGCCCTGCCTGCAACAGTAGTAGACTCGCCAACTTTAAGGGCATTTAAGTGGTCATTGGATAGACATATGGATGAAAATGGAATAGTGTAGGTCAGATGATCGGCGCAACATCGAGGGCCGAAGGGCCTGTACTGCGCTGTAATGTTCTAATTCTAATTCTAATATTGATTTAAGGGGTGACAGTTATTCATATGGCCTGTCAGTGACATCATTTTGTTAAAGTGAATCATGTGAATTACCTCTGTGGTTTCATTTCATTGCCTAAATTGAAAACACACCTGTTTGTAGCTCATGGGCTCTCTGAAATCTCAAGTCATTCTCTGCTGGAGTATTCTGCACTGTTGAGTCGAACTTCAGTGTCGGCATCGATCTGAAGAAAGACATTTCTGAGATTGTCTGACATTGTACAATAGTACTGAGTGTGTTTAATTGAACAGATAATAACAGTGACCATGGATGACTGTGAGTATCAGTCATTATAGAATAGTACTCAATTTGGGTCAGTAACTGGAGTGCAACATATGGTTCCAGCGACCATGTTCCACTGGGATTTTCTATCACTGTCGATTTCTACTGAGCGTGTGACACTAAATTGAATTACCCCAGCGGCCATGTACTGCTGGAGATATGTCGCTGTAGAATTGCACTGTGTGTTTCAGGTGAATGTCCTCCCTGCGTGAGGAAAATACATTCCTGTTTTGTTCATGGTACGTGGTGGAAAGGGAAGCAGTTTTGCTGTTGGCTGAAGTTATTGGGTTATAAACTGGAAAGTGAAATGCATTGATTTTGCTTTGGTTCTTATTGAAAAGAAATCCTCTGTAGAATGACTGATCCTTACCATAAATAGAGGCACTGTTAACACAATATGATGCTGATTATTTCCTTCCTCCAACACAGTCATGAAATAAACTGTGGATCGTTGGTTCTAAATGTATTATCTTTTTTGCTTCTCAGGATGAATATTGGGCCATGATTGATGAAGTTCCCTTAAGTTTGTGTAGAAAGCTAGTTCGGTCTCATCCAAAGTATTGTGTCCCTTTCTATGCGCCACAATTTAGGAAAGTTCTGAAGACATTAGAAAAGGTGCAGGAAAGATTCACAAGGATGTTTGCAGTGATGAGGAACTTCAATTACATAGATGTTGCAGTAGTTGCGACTATTATCCCTGCAGAAGAGAAGATTGAGAGGGGATTTGATAAAGGTGCTCAAAATCATGAATAGTCTGGACAAGGCAGGAAGGGGGAAAACTTTTCCCATTGGTGGAAGGATCGAGAACAAGAGGACACCTATTTAAGGTAATTGGTGAAGGCAACAATGGGCACATAACGAAAGTCTTTTTTTCACGTAGTGAGTGATTCACATCTGAAATGCCCTATTTGAAAGTGCATTGGAGGTATTTTAAAGGGGGGCATTCAAGAGGAATGGAATTGTTCTCTGAAAAGAATGAATATTCAGAGCGATGGGGAGAAGCGGGGGAAATTATACGAGGTAAAGTACTTTTTTGGAGAGCCAGCACAGAGACAAGTCAAATGACATCCGCCTGTCATTCGGTGACAATGTTCCTTCAGTAACAGGTTAAAGTTTGGCAGATCAGTTCGTACCTGTGATGCAGAGTCTCGACTCATATAACCTGCAACACTTCCACCTCAGATCAGTAAGGAGGGTCTCCGTGAGGAAGGGCAATTATAGCTCAGGAACATGCATATTAAAGCTTTTATAATATAGACATAAGAACGTGAGGCAGTCAATAAAAATATTTGTATGATACTAATGATAAAATAAATAGTTCACTTCTCTCAGTTCTGGTATTCTCCTCGTTAAAGTAGTTGCACCTGTGTGGCAATATTCCTTTCTGTTAAATGGAGACACAAACAGTACAGTAGGTTCAGTGTTGTCGGAACAAAGGACAATATTAATTTAATATCAGTGCTTTGTTTTTGGCATTCAATTCCTCTGCAAAATAAATCAAAATGAAGTGTCTGAATCCTGGTGAAAGTCTACCATATTAATGCTTATTTTCCGAGGAATATTTGGGAGTCATATTTTTCTGACTAAAATGCAGCACCTCAAACTTAGCTTTATTGAAATTAATTTGCCATTGTGTAAGTTTATTAATATTTTTTTCTAATATATTCGGGTAGTTTACAACACTCTTCCTCTGTATTAGCAGTACTCGCATTTTGGATTTGTCTTGTTTAAAAAGTGTGTTTCTACTGGCTCATGAAGTTCAATAAATAAATGTAATGTGGCTCTGGACGAGACTACACCAATTTAGGCAACAATATACTTAGATAGTAATTGCAGAACATTAATTGGAAGTAAAATTATGCTGGACAAACTTAGGAAGATAAATTTACAGCTGTCGCAGGAACACGGCCTGGTCGGTCAAATACTGTATTTTTCATTGAAAGAATCAAAGGCCCTGTATCTTTGTGACTTGTCTTCCATCCTTCGGAGCTCGGAGCTGCGCTCCAGATGCCAATTAACATTTCAAAGCCCAGAACATCTGAGCTGTCATGAGACACTCGGTGAATGGAATTGCCCTCCCCTGCCCACTATGATCTCCAGCACACTTCCACAGATACAGCTCTGTAATTTTCATGTGGGTACATCATTGCATGTCAGGCACAACATTCATGCGTTTC
This sequence comes from Heterodontus francisci, assembly GCF_036365525.1. Taxonomy (NCBI): domain Eukaryota; kingdom Metazoa; phylum Chordata; class Chondrichthyes; order Heterodontiformes; family Heterodontidae; genus Heterodontus; species Heterodontus francisci. Next base: position 9,108,165 of record NC_090414.1, read on the forward strand.
AGGCCATAACCACCCAACCACCGTTGCATACTCTCCGAGGATCTGTGCTGCTAATGGATAATGGCAAAAGCACCAATTTCTGTTAGTGGAGGGGCTTGACCTAGTGATTGGGTTGGGGAAACCCTATCAGTTCACGGCCTATTGATTGCTGCTCACCCCATGGCTCTATCCAGCATTTTCCACCACATTCTCTAACCACTGGCTTCTTCTCCTCTTGGCCTCATTTTCGATGCTTTCCTATCGCTCTGTAATTCCCTTGTAAACATTTACACCGCCGCTGGAGCCATCCTTTGTTTCTTCCATTGTCCCATTTCACGATGGACTTTTTTGTCATTGAAACACTTCTGACCACCATCCATCACAGAGCTTCCACGCTGTTTTATTTTTCTCCCCTATACCCCACTTTTCTCTATAATTCCTTCTGGATTGTTAATCTCGAATATCTTCCAGTTGAAATTAAAGTTTATCGAGCTGAACCGCTAACTCTGTTTCTCCCTCTACAGACGCTGCCTTACCTACTGGGTGTTTTCAGATTTACTGTTTTTGTCAGATTTACAACATCCTCATCATGTACTGTTTGCACAAATGCTTAGGGCTGGAAGTTGAAAGACGTGCAGGACAGGTGGGAGAGTAGTGTCTGAGCATTAACTCCACATAATGTGCCTTTTATCCTTGAAAGGTTCCCCGCCCTGACTTTAGACTGACTGACAGTCTTGGATTCACGTTGGTCATGGGTGTCTCTGCATCAGGGCGAACAAACCATGACTACGGGTTATCGGAGGTGTCCATTCACAACTCCAGAGTTCTAGACATCTACCACAGTTGGGATATCGATCCCCAATTCCATGGATGGGCCTCATATCCAGGAGTGTGCTCCATGTCCAAGGAAGGGAGCAGGAGAAAAACAATGGGAGTGGTCGTATGCTTGCTCACCATTTCCGTTGATGGGGAGGAAGGAGGAGAGGAGAATGGAAGGGTGCCTGATTCCCAAACCCAGGAACAGAGTCTCCCTTCCTGCTACGTGTTCTGAGAACGAGGACGAGGAAGGGGTTTGACGGCTAGTGTGAAGGGATGAGGGTGCAGGAGGCAGAGGGAGAGGGGGAGTGGGGCTGGATATGGCCTGGGTGTGTCTGATCCCCAATGCTGTGCAGGAGTCACATTCCTGCAGCAAGTTCCGAGTCTGGTGAGCAGCAGGGCAGGAGAGGAGGATAGAGAAATGGAGTGGAATGCGCGGGGGTTGGCGGAAGGGGCAGGCAGATAGATGCCCGATCACAACCCCAGAAGGCAGGTCTTTCTTTTCCCAATCCTATGGATGTGGAGTGTGTGCCAGATCTTGCAATGTTCCATTCACCAACTGCGGGGTGATTCAGATTTCCGCTGTGTCAAATCCAGGACAAAGTGGTGAGGTTTCCAATCCTGGGCAGTGTAGCAGTGAGTATCTGATTCTTGACTGATGGGCGGATCTGATCCCGAGGACGACCTATTATCACCCCCACACCACCAAAGCTGGAGGAGGACTGTTTGATCACCAGTTCAATTTGTGGGTTTTAATGAGGAATGCCACACGTATCTTGGGTGAGTTTGGCTGAAGACCCCGCCCGGATTCCTCTAAAACTGGATGGTCCGAGGCGGGTGTGATCGTTGTTGACATTCGGTAACCTCTGACCCGATTCCAACTGACACGTTTTTGGTGTTAAAATTCAATCCTTATTGCCTGAGCTCTGACATGGAGAATGTTGGATCAGTAATTTCCAGTCTCTTACCCTTTTCTCTCTCACAGTTAATTTACTGGCGATTGTGATCCTGTCCCGGGGCAAGTGCGGTCTCTCCACTTGCACCACTCGCTACCTGGTGGCCATGGCAACGGCGGATTTACTGCTCGTTATCACTGACGTCATACTGAGACAAATTAGTCATTTATATTTCCCGGGATCTTTCCTGGACATCGTCCCTGTCTGTAGTGTTATCATTGCCCTGCTTCGTGCAGCAAGAGACTGTTCTGTCTGGTTTACCGTCACGTTTTCCTTTGATCGACTTGTGGCCATTTGTTGCCAAAATCTGAAAACTAAATATTGCACCGGGAAAACTGCAGCTGTGATTATAGCAATGTCTTGCATTCTGCTCTGTTTAAAAAATATTCCGTTCTGCTTTATATATAAACCTGCAATCATAGTCTCTAATGTACCGTTGATCTGCTATCCAAAGTCAATATTTTACACTGATCCCGGATGGGTGGGATTTCACTTGTTTGATAAGGTTTTAGTCCCATTGCTTCCGTTCGCTTTAATTCTGTTGCTCAACTCCCTGACAGTCGGACACATTTTAGTGGCCAGTCGAGTTCGTAAAGGACTGAGGGGGCACAGCAAGGGAGGGAATAGAAGTGATCCAGCGATGGAGAGCAGAAGAAAGTCCATGATTTTACTCTTTGCCATATCGGGCAGCTTCATACTTCTCTGGTTGACATATGTTACAGAATTCTTTAGCTATAGAATTGCAGGAACAACTCCCGATTATTACAATGATTCCGTATTGGTATTTCGAAATGCTGGATTCATGCTGCAGAATTTAAATAGCTGCACAAATGCATTTATTTATGTTGTGACTCAGTCCAAGTTCAGAGAGCAATTCATGGTTGCTGTGAAATATCCGGTTGTATCAATTATTCAATTCATGATCAAACAAAAGTACCGAGAGAAGCCCAGATGCAGCTTCTAGTGTTTCCAGTCCATCAATGTTATATTTATCCCCAGAATTTTCAAGGGCAGGAGATGACCTTCGGAGGGTGTAAAGTGTTCAGGAGAAGAATCGCAGCTCTGTCTGGAGGAGAAGGTAGAAAACAACCACAGTCCTTCCTCCAGCACCACTGGTTTTATGTTCAGCTCCTGACATCTGCTTATAAAGAAATTAACGAGTATCTATGAAAACAAAATGCTGCAGGTGCTGGCAATCTTATTGTGTGAACTGATAATTAATGCTATGTACTTTTGAGGCACATTATTGAGACTGTCACCATTCCATTCCCCAGCTGCTGCTGCACTTTTCTCAATTTCTGTCTACAAGTAGATTGAGTGTTGGTTTCCACCTGGACAAGCCTAGTTGAGGGACATGGGAGGAACGATGGAAGCTGATCTGAGGGAGTGCAGTCCGGTTCCCTTCAGCAGCTAACAGATCTAGCACTTCAGATGAGCAGTTGCTCAGAAGGACTTCTGGCTGAGCAACGCTTTCATCAACTTGCATATTAGGAAGACTGAAGACACAGCCTTGACTCCTTGATCCAAATAACGATCTCTTGCCATTGATTCCATCCCTCGCCCTGCTCTCTGCCTGACACTAACTTAGTACATAAACGTGGTGTGAGGTTCGACCCCGAGATATGTTTCCAAACACAGCACCAAATCACAAAATCATTATAGTGCAGAAGGAGGCCATTCAGCCCATCGTGTCTGCACTGGCTCTCTAAAAGAACCCCGCAATTTAGCCCCAGTAGACAGGAGTGAATCACTCCATCCTAGAGGTTTTTTAATTCCAGATTTATGTTTAGTTTTTGAAAAAAGTGAATTCGAATTCACAACAGCCCAGAGTGGGATTTGAACTCTTGCTTTTTTAATCATCAGCTCAGGCCTTCAAATTAAAACCCATAAAAGAGATTCGCTTTCCTACTGCTGTTGTCTGACTGTCTCATGTTTTGTATATTGTTCCCTTCTCCTCTTCTTCCATGTGTCTGAAGTCTTTGAAGTTTGTCAGACATTGGTAAACTACTTCATGTGGTTTTCTGTAAATACCTTCAATTCTGTGTGTCTGCAAGGGACACAATTCAAATTCTAATCTTATTGCATCAACCAAAAGCTGCAGGTCTATTCAAAAACTCCTATTTACTGTCTCTGCAAAGATAGTTCACACTTCCACAGTGCAGGAATATCTGAATGGAAACAGCTTTTGACACATTTCCCAACATGTTTGATAACACTTTTCAGGATGAAGCTACATTCAACTTACAGATTGCAAGCCCCAAATTGAATCTTTAAGATATAAAAGGTGACACAAATGAAATACCAGATCTGTCTCTGCACCCGCTTAAACATTGTGCTATTTAGTTTATATCATTTCACCTCAGCCATCCTTCCAAAATGCATCATTTTACATTTCTCAGCATTGAATTTAACCTGCCATGTGTCTGACCATTTCACCAGACTGCGTCTAGTCTCCTGAAGTGGACAACTAGTCCCTTCCCTGTTTATTACATTACTCTCTTTTGGGCCTCCTTATCTCGAGAGACAATGGATACGCGCCTGGAGGTGGTCAGTGGTTTGTGAAGCAGCGCCTGGAGTGGCTATAAAGGCCAATTCTGGAGTGACAGGCTCTTCCACAGGTGCTGCAGAGAAATTTGTTTGTTGGGGCTGTTGCACAGTTGGCTCTCCCCTTGCGCCTCTGTCTTTTTTCCTGCCAACTACTAAGTCTCTTCGACTCGCCACAATTTAGCCCTGTCTTTATGGCTGCCCGCCAGCTCTGGCGAATGCTGGCAACTGACTCCCACGACTTGTGATCAATGTCACACGATTTCATGTCGCGTTTGCAGACGTCTTTATAACGGAGACATGGACGGCCGGTGGGTCTGATACCAGTGGCGAGCTCGCTGTACAATGTGTCTTTGGGGATCCTGCCATCTTCCATGCGGCTCACATGGCCAAGCCATCTCAAGCGCCGCTGACTCAGTAGTGTGTATAAGCTGGGGATGTTGGCCGCTTCAAGGACTTCTGTGTTGGAGATATAGTCCTGCCACCTGATGCCAAGTATTCTCCGAAGGCAGCGAAGATGGAATGAATTGAGACGTCGCTCTTGGCTGGCATACGTTGTACATTACAGATGGCACAATATTGAAGTCCAAGTCATTAATAAATATCGAAAAGATCAGGGGTCCTAATCCAAACCCCTGGGAATACCCCTGTACCACAATGTACACTGCATACAGTGAATACAAAAGCAGGGAAGTTATGCTGAACATTTATAAAGCTCTCGTTAGGCCCTCATTGGAGTATTGTGTCCAGTTCTGGTCACCACACTTTAGGAAGGAGGTGAGGGTCCTTGAGACTGTGCAGAGATTTACCAAAATGTTTTCAGGGATGGGGGATATTAGCCACAAGGTTAGGTTGGAAAAGCTGGGTTTGGTCTCCTTAGCACAAAGGACATTGAGGGGAGATTGAATAGAAGTGTATAAGATTATGTCAGGCAAAGATACCATTCTCCAGTCTGAACCAACCATTCACCACGACTCTCTGTGTTCTGTCCCTTAGCCAATGTTGCATCCACTCTGTCACTGTCCCGATCATTCCATGAGCATTCATTTTGCGAACTAGTCAATTTTGACGCAGCATTATGACCGCCCCATGAAGAAATTTGTCCCAGAGCACAGAAAAACACACACAGACAGGCAATCACCAACTGCAATAAGAGAGAATCCAACCACCTCCCCTTGGCATTCAAAGCATTATCCCATCGCTGAATCCCCCAGCACCAACATCCTGGGGAAATATTGACCAGGAACTGACCTAAAGAAATCACATCAATACTGTGGCTACAAGTGACTCAACCCCGATTCCCCAAAGCGTTTCCACCCCCTGCAAGAGACAAGTCAGGTGTGTGATGGTATCTCTCCACTTTCCTGAATGAGTGCAACACTTACAACACTCCAGAAGCTCAACACCATCAGGAACAAAGCAGTCCATTTGACAGGTACCCCATCCACCACTTTAAACTTTGATCAGATCACCCCTTAACATTCTAAATTCCAGGGATACAGAATAAAGCTCCATCTACACTGTCCCATCAAATGCTGCCAAGCTATGATTAAGCTATTGAGTATATCTCTGTCTTCTCTGGTCTATAAAACACTCCCAGGGCAGGCACAGTTTGGGGTTAGATACAGAGTAAAGCTGCCTCTGTATATGCCTCTCTTTCTCCTCCTCCATCCAGAAGGAGAGAGTAACAGGAATAAGACAGGGATAGATATAGAGAGGGCAGAACAGAGAGAGGGAAGGATGGCAATTGGGAGAGAGTACCAGAGAGAAAGAGGAAGAGATTGGGATGGACAGTGTTCCTGCAAAGCTGTGTGCACCATCGTTGAAGGTAAGACGCAGTGAGAGATTGTGATTAAGAGGGTACAGAGTGGGATAGAGGGAGAAAAGGAGAGAGATAATCATGGAGAGAGTATTAGAGAGGGGATCTAGTGATTGAGTGAGTCATAGCGAGGTGAAGACGGGGATGGAGAGAGATTTACTGTAAGAGTAGCTCTCCACTTCTCTCTCCATGCCTATCTCTCCCTTTCTCACTGTTACCCTCTCTCTATCTATATTTCTCCCTCTCTCCTGATGTTTCACACTCTATGCTTATTTCTTGTACCTCTGTGTACACAGGATGACATGATTTTTGACTATTATATTTGACATTTGCCCTTTCGACCTAACCTAACAATGTGGCTGTCTCCAACATTATCTTTGTGTCTGTGAAGAGCGTGACATTGGAGTGAATGTTCACTGATTCCTGAGGCAGACAGGACAGGTGGTTAGGAAGGGATAAGGGAGACTTTCATTTCTCGACCAGCGGAAATAATCTCTCAGTGTCGACCCTATCCAGTCCTATTAGAATCTGTTATGTTTCAATGAGATCACCTCTCATTCTTCTAAACTCCAGAGAATACAGGCCCAATTTACTCAGCCTCATATCATCGGACAATGGCAGAGAAGCTAAACAAATACTTTGTGTCTGTCTTCACAGAGGAAAATACTAAAAAGCTCCCAGTAATAATGGAGAATTAAGGAACTAGTGTAAGTGAGGAACTGCAAGATATAAATATGAGTAAAAAAAACGTACTAAACAAATGAATGGGTCTTAAAATAAATAAATCCCCTGGACCTGATGATCTACATCCCAGAATGTTGAAAGATGTGGCTGTAGAGATACTTGATGCATTGGTGGTTATCTTTCCAAATTTGAAAGCTTTAGATAAATCCCCACACAAGAGGTTAGAAATCAAAATTAGAGCGCATGGGATTAGGGGAGAAGAGACTGGCATGGTTAATGGACATGAAACAGAGGGTAGGAATAAATGGGTCATTTTCAGGTTGGTAGGCTGTGACTAGTGGGGCACTTCAAAGATAGAGCCAAAGAGATAGAGAGAGGGGCGAGAGATAGAGAGAGGGAGAGATAGAGAGAGACAGAGATAGAGGAAGAGACAGAGACAAAGACAGAGATGGATAGGGACAGAGACAGAGAGACAGAGACATATGGATAGGGACGGAGTGACACAGGGAGACAGAGAGAAGGGAAGAGGGAGATATAGAGGGAGAGAGATAGACAGAGAAGGAGTGAGAGTGAAAGAGAGAGTTTGAGAGAGGGAGAGAGAGAGAGAGAGACAATGAGAGAGAGGCAGAGTGGGAAAGTCAGAGAGAAAGAGGCAGAGAGGCAGAATGGTGTTAAAGAGAGACAAACTGAGTCATGGACAGAAGGAGAGAAACAGAGATTGGGAGAAGCAGAGTAATAGAAGGAGAGAGAGACATAGATAGAGATTCAGAGTGAGAGAGACAGAGAGAGACAGAAGGAGACAAAAAGTGAGAGAGACGGAGAGGCAGAGAGAGATGGAGAGACAGAGAGAGAGGGAGAGACAATGAGAGAGAGACACACAGAGTCATGGAGAGAGGTCAAGAAAGAGAGAGGGAGAGAAAGAGAAATTGGGAGAAAGAAAGGCAGAGAGGGAAGGAGAGAGAGACCAAGGGAGTGCGTGTGAGAGAGATGAAGAGACCAGGGACAATTAAAGAAGGAAAGGATGGATTAAAAAGTGAGAAAGGGATAGACAGAGTAATTACAGGCCATTCAGCCTAACCTCAGTGGAGGGCAAATGATTGGCATAAATTCTGATAAATAGCAGCGATGGTCATTTAGAAAGGTGCAGATTAGTCAAGCGCAGTCGGCATGCATTTGTTAAGTGAAGATCTTGTCAGACTAGCTTGACTGTATTTTTTGTGGGGGTAACTAGGAGGGTCGATGAGGGTAGCAGCTCATTAACACCTTCTCAGACAAATTAGGCAATAAATGCTGGTCTTGTTAGTGAGGCCCAGATCCCGGGAATGAATTTAATACTGTATCAGCGCCTGTACACATACAGTACACAATGGGTACAAGGGAATCATTCACTCCTGTCTGGCAATGTGTGTCTCAGTGTCCCCATGTCTGTGTCTCTGTCACCTTTAAAGCACTAACAGATCATTAGTGAGGAATCAGTCTCTGAAATGAATGTCCCAGAGTTGTGCTAACATAAAATGGCCACCATGAACAAAGCTAAAATGGCTGACTGATGTTTGTAGGTATCCACAGATGTTCTGAGAGAGGAGGTAGAGACAGACAACAGACGGAAAGAGAGACAAAGAGGGAGACACAGACCTGGAGAGTGACCGAGACACAGAGAGTGATAGCAGGATATTTATCAGAGGACATTGGAAGAGAAGAAGGCCATTTGGCCCCTCAACCCTGTTCTGTCATTCAAAAAGATCATGGCTGATCTGTGATCTAACTCCAGATACCCCTCTTAGCCCCATATCTCTTCATACCTTTAACAATCTCAGATTTAAAATTTAACAAGTGTCTCAGCATCAATTGATGTTTGTGGAAGAGAGTTCCAAACTGATAGCACACCTGGTGTGTTGAAGTGTTTCTTCATTTCACTTCTGAATGGTTTCAGACTATATGTAGATTTTTAGACTTATGCCCACAAGTTCCTGACTATGCAGCCAGTGGGAATGGTTTCGATCTGTCTGTCGCTTTCCCTTATTATTCTGAAAACTTTGATCTAATTACCCCTTAACTTCTAAATTCCAGGGATACAGAGTAAAGCTCCATCTACACTGTCCCATTAAACACTCCAACACCAAACACACTGTGGGGTTAGACACAGAGTAAATTGTCCTCTGCACTGTCGTATCACACACTCCCAGGACAGGGGCAGCATGGGGTGAGATACAGAGTAAAGACAGGGCCTACTTTACTATAAACAGAGAAGTGGCCTTGTGCAGTACAAACTGAGACCGGGTGAAACGCGGCAGAAGCAGAGATGACTCCCAGGGCAGGAACATCATGGGGTGGATGCAGAGTGAATCTCGCTCTGCACTGTCCGAAACAGACAGAGACAGACAGAAAGAGAGAAACAGAGAGACACAGACCGACAGGGGTGACTGAGAGTGAAAGAAGGAGATTTAACAACAGGCATAAAAGAGGAGGAGGTAATTTAAGCTCTCAACCCTGTTCCAAAATTCAATGAGATCAAGGCTGATCTGTGATTCAACTAACACCATATATCCCGCATTTGCCCCTTATCTCTTAATAGCTTTGGTTAACACGAATCTAACCATCCCAGATTGAAAAATTAACAATTCAGCCAGCATGACTTCCTGTTTGCAGAAGAGAGTTCCAAAATTGCAAAGAAATCCAAAGGAATGATTGGACAGGCTGGGGTTGTTTTCTTTGGAACAGAGGAGGCTGAAGGGAGATTGAGTTGAGGTGTATAAAATTATGAGGGGCATCGATAGAATGGATAGGCAGGACATATTTCCCTTAGCACAGAGGTCCAGAAGCGGGGACATAGATTTCAAAATGTCCACAACCGATATCATGAGGGTGCGATGGCTCCCACAGTGAAATAGCTCGCTGGATGTTTAAAATGGAGGATATTCCCTCTGCATCTCTCTTGATGTTTCTGCCTCCATACCTATCTCTTAAATGTTTGTGCACAAAGCAGTGAAGGATTACATTAAATTAACACATCTTACATTCTCCCTTTCAACCCACCCCATCAATCTCACTCTCTCCAAACTTGCCCTTCTCTACAGCCCTCTCTCTGTCTGAATATCTAACCCTCTCTCCCTATGTCTCTCTCCTAGTGTCAGAGATAGCAGGAGGGAGAGGTAGAGGAAGACACAGGGAGAATGTTGAAGGAACTGTACTCTGTTCCTAAGCTCTGAGGAACCTGCTCTGGGAATGTTTGATGGGTTACATTAATCGGCCGTGTACAGTCCTGTATCAGACTGTGAAGAAGCAGAGCATGTTCAGTACACAACGAGTCAAAGAGAACTGTCACTCCTGCCTGCTGCTCGGAAGAGCGACTGACCTTAACATCAAGGCAACGGTTGACCGAGTTTGGCATGAGGCGCACGAGTAAAACTGAAGTCAGTAGGAATGCACTGGCTGGATTCGTACCGAGCACAAGGATGGTTGTGGTTGTTGGTGGTCCATCATCTCAGTCCCAGGACACCACTGCAGCAGTTCCTCAGGGTAGTGTCCGAGGCCCAACCATCTTCAGCTGCTTCCTCAATCATCTGCCCTCCACCTTAAGGTGAGAAGTTGGGATGTGCACTGATGATTGCGCAGTGTTCAGTTCAATTCGCAACTCCTCAGATAGTGAAATCCTAGCAGAAAATGCTGGAAATACCGAGCAGGTCAGGCAGCATCTGTGGAGAGAGAAAAACAGAGGTACTGATTCAGCTCGGTGGTTTCCAGATTTCCAGCATTTTGCCTCAGATAATGAAGCAATCCAGAGCCACATGCACCAATACCCAGACAACATTCAGTCTTGGGCCGACCAGTGGCAAGTAACATTGATGTCACCCAAGTGCCAGCAATGGCCATCTGCAACAAGAGAGAATCCAACCACCTCCCCATGCCATTCAAAGCATTATCCCATCGCTGAATCCCCAACATCAACATCCTGGGGAAACATTGACATCAAACTTAACTGAACAAAACACATCAACAGTTTCTTCACCCAGTGGCTGATGGGTGTGTGGAACTCACTGCCTGAAAGGATGGTAGAGGCAGAATCCCTGATCACATTTATAAGAATTTCCTGGATATGTACTTGAAGGAGTAACTTCCCCATATTTAAAATGATAACCAAATAACTCTCCTCGTCTGCACTGCCACATCGAACACTCTCAGAGAAGGGACAGCACGGGTTAGATACAGTGTAAAGCTCCGTTTAAACTGTCCATGTCGTGTCGGGTTAACCCGGGTCACTCACTGTGCCCGGCTCAGGCTCAAGACTCACCTGCCTCAGTCAATGAGACGCTCCCAAAATACTTGCCTGAATGTAAGGGGATGTTGGGTTTAGGAGCAGGACAGGCACTCGGGTTTAGGACGACTGTTCATGTGGAGGATAAGCATGAGTCATCCTTCAGAGAATCAGAACAGGCCACTGAGACACAGAAAAGCAAATTTGTGTTGAATTTGTGAGTCTTGCATTGTGGAATGCTTTAGTATTTGGTGAGAATGTTGAGCCAGAGAAATTTTGCCCCAGTGGGATGAATAGGTACAGTAAGTTATCACTTTGCAGCACTTCAGGAGACACGCCTCCCTGTGAATGGATCTCGAAGAGAGCAAGACTACACATTCTTCTGGCAGGGTAGGGATCCTGAAGAACCAAGACAGCATGGAGTGGGCTTCGCCATCAGAAACTCTTTGCTCAGCATGATAGAGCCACCCTCAAATGGCTCTTAACGCATACTGTCCATCTGGCTGTACACCGACTCTGGTCTAGTACACTTATTCAGCATCTATGCTCCAACACTCTGTTCCCCACCTGAAGCTAAAGACCAGTTCTATGAGGAAATCCATAATATCACTAGTAGCAGCCCCAACACCGAACACCTATTCCTGCTGGGGTTCTTTAATGCCAGGGTTGAGGCTGACCATGACTCATGGCCTTCCTGCCTTGGGCGCTTTGGCATTGGAAGGGTGAATGAGAATGGACAGAGACTGCTTGAGTTGTGTACCTATCATAGCCTCTGCATCACCAACTCATTCTTTCACACTATACCCCTGTCACCAGGTTTCTTGGAGGCACCCAAGATCACGTCGGTGGCACCAGCTGGACCTCATAGTTATAAGACCAGCCTCTACAAATCACACGCGGCTTCCGTAGTGCGGGCTGCGACACCGACCACTCCCTGGTGTGCAGCAAGGTGAGCCTCGATCCAAAGAAGCTGCATCACTCCAAGCAGAAGGGCCACCCGCGCATCAACAGTAGCAGAATTTCTCATCCACAGCTGTTACTCAAGTATCTAAATTCACTTGAAAAAGCCCTCCAAAACACTCCCACAGGGGATGCCGGGACCAAGTGGGCCCACATCAGAGACGCCATCTATGACTTAGCAATGACCACCTCTGGCAATTGTGTGAAGCGGAATGCAGAATGGTTTCAACCTCACATTGAAGAGCCGGAACCTGTCACAGTCGCTAAGCGCATTGCACTGCTGAACGACAAGAAAGCCCCCAGCGAGTTAACATCGGTGGCACTAAAAGCTGCCAGAGGCGCTGCACAAAGAACAACCAGGCGCTGCGCAAATGACTACTGGCAACACCTATGCAGTCATATCCAGCTGGCCTCAGACACAGGGAATATCAGAGGGATGTATGATGGCATTAAGAGAGCTTTTGGGCCAACCGGCAACAAGATTGCCCCCCTCAAATCTAAATCAGGGGACACAATCACTGACCAACGCAAACAAATGGACCGCTGGGTGGAACACTACCTAGAACTGTACTCCTGGGAAAATGTTGTCACTGAGACCGCTCTCAATGCAACCCTGTCTCTGCCAGTCATGGATGAGCCGGACGTACAACCAAAAAAATCGGAACTCAGTGATGCCATTGATTCTCTAGCCAGCGGATAAGCCCCTGGGAAGGACAGCATTACCCCTGAAATCATCAAGAAGGCCAAGTCTGCTATACTTTCAGCACTACATGAACTGCTATGCCTGGGCTGGGATGAGGGAGCAGTACCACAAGACATGCACGATGCCAATATCATCACCCTCTATAAGAACAAGGGTGACCACGGTGACTGCAACAACTACCGTGGAATCTCCCTGCTTAGCATAGTGGGGAAGTCTTCGCTCGTGTCGCATTCAACAGGCTCCAGAATCTGGCTGAGCATGTCCATCCTGAGGCACAGTGTGGCTTTTGAGCAGAGAGATCCACCATTGGCATGCTGTTCTCCCTTCGCCAGCTACAGGAGAAATGCCGTGAACAACAGATGCCCCTCTACATTGCTTTCATTGATCTCACCAAAGCCTTTGACCTCGTCAGCAGACACGGTCTCTTCAGACTACTAGAAAAGATTCAATGCCCAGCAAAGCTACTATGTATCATCACCTCATTCCATGACAATATGAAAGGCACAATTCAGCATAGCGGCACCTCAACAGACCCCTTTCCAATCCTGAGTGGTGTGAAACAGGGCTGTGTTCTCGCACCTACACTGTTTGGGATCTTCTTCTCCCTGCAGCTCTCACATGCATTCAAGTCCTCAGAAGAAGGAATTTTCCTCCACACAAGATCAGGTGGCAGGTTGTTCAACCTTGCCAGTCTAAAAGCGAAGACCAAAGTACAGAATTCCTGATCAGGGAACTCCTATTTGCTGACGATGCTGCATTAACATCTCACACTGAAGAGTGTATGCAGAGTCTCATCGACAGGTTTGCGGCTGCCTGCAATGAATTTTGCCTAAACATCAGCCTCAAGAAAACGAACATCATGGCGCAGGATGTTAGAAATGCTCCATCCATCAATATTGGCGACCACGCTCTGGAAGTGGTCAAGCGTTCACCTACCTAGGTTCAACTATCACCAGTAACCTGTCTATCGATGCAGAATTAAACAAGCGCATGGGAAAGGCTTATTCTGCTATGTCCCAACTAGCCAGGAGAGTGTGGGAAAATGGCACACTGACTCAGAACACAAAAGTCCAAGTGTATCAAGCCTGTGTGCTCAGTACCTTGCTCTACAGCAGCGAAAACTGGACAACGTATGACAGCCAAGAGCGACGTCTCAATTCATTCCATCTTCGCTGCCTCCAGAGCATCCTTGGCATCAGGTGGCAGGACCGTATCTCCAACACAGAAGTCCTCCAGGTGGCCAACATTCCCAGCATATGAACCCTACTAAGCCAGCGGCGCCTGAGATGGCTTGGCCATGTGAGCCACATGGAAGATGGCAGGAACCCCAAGGACACATTGTACAGCGAGCTCGTCGCTGGTAGCAGACCCACCGGCCGTCCATGTCTCCGCTTTAAAGACGTCTGCAAACGCGAAATGAAGTCCTATGACATTGATCACAAGTCGTGGGAGTCAGTTGCCAGGGATCGCCAGAGCTGGCGGGCAACCATAAAGGCGGGGCTAAGGTGTGGCGAGTCGAAGAGACTTAGCAGTTGGCAGGAAAAAAGACAGAAGCGCAAGGAGAGAGCCAACTGTGTAACAGCTCTGGCAACCAATTTTATCTGCAGCACCTGTGGAAGAGTCTGTCACTCTAGAATTGGCCTTTATAGCCACTCCAGGCGCTGCTCCACAAACCACTGACCACCTCCAGGCGCTTACCCATTGTCTGTCGAGATAAGGAGGCCAAAGAAGAAGAAGGTACCGTGTGCACTGTAAGTATGGACTGAAATAACAAAGTAACTGATCAATTTTCAGCTGAATACTATGATTACAATTATACCTGCTATCCTGTGAGAATGTACATAAGACACGATGGGATGAAGTCAATGTGGACACTGTTGAATTTGCTAGCTTGATCTTTGTGGGAACACAAGGGTTAAGTAAGTTAAAAATATTAACTGGTCAATTCACTTGTTTAAGTAAACACTCAACAGAAATGAGTCTGGAATGTCCTATGTGCTGTATTCCTACTCCTGCATCTACTCTTTCCGGACCCCTCATGATTTTGATCACCTCTATCAAATCTAATCTCAAGGTTCTCTTCTCTATGGAGAACAACCCCAGATTTTCCAATCTATCCACGTAACTGAAGTCCCTTAGCCTTGGAACCATGCTCGTGAATCTTTTCTGCACCCTCTCTGATGCCCCCACATCCTTCCTAAAGTACGGTGTCCAGAATTGGACACAATGCAAGTTGAGGATGAAGCAGTGTTATATAAAGCTTCAACATAACTTCCTTGCTTTTATACTCTAAGCCTCTATTTCCAAAGCTTGAATCCCATATGCCTTTTAACCACTTTCTCAACTAGCCCTGCCACCTTCAATTTTGCACAGATATCCCCAGGTCTCTCTGTTCCTGCGCTCACTTTCGTCTGTTCTTAGGTTCCCATGACAGAGAGGGACAGGAGGGCAGAAAGGTCTAAAAAGACGGAGGGCTCGAGAGAGCTAGGAAACAGGAAGCACATTTGGGAACACAATCACCTGCAAGTTTCCCTTCAATCACACACCATCCTGACTTAGAACTATACCGCCGTTTTTTCACTGTGACTGCGTCAAAATCCTGGAACTCACTACCTAACAGCACTGTGGATGTACCTACCCCACATGGACTGCAGCAGTTCTAGAAGGAGGCTCAACACCACCTTCTCAAGGGGCAATTTGGAATGGGCAATAAATGCTGGCCTGGCCAGTAATGCACACATCCAATAAATGAATAAAGAAAATAAAAATTTGACACCATGTCACTTCAGGAGATATTAGACGAGACGGCCAAAAAGTTGGTCAGAGGTTGGTTTGAGGGAGCGTCTTCAAAGAGGAAGGAGAGTTAGTGAGATGGAGAGGTTTGGGAAAGGAATTCCAGAGTTAGGGCCTTGGCAGCTTGAAGACATGGCCACCAATAGTGGAACGATTCAAATTGGGGATGCTCAAGAGACCAGAATTAGAAGATCACAGATATTGGAGGATTGTGGAGCTGGAAGAGATTGCAGAGATGGTGAGGGGTCATTTGTGGAAGACAATTCCAAAATTCCACCACCCTTCGTGTGTAGAAGTGTGAATAAATTTCACCCTTGAAAGGGTTTTCGACTAATGTTCGATTTTTCGACGGTGCCCCTCATCCGAGACTCCTCCAACCAGTGAGAACAGTTTCTCTCCATCTACCCCATCACCTTCCAGTATTGTCTTGTAAACTTTGATCAATTCATTCCTTACCCTTCGAAATTCCAGGGATACAGAGTAAAGCTTCGTTTAAACTGCCCCATCAAATGCTGCCAAGTCAAGTACAGCCTGGAGTAATCTACAGACCAAATCTCTGTCCTCTCTGTTCTATCTAACACTCGCAGGGCAGGTACAGAGTGGGGTTATATGCAGAGTAAAGCTGCCTCTATATATGCCTATGTTTCTCCTCCTCCATCCAGATGGAGAGAGTAACAGTGAGAAAGACAGGGATAGATATAGAGGGAGAATGACAGAGAGAGGGAAGGATAGCAATGGGGAGAGAGTATCAGAGAGAAACCGGAAGAGATTGGGATGGAGAGTGTCGGTCACTGTTCCTGCAAAGCTGTGTACAGCAGTTTGGAAGGTACCACACAGGTCCTGTTCCGTGATAAATAACACACGTCTTCGAAGATTCTTAAAAATTTAAAGGGACTGCGCACGGGCCAAAAAACTTGCCTTGCATGGCAACGACATTTTCTGGGAACATTGGAGCTAGCTGTAGCTCAGTGGGTAATAATCTTGCCTTTGAGTTATACGTTTGTGTGTTCAGGTCTGAACACAAAATCTAGGCTGATGCCACTCAACAGAAAATCAGAACAGACCAGCGAGACTCAGAAAAGGAGACTTGTGTTGAATTTGTGAGCCTTGCTTTCTGTAATGTTTTAGTGTTTGGTTAGAATGTTGACCCTGTGAAATTTTGTCCCTGTGGGATGAGAGTTATCTGAATAGAGATGTTAACATCTTATTGCAACATGAAGGTACCGTGCGTACTGAGTCTCACACATTTGCAGCGTCCCATCATATAAAATACTTTGCTGGGTGTGGGATCAGTGTTTGATATTTCCAAAACACTGAGGGAAACTCGAACTTTTAATCAGCCCTGGGAGGAAAGTAAACGTTGATACTTTCAAACAGTAATCAATGTCAGATTTGATCAATTATTCGGGATTAATCAATTACAGTATACAAAGCATACAGAATATGCCGTGAAATAGCGGGATACGGTTTTTTTTTACCAGTCTGCATAAGGAAGTACACCCTCTGCAGTTGTGGTATCACCAAAAGCAGCCAGCTTCAAATGGCAAATTGATGTATGTGGAGTTTTACTGAGGTTCTGAGAGAGGAGAGAGAAACAGGCACAGACGCAGACAGACACACAAGCAGACATGCAGAAACACGCAGAAACACGCACACAGAGAAACACACACGCAGAGAAACAAATACACAGACACAGACAGAGACACGCACACAGACACCCACACACTGAAACACACACACAGAAACACACACACGCAGAGGAACACACATGCACAGAAACACAGACACAGAGAGAGAGACACACACACACACACAGACGCATACACTGACACACACACAGACACGCACACACATCGACACACACATAGACACACAGAGACAGGCAGAAACAGAGGCACACAGAAACAGACTGCCCAAGAGACAACGAGTGACAGAAGAATATTTCAATTTCCAACAGGCATTTAAATTTTAAAATGAACAATTGATTCAGCATCAATCGTCGTTTACAGAAGACAGTTCCAAACTAACACCACCTTTAGTCTATAGTGGTGTATTCTAACTTCACTCCTGAAAGGTCAGCCTCTAATTTTTAGATTATGCTCATTAGTCTCAGACTCACCCAAACATTAAAACCTAAAAACGGACTGCCAAAGTTTCAATAGGGACATAAAAAGGAATTGTTTGACTGAAACAAATGTGGGTTCATTACAGGCAGACTCAGGAGAATTTATAATGGGAAATAGAGAAATGACAGTGAAGCTAAATGATGACTTTGTGTCTGTCTTCACTGAGGAAGATACAAGAAATCTCCCAGAATTAGAGATCCAATGAATTAAGGGGAATGAGGATTTGAAGGAAATTAGTATTAGTAAGAAGGTTATATTGGAGAAATTAATGGAGCTAAAGGTTGATAAGTTCCCATGCCTGATATTCTACATCCCAGAGTGTTGAAAGAGGTAGCTATGGAGATAGTGGACACATTGGTGTTCGTCTTCCAAAATACTGCAGTTTCTGGAACAAGTCCAGCAGATTGGAAGGTACCAAATGTCAGCCCACTATTTAAGAAGGGAGGGAGAGAGAAAACAGGGATTACAGACCTGTTAGCCTTACATCAGTAATTGGGAAAAGGCTAGAATCTCTTCCAAAGGATGTGATAAATGGATGCTTGTATAATAATGATATGATCGGGCATAGTCAACATCGATTTATGATTGGGACATTATGTTTGACGAACCCGTTGGAGTTTTTTGAGGATGTTACTAATAGAATTAATAAAGGTGGACGTGGTGTACTTGGATTTTCAGAAGGCTTTTGATAAAGTCTCCCACAGGAGATTGATTAGCCAAATTGAAGCAGATGGGACAGGAGATAATGTACTGGCATGGATTCAGGATTGGTTAACAGGCAGAAAACAGAGAGTAGGAATAAACAGGTCATTCTCGCAATAGCAGGCTGTGAACGCAAGGATCAGTACTTGGGCCCCAGCTGTTCACAATATACTTCAATGATTTGGATGTGGGGACCAAATGTAATATTCCCAAGCTCTCAGATGACAAACTTGGGAATGAGTGTTGTGAAGAACATGAAAAGCGGCTTCAAGTATGTGGACAGACTTAGTGAGTGGGAAAGAACGTGGTGGATGGAATATAATGTGGAAAAATGAGAGGTAATCCGTTTTGGAAGGAGGAATAAATGTGCAGAGAATTTCTTAAATGGTAAGAGATTAGAAAGTGTAGATGTACAAAGTGACCTTGGTGTCCCCGTCAATAAGTCACTGAAAACTAACATGCAGGTGCATCAATCAATTAAAAAGGCTAATGGTATGTTCGTCTTTATGACAAGAGAATTTGCATACAGGAGCAGCGAAGTCTTACTTAAAACATATAGAACCTTGGTTAGACTGCACCTGGAGTGTTATGTGCAGTTTTGGTCCCCTTATTTTTAGCAAGGATATTATTGCCATAGAGGGAGTGCAACGAAGGTTCACCCGACTTGTACCCAGGATGACGGGACGGTCCGATGAAGAGAGATTGGGGAAATGAAGCCTGTACTGTCTAGAGTATCGAAGAATGAGGGATGATCTCATTGAAAGCAACAAATACTTAAAGGGATAGACAGGGTATATGTAGGGGAGATGTTTCTTCAGGTTGAGGAGTCTAGAACCAGGGGACACAATTCCAAAATAAGGAGGAAGCCACTTAGGACAGAGATGAGGAGAATTTTCTTGACTCACGAGGTTGTGAATCTTTGGAATTCTCCACTCCAGAGTGCTGTGGAAGGTCAGTCATTGAGTATGTTTAAAGCAGACATTGACAGATTTCTAAATACCAATGACATAAAGGGATCTGGAGATAATGTGGGAAAAAGACATTGAAGTGCATGATCAACCATGATAGTATTGAATTGCAGAGCAGGCTTGATGAGCTGAATGGCCTACTCCTCTTCCTATGTTCCAAAGGTGCCGAAATAGTTTCTCCCAAACTGCCCCGTCAGTTCCCCTTAATATCTCAACAACTTTGAACAAATCACCTTGATCCTCCTAAATTCCAGGGAATGCATCCCTAATTTGTGTAATATCACTTCGAAAGTTAACCCTTGGAGTCCAGTTAGCATTCTGGTAAATATACACTGCACTCAAATGGACATAAACCCCTGAAGGGTCTTTGGACCTCTAGTGTTTCTAGCTTTTCACCATTTATAAAGTACTCTGTTATAATCTTTTTTGCTGACATTGAAAGCTATCTACCACAGTTTGCCCATTCACTTCAGTTATTACTATCTCTTTGAAAAGTTATGCTTCCCGCTACACTGCTTACTATGCTACATATTTTTGTGTATTTGGCAACTTGGGCATGTGGCATTCTACCTCATCATTTTAAATCATTAATAAATACAGTGAAACTGAGACACACGTGGGCGTTGCCCTAGTAGACAGGAGTGAATCATTCCATCCTAGAGATTTTTTAATTCCAGATTTATGTTTTTTTTTTAGGAAAAACAGAATTCAAATTCACGACAGCCTAGTGTGGGATTTGAACTCCAGCTTTTTCAATCATCAGATCAGGCCTTCAAATTAAAACCCATAAAAATAGATTCATTTTCCTACCGCTGTTTTCTGACTGTCGTCGAGTTTGTATATTGTTCCCTTCTCCTCTTCTTCCATGTGTCTGAAGCCTTGTTAGACATTGGTAAACTATGTCATATGCTGTGATGTGTATCTGCAAGGGACACAATTCAAATTCTCACCTTATTGCATCAACCAAAACCGGCAGGTCCATTCAAACACCCCTATTTCCTGTCTCTGTAAAGATAGCTCACACTTCCACAATGCCGGAATGACTGAATGGAAACAGCTTTTGACACATTTCCCAACACGATTGCTAACACTTTTCAGGATGAAGCGAAATTCAATTTACAGATTTCAAACCCCAAATTGAATCTTTAAGATATAAAAAGTGACACAAATGAAATCCCAGATCTCTCTGTCCCTGCACCCAATTTAACATTGTACCATTTAGTTTAAATCGCTTCTCATCAGCTTTCCTTCCAAAATGCATCATTTTACAGTTCTCAGCATTGACGGTAACCTGCCATGTGTCTGACCATTTCACCAGACTGCCTCGATCCTCCTGAAGTCTATTATTCTTCCCTTTCATGTTTATTACATTGCAGCTGGCACATTGTTGAAGTTAAGCCCTGTAAACAAAAGTCCAAGTCATGAATATATATCCAAAAGAAATTTGGTCCTAATCCAAAGCCCTGGGGAATACCACTGTACCACCATCTCTGCTCATTTTTCCTATTATTTCCTTATTATCTTCAGAGCATTCACTAAATAACCCCATAACCTTCTAAGTTCCATGGATACACTGTAAAGCTCCAGCAACACTGTCCCATGAAACATTCCCAAGCTAAGCACAATGTTGGGTTTGACACAGAGTAAATTTCCCTCTGCGCTGCCCATCACACGCTCCGAGGGCAGGAACATCATGGTGGATACAGAGAAAATCTCACTCTATACTGTCCGAACAGGCCACGAGAGAGAGAGAAAAAGAGAAAAAGAAGACATAGACTGACAGGGTGACTGAGAGAGAAAGAAGGATATTAACAGGAGATATTGGAAGAGGAGGATGCAATTTAACCCCACAGCCCAGTTCCGGCATTCAATGAGATCATGGCTG
This sequence comes from Heterodontus francisci, assembly GCF_036365525.1. NCBI lineage: Eukaryota > Metazoa > Chordata > Chondrichthyes > Heterodontiformes > Heterodontidae > Heterodontus > Heterodontus francisci. Next base: position 9,129,355 of record NC_090414.1, read on the forward strand.
ATCTGTGATCTAACTCACACCATATAGCCTGCCTTTGCCCCTTATCTCTTAATACCTTTGGTTAACAAGCATCTATCAATCACAGGTTTAAAATTAACCAATAAGCCATTATGGAATTTCCACAGCCAATATCACAAGGATGTGATGGCTTCCACAGTGGAGTAGCTCGCTGGATGTTTAAAATGGAGGCAATTCCTTGTGGATCATCGAAAGTGTCCACCTGGGCGCCAACTTTATCTACATTTCTCCCTCTCCCTATGTTCTTCCTCTCCATACCTATCTCGAATATGTTTGTGTACACAGCAGTGAAGGATGAAATCAAATTAAAAGAGCTTACATTATCCTCACCATCCACCTCAACAATCTCTCTCCCTCCAACTTTGCTCCTCTCTACAGCACTCTCTCTGCCTTCAGATCTAACCCTCTCTCCCTCTGTCTCTCTGCTAGTGTCAGAGATAGCAGGAGGGAGAGACAGAGAGAGAATGTTGAAGGAACTGTACTCTGGTCCTACGCTGTGCTGAACCTGCTCTGGGAGTTTTTGATGGGCTACATTAATCGGCCCTGTACAGTCCTGTATCAGACTGTGAAGAAGCAGACCATGTTCAGGACACAACGTGTCCATGGGAATGATTCACTCCTGTCTGCTACTGGGAACAGAGACTGACCTTAACATCAGAGCAGTGTTTGACTGAGTATGGCATCGAGAGGCCCGTGTGAAACTGAAGTCAGTGGGAATCAGTGGGAAAGCTCTCCACTGGTTGGAATCATACTGAGCACTAAGGAAGATGGTTGTGGTTGTTTGAAGTCAATTATCTCAGTTCCAGGCCTTCACTGCAGGAGTTTATCAGGGTAGTGTCCTCACCCTAACCATGTTCAGCTGAGATCCCAGCAGAAAATGCTGGATATACTGAACAGAGCAAGCAGCATCTGTGGAGAGAGAAACAGAGGTAGAGATTCAGCTCGATGGTTTCCAGATTTCCTGCATCCACAGTATTTTGCCTTAGATAATGAGGCAATCCAGAGCCACATGCACCAAGACCTGGACAAAAGTCAGGCTTGGGCTGACCAGTGGCATGAAACATTCACGTCGCACAAGTGCCAGGCAATGACCATCTGCAACTAGAGAGAATCAAACCACCTCCCCTTGGCATTCAAAGCATTATCCCATCGCTGAAGCCCCATCATCAACAACCTGGGGACACATTGACATGAGACGGAACTGAACAAAATTCATCCAAAGTGTTTTCACCATTTCTCTGTGGCAGAGAGACACAGATATAGAATGTGAGGGGACCTTGACAGAACCTTACTAAATTGTTCCAACCGTTGCTAACGATAGAATTCAAAGATTATAACAAAGCAAAGGAAAAGGCATATAACGTTAGCCCCTTTGTAACTGTATCCTTTAGTTTAGATTGCCTCTTCCGACCTGTGGAGGTGGATGATTTGGCCATGGTTCTTAATGAATACTTTGTATGTGTTTCATAAAAGAGTGGGAATGATGCAGACAGTGTAATTAAAAAGGACGGTGTGAAATATTGGGTTGGATTAAACAGAGTGAGAGGGGAAATATTAAGGTGTTTGACAGCTTTGAAAAGGGATTCATGGTCAGGCCTGGATGCATTGGAATAAGTTCAGAGAAGGTTCACTGGGCTGATTCCCGGGATGAAAGGGTTATCTTTGAGGAATGGTGGAACAGGCTGGGCTTATACGCATTGGAGTTTAGAAGACTGAGAGGAGATCTTATTGAAACATGCAAGATTCTGAGCGGTCTTTTCAGGGCGGATTCTGGGAGGATGTTCCCCTTGTGGGGGAATCTAGGACCAGGAGCAGGTACAGAGTGGGGTTAAATACAGAGTAAAACAGCCTCGATCTATGCCTCTCTTTCTCCTCCTCCATCCAGATGGACAGAGTAACAGTGAGAAAGACAAGGATAGATATAGAGAGTAACAAAGAGAGGGAAGGATAGCAATGGGGAGTGAGAGTACCAGAGAGAAAGAGGAAGATATTGGGGGGGGAGAGTGTGGGTCAATGTTCCTGCAGATCTGCGTGCAGCTGCCTCAAATGTCCCCCGAAGATCCTGTTCCACAATAAATAGCACACGTCTTGAAAGATTCTTCAAAAATTTCAAGGGACAGCTCACGAAAAAATAAACTGGACACGCACGACATCTAAATTTTCCTTGGAACATTGGAGCCTGCGGAATACAGCTTTCTTACCAGCCTGCATAAGGAAGTGCAACATCTGCAGATGCGGTGAAACCAAAAGCAGCTGATTTCAAATGGCAAACTGACGTATGCGGAGTTTTACCAAGATAGAGAATCTGGATTGGCGCAGGCTTGGAGAGCCGAAGTGCCTGTTCCTGTGCTGTAATTTTCTTTGTTCTTTGTCTGAGAGAGGAGAGAGAAACAGGGATAGACACACATACACACGTACACACACACACAGAAACACACACAAACAGAGAAACAGAGTGACTCAGGGACAGAAAGTGAAAGAAGAATATTTCAATTAATAAAAAACCATTTGATGAGATCAATCTTCAATTTGAAAACGATATTTGATTTTGCATCAATGTGCGTGTGCAGAAGACACGTTCCAAACGACTACCACCTTTTCTCTGGAGTGTCGGATTAACCCGGGTCATTCACTATACCAGGCTCAGGCTCAAGTCTCACCTGCCTCAGTCACTGAGACGCTCCTGTATCACTCGCCTTAATGTAGGCGGATGCTGGGTTTGGGAGCAGGACAGGCACACAGCATTAGGACGACTGCTCATGTGGTGTTTAAGCATCAGTAATCCCTCAGAGATTCTGAACAGGCCAGGGAGAATCAAAAAAACGAAACTTGTATTGAATTTGTGAGACTCGCTTTCTGGAATGCTTCAGTGTTTAAAGAGAATGTTGAGCCAGTGACATTTTGCCCCAGTGGGATGAATAGATACTATATGAACTTATTTCAACAAAAAGGTACCGTGTGTACTGTAAATATGAATTGAAATAACTATGTAACTGATCCATCTACAGCTGAATACTATGACTACAGTTCTACCTGCTTTCCTGTGAGAATGTACACAAGACACGATGGGATGAAGTCAAAGTGGCCACTGTTGAATTTGTCAGCTTGATCTTTGTGGGAAGACAAGGGTTAAGTAAGTTAAAAATATTAAATGGTCAATTCACTTGTACAAATAAACACTTCACAGACATCGCTATGTAATGTGCTATATGTTGCATTCCGAATACAAGATATGGACAGTCAATGACAGAAAAAAATGAAGTGGCAGGCGTCGAGCGGGAGAATGCGAATAACTGGACTGCTCTTCAAAAGAGACTTCACAGATTCAATGGGTTGTATCACCTCCTACTGTGTTATTGCACACTAATATTGTATGATCCTCTTCTGAGAGAGAGAGAGAAATGGGTTGAGAGAGAGAGAGTGATGGGTTGAGGAGAGAGAAAGAGACAAAGATATAGAGATGGGATGAGGTCGAGAGAGAGAGATAGAGAGATGGGGTGAGGGAAAGAGAGAAAGGGATGAGCTGAAGGAGAGAGAGACAGGGTGAGGGACGTAGAGAGCGAGACACACAGGGTGAGGGAGAGTTCTTAAAAATCCCAAAGGGATGGAACAGGCTGGAGGAGCCGAACGGCCTCCTCCTGTCTTCTAAGAGCTTTATTAATATTACATCCTGAAATAAACAAGGTAGTGATGATAATTTTAGGCAAATGAAGTGGAATTAATTAACAACTGGTTCTCCTTTAAAATTATTAATCCGAATTCACAGTATTACTTGTGTGAATTTGGGCTTGACAGATAATTTGCTGTTTAATAACATCACTGAATAAATAAATATTGGAAGATTCCATGTCACTTTGTTCCCATGCTTGTTCAAACTCCTACCGACTCACTCGAAGGTTTAAACCTAAGGAGGAGTTCTGACGGTGTGGAGTCCCTTTAAGAGGTTGGGACTGACCCTGTCCCTGTTCCCCCCACACGCCCTCGGGGTCACATCAATGGGTCAGGTGTTACAGACACAGGGATTGACCCATGACCCCCTGACCCCAAAGACAAGAAAAGGAAAGCAAACATTCTCCTGGGCCCTGTGAAATCAGAATGACACAATATCCTCACAAAATAGTTGTGACTTCATACCTGACAGGACAAAAGTGCCTCTCTCAAACACGGCCTATGTTAGGTTAATACGGGCTGATGATACAAAGTTAGGTGGGACACTAAGCCGTGAGGAGGGCTAAAAGAGACTGCAAAGGGAGATTGACAGGTTAAGAGAGTGGGCAGGAAAGTGGCAGCTGGAATATCATGTGGAGAGATGTGTGGTTCTTCACTTTGGCAGGAAGAATAGAAAAACAACATTTTTCAAATGGTGAGAAACGATGGCATGTTAGTGATCAGAGGAATTTGGGTGTCCTTGTACACAAATCACAGAAAGTTAAAATGCATGTCCAGCAAATGGAGTGTTGGCCTTTGTTGCAAAGCGGTCAGAGTACAAGAGTGAGGAAGTCTTGCTGTAATGGTACAGCGTTTGGTGAGCCCACACCTGGAGTACTGCGTACAGTTCTGGTCTCAGTACTGAAGGAAGGATATACTTGTTTTAGAGGTGATGAGGAGAGAGAGAGAGATGGGGTCAGGGGGAGAAAGAGCATGTGAGAGGGAGAGGGGGCTTGAGGGGGAGAAAGGGAGAGAGAGATATACGGAGTGAAGGGGAAGGTGAGGAATAAAAAGTCCCAAAGGCGCTACACAGCGTGCATTATAAAACAAAATCTGACACCAAACCCACAAAAGTTGAGATTAAGTCTGATGACCAAAAGCTTGGTCAAAGAGGTTAGTTTTAAGGAACCTATTTAAGCAGGAATGCAAGATACAGAGACGGAGAGGTTTAGGGAAGGAATTCCCCAGTGTTAACAGGCAGTGACATTAATTCCTGATTGTCGGTAGAGATTTGTTAGGAAAGGGTATTAATGTTTACAGAGCCGAGACAGGTCGATGTGGATAAGGAGCAAATCAGCCATGACCTGAGTAAATGAGCAGGACAGGCTCGAGAGGCCGAATGGTCTTCTCCTGTCTTCCGAAGGGCTTTATTAACATCCCTGCCAATGGTTTTCTGTTTGGAAAAATGACCAGGTTTGGGGTTCTCGCAAGCCCTCCTGCCGGCCTTGGAATGATTCACAGATTCATGTCTAAGGGAACTGGTCAATTGTTCTAGTGGAAAGTCCCCCTTTGCTGTTGGATTAATAAAGCAGATTGGATCCTGAGCATTATAAACAGGTCTAGAGTGTAAAAGTCAGGAAGTGATGCTAAACCTTTATAAAATAATAGTTTGTCCTCAGCTGCAGTACTGTGTTCAATTCTAGGACCACACTTTAAGAAGGACATGGAGGCGTTGGTGAATGTGTAGAGGCAATTTTCTGGAACGGTCCCTAGCTGAAATTATTACAGTTACTCTGATAGACTGGAGAAGCTGGGGTTGTTCCCCTTAGAGCAAAGAAGATTAAAAGAAGATTTGATCGAAGTGTTTAAAATCATGAAAGCTTTAGATCGAGGAAATAAAGAGAAACTGTTCCCAATGGCTGAAGGATTGATAACCAGAGAGCACAGATTGAAGGTGATCGGCAAAAACAAACACTGGCGACATGAGGAAACGTTTTTTTTTCACACAAGTGCTTCAGATTTGAAATGCAATGTCTGATAGTGGTGGAGAAAGATTCAATAGAAGCTTTCAAAATGGCCATTCGATACATCATTGAAAGAGAAAAGAAATCAACAGGCACTTGGAGAGGTATGCGTTAATTAGGGAAAGCTAGCTTGGATTTGATGAAGTAGCAGAGAAGGTTGATGATGGAATGCAATGGATTTTATATGAATTTTAAGAAAGCATTTGACAAAGTAGCAGATAAAAAATTGGTTAACAAAACTGAGGCTCATGGAATAGGAGGGCCAGCGTCAGCTTGGATCAAAAATTTGTGAAAGGACTGAAAACAGAGAGTTGTGTTAAATAGTTGTTTTTCAGACTGGAAGATGGTACACAGCAGTGTTCCCAAAGAGTCAGTGCTTTTTGTAAAATTTCAATATTTGCCGAAGATCCCAAACTTGGAGGAGATGCAAACAGTGAAGATGACACCAATTGACTACAACAGGACATAGATAGGTGAGCGGAATGGGCAGAGAAGTGACGGAAGGAATTTAATACAGGAAAATGTGAGGTGATGTATTTTGGCCGAAGGGATAGGGAGAGGCAATATAGAATCAATGGCCCAGTTCTAGGGAGTGTGCAGGGACAGAAGGATCTGGGGATACATGATCATACATCTTTGAAGGTGGCAGGACATATTGAGTCAGCAAAGCATATGGGATCTTGGGCTTCATAAATAGAGATTTTGAGTACAAAAGCATGAAAGTTATGCCGAATGTTTATATGCCTCTGGTTAGGCCACGACTAGAATACTGCATCCAATTGTGGTGAACACGCTTTAGGATGGATGTAAGGGTCCATTGGAGGGAACAGAGGGGATGGTGGTTCCAGAGATGGGGGAATTTTGCAAAGTGGACTGGAAACAGATACTTGAAGGTCAATCAGTGTCAGAGCAGTGAAAGTTACTGAGGGTTGAGAACAAATATGCTCACACAAAGATCAACAAGGCGGGACTCCCAAATCTAGAGCCCCTTGGATGTCAAGGATCAAACCGGGTATGATAAAGCACAAGAGGGAAGCTTATGTCAGATACCGAGAGCTCAATACCACAGAAAGCCGAGAGGAGTGTAGAAAGTTCAGGGGTGAAATTGAAAAGCAAATTAGAGAGCAAAGAAATGGCCAGAAGATAATATTACCAAATAAAAGCAAATAATACACAAAGATGTTTTATAAGTACATGAAGAACAAGAGGATATGTAAGAATAGAGTGTTAGGGACCAAAAAGGGAATGTGTGTGTGGAGGTGGGCGATGTGGGCATGGTTCTTAATGAATACTTTGTGTCTTTCCTTATAGAAGATGGGGAACGATGCAGACATTGCGGTTAAAGAGGAGGAGTGTGAAATATTGGATGGGATAAACAGAGTGAGAGGGAAATATTAAGGTGTTTGGCATTCTTTGAAAGTGGATAAATGGTCAGGCCTGGATGCATTGAAACAAGTTCCGAGAAGGTTCACTGGGCTGATTCCTGGGATGAAGGGGTTGTCTTACGAGGAATGGTTGACCAGGTAGGGCTGATAATCATTGGAGTTTCGAAGAAAGAGAGGTGATCTTTTTGAAACATACAAAATACTTTAAGGGACAGACAGGTTAGATGCAGGTCAGATGTCTCCTTTGGTTCCAGAGTCTAGAACCAGGGGACACAATTTCAAAATAAGGATGAAGGCACTTAGGACAGAGATGAGGAGAAATTTATTTGCTCAGTGTGTGGATCTTTGGAATTCTCTCCCCCAGTGAGCTGTGGATGCTCAGTTTGGGAAAAAGGCATTGAAGTGGATGATCAGCCATGATCGCACTGTATGGCGGAGCAGGCTTGATGGGCTGAATGGCCTACTCCTCTTCCTATGTTTCCAAGCTGCCAAAACAGTTTCTCCCAAACTACGCCATCGGTTCCCCTTAATATCTCAACACCTTTGAACAAATCACCTTGATCCTTCTAAATTCCATGGAATGCATCCCTAGTTTGTGTAATATCACCTTGTAGTTTAACCCTTGAAGTCCAGTTATCATTCTGGTAAATCTACACTGCACTCAATTGGACATAAACCCCTAAGACTCTTTGGACCGCCAGTGTTTCTCGTTTTTCACCAATATACAGGACTCTGTTCTGGTCTTCGTTGGCTGACATTGAAATCTATCTCCCACAGTTTTGTCCATTTATTGAAGATATTAATATCTCTTTGCAGTTTGATGCTCCCAGCTACACTGCTTACAATGCTGCCTATTTTTGTGTCATTGGAAAACTTGGTTATATGGCATTCTACCCCATAATTTTAAATAGTTAATAAATACAGCAAAACTGAGACACACGCGGGCTTTGCACTGGTAGACAGGAGTGAATCGTTCCATCCTAGAGGTTTTTTTAATTCCAGATTTCTTTTTTTTTAAGATGAAACAGAATTCAAATTCATAACAGCCTGGTGTGGGATTTGAACTCCTGATTTTTCAATCAGCAGATCAGGCCTTCAAATTAAAACTCATAAAAAAGATTCATTTTCCTACTGCTCTTGTTTGAATGTCTCAGCTTTTGTATACTGTTCCCTTATCCTCTTCTTCCATGTGTCTGAAGTCTTTGAAGTTTGTCAGACATTAGTAAACTACTTCATGTGGTGTTCTGTAAATACCTTTAATTCTGTGTATCTGCAAGGGACACAATTCAATTTCTCACCTTATTGCATCAACCAAAACCTGTGCGTCCATTCAAACACCCCTATTTTCTGTCTCTGCAAAGATAGCTCACACTTCCACAATGCAGGAATGTCTGAATGGAAACTGCTTTTGACACATTTCCCAACATGTTTGCTGACACTTTTCAGGATGTAGCTAAATTCAATTTACAGATTTCAAGCCCCAAATTGAATCTTTCAGACATAAGAAGTAACACAAATGAAATCCCAGATCTGCCCCTGCAACCATTTTAACAGTGTACCATTTAGTTTATATCGCTTGTCCTCAGCCTTCCTTCCAAAATGCATCATTTTACATTTCTCAGCGTTGAAGTAAACCTGCCACGTGACTGACCATTTCACCAGACTGCCTCGATCCTACTGAAGTCTACGACTATTCCCTTCCCTGTTTATTACATTGTGGATGGCACAATGCTGAAGTTATGCCCTGTAAACCCAAGTCCACGTCATTAATATATATCAAAAAGATCAGTGGACCTAATCCAAAGCCCTCGGGAAAGCACTGCACCACCGTCTCTTCTCCTTTTTCCTATTATTTCCTTATTATTATGAAAACATTCACAAAGTAACCCCATAACATTCCTAATTCCAGGGATACACAGTAAAGCTCCAGTTACACTGTCCCATTAAACATTCCCAAGCCAAGCACAATGTTGGGTTTGACACAGAGTAAATTTCCCTCTATGCTGTCTCATCATACACTCCGGGGGCAGGAACATCATGGAGTGGATACAGAGTCAATCTCACTCTGCACTCTCGGAAACAAACACAGAGAGAGAGACAGAAAGAGAAAAACAGAGAGATACAGACTGACAGGGTGACTGAGAGAGAAAGAAGGATATTTGACAGGGGATATTGGAACAGGAGGATGCAACTTAATGCCACAACTCTGTTCCGGCATTCAATAAGATCATGGCTGATGTATAATCTAACTTACACCATATATCCTGCCTTTGCCCCTTATCTTAATACCTTTGGTTAACAAGAATCTATCTATCATAGGTTTAAAAATAAGCCAGCATGAAGTTTCTACAACCAATATGATAGGGAATATGGGATTAATGTATGATTAGTATAAATAGCTGGTTGTTGGTCGGCACAGACTTGGTGGGCCGAAGGGCCTGTTTCAGTGCTGTATCACTCTCTGATTCATGAGGGTGTGATGGCTCCCACAGTGGAATAGCTTGCTGGATCTTTAAAATGGAGGCTATTCCTTCTGGATCATCAAAAGTGTCACTTGGGCCTCAACTTCATCTACATTTATCCCTCTCCCAATGTTTTGTCTCGATACCTATCTCGAATATGTTTGTGCACACTGTCGTAAAGGATTAATTTGATGTAATATGTTTCACAATTTCCCTTTCAGTCCACCCCGACAACCTCTCTCTCTCCAACCTTGACCCTCTCTCCAGTCCTCTCTCTGCCTGCATATCTAACCCTCTCTCCCTCTGCCTCCCTCTATGTGTCAGAGATAGTAGGAGGGAGAGATGGAGAGTGGAAGATAGAGATAGACAGAGAACAACCCCAGCTTCTCCAATCTATCCACGTAGCTGAAGTGCCTCATCCCTGGCACCAGGCTTGAGAATCTTTTCTGCACCCTGTCAAATGCCTCCACATCCTTCCTCAAGTGTGGTGTCCAGAATTGGATACAATACTCCAGTTGAGGCCAAGCCAGTGTTTTACACAGGTCTGACATAGCCTCCTTGCTGTTGTACTCTATGTCTGTATTTGTAAAGCCTTAAGCTTTTTAACCGCGTTCTCAAACTGCCCTGCACCTTCAGTGATGTGCTTACAAATACCCCCAGATCTGTCTGTTCCTGCGCATCCTTTAGAATTCAATGCATTACTTTATGTCATCTCTTCTCCTTTTTCCTACCCGTGGAGGCGAAAGAAGCGGACATGGTCCTTCATGAATCCTAACACCTGTCTTCACAAAAGAGGGAACGCCGAAGACATTGCAGTCAATGAGGAGTGGTTGGAAATATTGAATGGGATAAACAATGAGAGGAAATATTAAGTGGTTTAGCATCTTCGAAAGCTAATAACTCACCAGGCTCAGAATGTTAAGAGGTGCAAGGGAGGGAATAGCAGAGGCTGTGACCATCATTTTCCAAACCTCTCTGGTTGCAGTCGTGCCGCCAGAGGACTGGAGGACTGTGCATGCTGTACTGTTGATTAACAAGGGAGAAAGTAAGAGACAGGTATTACTGACCACCCAGCCGAATCACAGTGGCGGGTAAATTATTGGGTAAATGGGATTGATTCACTCCTTTCTAGTACTGTGTGTCTCAGTGTCTCCATGTCTGTCTCTGTCACATTTTATGCTCTACCCTTACATTGTTGAGGAGTCCATCTCTGAAATAAATGTCCCAGTGTTGTGGTAACATAAAATAGCCACCGAAAACCAGCCTAAAATAGCTGACTAATGTTTGTGGACCTCCACAGATGTCCTTAGAGGGGAGAAAGAGAGACAGACAGACAGAAAGAGAGACAAAGAGGGAGACAGATACCGAGACACAGAGAGTGATAGCAGGATATTCGTCATTGAACAGAGGAAGAGGAGGAGGCCATTTGGCCCCTCAACCCGGTTCCGTCATTAAATGGGCTCATGGCTGATGTGTGATCGAACGCCCTGTACCTATCTTTACCACTTATAACTTGGGTTTACAAAAATCTTTCAAACTCATTTAAAAATTAACAAGTGTCTCACCATCAATTACCGTTTGTGGAAGAGAGCTCCAATCTGATACCCTTTCAGTGCAGCAGCTTTTTCGGGAGCAGCGCGTGAGCGAGTGAGCAGCTGGGAAAGTCAGTTTGAAAGTAAATTTAATTTCCTTTTGTTTTTCGGCGGAGGCCAGGGGGCTGCTGGGTAAGTAAAACACTATATATTTGGGCGGTTTAAAATAACTTTCCTTTCAGTGCAGCAGCTTTTTCGGGAGCAGCGCGTGAGCGAGTGAGCAGCTGGGAAAGTCAGTTTGAAAGTAAATTTAATTTCCTTTTGTTTTTCGGCGGAGGCCAGGGGGCTGCTGGGTAAGTAAAACACTATATATTTGGGCGGTTTAAAATAACGTTCCTTTCAGTGCAGCAGCTTTTTCGGGAGCAGCGCGTGAGCGAGTGAGCAGCTGGGAAAGTCAGTTTGAAAGTAAATTTAATTTCCTTTTGTTTTTCGGCGGAGGCCAGGGGGCTGCTGGGTAAGTAAAACACTATATATTTGGGCGGTTTAAAATAACTTTCCTTTCAGTGCAGCAGCTTTTTCGGGAGCAGCGCGTGAGCGAGTGAGCAGCTGGGAAAGTCAGTTTGAAAGTAAATTTAATTTCCTTTTGTTTTTCGGCGGAGGCCAGGGGGCTGCTGGGTAAGTAAAACACTATATATTTGGGCGGTTTAAAATAACTTTCCTTTCAGTGCAGCAGCTTTTTCGGGAGCAGCGCGTGAGCGAGTGAGCAGCTGGGAAAGTCAGTTTGAAAGTAAATTTAATTTCCTTTTGTTTTTCGGCGGAGGCCAGGGGGCTGCTGGGTAAGTAAAACACTATATATTTGGGCGGTTTAAAATAACTTTCCTTTCAGTGCAGCAGCTTTTTCGGGAGCAGCGCGTGAGCGAGTGAGCAGCTGGGAAAGTCAGTTTGAAAGTAAATTTAATTTCCTTTTGTTTTTCGGCGGAGGCCAGGGGGCTGCTGGGTAAGTAAAACACTATATATTTGGGCGGTTTAAAATAACTTTCCTTTCAGTGCAGCAGCTTTTTCGGGAGCAGCGCGTGAGCGAGTGAGCAGCTGGGAAAGTCAGTTTGAAAGTAAATTTAATTTCCTTTTGTTTTTCGGCGGAGGCCAGGGGGCTGCTGGGTAAGTAAAACACTATATATTTGGGCGGTTTCTGAACCCGAGACACCACACTTGTAGTGTCTCCCACCCGCCCTCCTCCTCTAAGCAAAAAAAAAACGACTCGGTGGGGTGTTTATAAGGTAAGGCTTTTTCGATTTCTCTGGTTTTATTGTGATTGGTAAAAACTTTTCGTTCCTTTTTCATTTAACTAAGTTTAAACTTAAGATTAAAAATGGCAGGAGATCTCAGACCCGTATCATGCTCCTCTTGCTCAATGTGGGAGCTCAGGGACATGGCTGATGACCCTGACTCCTTCACGTGCAGGAAGTGTGTCCAGCTGCAGCTCTTGTTGGACCGCATGACGGCTCTCGAGCTGCGGATGGACTCACTTTGGAGCATGCGCGATGCTGAGGAGGTCGTGGATAGCACGTTTAGTGAATTGGTCACACCGCAGATTAGGATTGCTGAGGGAGAAAGGGAATGGGTGACCAAAAGGCAGAGAAAGAGCAGGAAGGCAGCGCAGGAGTCCCCTGCGGTCATCTCCCTCCAAAACAAATATACCGTTTTGGATACTGTTGAGGGAGATGGCTCACCAGGGGAAGGCAGCAGTAGCCAGGTCCATGGCACCGTGGCTGGCTCTGCTGCTCAGAAGGGCGGGAAAAAGAGTGGAAGGGCTATAGTCGTAGGGGATTCGATTGTAAGGGGAGTAGATAGGCGGTTCTGTGGTCGAAAACGAGGCTCCCGAATGGTATGTTGCCTCCCAGGTGCACGGGTCAGGGACGTCTCAGTTCGGCTACAGAACATTCTAAAGGGGGAGGGTGAACAGCCAGTTGTCGTTGTGCACATAGGCACCAATGATATAGGTAAAAAACGGGATGAGGTCCTACAAGCAGAGTTCAGGGAGTTAGGAGCCAAGTTAAAAAGTAGGACCTCAGACGTAGTAATCTCAGGATTACTACCAGTGCCACGTGATAGTCAGAGTAAAAATGAAAGAATAGTCAGGATGAATGCGTGGCTTGAGAGATGGTGCAGGAGGGAGGGGTTCAGATTTTTGGGACATTGGGACCGGTTCTGGGGGAGGTGGGACTATTACAAATTGGACGGTCTACACCTGGGCCGGACTGGAACCAATGTCCTTGGAGGTGCTTTTGCTAACGCTGTTGGGGAGGGTTTAAACTAATGTGGCAGGGGGATGGGAACAAATTGAGGTCAGTTGACAGTGAGGAGGTAGTAACAAAAGCCTGTAAGAAACTAGATAATGAAGTCAGTGTGACTAAGGGGAAGAGCAGGCAGGGAGCAGATGATGAATATAAAGGGACTGGTGGTCTGAGGTGCATTTGTTTTAATGCAAGAAGTGTAGTTGGTAAGGCAGATGAACTTAGGGCTTGGATTAGTACCTGGGAGTATGATGTTATTGCTATTACTGAGACTTGGTTGAGGGAAGGGCATGATTGGCAACTAAATATCCCAGGATATCGATGCTTCAGGCGGGATAGAGAGGGAGGTAAAAGGGGTGGAGGAGTTGCATTACTGGTCAAAGAGGATATCACAGCTGTGCTGAAGGAGGGCACTATGGAGGACTCGAGCAGTGAGGCAATATGGACAGAACTCAGAAATAGGAAGGGTGCGGTAACAATGTTGGGGCTGTACTACAGGCCTCCCAACAGCGAGCGTGAGATAGAGGTACAAATATGTAAACAGATTATGGAAAGATGTAGGAGCAACAGGGTGGTGGTGATAGGAGATTTTAATTTTCCCAACATTGACTGGGATTCGCTTAAGGTTAGAGGTCCAGATGGAGCAGAATTTGTAAGGAGCATCCAGGAGGGTTTTCTAGAGCAGTATGTAAATAGTCCAACTCGGGAAGGGGCCATACTGGACCTGGTGTTGGGGAATGAGCCCGGCCAGGTTGTTGAAGTTTCAGTAGGGGACTACTTTGGGAATAGTGATCACAATTCCGTAAGCTTTAAAATACTCATGGACAAAGACGAGAGTGGTCCAAAAGGAAGAGTGCTAAATTGGGGGAAGGCCAACTATACCAAAATTCGGCAGGAGCTGGGAAATGTAGATTGGGAGCAGCTGTTTGAAGGTAAATCCACATGTGATATGTCGGAGGCTTTTAAAGAGAGGTTGATTAGCGTGCAGGAGAGACATGTTCCTGTGAAAATGAGGGATAGAAATGGCAAGATTAGGGAACCATGGATGACAGGTGAAATTGTGAGACTAGCTAAGAGGAAAAAGGAAGCATACATAAGGTCTAGGCGGCTGATGAAAGACGAAGCTTTGAAAGAATATCGGGAATGTAGGACCAATCTGAAACGAGGAATTAAGAGGGCTAAAAGGGGTCATGAAATATCTTTAGCAAACAGGGTTAAGGAAAATCCCAAAGCATTTTATTCATATATAAGGAGAAAGAGGGTATCTAGAGAAAGGATTGGCCCACTAAAGGACAAAGGAGGAATGTTATGCTTGGACTCAGAGAAAATAGGTGAGATTCTAAACGAGTACTTTGCATCGGTATTCACCGAGGAGAGGGACATGACGGATGTTGAGGTTAGGAACAGATGTTTGATTACTCTAGGTCAAGTCAGCATAAGGAGGGAGGAAGTGTTGGGTATTCTAAAGGGCATTAAGGTGGACAAGTCCCCAGGTCCGGATGGGATCTATCCCAGGTTACTGAAGGAAGCGAGAGAGGAAATAGCTGGGGCCTTAACAGATATCTTTGCAGCATCCTTAAACACGGGTGAGGTCCCGGAGGACTGGAGAATTGCTAATGTTGTCCCCTTGTTTAAGAAGGGTAGCAGGGATAATCCAGGTAATTATAGACCGGTGAGCCTGACGTCAGTGGTAGGGAAGCTGCTGGAGAAGATACTGAGGGATAGGATCTGTTCCCATTTGGAAGAAAATGGGCTCATCAGTGATAGGCAACATGGTTTTGTGCAGGGAAGGTCATGTCTTACCAACTTAATAGAATTCTTTGAGGAAGTGACAAAGTTGATTGATGACGGAAGGGCTGTCGATGTCATATACATGGACTTCAGTAAGGCGTTTGATAAGGTTCCCCATGGCAGGCTGATGGAGAAAGTGAAGGCGCTTGGGGTCCAAGGTGTACTAGCTAGATGGATAAAGAACTGGCTGGGCAACAGGAGACAGAGAGTAGCAGTAGAAGGGAGTTTCTCAAAATGGAGACGTGTGACCAGTGGTGTTCCACAGCGATCCGTGCTGGGACCACTGTTGTTTGTGATATACATTAATGATTTGGAGGAAAGTATAGGTGGACTGATTAGCAAATTTGCAGACGACACTAAGATTGGTGGAGCAGCAGATAGTGAAGGGGACTGTCAGAGAATACAGCAGAATGTAGATAGATTAGAGAGTTGGGCAGAGAAATGGCAGATGGAGTTCAATCAGGGCAAATGCGAGGTGATGCATTTTGGAAGATCCAATTCAAGAGTGAACTATACAGTAAATGGAAAAGTCCTGGGGAAAATTGATGTCCAGAGAGATTTGGGTGTTCAGGTCCACTGTTCCCTGAAGGTGGCAACGCAGGTAAATAGAGTGGTCAAGAAGGCATACGGCATGCTTTCCTTCATCGGACGGGGCATTGAGTACAAGAGTTGGCAGGTCATGTTACAGTTGTATAGGACTTTGGTTCGGCCACATTTGGAATACTGCGTACAGTTCTGGTCGCCACATTATCAAAAGGATGTGGATGCTTTGGAGAGGGTGCAGAGGAAGTTCACCAGGATGTTGCCTGGTATGGAGGGCGCTAGCTATGAAGAGAGGTTGAGTAGATTAGGATTATTTTCATTAGAAAGACGGAGGTTGAGGGGGGACCTGATTGAGGTGTACAAAATCATGAGAGGTATAGACAGGGTGGATAGCAAGAAGCTTTTTCCCAGAGTGGGGGTTTCAATTACTAGAGGACAAGAGTTCAAAGTGAAAGGGGAAAAGTTTAGGGGGGATATGCGTGGAAAGTTCTTTACGCAGAGGGTGGTGGGCACCTGGAACGCATTGCCAGCGGAGGTGGTAGATGCGGGCACGATGGAGTCTTTTAAGATGTATCTGGACAGATACATGAATGGGCAGGAAGAAAAGAGATACAGAAGCTTAGAAAATAGGCGACATGTTTAGAGAGAGGATCTGGATCAGCGCAGGCTTGGAGGGCCGAAGGGCCTGTTCCTGTGCTGTAATTATCTTTGTTCTTCTTTGTTCACACCTGGTGTGTTGAAGTGTTTCTTCATTTCACTCCTGAAAGGTTTTTAGACTACATTTAGGTTTTTAGACGATAGCCCCAAGTTTCTGACTCTGCAGCCAGTGGAAATATTTACACTCTGTCCACCCGATCAGTTTCCCTTATTATCTTGAAAACATTCATTATATCACCCATAACCTTCTAAATTCCAGGGAAACACTGTAAAGCTCCAGCTACATTGTCCAATTAAACATTCCCAAGCCAAGCACAATGTTGGGTTTGACACAGAGTACATTTCCCTCTGCGCTGTCCCATCACACACTCCGAGGGCAGGAACATCATGGTGGATACATGTGAATCTCAATCTGAACTGTCCAAAACAGATAGAGAGAGAGAGAGAGACAGAAAGAAAGAAACAGGGAGACGTAGACTGACAGGGCGACTGACAGAGAAAGAAGGATATTTAACAGGCGATATAGGAAGAGGAGGATGCAATTTAACCGCACAACCCTGTTCCAGCATTAAATGAGATCATGGCTGATTTGTGATCTAGCTTATACCAAAGAGCCTGCCTTTGCTCCCGATGTCTTAATACCTTTGGTTCACAAGAATCTATCAATCATAGGTCTAAAAATTAACCAATAAGCTAGCATGAAATTTGCACAACCAATATCATGAGGATGTGATGGCTCCCACAGTGGAATAGCTTTCTGTATGTTAAAAATGGAGGCTATTCCTTCTGAATCACCAAACGTGTCCGATTGGACCCCAACCTCATCTACATTTCTTCCTCTCCCGATGTTTCTTCTCTCCATACCATTCTCGAATATGTTTGTGTACACAGCAGTGAAGGATTACATCAAATTAATATGTCTTACATTATCCTTTTCATCCACCTCATCAATTTATCTCTGTCCAACTTTGTCCCTCCCTACAGCCCTCTCTCTGCCTTTTACCTTTCTCCCTATGTCTCTCTCCTGGTGTCAGAAACAACAGAAGGGAGAGACAGAGAGAGAATATTGAAGGAACTGTACTCTGTTCCTAAGCTGTGCTGAACCTGCTCTCGGAGTATTTGATGGGCTACATTAATCGGCCGTGTACAGTCCTGTATCAGGCTGTGAAGAAGCAGAGCATGTTCATTACACAAAGGGCCAAAGGGAATGATTCACTCCTGTCTGCTACTGGGAAGAGAGACTGACCTTAACATCAAGGCAGTGTTTGACCGAGTGTGGCATCGAGGATCCCGAGTAAAGCTGAGTGTCAATGGGAATCAGGGGGAAAACACTCCACTAGTTGGAATCATACCGAGCACAAAGGAAGATGTTTCTGGTTGTAGAAGTCAATCATCTCAGGCTCAGGCATTCACTGCAGGAGGTTATAAGGGTATTGTCCTCAGCCCAACTATCTTCAGCTGAGATCCCAGGAGAAAATGCTGGACATACTGAGCAGGGCAACCAGCATCTGTGGAGAGAGAAACAGAGTTAGTGTTTCAGCTCGATGGTTTCCAGATTTCCAGCATTCACAGTATTTTGCCTCAGATAATGAAGCAATCTAGAGCCACATGCATCAAGACCTGGACAACACTCAGGCTTGGGCCGACCAGTGGCAATAAACATTCATGTTCTCAAGTGCCAGGTCATGATGGTCTGCAACAAGAGAGAATCCAACCACCTCCCCTTGGCATTCAAACCATTATCACATCGCTGAACCCCCAACATCAACATCCTGGGGAAACATTGACATGGAACATAACTGAACAAAACACATCCATAGTTTTTTCACTATTTCTCTGATACAGAGAGACAGAGATAAAGAATGTGAGGGGACCTTGACAGAACCTCAGTAAATTGTTCCAACCGTTGCTAATGATAGAAATCGAGGATTATATTCGAGCAAAGGAAAAGGCATATAACGTTAGTCCCTTTACAACTGTAGCCTTTAGTTTAGATTGCCTCTCCTCCTTCTTCCTATCTGTGGAGGTGGATGATCTGGGCATGGTTCTTTACGAATTATTTGCATCTGTCTTCATAAAAGAGGGGGAATGATGCAGACATTGTAGTTAAAGAGGAGGAGTGTGAAATATTGGATGGGATAAACAGAATGAGAGGGGAAATGTTAAGTTGTTAGGCAGCTTTGAAAATGGATAAATGGTCAGGCCTGGATGCATTGGAATCAGTTCAGAGAAGATTCACTGGGCTGATTGCTGGGATAAAGATCTTTTGAGGAATGGTGGAACAGGTTGGGACTATTCACATTGGAGTTTAGAAGAATGAGAGGTGATCTTATTGCAAAATGCAAGATTCTGAGGGGACTTTATGGGGCGGATGCTGGGAGAATGTTCCCCTTGTTTGGGAGTCTAGAACTAGGGGCAGGTACAGTGTGGGGTTAGA
This sequence comes from Heterodontus francisci, assembly GCF_036365525.1. Lineage (NCBI taxonomy): Eukaryota > Metazoa > Chordata > Chondrichthyes > Heterodontiformes > Heterodontidae > Heterodontus > Heterodontus francisci. The sequence goes on from NC_090414.1 coordinate 9,148,146, forward strand.
TACAGAGTAAATCTGCTTCGAGATATGCCTCTCTTTCTCTTCCTCCATCCAGATGGAGAGAGGAACAGTGAGAAAGACAGGGATAGATATGGAGAGTAACAAAGAGAGGGAAGGATAGCAATGGGGAGAGAGAGTACCAGAGAGAAAGAGGAAGAGATTGGGATGGAGAGTGTCGGTCAGTGCTCCTGCAAATCTGTGCGTAGCAGCCTCAAAGGTCCCACACAGATCTTGTTCCACAATAAATAACACATATCTTCACAGATTCTTCAAAAATTTCAAGGGACAGCTCACGGGAAAAAAAAAAACTGGACATGCACAACATCTAAATTTTCACGGGAACATTGCAGCCAACTGCAGAATACAGATTTCTTACCAGCCTGGATAAGGAAGTGCAATCTATGCAGATGCGGTGAAACCAGATGCAGCTGATTTCAAATGGCAATCTGATGTATGTGGAGTTTTACCAAGGGTCTGAGTAAGGAGAAAGAAACAGGGATAGACACACACACACAGAGAAACACACACAAACAGAGAAACAGAGTGACTCAGGGACAGAGTGCGAAAGAAGAATATTTAAATTTTCAAAAGGCATTTGATGAGATCAATCTTCAATTTAAAAATGACAATTGATTTTGCATGAATGTGTGTGTGCAGAAGACACGTTCCAAACTACTACCACCTTTTGCCTGCAGTGTCGGATTAACCTGGGTCACTTCACTGTTCCCGGCTCAGGCTCAAGTCTCACCTGCCTCAGTCACTGAGACACTCCTGTATCACTTGCCTTAATATAAGTGGATGCTGGGTTTGGAAGCAGGACAGGCACACGGGATTAGACGACTGCTCATGTGGAGGATAAGCATCAGCAATCCCTGAGAGAATCAGAACAGTCAAGGGAGAATGAAAAAAAGGAAACTTGTGTTGAATTTGTGAGCCTCGCTTTCTGGAATGCTTCAGTGTTTAGTGAGAATGTTGAGCCAGTGACATTTTGCCCCAGTGGGATGAATGGATACTATATGAACTTATTGCAACAGTAAGGTGCCGTGTGTACTGTCCATATGGACTGAAATAATAATGTAACTGATCAATTTTCAGCTGAATACGATGACGTCAGTTATACCTGCTATCCTGTGAGAATATACATAAGACACCATGGGATGAAGTCAAAGTGGCCACTGTTGAGTTTGCTAGCTTGATCTTTGTGGGAACACAGGGTTAAATAAGTTAAAAATATTAAATGGTCAATTCACTTGTACAAATAAACATTTCACAGACAACGCTATGGAAGGTGCTATATGCTGCATTCCCAAGACAAGATATGGACAGTCAATTACAGAAAGAAATGAAGTGATGGGGGAAGAGCGGAGGAGTGCGTCTAACTGGACTGCTCTTCAATAGAGACTGCACAGATTTATTGGGTCGAATTGCCTCCGACTGTGTTATAGTATACTATGATTCTTCGGTCCTCTTCTGAGAAAGAGAGAGGGATGTGGGTTGAGGGCTAGAGAGAGAAAGATATAGAGATGGGATGAAGTAAAGAGAGATAGGGATAGAGAGATGGGGTGAGGAAAAGAGAGAAAGAGATGGGCTGAGACAGAGAGAGAGACAGGGTGATGGGCGGAAAGAGAGACACGCAGGGAGAGGGAGAGGAATAAAACATCCCAAAGGGATGGGACAGGCTCGAGGGGCAGAACGGCCTCCACCTGTCTTCCTAAGGGCAATATTAATATTACACCCCCAAATAAAGAAGGTAGTGATGATAATTTTGAGAAAATGAAATGGAATTAATTATCAATAATTTCTACTTTAAGATTACTGATCCGATTCCCTCCTCCTGTGTTATAGCACTCTATGATTGGATGGCCCTCTTCTGAGACAGACAGAGAGAGAGAGAGAGAGAGAGAGAGATGGGCTGAGGGGGAGCGAGAGAGAGAGATCGGCTGAGGGAGAGACAGAGAGACAGATAGGGTGAGAGAGAGAGAGATACAGATGGGCTGAGGGAGAGAGAGAGATGGGGTGAGGGAGAGAGAGAGAGAGATGGGGTGAGGGGGAGAGAGAGAGAGATGGGGTGAGGGGGAGAGAGAGAGAGAGAGATGGGGTGAGGGAGAGAGAGCGAGAGATGGGATGAGGGGAGAGAGAGAGAGATGGGGTGAGAGGGAGAGAGAGAGAGATGGGGTGAGGGGGAGAGAGAGAAAGAGATGGGGTGAGGGAGAGAGAGAGAAAGAAAGATACAGAGATGGGGTGAGGGAGAGAGAGACTGTTAAGTAGGAGAAAGAGAGACTGGCTAAGGGACAGAGAGGGCGAAACACAGTGAGGTAGAGGGTGAGGAAAAACATGTCTCAAAGAGATTGGAGGGGCTGGAGGGGACGAACCGCCTCCTCCTGTCTTCCTAGGACATTATTAATATTATATCCTGAAATAAACAAGGTCGTAATGATAATTTTAAGCAACTAAAATGGAATTAATTTGCAATCGTCTCTCCTTTAAGATTACTGATACTATCGCCTTCTCCTGTGTTAGAGCACTCGATGATTCTATGGTCCTCCTCTGAGAGAAAGAGAGTGAGTGAGATGGGGTGAAGGAGAGAGAGAGAAAGAAAGATACAGAGATGGGATGAGGGAGAGAGAGAGAGACGGGGTGAGAGAGAGATAGATAAAGACAGAGTGAGGGAGGCAGAGTCACGGTTAAGGAGGAGAGGGACAGAGTCTGGCTGAGGGACAAAGAACAAAGAACAGTACAGCACAGGAACAGGCCATTCGGCCCTCCAAGCCAGGACTGACCTTGATGCCTGCCGAAACGAACACCTTCTGCACTTCCGGGGCCCATATCCCTCCATTCCCTTACTATTCATATATTTGTAAAGATGTCTCTTAAACATCGCTATCGTATCTGATTCACCACCTCCCCTGCCAGCAAGTTCCAGGCACTCACCACCCTCTGTGCAAAAGAACTTGCCTCGCACATCCCCTCTAAACGTTGCCCCTCGCACCTTAAACCTATGCCCCTAGTAACTAACTCTTCCACCCTGGGAAAAAGCTTCTGACTATCCACTCTGTCCATGCCGCTCATAAATTTGTAAACCTCTATCATGCCGCCCCTCCACCTCCGTCGTTCCAGTGAAAACAATCCGAGTTATTCCAACCTCTCCTCATAGCTAATGCCCTCCAGACCAGGCAACATCCTGGTAAACCTCCTCTGTACCGTCTCCAAAGCCTCCACGTCCTTCTGGTAGTGAGGCGACCAGAATTGCACGCAATATTCTAAATGTGGCCGAACTAAGGTTCTGTACAGCTGCAACATGACTTGCCAATTTTTATACTCTATGCCCCGACCGATGAAGGCAGCATGCCGAATGCCTTCTTGACTACCTTATCCACCTGCGTTGCCACCTTCAGTGACCTGTGGACCTGTACGCTCAGATCTCTCTGCCTTTCAAAACTGCTATGGGTTATGCCATTTACTGTATACCTTCCACCTGCATTAGACCTTCCAAAATGCATTACATCACATTTTTCCGGAGTAAACTACATCTGCCACTTCTATGCCCAAATCTGTAACCGATCTATTTCCTGCTGTATCCTCTGACAATCCTCGTCATTATCTGCAACTCCACCAGCCTTTGTGTCATCCGCAAACTTACTAATCAGACCAGCTACATTTTCCTCCAAATCATTTATATATACTACAAACAGCAAAGGTCCCAGCACTGATCCCTGCGGAACACCACTCGTCACATCCCTCCATTCAGAAAAACACCCATCCACTGTTACCCTCTATCTTCTATGACAGAGCCAGTTCTGCATCCATCTTGCCAGCTCACCACTGATCCCGTGTGACTTCACCTTTTGCACCATGCGGGACCATGTCAAAGGCTTTACTAAAGTCCACATATGCAACATGCACCGCCCTTCCCTCATCAATCATCTTCGTCACTTCCTCAAAAAACTCAATCAAATTAGTAAGACACGACCTCCCCTTCACAAAACCATGCTGTCTCTCGCTAATAAGTTCGTTTGTTTCCAAATGGGAGTTAATCCTGTCCCGAAGAATCCTCTCTCATAGTTTCCCTACCACTGACGTAAGGCTCACCGGCCTACATTTTCCTGGATTATCCTTGCCACCCTTCTTAAACAAAGGTAAAACATTGGCTGTTCTCCAGTCCTCTGGAACCTCACCTGTAGCCAATGACGATGCAAAGATTTCTGTCAATGCCCCAGCAATTCTTTCCCTTGCCTCCCTCAGTATTCTAGGGTAGATCCCATAGGGCCCTGGGGACCTACCTACCTCAATGCTTTGCAAGACACCCAACACCTCCTCCTTTTTGATAATGAGATGACTGAGACTATCTGCACTCCCTTCCCTAGGCTCATCATCCACCAAGTCCTTCTCTTTGGTGAATACTGATGCAAAGTACTAATTTAGTTCCTCACCCATTTCCTCTGGCTCCACGCATAGATTCCCATCTCTGTCCTTGCGTGGGCCAACACATTCCCTGGTTACCCCCTTGCTCTTTATATATGTCTAAAAAGCCTTGGGATTTTCCTTAATCCTGTTTATCAATGACTTTTCAGGACCCCTTTTAGCCATCCTAACTCCTTGCTTAAGCTCCTTCCGACTGTCTTTATATTCCGCAAGTGCTTCATTTGTTCCGAGCCTTCCAGCCCTTACAAATCTTCTTTTTTCTTTTTGACTCGGCTCACAATATCTCGTGTTATCCAAGCTTCCCGAAACTTGCCAAACCTGTCTTTCCTCCTCACAGTAACATGCTGGTCCTGGATTCTAATCAAAATAAAAACAGAGCTGTGAAGATTCAGCGGGTATGTTCTGTCAAAGGGTTTAACAACTGAAGCTTTAAGTTGTCTATTCTTTCCTCAGACACGGACTGTCCAAGCAGTCCCAGCATCTTCCAGTTTAACAACACATTTCAATTTGCAATTCCATCCAATCACTGGTCTTGGAAACCAAATGAGCGAGGTAGATTAACAAGGTGGGGGTGATGTGGGGGGAGAAAGGGGAGAGACAGAGGGAGGAGGGCTGGGAGAGAGAAAGGGGAAATAGAGAGAAGAAGGGAGGGAGGTAGGGGGAAAGGCAGAAAGACGTTTGAAAGACTCCCACATGTCAGATGTTGATTTACCCTCAAACAGCCACCCTCAATCTAAAATCTTCAGTTCCTGCCTAATATTGCTTTTATTAGCCTTGCCCAAACTTAGCACCTTCACTCGAGGACTACTCCTATCCTTATCCACAAGTACCTTAAAACTTATGGAATCATGGTCACTGCTCCCGAAATGCTTCCCCACTGAAACATCGACCACTTGGCCGGGCTCATTCCCCAATACCAGGTCCAGAATGGCCCCATCCCTAGTTGGACTATCGACACACTGTTTCAAGAAGCCCTCCTGGATGCTCCTCACAAATTCTGCCCCATCCAAGTCCCTAGAACTAAGTGAGTCTCTGTCAATATTGGGGAAGTTAAAATCACCCACCACTGCAACCCTGTTACCTTTACATCTTTCCAAAATCTGTCCACATATCCGCTCCTCTACCTCCCGCTGGCTGTTGGGAGGCCTGTAGTAAACCCCCAACATCGTGACTGCACCCTTCCTATTCCTGAGCTCCACCCATATTGCCTCGCTGCATGACCCCTCTGAGGTGTCCTCCCGCAGTACAGCTGCGATATTCTCCTTAACCAGTAATACAACTCCCCCCACCCCTTTTACATCCCTCTCTATCCCGCTTGAAGCTTCTAAAGCCTGGAACATTGAGCTGCCAATCCCTCCCTTCCCTCAGCAACATCGTATTTCCAAGTACTAATCCAAGCTCTAAGTTCATCTGCCTTACCATCTCGCATTGAAACAAATGCACTTCAGACCACCAGTCCCGCTGTGCACAGCAACATCTCCCTGCCTGCTCTTCCTCTTAGTCCTATTGGCCTTATTTACTATGTCCTCCTTATTTACTTCACTAGCTGTCCCCTGCCACACTAGTTTAAACCCTCCCGAGTGACGCTAGCAAACCTTGCAGCCAGGATATTAGTGGCCTTCCAGTTTAGATGCAACCCGTCCTTCTTGTACAGGTCCCATCTGTTCCTGAAGAGAGCCCAATGGTCCAGATATCTGAAACACTCCCTTCTACACCAGCTGCTCTGACACGTGTTCAGCTGCACTATCTTCCTATTTCGAGCCTCACTGGCACGTGGCACAGGGATTAATCCAGAAATTACAACCCTAGATGTCCTGTTTTTTAATTTACTACCTAACTCCCGAAACGCCCCCTGCAGGACCTCATCACTCATCCTGCCTATGTCATTGGTACCGATGTGTACCACAACCTCTGGCTGTTTACCCTACCCCTTCAGAATGCCCTCTGTCCGTTCAGAGACATCCTTGACCCTGGCACCAGGGAGGCAACAAACCTTCCTGGAGTCTCTTTCACGTCCACTGAAGAGCCTATCTGTGCCCCTGACTATAGAGCCCCCTTTAACTATTGCTCTTCTGCGCTTTGTCCCTCCCTGCTGAACAGCAGTGCCAACCGTGGTGCCACTGCTCTGGCTGCTGCTGTTTTCCCCTGATAGGCCATCAGATAGAGAGAGTGACAGTAAGGGAGAGGGTGAGGAGGAAAATGTTTCAAAGAGGTAGGAATGGCTCCAGGGGCCGAACGGCCTCCTCCTGTCCTCCTAAGGGATTTTTTAATATTACATCCTCAACTGAACAAGGTGCTGAAGAGATTTTTGACAAATGAAATGGAATTAATTAACAACAGGTACTCCTTTCAAATTATTAATCCGAATTCACAATATTACTTGTGTGAATTTGGGCTTGACAGATAATTTGCTGTTTATTAACATCACTGAATAAATAAATATTGGAAGATTCCATGTCACTTAGTTCCCATCCTTGTTCAAACTCCTACTGACTCACTCGAAGGTTAAAACCTAAGGAGCAGTTCTGACAGTGCGGGGTCCTTTTAAGAGGTTGGGACTGACCATCTGCCTGCTCCCCCTCCACGCCCTCCCCCCACAACGCCTCTCGGGGTCATAGTGCTGGGTCAGGTGTAGCAGGCACTGGGATTGACCCATAACCCCCTGACCCCAAAGACAAGAAAAGGAAAGCAAAAATTATCCTGGTCCCTGTGAGATCAGATTGACAAAATCTCCTCACAAAATGTCAAGAATTTGTATCTTCATACTTGGCAGGACAAAAGTGCCTCTCTCAAACACGGCCTATGTTAGGTTTATATGGGCTGATGATACAAAGTTAGGTGGGACACAAAGCTGTGAGGAGGGCACAAAGAGACTGCAAAGGGAGATGGACAGGTTAAGTGAGTGGGCAGGAAAGTGGCAGCTGGAATATCATGTGGAGAGATGTGAGGTTCTTCACTTTGGCAGGAAGAATAGAAAAACAGAACATTTTTCAAATGGTAAGGAACTATTCAATGTTGGTGTTCAGAAGGATTTGGGTATCCTTGTACACAAATTATAGAAAGTTAACATGCATGTACAGCAATTAGAGTGTTGGCCTTTATTGCAAAGAGGTTAGAGTACAAGAGTGAGGAAGTCTTGCTGTAATGGTACAGGGTTTGGTGAGCCCACACCTGGAGTACTGTGTACAGTCCCGGTCTCAGTACTGAAGGAAGGATATACTTGTTTTAGAGGTGAGGAGGGGAGAGAGAGATGGTGGTGAGAGGGAGAAAGAGAGAGCGAGAGGGAGGAGGGGATTCAAGGGGAGAAAGAGAGAGGGAGAGGAGGGTTTGAGGGGGAGAAAGAGAGAGAGAGAGACGGAGTGAAGGAGAAGGTGAGGAATAATAAGTCCCAAATGTGTTACACAGGGTGCATTATAAAACAGAATCTGACACCAAACCCACAGAAGTTGAAATTAAGGCTGATGACCAAAAGCTTGGTCAAAGATGTTACTTTTAAGGAGCGTCATTAAACAGGAATGAGAGATAGAGAGACGTAGAGGTTAAGGGAAGGAATTCCCCAGTGTTAACAAGCAGTGACAATAATTCCTGATTGTAGGTAGAGATTTGTGAGGAAAGGGTATTAATGTTTATGGAGTCTGGACATCTCGATGTGGATAAGGGGCAAATCAGCCATGACCTGCGTGAATGGGCAGGACAGGCTCGAGGGGCCGAATGGCTTCCTCCTGTATTCTGAAAGGATTTATTAATATCCCTGCCAATGCATTTATAGTTTTCTGTTTGTAAAAAATGACCAGATTGGGGTTCTCTCTAAACTCTCCCGCCAGCCTTGGAATGACTCACAGATTTATGTCTCAGGGAACTGGTCTATTGTTCTGGTAGAATTTCCCCCTTTGCTGATGGGTTAATAAAGCAGATGGGATCCTGAGCTTTATAAACAGGTCTACAGTGTAAAAGTCAGGATGTGATGTTAAACCTTTATAAAATAATAGTTTGTCCTCGGCTGCAGTATTGTGTCCAATTCTGGGACCACACTTTAGGAAGGATATGGAGGCTTTGGTGAATGTGTAGAGGCGATTTACTAGAAAGGTTCCTGGATGAGATTATTGCAGTTGCACTGATGGACTGGAGAAGCTGAGCTTGTTCTCCTTAGAGCAGAGAAGATTAAAAGGCGATTTGACGAAAATCATGAAAGCTTTAGATCGAGAAAATAAAGAGAAAGTGATTCCAATGGCTGAAGGATTGATAGCCAGAGAGCACAGATTGAAGGTGATCGGCACAAAAAAAACATAGGCGACATGAGGAAAAGGTTTTTTTCACGCAAGTGCTTCAGATTTGAAATGCAATGTCTGATAGTGGTGGAGACAGATTCAGTAGGAGCTTTCAAAAGGACAATTGGAGAAATCATTGAGAGTGAAAAAATCAACAGGCACTTGGAGAGGTTTGAGTTAATTAAGGAAAGCCAGCATGGATTTGATGAAGTAACAGAGAAGGTTGATGAAGGAATTGCAATGGATTTTATATGGATTTTAAGAAAGCATTTGACAAAGTAGCAAAGTAGCCAAGATGACTGTAGAAAGTTCAGGGGTGAAATGAAAAAGCAGATTAGGAGAGCAAAGAAATGGCCGGAAAATATTACCAAATAAAAGCAAAGAAATCACAAAGACGTTTTTTAAATACATGAAGAGCAAGAGGATAAGTAAGGATAGAGTATTAGGGGCCAAAAAGGGAATGTGTGTCTTGAGGTGGGAGATGTGGGCATGGTTCTTAATGAATACTTTGTGTCTGTCTTTATAAAAGATGGGGAACGATGCAGACATTGTAGTTAAAGAGGAGGAGTGCGAAATATTGGACGGGATAAACCGAGTGAGAGGGAAATATTAAGGTTTTTGGCATTCTTTGAAAGTGGATAAATGGTCAGGCCTGGATGCATTGGAACCAGGTCAGAGAAGTTTCACTGGGCTGATTCTTGGGATGAAGGGGTTGTCTTATGAGGAATTGTTGAACAGGTTGGGCCTATACTCATTGCAGTTTCGAAGAATGAGGGGTGATATTATTGAAACATATAAAATACTTAAAGGGATAGACAGATCAGATGCCGGTAAGATGTCTCCTTTGGTTCGGGAGTCTCGAACAAGGGGACACAATTTCAAAATAATGGGGAAGCCGCATAGGGCAGAGGAATAATTTCTTTGTTCACTGGTTTGCGAATCTTTGGAATTCTCTACCCCAGTGGGCTGTGTAAAAAGACATTGAAGTGGGTGATCAGCCATGATAATATTGGGTGGTAGAGCAGGCTCGATGGGCTGAATGACCTACTCCTCTTCCTATGTTCCAAAGCTGATAAAATAGTTTCTCCCAAACTACGCCATCAGTTCCCCTTAATATCTCAACAACTTTGATCAAATCACCTTGATCCCCCTAAATTCCAGGGAATGCATCCCACGTTTGTGTAATATCACCTGACCTCCAGTGTTTCTAGCTTTTCCCCATCTGTTCTCATCTTTTATGCTGACATTGAAATCAATCTAGCACAGTTTTGCCTATTCACTTCAGATATTAATATATCTTTGCAATGTTATGCTTCCACCTACACTGCTTACAATGCTGCCAATTTTTGTGTCATTGGCAACTTGGGTACGCTACATTCTACCCCATCATCTTGCATCGTTAATCAATGCAGCGAAACTGAGACACACACGGGCTTTGTACCAGTAGACAGGAGTGAATCATTGCATTGTAGAGGTATTTCAATTCCAGATTTATGTTTTTTTAAGAAAAAAAATTCAAATTCACAACAACCCAGTGTGGGATTTGAACTCCTGCTTTTTCAATCATCAGCTCAGGCCTTCAAATTAAAATCCACAAAAAGTGATTCACTTTCCTACTGCTGTTGTCTGACTGTTTCCAGTTTTGTATATTGTTCCCTTCTCCTCTTCTTCCATGTGTCTGAAGTCTTTGAAGTTTGTCAGACATTGGTAAACTACTTCATGTGGTGTTCTGTAAATACCTTCTATTCTGTGCGTCTGCAAGGAACACAATTCAAATTTTCACCTTATTGCATCAACCAAAACCTGCAGGTCCATTCAAACACCCCTATTTCCTGTCTCTGCAAAGATGGCTCACAGTTCCACAATGCAGCAATGTCTGAATGGAAACAGATTTTGACACATTTCCCATCATGTTTGCTAACACTTTTTAGGATGAAGCTACATTCAAATCACAGATTGGAAGCCCCAGATTGAATCTTTAAGATATAAAAAGTGACACAAATGAAATCCCAGTTCTGTCTCTGCACCCATTTTAACATTGTACCATTTAGTTTATTTTGCTTCTCCTCAGTTTTCCTTCCAAATTGCATCATGTTACATTTCTCAGCATTGAAGAAAATCTGCCATGTGTCTGACCATTTCACCAGACTGCCTCTAGCCTCCTGATGTCGACTACTATTCCCTTCCCTGTTTATTACATTACAGATGGCACAATGTTGATATTATGCCCTGTAAACCCAAGTCCAAGTCATTACTATATATCAAAAAGATCAGTGGTCCTAATCCAAAGCCCTGGGGAATACACTTGTACCACAATGTACACTGTATACAGTGAGTACAAAAGCAGGGAGGTTATGCTGAACATTTATAAAGCTCTCGTTAGGCTCCCATTGCAGAATTGTGTTCGGTTCTGGTCACCACACTTTAGGAAGGAGGTGAGGGTCCTTGAGAGGGTGCAGAGGAGATTTACCAGAATGGTTTCAGGGATGGGGGATTTTAGCTACAAGGTTAGGTTGGAACAGCTGGGTTTGTTTCCTTAGAACAAAGGAGATTGAAGGGAGATTGAGCAGAAGTGTATAAGATTATGTCAGGCAAAGATACCGCCCTCCCTTCTGAAGCAACCAAATCACCACTTCTCTCTGTGTTCTGTCCCTTAGCCAATGTTGTATCACTCTGTCACTTTCCCGTTCATTCCATGAGCATTAATTTTGCGAACTGGTCCATTCTGACGCAGCATTATGACCGCCCCATGAAGAAATTGGTCCCAGAGCACAGAAAAACACACAGAGACAGGCAATGACCAACTGCAACAAGAGAGAATCCAAACAACTACACTTGGCATTCAAAGCATTATCCGATCGCTGAATCCCCCAGCATTAACATCCTGGGGAAACATTGACCAGGAACTGACCTGTAGAAATCACGTCAATACTGTGACTCCAATTGTCTCACACCTTCATTCCCCAAAACCATTCCACCACCTGCAAGACACATGTCAGGTGTGTGATGGTATCTCTTCACTTGCCTGGATGAGTGCAACACTTACAATACAGGGCAGCACACTGGAGCAGTGTTTAGCACCGCAGTCTCACAACTCCACCGACCCGGGTTCTGTTCTGAGTACTGCCTGTGCGGAGCTTACAAGTTCTCCCTGTGTCTGTGTGGGATTCCACCTTTTGCTCTGGTCTTTTCCTGCAGCCACAGACTTGCAGATTTACAGGTAAATTGGCCATTGTAAATTGCCCCTAGTGTAGGTAGGTAGTAGCAGAATGGTGGGGGTGTGGTAGGGAATATGGGATTAACATAGGATTACGATAAATGGGTAATTGTTGGTCGGCACATACTCGGTCTGCCAAAGGGCCTGTTTCAGTGCTGTATCTCTAAACTCCAGAAGCTCAACACGATCCAGGATAAAACAATCCACGTGACAGGCACCACATCCACCCCTTTAAAATTTGATCAGGTCACGCCTTAACCTTCTAAATTCCAGGGATGCAGAGTCAAGCTCCATCTACACTGTCCCATCCAATGCTGACAAGCTATTAGTTAGCTATTGAGTATATCTCTGTCTTCTCTGGTCCATAAAACACTCTCAAGGCAGGTACAGAGTGGGTTTCGATACAAAGTAAAGCTGCCTCTATATATGCCTCCCTTTCCGAAGAAGGGTCACTGACCCGAAACGTTAACTCTGCTTCTCTTTCCACAGATGCTGCCAGACCTGCTGAGTGAATCCAGCATTTCTTGTTTTGGTTCTATATATGCCTCCCTTTCTCCGCTTCCATCCAGTTGGGGAGAGTAACAGTGAGTAAGACAGGGATAGAGAGAAGAGGGAAGAGCAGAGAGAGGGAAGGATGGCAGTGGGAAGAGAGTACCAGAGAGAAAGAGGAAGAGATTGGGATGGAGAGTGTTCGTCAGTGTTCCTGAAAAGCTGTGTGCAGCATCTTTGAAGGTACGACGCAGCGAGAGATTGAGATTAAGACGGTACAGAGATAGATAAGTGGGTTGTTTTCGCTTGGCACAGACTTGGTGGGTCGAAGGGCCTGTTTCAGTGCTGTAACACTCCAGGACTCTACTATCATGAGGGTGTGATGGCTCCCACAGTGGAAAGCTTGCTGCATCTTTTAAATGGAGGCTATTCCTTCTGCATCATCAAAAGTGTCCGCTTGGGCCCCAACTTCATCGACATTTCTCCCTCTCCCGATGTTTTGTCTCTCCATACCTATCTCGAATATGTTTGTGCACACAGCAGTAAAGGATTACATCACATTAATATGTTTCACATTCTCCCTTTCAGTCCACCCCAATAATCTCTCTCTGTCCAGCCTTGACCCTCTCTACAGCCCTATCTCTGCCTTCATATTTAACCCTCTCTCCCTCTGTCTCCCTCTTAGTGTCAAACATTGCAGCAGGGAGAGATAGTGAGAGGAAACAGAGAGAGACAGAGAACAACCCCAGCTTTTCCAATCCATCCATATAGCTCAAGTCCCTCATCCCTGGCACCAGGCTTGTGAATCTTTTCTGCACCCTCTCTAATGCCTCCACATCCTTCCACAAGTGTCATGCCCAGAATTAAAACAGTACTCCAGTTGAGGCCAAACACTGTTTTACACAGGTCTCACATAGCCTCCTTGATTTTGTACTCTATGTCTCTATTGATAAAGCCCAGGACACCTAATGCCTTTTAACCACTTACTCAATCTGCCCTGCCACCTTCAGTGATGTGTGTACAAATACCCCCAGATCTGTCTGTTCCTACACATCCTTTAGAATTCAATACTTTACTTTATATTATCTCTTCTCCTTTTTTCTACTCGTGGAGGTGGAAGATGCGGACATGGTTCTTCATGAATACAAATCACCTGTCTTCACAAAAGAGGGGACCACACAGACATTGTAGTCAGAGGAGGGGTTTGAAATATTGAATGCGATAAAGAGTGAGAGAGGAAATATTAGGGGGTTTACCATCTTCGAAAGCCGATAATTCACCAGACTCAGACTGTTGAGTGGTGCAAGGGAGGAAATAGCAGAGGCTCTGACCATCATTTTCCAGTCATCTCTGGTTACAGTCGTGCCACCAGTGGACTGGAGGACTGCACATGTTGTACTGTTGATGAACAAGGGAGAAAGTATTAGACTGAGTAATTCCAGGCCACCCAGCCGAATCACAGTGGAGGCCAATTATTGGGTACAAGGGAATGATTGATTCATTTCTAGTACTGTGTGTCTCAGTGTCGCCATGTCTGTGTCTCTGTCACATTTTAAGCACTGCCTTCAAATTGGTGAGGAGTCCATCTCTGAAATAAATGTCCCAGTGTTGTGGTAACATTAAATGGCCACCGAAAACCAGCCTAAAACAGCTGACTAATGTTTGTGGATTTCCACAGATGTTCTGAGAGGGGAGAGAGAGAGGTAGGCAGAGAGACAGTGAGGCAACGAGAGAGGCAAAGAGAGAGGCACAGACCGAGACACAGAGAGTGATAGCAGGATATTTGTCATTGGACAGAGGAAGAGGAGGAGGCCATTTGGCCCTTCAAACCTGTTCTGTCATTCAATAGGATCATGGCTGATGTGTGATCTAACTCCATGTACCTATCTTTGCCCGTTAATACCTTTGGTTAATAAAAATCTATCAAACTCAGATTTAAAAATTAACAAGTGTCTCAGCATCAATTGCTGTTTGTGGAAGAGAGCTCCAAACTGATACCACACCTGGTGTGTTGAAGTGTTTCTTCATTTCACTCCTGAAAGGTTTTAGACTACGTTTATATTTTTAGACTATGGTCCCAAGTTCTAGACTCCGAAGCCAGTGGGAATAGTTACTCTCTGTCCACCCTGTCAGTTTACCTTATTATCTTGAAAACATTCATCAAATCGCCACATAACCTTCTACATTCCAGGGATACACAGTAAAGCTCCATCGCCACTGTCCCATTAAACGTTCACCAGCCAATCACAATGTTGGATTTGACACTCAGGATCATCATGCGGTGGCGACAGAGTGAATCTCACTCTACCCTGTCCGAAATAGAAAGAGAGAAATAGAGAGACATAGCTGACAGGGTGACTGAGAGAGAAAGAATGATACTTAACAGGAGAGATTGGAAGAAGTAGATGCAATTTAAACTCAGAACCCTGTTCCAGCATTCACTGAGATCATGGCTGATCTGTGATCTAACTTACACCATATATCCTGACCTTGACCCTTATCTCTTAATATTTTTGGTGAACAAGAATCTATCAATCACAGGTTTAAAAATTAACCAATAAGCTAGCATTAAATTTCCACAACCAATCTCAAGATTGGGCCCCAACTTCATCTACATTTCTCCCTCTCCTGATGTTTTTTCTCTCCAAACCTATCTCGAATATGTTGGTGTACACAGCAGTGAAGAATTACATCAAATTAATATACCTTACATTATCCTTTTCATCCAGCTCAACAATCTCTCTCCCTCCAAATTTGTCCCTCTCTCTGCCTTCATATATAACCCTCTCTCTCTGTCCGTCTCTCTTCTCGTGTCAGAGATAGCAGGAGGGAGAGACATAGAGAGAATATTGAAGGAACTGTACTCTGTTCCTAAGCTGTGCTGAACCTGCTCTGGCAGTGTTTGATGGGCTACATTAATCGGCCGTGTACAGTCCTGTATCAGACTGTGAAGAAGCAGAGCATGTTCAGTACACAACGGGTCAAAGGGAATGATTCACTACTGCCTGCGAGTGGGAAGAGAGACTGACCTCAACATCAAGGCAGTTTGAATATCTGTCTGCCTTGGTGCCTGGGGTCTGATCGGTGTGTGTGTGTGTGTTTGTATATCTGTCTGCCAGAGTGCCTGGGGCCACATCCCCACCTGTCCGTATATTTCCCTAAAACCTACCGATGCTAGGGGCAATTTATAATGGCCAATTTGCCTGCCAACATGCAAGTCTTTGGCATGTGGGAGGAAACCGGAGCACCCGGAGGAAACCCACGCAGACACAGGGAGAACTTGCAAACTCCACACAGGCAGTAGCCGGAATTGAACCCGGGTCGCTGGAGCTGTGAGGCTGCGGTGCTAACCACTGCGCCACTGTGCCGTCTCAGTGCCTGGTGTCTGATCGGTGTTTGTGTGTGTTTGTATATCTGTCTGCCTCAGGGCCTGGGTTCTTATCGGTGTTTGTGTGTGTTTGTCTATATGTCTGCCTTAGTGCCTGGGGTCTGGTCGGTGTCTGTGTGTGTTTGTATATCTGTCGGCTTTAGTGCCTGGGTTTCGGATTGGTGTGTGTTTGTATGTACATCTGTCTGCCTGAGTGCATGGGGACTGATCGGTGTGTGCGTGTGTTTGTATATCTGTCTGTCTCAGTGCCTGGTGTCTGATCGGTGTGTGCCTGTGTTTGTCTATCTGTCTGCCTTAGTTCCTGAGGTCTGATTGGTGTTGGTGTGTGTGTGTGTTTGTCTATCTGTCTGCCTTAGTGCCTGGGGTCTGATCGGTGTGTGCGTGTGTTTGTCTATCTGTCTGCCTTAGTGACTGGGGTCTTATCGGTGTGTGTGTGTGTGTTTGTATATCTGTCTGTCTCAGTGCCTGGGGTCTGATTGGTATGTGTATTTGTTTGTCTATCTGTCTGCCTCAGTGCCTGGGGTCTAATCGATGTGTTTGTACATCTGTCTGTCTCAGTGCCTGGGGTCTTATCGGTGTTTGTGGGTGTTTGTCTATCTGTCTGCCTCAGTGCCAGGGGTCCAATTGATGTATTTGTATATCTGTCTGCCTTAGTGCCTGGGGTCTGGTCGTTGTTTGTGTGTGTTTGTCTATCTGTCTGCCTCAGTGCCTGGGGTCTAATCGATGTGTTTGTATATCTGTCTGCCTCAGTGCCTGGTGTCTTATCGGTGTTTGTGTGTGTTTGTCTATCTGTCTGCCTTAGTGACTGGGGTCTGATCGGTGTCTGTGTGTGTTTGTATATCTGTCTGTCTCAGAGCCTGGGGTCTGATCGGTGTCTGTGTGTGTTTGTATATCTGTCTGCCTGAGTGCCTGCGGTCTGATCGGGGTGTGTGTGTGTTTGTATAACTGTCTGTCTCTGTCTCTGGTGTCTGATCGGTGTGTTCCTGTGTTTGTCTATCTGTCTGCCTTAGTTCTTGGGGCCTGATTGGTGTGTTCCTGTGTTTGTCTATCCGTCTGCCTTAGTTCCTGGGGCATGATTGGTGTGTGTGTGCGTGTGTTTGTCTATCTGTCTGCCTTCGTGCCTGGGGTCTGATCGGTTTGTGTGTGTGTTTGTCTATCTGTCTGTCGCAGTGCCTGGTGTCTTATCGGTGTCTGTGTGTGTTTTGATATCTGTCTGCCTCAGTGCCTGGGGTCTGATCGGTGTGTGTGTGTGTTTGTATATCTGTCTGCCTTAGTGCCTGTGGTCTGATCGGTGTGCGTGTGTGTTTGTATATCAGTCTGCCTCTGTGCCTGGGGTCTGATCGGTGTGTGTGTGCGTTTGTACATCTGTCTGCCTTAGTGCCTGGGGTCTGATCGGTGTGCATGTGTGTTTTTATATCTGTCTGCCTCAGTGCCTGGGGTTAGATCGGTGTGTGTGTCCGTTTCTTTATCTGTCTACCTCAGTGCCTGGTGTCTGATCGGTATGTGTGTGTGTGTTTGTCTATCTGTCTGCCTTAGAGCCTGGGGTCTGATCGGTGTGTGTGTGTGTTTGTATATCTGTCTGTCTCAGTGCCTGGTGTCTGATCGGTGTATGTCTGCGTTTGTCTATCTGTCTGCCTGAGTGCCTGGGGTCTGATTGGTGTGTGAGAGTGCGTGTGTTTGTCTATCTGTCTGCCGTAGTGCCTGGGGTCTGATCGGTGTGTGTGTGTGTTTGTCTATCTGCCTGCCTTAGTGCCTGGGGTCTGATCGGTCGGTGTATTTGTTTGTATCTCTGTCTTCCTCAGTGCCTGGGGTCTGATCGGGGTTAGTGTGTTTGTATATCTGTTTATCTCAGTTCTCGGGGTCTGATCGGTGTGTGTGTGTGTTTGTATATCTCTCTGCCTTAGTACCTGGGGTCTCATTGGTGTGTGTGTGTGTGTTTGCATATCTGTCTTACTCAGTGCCTGGGCTCTGATCCGGTTCTGCGTGTGTTTGTCTATCTATCTGCCTTAGTGCCTGGGGTCTGATTGGTCTGTGTATTTGTTTGTATATCTGTCTGCCTCAGTGCCTGTGGTCTGATCGGTGTGTGTGTGTGTGTGTTTGTGTATCTCTCTCCCTTAGTGCCTTTTCGTTGTGTAGCTTTTCCAGGAGCACAGGCATTGCGAGCGAGGAGTGAACAGCTGGGAAGTCAATTTCATCGGTAGTTTCGGTGGAGCAGGGACTGCTGGGTAAGTAGAAACCTATATATTTTGGCTGTGTACATTCTCTTAGCTTTTCGTTGTGCAGCTTTTCCAGGAGCACAGGCATTACGAGCGAGGAGTGAACAGCTGGGAAGTCAATTTCATCGGGAGCTTCGGTGGAGCAGGGACTGCTGGGTAAGTAGAAACCTATATATTTGTGCTGTGTAAATTCTCTTACCTTTTCGTTGTGCAGCTTTTCCAGGAGCACAGGCATTGCGAGCGAGGAGTGAACAGCTGGGAAGTCAATTTCATCGGGAGTTTAGGTGGAGCAGGGACTGCTGGGTAAGTAGAAACCTATATATTTGGGCTGTGTAAATTCTCTTACCTTTTCGTTGTGCAGCTTTTCCAGGAGCACAGGCATTGCGAGCGAGGAGTGAACAGCTGGGAAGTCAATTTCATCGGGAGTTTAGGTGGAGCAGGGACAGCTGGGTAAGTAGAAACCTATATATTTGGGCTGTGTAACTTCTCTTACCTTTTCGTTGTGCAGCTTTTCCAGGAGCACAGGCATTGCGAGCGAGGAGTGAACAGCTGGGAAGTCAATTTCATCGGGAGTTTCGGTGGAGCAAGGACTGCTGGGTAAGTAGAAACCTATATATTTGGGCTGTATAACGTTTTGGATCCTGTTTGGGGGAGACGACTTACCAGGGGTAGGCAATGGGATACAGGACTCTGGCGCAGAGTCTGTCCCTGTTGCTCAGAAGGGAAGGGGTAAGAGGAGCAGAGCATTAGTCATTGGGGACTCCATAGTTAGGGGAACAGATAGGAGGTTTTGTGGGAACGAGAGAGACTCACGGTTGGTGTGTTGCCTCCCAGGTGCCAGGGTACGTGATGTCTCGGATCGTGTTTTTGGGATCCTCAAGGGGGAGGGGGAGCAGCCCCAAGTCGTGGTACACATAGGCACCAACGACATAGGTAGGAAGACAGATGGGGATTTAAGGCAGAAATTCAGGGAGCTAGGGTGGAAGCTTAGAGCGAGAACAAACAGAGTTGTTATCTCTGGGTTGTTGCCCGTGCCACGTGCTAGCGAAGTGAGGAATAGGGAGAGAGAGGAGTTGAACACGTGGCTGCAGGGATGGTGTAGGAGGGAGGGTTTTGGTTTCCTGGATAATTGGGGCTCTTTCTGGGGTAGGTGGGACCTCGACAAACAGGATGGTCTTCACCTGAACCAGAGGGGCACCAATATCCTGGGGGAGAGATTTGCTAGTGCTCTTCGGGGTGGGTTTAAACTAATTCAGCAGGGGGATGGGAACCTAAATTGCAGTTCCAGTGGACAGGATGTTGAGAGTAGTGAGGGCAGAGATAAGGTTATAAGGACACAAGAGGGCACTGGCAAGAAAGAGCTTGGTTTAAAATGTGTCTACTTCAACGCCAGGAGCATCCGGAATAAGGTGGGTGAGTTTGCAGCATGGGTTGGTACCTGGGATCTCGATGTTGTGGCCATTTCAGAGACATGGGTAGAGCAGGGGCAGGAATGGATGTTGCGGGTTCCGGGATTTAGATGTTTCACCAAGAACAGAGAAGAGGGTAAAAGAGGGGGGTGTGTGGCATTGTTAATCAAGGAGAGTATTACAGCGGCAGAAAGGACGTTTGAGGAATCGTCTACTGAGGTCGTCTGGGCCGAGGTTAGAAACAGGAGAGGAGAGGTCACCCTGTTGGGAGTTTTCTATAGACCTCCAAATAGTTCCAGAGATGTAGAGGAAAGGATAGCAAAGATGATTCTTGACTGGAGCGAGAGTAACAGGGTAGTGGTTGTGGGGGACTTTAACTTTCCAAATATTGACTGGAAATACTATAGTTCGAGTACTTTAGATGGGTCTGTTTTTATCCAGTGTGTGCAGGAGGGTTTTCTGACACAGTATGTAGACAGGCCAACCAGGGGCGATGCCACATTGGATTTGGTACTGGGAAATGAACCCGGCCAGGTGTTAGATTTAGAGGCTGGTGAGCACTTTGGTGATAGTGATCACAATTCGGTTAGGTTTACCTAAGCGATGGGCAGGGACAGGCATATACAGCAGGGCAAGAATTATAGCTGGGGGAAAGGAAATTATGATGCGATTAGGCAAGATTTAGGATGCGTAGGATGGGGAAGGAAACTGCAGGGGATGGGCACAATCGAAATGTGGAGCTTATTCAAGGAGCAGCTACTGCGTGTCCTAGATAAGTATGTACCTGTCAGGCAGGGAGGAAGTTGTCGAGCGAGGCAGCCGTGGTTTACTAAAGAAGTTGAAGAGCTTGTCAAGAGGAAGAAGAAGGCTTATGTTAGGATGAGACGTGAAGGCTCAGTTGGGGCGCTCGAGAGTTATAAGCTAGCCAGAATGGATCTAAAGGGAGAGATGGTAAGAGCAAGGAGAGGACACGAGAAGTCATTGGCGGATAGGATCAAAGAAAACCCTAAGGCTTTCTATAGGTACATCAGGAATAAAAGAATGACTAGAGATAGGTTAGGGCCAATCAAGGATAGTAGTGGGAAGTGGTGTGTGGAATCGGAGGAGATAGGGGAAGTGTAAAATGAATATTTTTCGTCAGTATTTACAGTGGAGAAAGAAAATGCTGTCGAGGAGAATACTGAGATACAGACTACTAGGCTAGATGGGATTGAGGTTCACAAGGAGGAGGTGTTAGCAATTTTGGAAAGTGTGAAAATAGATAAGTCCCCTGGGCCAGATGGGATTTATCCTAGGATTCTCTGGGAAGCCAGGGAGGAGATTGCAGAGTCTTTGTCCTTGATTTTTGTGTCGTCATTGTCGACAGGAATAGTGCCGGAAGACTGGAGGATAGCAAATGTTGTCCCCTTGTTCAAGAAGGGGAGTAGAGACAGCCCTGGTAATTATAGACCTGTGAGCCTTACTTCGGTTGTGGATAAAATGTTGGAAAAGGTTATAAGAGATAAGATTTATAATCATCTTGAAAAGAATAAGTTCATTCGAGATAGTCAGCACGGTTTTGTGAAGGGTAGGTCGTGCCTCACAAACCTTATTGAATTTTTTGACAAGGTGACCAAACAGGTGGATGAGGGTAAAGCCGTGGATGTGATCTATATGGATTTCAGTGAGGCGTTTGATAAAGTTCCCCACGGTAGGCTATTGCAGAAAATACAGAAGTATGGGATTGAAGGTGAATTAGTGCTTTGGATCAGAAATTGGCTAGCTGAAAGAAGACAGAGGGTGGTGGTTGATGGCAAATGTTCATCCTGGTGTTTAGTTACTAGTGATGTACCGCAAGGATCTGTTTTGGGGCCACTGCTGTTTGTCATTTTTATAAATGACCTGGATGAGGGTGTAGAAGTGTGGGTTAGTAAATTTGCGGATGACACGAAGGTCGGTGGAGTTGTGGATAGTGCCGAAGGATGTTGTAGGTTACAGAGGGACATAGATAGGCTGCAGAGCTGGGCTGAGAGATGGAAAATGGAGTTTAATGCGGAAAAGTGTGAGGTGATTCACTTCGGAAGGAGTAACAGGATTGCAGAACACTGGGCTAATGGGAAGATTCTTGGTAGTTTAGATGAGCAGATGGATCTTGGTGTCCAGGTACATAAATCCCTGAAAGTTGCCACCCAGGTTAATAGAGCTGTTAAGAAGGCATATGGTGTGTTAGCTTTTATTAGTAGGGGGATCGAGTTCAGGAGCCACGAGGTCATGCTGCAGCTGCACAGAACTCTGGTGCGGCCGCACCTGGAGTATTGCGTGCAGTTCTGGTCACCGCATTATAGGAAGGATGTGGAAGCTTTGGAAAAGGTGCAGAGGAGATTAACTAGGATGTTGCCTGGTATGGAGGGAAGGTCTTACGAGGAAAGGCTGAGGGACTTGTGGTTGTTTTCATTAGAGAGAAGGAGGAGGAGAGGTGACTTAAGAGAGACATATAAGATAATCAGAGGGTTGGACAGGGTGGATAGTGATAGCCTTTTTCCTCGGATGGTGATGGCAAACACGAGGGGACATAGCTTTAAGTTGAGGGGTGATAGATATAGGACGGATGTCAGAGTTAGTTTCTTTACACAGAGAGTAGTAGGGGCGTGGAACTCCCAGCCTGCAACAGCAGTAGACTCGCAAACTTTAAGGGCATTTAAGTGGTCATTGGATAGACATATGGATGAAAATGGAATAGTGTAGGTCAGATGGTCGGCGCAACATCGAGGGCTGAAGGGCCTGTACTGCGCTGTGATATTCTATGTTCTATGTTCTATGTGTGTGTTTGTATATCTGTCTGCCTCAGTGCCTGGTGTCTGATCGGGGTGTGTGTCTGTGTGTGTTTGTATACGTGTCTGCCTCAGTGCCTGGGGTCTGATCGCTGTGCGTGTGTGTGTGTTTTTATATTTGTCTGCCGCAATGGCTGGGGTCGGATCGGTGTAGGTGTGTATTTGTCCATCTGTCTGCCTCAGTGCCTGGGGTCCAATCGATGTGATGGTATATCTGTCTGCCTTAGTGCCTGTGGTCTGATCGGTGTGTGTGTGTGTGTGTTTTTATATCTGTCTGTCTCAGTGCCTGGGGTCTGATCGGTGTCTGTGTGTGTGTTAGTCTATCTGTCTGCTTTAGTGCCTGGGGTCTGATTGGTGTGTGTGTGTGTGTTTGCATATCTGTCTGTGTCAGTGCCTGGGAACTGAACGGTGCGTCTGTGTGGTTGTCTATCTGTTTGCCTTCGTGCCTGTTGTCTGATCGGTGTTTGTGTGTGTTTGCCTATCTGTCTGCCTTAGTTCCTGGTGTCTGATCGGTCTGCTTGGACATCTGTCTCCCTCAGTGCCTGGTGTCTGTTGGTGAGTCTGTGTGTTTGTCTATCTGTCTGCCTTAGTGGCTGGGGGTGGATCGTTTTGTGTGTGTATTTGTCTTTCTGCCTGCTGTAGTGCCTGGTGTTTGATTGGTGTGTGTGTGTATTTGTATATCTGTCTACCTCAGTGCCTGGTGTCTGATCGATGTGTGTGTGTGTTTGTATATCTGTCTGCCTTGGTGCCTGGGGTCTGATCGGTGTGTGTGTGTGTGTGTGTGTTTGTCTATCAGGCTGCCTTCGTGCCTGGGGTCTAATCGATGTGTTTGTATATCTGTCTGCCTCAGTGCCTGGGGTCTTATCGGTGTTTGTGTGTGTTTGTCTCGCTGTCTGCCTTAGTGCCTGGGGTCTGATCGGTGCGTGTGTGTGTTTGTATTTCCGACTGTCTCAGTGCCTGGTGCATGATCGGTGTGTGTGTGTGTGTTTGTCTATCTGTCTGCCTTAGAGCCTGGGGTCTGATCAGTGTCTCTGTGAGTTTGTATATCTGTCTGTCTCAGTGCCTGGGCTATGATCGATGTCTGCCTGTGTTTGTCTATCTGTCTGCCTTAGTGCCTGGGGTCTGATTGCGTGTGTGTGTGTGTGTTTGTCTATCTGCCTGCCTTAGTGCCTGAGTTTCGGATTGGTGTGTGCCTGCTTCTATATCTGTCTACCTCAGTGCCTGGGGTCTGATCGGTCTGCGTGTGTGTTTGTCTGTCTGTCTGCCTCAGTGCCTGGGGTCTGATCGGTTTGTTTGTGTGTTTGTCTATCTGTCTGCTTTAGTGCCTGGTGTTTGATTGGTGTGTGTGTGTATTTGTATATCTGTCTGCCTCCGTGCCTGGGGTGTGATCGGTGTGTGTGTTAGTTCCTATATCTGTCTAACTCAGTGCCTGGTGTCTGATCAATGTGTGTGTGTGTTTGTCTATCCGTATGCCTTAGTGCCTGGGGTCTGATCGGTGTGTGTGTCTGCTTCTATGTCTTTCTACCTCCGTGCCTGGTGTCGGATCGGTGTGTGTGTGTGTGTGTTTGTCTATCTGTCTACCTCAGTGCCTGCGGTCTGATCGGTGTGTCTCTGTGTTTGTCTGTCTGTCTGCCTTCGTGCCTGTGGTCTGATCGGTCTTTGTATTTGTTTGTACATCTGTCTGCCTCAGTGCCTGGTGTCTGTTGGTGTGTCTGTATTATTGTCTATCTGTCCGCTTTAGTGCCTGGGGGCTGATCGGTATGTGTTTGTGTTTGTATATCTGTCTGCCTCAGTGCCTGGGGTCTGATCGGTTTGTTTGTGTATTTGTCTACCTGTCTGCTTTAGTGCTTGGTGTTTGATTGGTGTGTGTGTATTTGTATATCTGTCTGACTCAGTGCCTGGGGTCTGATCGGTGTGTGTGTTTGTTCCTATATCTGTCTACTTCAGTGCCTGGTGTCTGATCAATGTGTGTGTGTGTTTGTCTATCTGTATGCCTTAGTACCTGGGGTCTGATCGGTGTGTGTGTGTGTGTGTTTGTCTATCTGTCTGCCTTCGTTCCTGTGGTCTAATCGATGTGTTTGTATATCTGTCTGTCTCAGTGCCTGGTGTCTGATCGGTGTGTGTATGTGTTTGTCTATCTGTCTGCCTTAGTGCCTGGGGTCTGATTGGTGTGTGTGTGTGTGAGCCTGTGTTTGTATATCTGTCTTCCAGAGTGCCTGTGGTCTGATCTGTGTGCGTGTGTGTTTGTATATCTGTCTGCCTCAGTACCTGGGGTCTGATCGGTGCTTGTGTGTGTGTTTGTCTATCTGTCTGCCTCAGTGCCTGTGGTCAGATCGGTCGTGTGTCTGTTTCTATATCTGTTTATCTCAATGCCTGGTGTCTGATCGGTGTGTGTGTGTTTGCATAACTGTCTGCCTTAGTGCCTGAAGTTTAATCGATGTGTTTGTATATCTGTCTGCCTCAGTGCCTGGGGTCTGATCGGTGTCTGCGTGTGTTTGCATATCTGTCGTACTCGGTGCCTGGGGTCAGATAGGTGTGTGTGTGCGTGTGTTTGTCTATCTGTCTGCCTTAGTGCCTGGGGTCTAATCGGTGTGTATGTGTTTATATATCTGTCTGTCTCAGTGCCTGGTGTATGATCGGTGTGTGTGTGTGTTTGTCTATCTGTCTGCCTCAGTGCCTGGGGTATGATCGGTGTCTCTGTGTGTTTGTATATCTGTCTGTCTCCGTGACTGGTGTCTGATCGGTGTGTGCCTGTGTTTGTCTATCTGTCTGCCTTAGTGCCTGGGGTCTGATTGCTGTTAGTGTGTGTGTGTTTGTCTATCTGTCTGCCTTGGTGCCTGGGGTCTGATCGGTGTGTGTGTCTGCTTCTATATCTGTCTACCTCAGTGCCTGGTGTCTGATCGGTGTGTGTGTGTGTTTCTATATCTGTCTGCCTGAGTGCCTGGGGTCTGATCGGTGTGCGTGTTTGTTTGTATATCTGTCTGCCTCAGTGCCTGGGGTCTGATCGGTGTGTGTGTTTGTGTTTGTCTGTATGTCTGCCTCAGTGCCTGGTGTCTGTTGGTGTGTCTGTATTATTGTCTATCTGTCCGCTTTAGTGCCTGGGGGCTGATCGGTATGTGTTTGTGTTTGTATATCTGTCTGCCTCAGTGCCTGGGGTCTGATCGGTTTGTTTGTGTATTTGTCTATCTGTCTGCCTCAGTGCCTGGGGTCTGATCGGTGTGGGTGTCTGCTTCTATATCTGTCTACCTCAGTGCCTGGTGTCTGATCCTTGTGTGTGTGTGTTTGTATATCTGTCTGCCTCAGTGCCTGGGGTCTGATCGGTGTCTGTGTGTGTTTGCATATCTGTCTCTCAGTACCTGGTGTCTGATCGGTGTGTCCCTTTGTTTATCTATCTGTCTGCCTTAGTGCCTGGGGTCAGATAGGTTTTTGTGTGTGTGTGTTTGTCAATCTGTCTGCCTTAGTGCCTGTGGTCTAATCGGTGTGTGTGTGTGTTTGTATATCTGTCTGTCTCAGTGCCGGATGTATGATCGGTTTGCGCTTGTGTTTGTCTATCTGTCTGCCTTATTGCCTGGGGTCTGATCGGTGTGTGTTTGTCTATCTGTCTGCCGTAGTGCCTGGGGTCTGATCGGTGTGTGTGTGTGTTTGTCTATCTGTCTGCCTTAGTGCCTTTGCTTCGGTTTGGTGTGTGTGTGTTTGTATATCTGTCTGCCTCAGTGCCTGGGGTCTGATCGGTGTGTGTGTCTGCTTCTATATCTTTCTACCTCAGTGCCTGGTGTCGGATCGGTGTGTGTGTGTTTTTCTCTATCTGTCTACCTCAGTGCCTGGGGTCTGATCGGAGTGTATCTGTGTTTGTCTATGTGTCTGCCTTCGTGCCTGGGGTCTGATCGGTGTTTGTGTGTGTTTTCCTATCTGTCTGCCTTATTGCCTGGGTTCTGATCGGCCTTTGTATTTGTTTGTACATCTGTCTGCCTCAGTGCCTGCTGTCTGTTGGTGTGTCTGTGTGTTTGTCTATCTGCCTGCTTTAGTGCCTGGGGGCTGATCGGTGTGTCTGTGTGTTTGTCCATCTGTCTGCCTTAGTGCCTGGGGTCTGATCGGTTTGTTTGTGTGTTTGTCTATCTGTCTGCTTTAGTGCCTGGTGTTTGATTGGTGTGTGTGTGTATTTGTATATCTGTCTGCCTCAGTGCCTGGGGTTCGATCGGTGTGTGTGTTTGTTTCTATATCTGTCTACCACAGTGCCTGGCGTCTGATCGATGTGTGTGTGTGTTTGCATATCGTGTCTGCATTAGTGCCTGGTGTCTGATCGTTATGTGGGTGTGTGTGTTTGTCTATCTGTCTGCCTTAGTGCCTGGGGTCTAATCGATGTGTTTGAATCTCTGTCTGCCTCAGTGCTGGGGTCTGATCGGTGTTTGTGCGTGTTTGTCTCTCTGTCTGCCTTAGTGCCTGGGGTCTGATTGGTGTGTGTGTGTCTTTGCATATCCGACTGTCTCTGTGCCTGGTGTCTGATCGGTGTGTGTATGTGTTTGTCTATCTGTCTGCATTCGTGCCTGGGTTATAATTGGTGTGTGTGTGTATGTGTGTTTGTCTATCAGTCTGCCTTAGTGCCTGGGGTCTGATCGGTGTGTGTGTGTGTTTGCATATCTGTCTGTCTCAGTGCCTGTTGTCTGATCGGTTTGTTTGTGTGTTTGTCTATCTGTCTGCTTTCGTGCCTGGTGTTTGTCTATCTGTCTGCCTCAGTGCCAGGGGTCTCATTGGTGTGTGTGTGTGTGTTTGTCTTTCTGTCTGCCTTCGTGCCTGGGGTCTGATCGATGTGTGTGTGTGTATGTCTATCTGCCTGCCTTAGTGCCTGGGTTTCGGATTGGTGTGTGTGTGTTTGTATATCTGTCTGCCTCAGTGCCTGTGGTCTGATCGGTGTGTGTGTGTGTTTGTCCATCTGTCTGCCTCAGTGCCTGAGGTCTGATCGGTGTGTATGTGTGTTTGTCTATCTGTCTGCCTTCGTGACCGGGGTCTGATCGGTGTGTGTGTGTGTTTGTATATCTGTCTGCCTTCGTGCCTGTGGTCTGATCGGTGTGTGTGTGTGTGTTTGTATATCTGTCTGCCTTCGTGCCTGGGGACTGATCGGTGTGTGGGTGTGTGTGCTTGTCTATCTGTCTGCCTTAGTGCCTGGGGTCAAATCGTTGTGTTTGAATATCTGTCTGAATCAGTGCCTGGGATCTTTTCGCTGTTTTGTGTCTCTTTGTATCTCTGTCTGCCTTCGTGACCGGGGTCTGATCGGTGTGTGTGTGTGTTTGTATATCTGTCTGCCTTAGTGCCTGGGTTCTGATCGGTGTGTGTGTGTGTTTGTATATCCGACTGTCTCAGTGCCTGGTGTCTGATTGGTGTGTGTATGTGTTTGTTTATCTATCTGCCTTAGTGCCTGGGTTCTGATTGGTGTGTGTGTGTGTGTGTGTTTGTCTATCTGTCTGTCTCAGTGCCTGGTGTCTGATCGGTGTGTGTATGTGTTTGTCTGTCTATCTGCCTTAGTGCCTGGGTTCTGATTGGTGTGTGTGTGTGTGTGTGTGTTTGTCTATCTGTCTGCCTTAGTGCCTGGTGTCCGATCGATGTGTGTGTGTGTATGTCTATCTGCCTGCCTTAGTGCCTGTGTTTCGGATTGATGTGTGTGTGCTTGTCTACCTGTCTGCCTTAGTGCCTGGGATCAAATCGATGTGTTTGAATATCTGTCTGCCTCAGTGCCTGGGGTCTTTTCTGTGTTTGTGTGTCTTTGTCTCTCGGTCTGCCTTACTGACTGTTGTCTGATCGGTGTGTGTGTGTGTTTGTATATCTGTCTGTCTCAGTGCCTTGTGTCTGATCGGTGTGTGCCTGTGTTTGTCTATCTGTCTGCCTTAGTACCTGGGGTCTGATCGGTGTGTGTGTGTGTGTGTTTGTCTATCTGCCTGCCTTAGTGCCTGTGTTTCGGATTGGTGTGTGTGTGTTTGTATATCTCTCTGCCTCAGTGCCTGGGGTCTGATCGGTGTGTGTGTGTGTGTGTGTTTCTATATCTGTCTGCCTTTGTGCCTGGGGTCTAATCGATGTGTTTGTATATCTGTTTGCCTCAGTGCTTGTTGTCTTATCGGTGTTTGTGTGTGTTTGTCTATCTGTCTGCCTTAGTGCCTGGTGTCTGATCGGTGTCTGTGTGTGTTTGTATATCTGTCTGCCTCAGTGCCTGGGGTTAGATCGGTGTGTGTGTGTGTTTGTCTATCTGTCTGCCTTTGTGCCTGGTGTCTGATCGGGGTGTGTGTGTGTTTGTCTATCTGCCTGCCTTAATGCCTGGGTTTCGGTTTGGTGTGTGTGTGTTTGTATATCTGTCTGCCTATGTGCCTGGGGTCTGATCGGTGCGTGTGTCTGCTTCCATATCTGTCTACCTAAGTGCGTGGGGTCTGATGGGTGTGTGTGTGTGTGTTTGTATATCTGCCTGTCTCAGTGCCTGGTGTCTGATCGGTGTGTTTCGTGTGTTTGTCCATCTATCTGCCTTAGTGCCTGGGGTCTGATTGGTGTTTGTCTTTGTTTGTCTATCTGTCTGCCTTAGTGCCTGGGGTATGATCGGTGTATGTGTGTGTTTGTATATCTGTCTGCCTCAGTGCCTGGTGTCTGATCGGTGTGTGTGTGCGTGTTTGTATATCTGTCTGCCTCAGTGCCTCGGGTCTGAACGCTGTGCGTGTGTGTGTGTTTTTACATCTGTCTGCCGTCGTGCCTGGGGTCAGATCGGTGTGTGTGTCTGTTTCTATATCTGTCTACCTCTGTGCATGTTGTCTGATCGGTGTGAGTGCGTGTGTTTGTATATCTGTCTGCCTCAGTACCTGGGGTCTTATCGGTGTTTCTGTGTTTTTGTCTCTCTGTCTGCCTTTGTGCCTGGGGTCTGATCTGTATCTGTGTGTGATTGTATATCTGTCTGTCTCAGTGCCTGGTGCCTGATCTGTGTATTCTTGTGTGTGAGTGTTTGTCTTCTGTCTGCCTTAGTACCTGGGGTCTTCTCGGTGTTTGTGTGCTTTTGTCTCTCTGTCTGCCTTAGTGCCTGGGGTCTGATCTGTGTCTGTGTGTGATTGTATATCTGTCTGTCTCAGTGCCTGGTGACTGATCTGTGTATTTTTGTGTGTGTGTTTGTCTATCTGTCTCCCTCATTGCCTGGGGTCTGATCGGTGTGTGTGTCTATGTTTGCCTATCTGTCTGTCTTAGTGCCTGGGGTCTGAATGGTGTGTGTGTGTGTTTGTCTATCTGCCGGCCAGAGTGCCTTGGTTTCGGTTTGGTGTGTGTGTCTTTCTATATCTGTCTGCCTCAGTGCCTGGGGTCTGATCGGTGTATTTTTGTGTGTGTGTTTGTCTATTCGTCTGCCTTATTGCCTGGGGTCTGATCGGTGTGTGTGTCTGTGTTTGTCTATCTGTCTGCCTTAGTGCCTGGGGTCTGAATGATGTGTGTGTGTTTTTGTCTATCTGCCGGCCAGAGTGCCTTGGTTTCGGTTTGGTGTGTGTGTCTTTGTATATCTGTCTGCCTCAGTGCCTGGGGTCTGATCGGTGTGTGTGTCTGCTTCTATATCTGTCTACCTCAGTGCCTGGTGTTGGATCGGTGTGTGTGTGTGCTTGTCTATCTGTCCGCCTCAGTGCCTGGGGTCCGATCGGTGTGTGTGTGTGTGTTTGTATATCTGTCTGCCTTCGTGCCTGGTGTCTGATCGGTGTGTGTGTGTGTTTGTATATCTGTATGTCTCAGTGCCTGGTGTCTGATCGGTGTGTGTGTGTTTGTCTATCTTCCTGCCTTAGTGCCTGGGTTTCGGTTCGGTTTGTGTGTCTTTGTATATCTGTCTGCCTCAGTGCCTGGGGTCTGATCGGTGTGTGTGTGTGTGTCTATCTGCCTGCCTTAGTGCCTGGGTTTCGGTTTGGTGTGTGTGTGTTTGTATATCTGTCTGCCTTAGTGCCTGGTGTCTGAACGGTGTGTGTGTGTGTTTGTCTATCTGCCGGCCTGAGTGCCTGGGTTACGGTTTGGTGTGTGTGTCTTTGTATATCTGTCTGCCTCAGTGCCTGGGGTCTGATATATGTGTGTGTGTGTTTGTACATCTCTCTGCATTAGTGCCTGGTGTCTGATCGGTGTGTGTGTGCGTTAGTCTATCTGTCTGCCCCAGTGCCTGGGGTCAGATCGGTGTGTGTGTCTGTTTCTATATCTGTCTACCTCAGTGCCTGGTGTCCGATCGGTGTGTCTCTGTGTGCTTGTTTATCTGTCGGCCTTAGTGCCTGGGGTCTAATCGATGTGTTTGTATAACTGTCTGCCTCAGTGCCTGGGGTCTTATCGGTGTTTGTGTGTGTTTGTCTATCTGTCTGACTTAGTGCCTGGGGTCTGATCGGTGTCTGTGTGTGTTTGTATACCTGCCTGTCTCAGTGCCAGGTGTCTGATCGGTGTGTGCCTGTGTTTGTCTATCTGTCTGCCTTAGTGCCTGGGGTCTGATCGGTGTCTGTTTGTGTTTGTATATCTGCCTGTCTTAGTGCCAGATGTCTGATCAGTGTGTGCCTGTGTTTGTGTATCTGCCTGCCTTAGTGCCTGGGTTTCGGTTTGGTGTGTGTGTGTTTGTATATCCGTCTGCATTAGTGCCTGGGGTCTGATCGGTGTATGTGTGTGTTTGTAAATCTGTCTTCCTCAGTGCCTGGTGTCTGATCGGTGTTTGTGCGTGTGTTTGTATATCTGTCTTCCTCAGTGCCTGGGGTCTGAACGCTGTGCGTGTGTGTGTGTGTGTTTTTATATCTGTCTGCCTTAGTGCCTGGGGTCACATTGGTGTGTGTGTCTGTTTCTATATCTGTCTATCTCCGTGCCTGGTGTCTGATCGGTGTGAGTGTCTGAGTTTGTATATCTGTCTGCCTCAGTGCCTGGGCTCTTATCGGTGTTTGTGTGTGTATGTCTATCTGTCTGCCTTAGTGCCTGGGGTCTGAACGGTGTCTGTGTGTGCTTGTAAATCTGTCTGTCTCAGTGCCTGGTGTCTGATCGGTGTGTGCCTGTGTTTGTCTATCTCTCTGCCTTAGTGCCTGGGGTCTGATCGGTGTGAGTGTGTGTGTTTGTATATCTGTCTGCCTCAGTGCCTGGGATCTTATCGGTGTTTGTGTGTGGTTGTCTATCTGTCTGCCTTCGTCCCTGGGGACAGATCGGTGTGTTCTGTGTGTATGTGTTTGTCTATCTGACTGCGTTAGTGCCTGGGGTCTGATCGTTGTGTGTGTTTTTTTGTCTATCTCTCTGCCTGAGTGCCTGGGGTCTGATCGGTGTGTGTTTGTGTTTGTCTATCTGCCGGCCTCAGTGCCTCGTGTCGGATCGGTGTGTGTGTGTGTTTGTATATCTGTCTGTCTCAGTGCCTGGTTTCTGATTGGTGTGTGTCTGTGTTTGTCTATCTGTTTGCCTTAGTGCCTGGGGTCTGATCGGTGTGTGTGTGTGTTTGTATATCTGTCTGCCTCAGTGCCTGGGGTCTGATCGGTGTGTGTGTGTGTTTGTATATCTGTCTGCCTCAGTGCCTGGGGTCTGATCGGTGTGTGTGTGTGTTTGTATATCTGTCTGTCTCAGTGCCTGGTGTATGATCGGTTTGTGCTTGTGTTTGTCTATCTGTCTGCCTTCGTGCCTGGGGTCTGATCGGTGTGTGTTTGTCTATCTGTCTGCCATAGTGCCTGGGGTCTGATCGGTGTGTGTGTGTATTTGTCTATCTGTCTGCCTAAGTGCCTTTGCTTCGGTTTGGTGTGTGTGTGTTTGTATATCTGTCTGCCTCAGTGCCTGGGGTCTGATCGGTGTGTGTGTTTTTCTGTATCTGTCTACCTCAGTGCCTAGGGTCTGATCGGTGTGTCTCTGTGTTTGTCTATCTGTCTGCCTTCGTGCCTGGGGTCTGATCGGTGTTTGTGTGTGTTTTCCTATCTGTCCGTCTCAGTACCTGGGGTCTTCTCGGTGTTGGTGTGCTTTTGTCTCTCTGTCTGCCTTAGTGCCTGGTGTCAGATCGGTGTGTGTGTCTGTTTCTATATCTGTCTACCTCAGTGCCTGGTGTCTGATCGGTGTGAGTGCGTGTGTTTGTATATCTGTCTGCCTCAGTACCTGGGGTCTTCTCGGTGTTTGTGTGCTTTTGTCTCTCTGTCTGCCTTAGTGCCTGGGGTCTGATCTGTGTCTGTGTGTGATTGTATATCTGTCTGTCTCAGTGCCTGGTGACTGATCTGTGTGTGCCTGTGTCTGTCTATCTGTTTGCCTCTGTGCCTGGGGTCAGATCGGTGTATTTCTGTGTGTGCGTTTGTCTATCTGTCTGCCTTATTGCCTGGGGTCTGATCGGTGTGTGTGTCTGCGTTTGTCTATCTGTCTGCCTTAGTGCCTGGGTTTCGGTTTGGTGTGTGTGTGTTTGTCTATCTGCCTGCCTTAGTGCCTGGGTTTCGGTTTAGTGTGTGTGTCTTTGTACAGCTGTCTGCCTCAGTGCCTGGGGTCTGATCGGTGTGTGTGTCTGCTTCTATATCTGTCTACCTCAGTGCCTGGTGTTGGATCGGAGTGTGTGTGTGCTTGTCTATCTGTCCGCCTCAGTGCCTGGGTTCCGATCGGTGTGTGTGTGTGTTTGTATATCTGTCTGCCTTCGTGCCTGGTGTCTGATCGGTGTGTGTGTGTGTGTTTGTATATCAGTCTGTCTCAGTGCCTGGTGTCTGATCAGTGTGTGCCTGTGTTTGTCTATCTGCCTGCCTTAGTGCCTGGGTTTCGGTTTGGTTTGTGTGTGTTTGTATATCTGTCTGCCTCAGTGCCTGGGGTCTGATTGGTGTGTGCGTGTGTTTGTCTATCTGCCTGCCTTAGTGCCTGGGTTTCGGTTTGGTGTGTGTGTGTTTGTATAGCTGTCTGCCTCAGTGCCTGATGTCTGAATGGTGTGTGTGTCTACTTCTATATCTGTCTACCTCAGTGCGTGGTGTCGGATCGGTGTGTGTGTGTGCTTGTCTATCTGTCCGCCTCAGTGCCTGGGGTCTGATCGGTGTGTGTGTCTGTTTCTATATCTGTCTAACTCAGTGCCTGGTGTCCGATCGGTGTGTCTCTGTGTGCTTGTATACCTGTCGGCCTTAGTGCCTGGGGTCTAATCGATGTGTTTGTATAACTGTCTGCCTCAGTGCCTGGGGTCTTATCGGTGTTTGTGTGTGTTTGTCTATCTGTCTGCCTTAGTGCCTGTGGTCTGATCGGTGTCTGTGTGTGTTTGTATATCTGCCTGTCTCATTGCCAGGTGTCTGATCGGTGTGTTTGTGTGTTTGTGTATCTGCCTGCCTTAGTGCCTGGGTTTCGGTTTGGTATGTGTGTTTGTATATCCGTCTGCCTTAGTGCCTGGGGTCTGATCGATGTGTTTGTATATCTGTCTGCCTCAGTGTCTGGGGTCTTATCGATGTTTGTGTGTGTTTGTCTATCTGTCTGCCTTAGTGCCTGGGGTCTGATCGGTGTCTGTGTGTGCTGGAATATCTGTCTTTCTCAGTGGCTGGCATCTGATCGGTGTGTGCCTGTGTTTGTCTGTCTGCCTACCTCATTGCCTGGGGTCTGATCGGTGTATGTGTGTGTTTGTATATCTGTCTTCCTCAGTGCCTGGGGTCTGATTGATGTGTTTGTGTGTGTGTTTGTATATCTGTCTGTCTTAGTGCCTGGGGTCTGATTGGTGTTTCTGTGTGCTTGTCTATCTGTCTGCCTTCGTGCCTGGGGTCTGATCGGTCTGTGTATTTGTTTGTATATCTCTCTACCTCAGTACCTGGGGTCTGATCAGTGTATGTCTGTGTTTGTATCTCTGTCTTCCTCAGTGCCTGGTGTCTGATCTGTGTTTGTGCGTGTGTTTGTCTATCTGCCTGCCTTCGTGCCTGGGTTTCGGTTTGGTGTGTGTGTGTATATCAGTCTGCTTCAGTGCCTGGTGTCTGATCGGTGTGTGTGTGTGTTTGTATATCTGTCTGTCTCAGTGCCTGGTGTCTGATTGGTGTGTGTCTGTGTTTGTCTATCTGTCTGCCTTAGTGCCTGGGGTCTGATCGGTGTGTGTGTGTGTGTTTGTCTATCTGTCTGCTTCAGTGCCTGAGTTCTGATCGGTGTGTGTGTGTGTTTGTATATCTGTCTGCCTCAGTGCCTGGGGTATTTTCGGTGTGTGTGTGTGTTAGTATATCTGTCTGTCTCAGTGCCTGGTGTCTGATCGGTGTGTGTCTGTGTTTGTCTATCTGTCTGCTTCAGTGCCTGAGTTCTGATCGGTGTGTGTGTGTGTTTGTATATCTGTCTGCCTCAGTGCCTGGGGTATTTTCGGTGTGTGTGTGTGTTAGTATATCTGTCTGTCTCAGGGCCTGGTGTCTGATCGGTGTGTGTCTATCTGTCTGCCTTAGTGCCTGGGGTCTGATCGGTGCGTGTGTGTGTTTGTATATCTGTCTGCCTTCTTGCCTGGGGTCTGATCGGTGTGTGTGTGTGTTTGTCTATCTGTCTGCGTTATTGCCTGGGTTCTGTTCGGTGTCTGTGTGTGTTTGTCTATCTGCCTGCCTTAGTGTCTGGGGTCTGATCGGTCTGTGCATTTGTTTGTATATCTGTCTTACTCAGTGCCTCGGGTCTGATCGTTGTGCATGTGTGTTTGTATTGCTGTCTGCCTTAGTGCCTGGGGTCTGATCTGTGTTTGTGTGTGTTTGTCTATCTGTCTGCCTCAGTGCCTGGGGTCTGATCTGTGTGTGTGTGTATCTTTATCTAACTGTCTGCCATAGTGCCTCGGGTCTAATCGTTGTTAGCGTGTTTGTATATCTGTTTATGTCAGTTCCTGGTGTCTGATCGGTGTGTGTGTGTGTGTTTGTATATCTGTCTCTCTCAGTGCCTCGGGTCTGATCGGGGTGTCTGTGTGTTTGTATATCTGTCTGCCTCAGTGCCTGGGGTCTGATCGCTGAGTGTGTTTGTTTCTATATCTGTCTCCCCCAGTGCCTGGTGCCTGATCGATGTGTATGTGTGTTTGTATATCTGTCTGCCTTAGTGCCTGGTGTCTAATCGGTGTGTGTGTGTGTGTGTGTATTTGTCTATCTGTCCCCCTTAGTGCCTGTGGTCTAATCAATGTGTTAGTATATCTGTCTGCCTCAGTGCCTGGGGTCTTATCGGTGTTTGTGTGTGTTTGTCTCTCTGTCTGCCTTAGTGCCTGGGGTCTGATCGGTGTGTGTGTGTGTGTTTGTGTATCCGAATGTCTCAGTGCCTGGTGTCTGATCGTTGTGTGTGTGTATTTGTCTGTCTGTCTGCCTTAGTGCCTGGGTTCTGATTGGTGTGTGTGTGTGTGTGTTTGTCTATCTGTCTGCCTTATTGCCTGGGGTCTAATCGGTGTGTTTGTATATCTGTCTGCCTCAGTGCCTGGGGTCTTATCGGTGTTTGTGTGTGTTTGTCTGTCTGTCTGCCTTCGTGCCTGGGGTCTGATCGGTGTCTGTGTGTGTTTGTATATCTGTCTACCTCTGTGCCTGGGGTCTGATCAGTGTGTCTGTGTATGTGTTTGTCCATCTGTCTGCCTCAATGCCTGGGGTCTGATCGGTGTGTGTGTTTGTTTCTATATCTGTCTACCACAGTGCCTGGCGTCTGATCGATGTGTGTGTGTGTTTGCATATCTGTCTGCCTTAGTGCCTGGTGTCTGATCGGTATGTGGGTCTGTGTGTTTGTCTATCTGTCTGCCTTTGTGCCTGGGGTCTAATCGATGTGCTTGTCTCTCTGTCTGTCTCAGTGCCTGTTGTCTGATCGGTTTGTTTGTGTGTTTGTCTATCTGTCTGCTTTAGTGCCTGGTGTTTGTCTATCTGTCTGCGTTAGTGTCTGGGGTCTCATTGGTGTGTGTGTGTGTGTGTTTGTCTATCGGTCTGCCTTAATGCCTGGTGTCTGATCGATGTGTGTGTGTGTGTATGTCTATCTGCCTGCCTTCGTGCCTGGGTTTCGGATTGGTGTGTGTGTGTTTGTATATCTGTCTCCCTCAGTGCCTGTGGTCTGATTGGTGTGTGTGTCTGCTTCCACATCTGTCTACCTCAGTGCCTGGTGTCTGTTCGGTGTGTGTGTGTTTGTCTATCTTTCTGCCTCGGTGCCTGAGTTCTGATCGGTGTGTATGTGTGTTTGTATATCTGTCTGCCTTAGTGCCCGGGGTCTGATCGGTGTCTGTGTGTGTTTGTATATCTGTCTACCTCTGTGCCTGGGGTCTGATCAGTGTGTGTGTGTTTGTGTTTGTCTATCTGTCTGCCTCAGTGCCTGGGGTCTGATCGGTGTGTGCGTTTGTTTCTATATCTGTCTACCACAGTGCCTGGCGTCTGATCGATGTGTGTGTGTGTTTGTATATCTGTCTGCCTTATTGCCTGGTGTCTGATCGGTATGGGGGTGTGTGTGTTTGTCTATCTGTCTGCCTTAGTGCCTGGGGTCTAATCGATGTGTTTGTATATCTGTCTGCCTTCGTGCCCGGTGTCTGATTGGTGTGTGTGTGTGTGTTTGTATATCTGTCTCTCTCAGTGCCTGGGATCTTATCGGTGTTTGTGTGTGTTTGTCTCTCTGTCTGCCTTAGTGCCTGGGGTCTGATCGGTGTGTGTGTGTGTGTTTGTGTATCCGAATGTCTCAGTGCCTGGTGTCTGATCGTTGTGTGTGTGTATTTGTCTGTCTGTCTGCCTTAGTGCCTGGGTTCTGATTGGTGTGTGTGTGTGTGTGTGTGTGTGTTTGTCTATCTGTCTGCCTTATTGCCTGGGGTCTAATCGATGTGTTTGTATATCTGTCTGCCTCAGTGCCTGGGGTCTTATCGGTGTTTGTGTGTGTTTGTCTGTCTGTCTGCCTTCGTGCCTGGGGTCTGATCGGTGTCTGTGTGTGTTTGTATATCTGTCTACCTCTGTGCCTGGGGTCTGATCAGTGTGTGTGTGTTTGTCTATCTTTCTGCCTCGGTGCCTGAGTTCTGATCGGTGTGTATGTGTTTGTCTATCTGTCTGCCTCAGTGCCTGGCGTCTGATCGATGTGTGTGTGTGTTGGTATATCTGTCTGCCTTATTGCCTGGTGTCTGATCGGTATGGGGGTGTGTGTGTTTGTCTATCTGTCTGCCTTAGTGCCTGGGGTCTAATCGATGTGTTTGAATATCTGTCTGCCTCAGTGCCTGGGGTCTGATCGGTGTTTGTGTGTGTTTGTCTCTCTGTCTGCCTTAGTGCCTGGGGTCTGATCAGTGTGTGTGTGTCTTTGCATATCCGACTTTGTCAGTGCCTGGTGTCTGATCGTTGTGTGTATGTGTTTGTCTATCTGTCTGCCTTAGTGCTTGGGTTCTGACTAGTGTGTGTGTGTGTGTGTGTGTTTGTCTAACAGTCTGCCTTAGTGCCTGGGGTCTGATTGGTGTGTGTGTGTGTTTGTATATCTGTCTGTCTCAGTGCCTGTTGTCTGATCGGTTTGTTTGTGTGTTTGTCTATCGGTCTGCTTTAGTGCCTGGGGTCTCATTGGTGTGTGTATGTGTGTGTTTGTCTATCTGTCTGCCTTAGTGCCTGGGGTCTGATCGGTGTGTGTGTGTTTGTCTATCTGTCTGCCTCAATGCCTGGTGTCTGATCGATGTGTGTGTTTTTTATGTCTATCTGCCTGCCTCAGTGCCTGGGTTTCGGATTGGTGTGTGTGTGTTTGTATATCTGTCTGCCTCAGTGCCTGTGGTCTAATTGGTGTGTGTGTCTGCTTCCACATCTGTCTACCTCAGTGCCTGGTGTCTGTTCGGTGTTTGTGTGTGTTTGTCTATCTGTCTGCCTCAGTGCCTGAGGTCTGATCGATGTGCATGTGTGTTTGTATATCTGTCTGCCTTAGTGCCCGTGGTCTGATCGGTGTCTGTGTGTGTTTGTATATCTGTCTACCTCTGTGCCTGGGGTCTGATCAGTGTGTGTGTGTATGTGTTTGGCTATCTGTCTGCCTCAGTGCCTGGTGTCTGATCGGTGTGTGCGTTTGTTTCTATATCTGTCTACCACAGTGCCTGGTGTCTGATCGATGTGTGTGTGTGTTTGTATATCTGTCTGCCTTAGTGCCTGGTGTCTGATCGGTATGTGGGTGTGTGTGTTTGTCTATCTGTCTGCCTTAGTGCCTGGGGTCAAATCGATGTGTTTGAATATCTGTCTGAATCCGTGCCTGGGGTCTTTTCGGTGTTTGTCTCTCTGTCTGCCTTACTGCCTGGGGTCTGATCGGTGTGTGTGTGTGTTTGTATATCCGACTGTCTCAGTGCCTGGTGTCTGATCGGTGTGTGTATGTGTTTGTCTATCTGTCTGCCTTAGTGCCTGGGTTCTGATTGGTGTGCGTGTGTGTGTGTTTTTGTCTAACTGTCTGCCTCAGTGCCTGGTGTCTGATCGATGTGTGTGTGTGTATGTGTATCTGCCTGCCTTAGTGCCTGTGTTTCGGTTGGTGTGTGTGTGCTTGTCTATCTGTCTGCCTTAGTGCCTGTGGTCAAATCGATGTGTTTGAATATCTGTCTGCCTCAGTGCCTGGGGTCTTTTCGGTGTTTGTGTGTCTTTGTCTCTCTGTCTGCCTTACTGCCTGGGGTCTGATCGGTGTTTGTGTGTGTTTGTATATCTGTCTGTCTCAGTGCCTTGTGTCTGATCGTTGTGTGCCTGTGTTTGTCTATCTGTCTGCCTTAGTGCCTGGGGTCTGATCGCTGTGTGTGTTTGTGTGTTTGTCTATCTGCCTGCCTTAGTGCCTGTGTTTCGGATTGGTGTGTGTGTGTTTGTATATCTGTCTGCCTCAGTGCCTGGGATCTGATTGGTGTGTGTGTCTGCTTCTACATCTGTCTACCTCAGTGCCTGTTGTCTGATCGGTGTGTGTTTGTGTGTGTGTTTGTATATCTGTCTGCCTTTGTGCCTGGGGTCTAATCGATGTGTTTGTATCTCTGTTTGCCTCAGTGCTTGGGGTCTTATCGGTGTCTGTGTGTGTTTGTATATCTATCTGTCTCAGTGCCTGGTGCCTGATCGGTTTGTTTGTGTGTTTGTCTATCTGTCTGCTTTAGTGCCTGGGTTCTGACTGGTGTGTGTGTGTGTGTGTGTTTGTCTAACAGTCTGCCTTAGTGCCTGGGGTCTGATCGGTGTGTGTGTGTGTTTGTATATCTGTCTGTCTCAGTGCCTGTTGTCTGATCGGTTTGTTTGTGTGTTTGTCTATCTGTCTGCTTTAGTGCCTGGTGTTTGTCTATCTGTCTGCATTAGTGCCTGGGGTCTCATTGGTGTGTGTATGTGTGTGTTTGTCTATCTGTCTGCCTTAGTGCCTGGGGTCTGATCGGTGTGTGTGTGTGTATGTCTATCTGCCTGCCTTAGTGCCTGGGTTTCGGATTGGTGTGTGTGTGTTTGTATATCTGTCTGCCTCAGTGCCTGTGGTCTGATTGGTGTGTGTGTCTGCTTCCACATCTGTCTACTTCAGTGCCTGGTGTCTGTTCGGTGTTTGTGTGTGTTTGTCTATCTGTCTGCCTCAGTGCCTGAGGTCTGATCGGTGTGTATGTGTGTTTGTATATCTGTCTGCCTTAGTGCCCGTGGTCTGATCGGTGTCTGTGTATGTTTGTATATCTGTCTACCTCTGTGCCTGGGGTCTGAATAGTGTGTGTGTGTATGTGTTTGTCTATCTGTCTGCCTCAGTGCCTGGCGTCTGATCGGTGTGTGCGTTTGTTTCTATATTTGTCTACCACAGTGCCTGGCGTCTGATCGATGTGTGTGTGTGTTTGTCTATCTGTCTGCCTTAGTGCCTGGGGTCTAATCGATGTGTGTGTGTGCATGTCTATCTGCCTGCCTTAGTGCATGGGTTTCGCATTGGTGTGTGTGTGTTTGTCTATCTGTCTGCCTCAGTGCCTGGCGTCTGATCGGTGTGTGCGTTTGTTTCTATATTTGTCTACCACAGTGCCTGGCGTCTGATCGATGTGTGTGTGTGTTTGTCTATCTGTCTGCCTTAGTGCCTGGGGTCTAATCGATGTGTGTGTGTGCATGTCTATCTGCCTGCCTTAGTGCATGGGTTTCGCATTGGTGTGTGTGTGTTTGTCTATCTGTCTGCCTTAGTGCCTGGGGTCTGATCGGTGTCTGTGTGTGTTTGTGTATCTGTCTGTCTCAGTGCCTGTTGTCTGATCGGTGTGTGCCTGTGATTGTCTATCTGTCTGCCTCAGTGCCTGGGATCAGATCGGTGTGTGTATGTGTTTGTCTATCTGTCTGCCTTAGTGCCTGGGTTCTGACTGGTGTGTGTGTGTGTTTGTCTAACAGTCTGCCTTAGTGCCTGGCGTCTGATCGGTGTGTGTGTGTGCGTTTGTATATCTGTCTGTCTCAGTGCCTGTTGTCTGATCGGTTTGTTTGTGTGTTTGTCTATCTGTCTGCTTTAGTGCCTGGTGTTTGTCTATCTGTCTGCCTTAGTGCCTGGGGTGTCATTGGTGTGCGTGTGTGTGTGTGTTTATCTATCTGTCTGCCTTAGTGCCTGGGGTCTGATCGGTGTCTGTGTGTGTTTGTATATCTGTCTGTCTCAGTGCCTGGTGCCTGATCGGTGTGTGCCTGTGATTGTCTATCTGTCTGCCTCAGTGCCTGGGGCCAGATCGGTGTGTGTATGTGTTTGTCTATCTCTCTGCCTTAGTTCCTGGGTTTTGGTTTGGTGTGTGTGTGTTTGTATGTCTGTCTGCCTATGTGCCTGGGGTCTGATTGGTGTGTGTGTGTGTGTTTGTGTATATGCCTGTCTCAGTGCCTGGTGTCTGATCGGGGTTTGCGTGTGTTTGTCTATCTATCTGACTTAGTGCCTGGGGTCTGATTGGTGTTTGTCTTTGTTTGTCTATCTGTCTGCCTTAGTTCCTGGCGTATGATCGGTGTATGTGTGTGTTTATATATCTGTCTGCCTCAATGCCTGGTGTCTGATCTGTGTATTTTTGTGTTTGTGTGTTTGCCTTCTGTCTGCCTTAGTGACTGGGGTCTGATCGGTGTGTGTGTCTGTGTTTGTCTATCTGTCTGAATTAGTGCCTGTGGTCTGAATGGTGTGTGTGTGTGTTTGTCTATCTGCCGGCCTGAGTGCCTGGGTTTCGGTTTGGTGTGTGTGTCTTTGTATATCTGTCTGCCTCAGCGCCTGGGGTCTGATCGGTGTGTGTGTCTGCTTCTATATCTGTCTACCTCAGTGCGTGATGTCGGATCGCAGTGTGTGTGTGCTTGTCTATCTGTCCGCATCAGTGCCTGGGGTCTGATCGGTGTGTGTGTGTGTTTGTCTATCTGCCGGCCTTAGTGCCTGGGTTTCGGTTTGGTGTGTGTGTGTTTGTATATCTGTCTGTCTCATTGCCTGGTGTCTGAACGGTGTGTGTGTGTGTTTGTCTATCTGCCTGCCTGAGTCCCTGGGTTACAGTTTGGTGTGTGTGTCTTTGTATATCTGTCTGCCTCAGTGCCTGGGGTCTGATCGGTGTGTGTGTCTACTTCTATATCTGTCTACCTCAGTGCGTGATGTCGGATCGGTGTGTGTGTGTGTGCTGGTCTATCTGTCCGCCTCAGTTCCTGGGGTCTGATCGGTGTGTGTGTGTGTTTGTATATCTCTCTGCATTAGTGACTGGGGTCTGATCGGTGTGTGTGTGCGTCAGTCTATCTGTCTGCCTCAGTGCCTGTGGTCAGATCGGTGTGTGTGTCTGTTTCTATATCTGTCTACCTCAGTGCCTGGTGTCCGATTGGGGTGTCTCTGTGTGCTTGTATATCTGTCGGCCTTAGTGCCTGGGGTCTAATCGATGTGTTTGTATAACTGTCTGCCTCAGTGCCGGGGATCTTATCGGTGTTTGTGTTTGTTTGTCTATCTGTCTGCCTTAGTGCCTGTGGTCTGATCGGTGTCTGTGTGTGTTTGTATTTCTGCCTGTCTCAGTGCCAGGTGTCTGATCGGTGTGTGCCTATGTTTGTCTATCTGTCTGCCTTTGTGCCTGGGGTCAGATTGGTGTATCTGTGTGTTTGTCTATCTGTCTGCCTTAGTGCCTGGGGTCTGATCAGTGTGTGTGTGTGTTAGTCTATCTGTCTGCCTCAGTGCCTGGGGTCTGATCTGTGTGTGTGTGTATCGTTGTCTAACTGTCTGCCGTAGTGCTTCGGGTCTGATCGTTGTCAGCGTGTTTGTATATCTGTTTATGTCAGTTCCTGGTGTCTGATCGGTGTGTGTGTGTGTTTGTATATCTGTCTGTCTCAGTGCCTCGGGTCTGATCGGGGTGTCTGTGTGTTTGTCTATCTGTCTGCCTTCGTGCCTGTGCTCTGATCGGTATTTGTGTGTGTTTGCCTATCTGTCTGCCTTAGTGCTTGGGGTCTGATCGGTGTGTGTATGTGTTTGTATATCTGTCTGCCTCAGTGCCTGGGGTCTGATCGCTGTGTTTGTTTGTTTCTATATCTGTCTATCCCAGTGCCTGGTGCCTCATCGATGTGTGTGTGTGTTTGTATATCTGTCTACCTTAGTGCCTGGTGTGTGATCGGTGTGTGTGTGTGTGTGTATTTGTCTATCTGTCTGCCTTAGTGCCTGTGGTCTAATCAATGTGTTTGTATATCTGTCTGCCTCAGTGCCTGGGGTCTTATCGGTGTTTGTGTGTGTTTGTCTCTCTGTCTGCCTTAGTGCCTGGTGTCTGATCGTTGTGTGTGTGTATTTGTCTGTCTGTCTGCCTTAGTGCCTGGGTTCCGATTGGTGTGTGTGTGTGTGTGTGTGTGTGTGTGTGTGTGTGTGTGTGTGTGTGTGTGTGTGTGTGTGTGTGTGTGTGTGTGTGTGTGTGTGTGTGTGTGTGTGTGTGTTTGACTATCTGTCTGCCTTAGTGCCGGGGGTCTAATCGATGTGTTTGTATATCTGTCTGCCTCAGTGCCTGGGGTATTATCGGTGTTTGTGTGTGTTTGTCTGTCTGTCTGCCTTCGTGCCTGGGGTCTGATCTGTGTGTGTGTGTGTTTGTATATCTGTCTACCTCTGTGCCTGGGGTCTGATCAGTGTGTGTGTGTATGTGTTTGTCTATCTGTCTGCCTCAGTGCCTGGGGTCTGATCGGTGTGTGTGTTTGTTTCTATATCAGTCTACCACAGTGCCTGGCGTCTGATCGATGTGCGTGTGTGTTTGTATATCTGTCTGCCTTAGTACCTGGTGTCTGATCGGTATGTGGGTGTGTGTGTTTGTCTATCTGTCTGCCTCAGTGCCTGGGGTCTGAACGGTGTGTGTGTTTGTTTCTATATCTGTCTACCACAGTGCCTGGCGTCTGATCGATGTGTGTGTGTGTTTGTATATCTGTCTGCCTTAGTACCTGGTGTCTGATCGGTATGTGGATGTGTGTGTTTGTCTATCTGTCTGCCTTTGTGCCTGGGGTCTAATCGATGTGTTTGAATATCTGTCTGCCTTAGTGCCTGGCGTCTGATTGGTGTATGTGTGTGTTGGTATATCTGTCTGCCTCAGTGCTTGGGGTCTGATTGGTATGTGTGTGTTTGTGTATCTGTGTGCCTCAGTGCCTGGGTGTCCTCGTGCATGAATCACAAACGG
The DNA here is from genome assembly GCF_036365525.1 of Heterodontus francisci. Taxonomy (NCBI): domain Eukaryota; kingdom Metazoa; phylum Chordata; class Chondrichthyes; order Heterodontiformes; family Heterodontidae; genus Heterodontus; species Heterodontus francisci. The sequence continues at coordinate 9,191,780 of NC_090414.1, forward strand.
TTATTATGCATGTTCGGAAAGTAATTAGGAAAGCTAATAGAATGTTATCATTTAGCGCAAGGGTAATTGAATACAAAAGTAGAGATGTTATGCTTCGCTACAGAGGGCATTGGCGAGACCACATCTGGAGTACTGTGTGCAGTACTGGTCTCCTTATTTAAGGAAGGATATAAATGCATTGGAAGCAATTCAGAAAATGTTTACTAGACGAATACCTGGAACGGGTGGCCTGTCTTATGAGGAAATGTTGGACAGGCTAGGCTTAAATCCACTGGAATTGAGAAGGGTAAGTGGCGACTTGATTTGAACATCTAAGATCGGGGCGGCACAGTGGTGCAGTGTTTAGCTCCGCAGTCTCACAGCTCCTGTGACCCCTGTTCAATTCTGGCTATTGCCTGTGTGGAGTTTGCAACTTCTCCCTATGTCTGCGTGGGTTTTCTCAGGGTGCTCCGGTTTCCTCCCACAGCCAAAAAGACTTGCAGGTTGATAGGTAAATTGGCCATTATAAATTGCCCCGAGTGTAGCTAGTTGGTAGAGGAATATAGAGACAGGTGAGGATGTGGTAGGAATGTAGGATTAGTATAAATGGGTGGTTCATGGTCGGCACAGACTCGGTGGGCCGAAGGGCCTGTTTCAGTGCTGTATATATAAAACAAAAAAAAATCATGAGCGGTCTTAACAGGGTGCATGTGGAAAGATGTGTGTATCTAGAATTAGGGGTCACTATTTAAAAATGAGGGGTCGTCATTTGAAACAGAGATGAGGAGAATTTTTTTTCTCTGAGGGTTGTGAACCTTTGGAATTCTCTTCCTCAAAAGGCAGTGGAAAAGAGTCTTTAAGTACTTGTTAGAGAGAGATAGATAGATTCTTGATAAGCAAGTGGGTGAAAGATTATCGATGGTAGGTGATAATGTGGAGTTGAGGTTTCAATCAGATTAGTCATGATCTTACTGAATGGCAGAGCAGTCTTGAGGGGCCGAGTGGCCTACACCAGCTCCTAATTCATATGTTCATATGTTCGTGTGCTCTGTCTTCGAACGTGGGCATTTCAGTGCTCCAGCGACGAAAAACCACAATAAAACCTGCATTGACATTTTGAATTTTTTCTCAGGGTCAATTGTTTTTCCCACTTCCAATTTCTCTTTTGTTGTTGGTTTACGATCACTGGAACCTCCATATTTCTGTTACAGCCAGGTGAGGAGGTGTCCCAGGCCCCCCACTTGTCTTATGTCTTATTTTACCGCAACAGAGTGTATTCCTTTTTAGCCGTGGACGTGCTGAGCACCTCAGTGAGTATTTTACCTTTTATCTTTGTTGCGACCGTGAAAGAACCAATAGGACAGGTTTTCTAGAGTTTAAACAAGAGGTGGGTTTATTGTACTGAACAATCTAAGCTGGATCTAAATAAAATAATAAAAATATACGCTACACATTCACGCACGCACTCACATGAGAATCATACACAAATAAATTAGAGTGAGAAATAAATTTGTGATGGATTAGAATCCAGAATAAATGAATTTAAACAAAACGTCTGTGAGGTTGAATAATTCTCTGGTCTGCATTTTCCCCACCCTTAGTTATGTGTTTCATGCATCTGCAAGAGTAGAAATTATGTTTTTTTTTAACGTATACGTTGGTGTCTTTTATATATCTATCTATATGTCAGGAACAGCACTGGTTCTAATACCGACTCCTGAGAAACAGCACTGTATACTCCCCCTCCCCCAGTCTGAACAATGACTGTTTACCACTTCTCTCAGCTTTCTGTCCCTGAGTCAGTGTCCTATCCACACTATCACTGTCACATTAATCCATGTCTTCCATTTTTCATAACAAGTCTATGAAATGTCATTTGATCACAGGCCTTTTGAAAGTCCATATACATAACACAAAACATGTTATCCTCATCAACACTCACAGTTATGTCATTAACGAACTTGATCAAGATTATCAGACATGATTTTCCATTAACCTATCCATGCTGTTTGTCATTTATTATCCCATGTTTTTCCAAGAAAGATATATTTTTGTGCTAGGTTCAGGCTTCTTGTAATTTCCAACCACCAACATTAGACTGACTGGTCACGAGTTACAGGATTTATCTAATGTCTCCTTTTGTAACAGGGAGTAACATTTTCAGCCCTCCAGTCCTCTGTCATGACTCCTAAATCCAAGGAGGATTGGAAGATTCTGACCAGTGCCTCTGCTATTTCCACCATTCCTTCCCTCAGCAACCTTCTCCATTGTTTTATCAAAGAACTGCATAGGGTTCAGTTTTCCTAATCTGTCTATTGAATGACACTTGATAAACACCTTTGGAAAGTCTATAAATATGGATTCAATCACACCACCCTCATCAACCCTCTCCATTGTTTTATCAAAGAACTCCATCAAGTTGACCTCACCACCACCTCTCTACTTTCCTCCACTGTTGTTAAATTATCAGACTGCTTATCCGACATCCAGTCCTGGATGAGCAGAACTTACCTCCAATTAAATATTGGGAAGATTGAAGCCATTGTTTTTACTCCCCACTCCAACTCTGTTCCCTTGCTATTGATTACATCCCTCTCCCTGGTAACAGTCTGAGATTCAGACAATCTGTTTACAACCTTGGTGTCATATTCGGGACAAAATTAATAGGTACATGGACAAATGTGGGTTAATTAAGGAAAACCAGCACGGATTTGTTAAGGGAAAATGATGTTTAAGAAACTTGCTGAAGTTTTTTGAAGAGGGAAAAAGAAAGCTTTATGAGGGCAATGCTGTTGATGTGGTGCAAATGGAATTCCAAAAAGCATTTGATAAAGTGTCGCACAACAGACCTGTGAGCAACGTTATACCTCATCGAATAAAAAGGACAGTAGCAACATGAAACTAAACTGGTTGAGTGACAGGAAACAGAGTTTAGTGATGAATGGATGCTCTTCGGGCTGGAGAAAAGTTTGTAGTGGAATCAAAACAAAATACTGCAGATGTTGGAAATCTGAAATAAAAACAGAAAATGCTGGAAATACTCAGCAGTGTTTGTGGAGAGAGAAACAGAGTTAATGTTCCAGGTTTGTGACCTTTCATCAGAACTGGCCAAGGTTAGAAATGTAATAGGTTTTAAGTAAGTAAAGCGGGAGTGGAAAGTGTAAACAGAAAGACAGAAATGTAGGCATGAAAGCGGAGGAGGGGGCTGGAGGGTGTTGAAATGACAAGCGAGTGGAAGCTCGGGATCATGCTTTTGGACTGAGCGTAGGTGTTCCACAAAGTGGACACCCAATCTGTGTTTGACCTGCTGCGGTGTTTCAGTGAACATCAACGCCAGCTCGAGGAACAGCACCTCATTGTCCGATTAGGCATTCGACAGCGTTCCGGTCTGAATATTGAGTTAAATAATTTCAGAGTATGACTGGTCCATTTTTATAGTTATTTTGCTTCATCAGTTTTTACTTACCATGTGCCAGTCTTAAACTGGGATTTTTATGTTGGTGCTTTTCGCTCGGGCTGTTCATTATTCTGTCATTTAACACCTGCTCTGCACTAATGCTTTGTCTTTCACCACACCATGAGCACACTCTCATTGCCTTTGCCCCATGACCTCCTGGTCAGTTAATCTCTCTGGCCCTCTGTCTCATCAACACACCTTCTGCTCCATTTCGCACCATCCCTGCTTTATTTGCTTGAAGCTTATTACATTTCTAACCTTTTCCAGTTCTGATGAAAGATCACAGATCTGAACCGTTAACTCTGCTTCTCTCTCCACAGATGCTGCCAGACCTAATGAGTCTTTCCAGCACGTTTTGTTTTTTATTTGAGATTTGTAGTGGAGGTCCCCAAGGATCAGTGTTGGGACTCTTTGTCTTCCTGCCATATATTAATGACCTAAATCTTGGTGTACAGGGCACAATTTCAAAGTTTGCTGATGATACAAAACGTGGAAGCATTGTGAACTGTGAGGAGGATAGTGTAGAACTTTAAAAGGACTTAGACAAGATGGTGGAATGGGCAGACAGGTGGCAGATGAAGTTCAATGTGGAGAAATGTGAAGTGATTCATTTCGTAGGAAGAACATGGAGAGAAATTATAGAATAAAGGTTACAATTCTAAAGGGGTTGCAGGAGCAAAGAGACCTGAGTGTATATGTGCATAGGTCATTGAAGGTAGCAGGACAGGTTGAGAGAGCAGTTAATAAAGCATACAGTATCCTGGACTTTATTAACAGCAGCATGGAATACAAGAGCATGGAGGATATTTTGAACTTGTATAAGACACTAGTTCGGCCTCAGCTGCAGTATTACGTCTATTTGTGGGCACCACAGTTTAGGTAACGTGAAGACATTGGAGAGTGTGAAAACACATTCACAAGAATGGTTTCAGGGATGAAGAATATCAGTTATGAAATAGGCTGGAGAAGTTGGAACATTTTCCTTAGAGAAGAGAAGGCTGAGAGGAGATTTGAAAAAGGTCTTCAAAATTATGAGGTGTCTGGACAGAGTGGATAAGAAAAAAACTGTTCCCACTTCTCAAAGAATCGAAAACGTGAGGGCAAGGAATTAAAGTAATTGGTAAAAGAAGCAGAAGTGACATGAGGAAAATTTTTTCATACAGCGAGTGGTTAAGGTCTGGAATGCACTGCCTGAGAGTGTGGTAGAGGCAGATTCAATCGAGGCATTCAGGAGGAAATTGGATAGCTATCTGAAAAGGAAGATTGTGCAGCGTTACAGGGAGAAGGCAGGGGCGTGGCACTCGATGAATTGTTCTTTTGGAGAGCTAGTGCAGACACGATGGACTGAATGGCCACCTTCTGTGCTGTAAATAGATGGCTGGATTGAATTGGCTCTCTAACGGTGTGTAAGTGGGGTTCAGTACCACTCCATCTGGTATTAACAGAGGCCGGGATTGAATTGCCCATTTCCTAGTGTGTGAGTGGGACACAGTAACACTCCAGGTGGTAGTAATAGAGGTCTGGATTGAATTGGCTTTTCCCTGATGTGTGAGTGGGACTCAGTACCACTCCAGCTTGTATGAATGGAAGCCTGGACTGATTTGGCTCTTTCTAGGTGTGTGAGTGGGGCTCAGTACCACTCCAGCTGGTATTGATAGAGGCCCTGATTTAATTGGCACTGTCCTGGTGTGTGAGTGGGACGCAGTATCACTCCAGCAGGTGTTAGTGGAAGCCTGGATTGAATTGGCTCTTTACTGGTGTGCGAATGGGACTCAGTATCACTCCAGCTGTTAGTAAGAGAGGCCTGGATTGAATAGGCTCTTTTCTGGTGTGTGAGTGGGAGTCAGTACCACTCCCGCTGGTATTAGTGAAAGCCTGGATTGAATTGGCTCTTTGCTGGTGTGCGAATGGGACTCTTTACCAGAAGAGTTGGTATTAATAGAGGCCTGGATTGAAATGGATCTTTCCTGGTGTGTGGGTGGGGCTCAGTAAAACTCCAGCTGGTATTAATAGAGTCCTGTATTGAATTGGCTCTTTACTGGTGTGTGAATGGGACTCAGTAACAGAAGAGCTGGTATTAATAGAGGCCTGGATTGAAATGGATCTTTCCTGGTGTGTGGATGGGGCTCAGTAAAATTCCAGCTGGTAGTAATAGAGGCCTGGATTGAAATGGATCTTTTCTGGTGTGTGGGTGAGGCTCAGTAAAACTCCAGCTGGTATTAATAGAGGCCTGGATTGAATTGGCTCTTTCCTGGTGTGTGAGTGGGAATCAGTACCACTCCAGATGTTTTTAAAAGAGGTCTGGATGGAATTGGCTCTTTCCTGGTGTGTGAGTGGGACTCCGAACCACTCCAGCTGGTATTAACAGAGGACGGGATTGAATTGCACATTTCCTAGTGTGTGAGTGGGACTCATTACCACTCTCGCTGTTATTAATAGAGGTCTGAATTGAATTGTCTCTTTCTAGGTGTGTGAGTGGGACTCAGTACCACTTCAGCTGGTATTAATAGATGGCTGGATTGAATTGGCTCTCTAACGGTGTGTAAGTCGGGCTCAGTGCCACTCCAGCTGGTATTAATAGATTCCTTGATTGAATTGGCTCTTTGCTGGTGTGCAACTGTGCAACAGCCCCAACAAACAAATTTCTCTGCAGCACCTGTGGAAGAGCCTGTCTCTCCAGAATTGGCCTTTATCGCCACTCCAGGCGCTGCTTCACAAACCACTGACCACCTCCAGGCGCGTATCCATTGTCTCTCGAGATAAGGAGGCCCAAAAGAAGAAAGAAGAAATGGGACTCGTTACCACCCGAGCTGGTATTAATAGAGGACTGGATATGAATTGGCTTTTTCTAGGTGTGTGAATGGGGCTCTTTACCCCCCGAGCTGTTATTAATAGAGGTCTGGATTGAATTGGCTCTTTCCTGGTGTGCGAGTGGGGCTCATTACCACTCCGGCTGGTATTAATAGAGGACTGGATATGAATTGGCTTTTTCTAGGTGTGTGAATGGGGCTCTTTACGCCCCGAGCTGTTATTAATAGAGGTCTGGATTGAATTCGCACTTTCATGGTGTGTGAGTGGTACTCAATACCACTCCAGCTGGTATTAATGGAAGCCTGGATGAAATTTGCTCTTTCCTGGTGTTTCAGTGGGCTCAGTAGCACTCCAGCTGGTATTAACAGTGTTCTGGATTTAATTGGCTCTTTCCTGGTGTGTGAGTGGGGCTCAGTACCACTCCAGCTGGTATTAATAGAGGCCTGGATTTAATTGGCTCTTTCCTGGTGTGCGAGTGCGGCTCATTACCACTCCGGCTGGTATTAATAGAGGCATGGCTTGAATTGGCTCTTTCATGGTGTGCGAGTGGGACTAAGTCCCACCCCACCTGGTATTAATACCAGGGAATATCAGGGAAGCTGCTGGAGCAGATACTGAGGGATAGGATCTATTCCCATTTGGAAGAAAATGGGCTTATCAGTGATAGGCAACATGGTTTTGTGCAGGGAAGGTCATGTCTTACCAACTTAATAGAATTCTTTGAGGAAGTGACAAAGTTGATTGATGAGGGAAGGGCTGTAGATGTCATATACATGGACTTCAGTAAGGCGTTTGATAAGGTTCCCCATGGTAGGCTGATGGAGAAAGTGAAGGCACATGGGGTCCAAGGTGTACTAGTTAGATGGATAAAGAACTGGCTGGGCAACAGGAGACAGACAGTAGCAGTGGAAGGGAGTTTCTCAAAATGGAGACGTGTGACCAGTGGTGTTCCACAGCAATCTGTGCTGGGACCACTGTTGTTTGTGATAGACATAAATGATTTGGAGGAAAGTATAGGTGGTCTGATTAGCAAGTTTGCAGATGACACTAAGATTGGTGAAGTAGCAGATAGTGAAGGGGACTGTCAGAGAATACAGCAGAATATAGATAGAATGGAGAGTTGGGCAGAGAAATGGCAGATGGAGTTCAATCAGGGCAAATGCGAGGTGATGCATTTTGGAAGATCCAATTCAAGAATGAACTATACAGTAAATGGAAAAGTCCTGGGGAAAATTGATGTACAGAGAGATTTGGGTGTTCAGGTCCATTGTTCCCTGAAGGTGGCAACGCAGGTCAATAGACTGGTCAAGAAGGCATACGGCATGCTTTCCTTCATCGGACGGGGTATTGAGTACAAGAGTTGGTAGGTCATGTTACAGTTGTATAGGACTTTGGTTCGGCCACATTTGGAATACTGCGTGCAGTTCTGGTCGCCACATTACCAAAAGGATGTGGATGCTTTGGAGAGGGTGCAGAGGAGGTTCACCAGGATGTTGCCTGGTATGGACGGCGCTAGCTTGAAGAGAGGTTGAGTAGATTAGGATTATTTTCATTAGAAAGACGGAGGTTGAGGGGGGACCTGATTGAGGTGTACAAAATCATGAGAGGTATAGACAGGGTGGATAGCAAGAAGCTTTTTCCCAGAGTGGGGGATTCACTTACATGGGGACACGAGTTCAAAGTGAAAGGGGAAATGTTTAGGGGGGATATGATTGGAAAGGTCTTTTCGCAGAGGGTGGTGGGTGCATGGAACGCATTACCAGCGGAGGTGGTAGACGCAGGCACGATAGCGTCTTTTAAGATGTATCTAGACAGATACATGAATGGGCAGGAAGTAAAAAGATACAGACCCTTAGAAAATAGGCGCCAGGTTGAGATAGAGGATTTGGATCGGCGTAGGCTTGGAGGGCCGAAGGGCCTGTTCCTGTGCTGTAATTTTCTTTGTTCTTTGTTCTTTAATAGAGGTCTAGATTGAACTGGCTCTTTCCTTGTGTGTGATTGGGACTCAGTGCCACTCCAGAAGTTATTAATAGATGTCTGGATCGAATTGGCGCTTTCCTGGTGTATGCGTGGGGTTCAGTTCCTCTCCAGCTGGTATGAATCGAGGCCTGGATTGAATTGGCTCTTTCCAAGTGAGTGAGTGGGGCTCCGTTCCACTCCAGGTGGTATTGATAGAGGCCTGGGTTCAATTGGCTATTTCCTGGTGGGTGAGTGGGACTCATTCCCACTCCAGCTGGTATTAAAAGATGCCTGGATTGAATTGGCGCTTTCCTTGTGTGTGAGGTGGACTCAGTTCCACCCCACCTGGTGTTAATAGAGTCCTGGAATGAACCGACTATTCCTTGTTGTGTGAGTGGGACTCGTTGCCAATCCAGCTGGTATTAATAGAGGTCTGGATTTAATTGGCTCTTTGCTTGTATGTGCGTGTGGCTCATTACCACTCCAGCTGATATTAATAGAGGTCTGTATTTAATTGGCTCTTTCCTGGTGTGTGATTGGGTCTCATTGCCACTCCAGCTGGTATTAATAGAGGTCTGGATTTAATTGGCTCTTTCCTGGTGTGTGTTCGTGGGGCTCAGTACCACTCCAGCTGGTCTTAATAGAGGCTTGGATTTAATTGGCTCTTTCCTGGTGTGGGGGTAGGGCTCAGTACCACTCCAGCAGTTATTAATAGAGGCGTGGATTAAATTGGCTCTCTCCTGGTGTATGAGTGGGGTTCATTACCACTCTAGCTGTTATTCATCGAGGTCTGAATTTAATTGTCTCTATCCTGGTGTGTGAGGGGGGATCATGACCACTCGAGCTGGTATTAGCAGGGGTCTGGATTTAATTGGCTCTTTCCTGGTGTGCGAGTGGGGCTCAGTACCACTCCAGTTGGTATTAATAGAGGCCTGGATTTAATTGGCTCTTTCCTGGTGTGCGAGTGCGGCTCAGTACCACTCCAGCTGGTATTAATAGAGGTCTGGATTTAATTGGCTCTTTCCTGGTGTGTGAGTGGGGCTCTGTTCCACTCCAGCTGGTATTAATAGAGGCATGGGTTGAATTGTCTCCTTCCTGGTGTTTGACTGGACCTCAGTCCCCCTCCAGCTAGTATTAATAGAGGCGTGGATTGAATTGGCTCTTTGCTGTTATGTCAGTGGGACTCAATCCCACTCCAGCTGGTATTAATAGATGCCTGGATTGAAATGGCTCTTTCCTGGTGTGTGAGTGGGAGTTAATTCCACTCCAGCTGGTATTAATAAAGGCTTTGATTCAATTGGCTCTTTCCTGGAGTGAGTGGGGATCAGTCCCACTCCAGCTGGTATTAATAGAGGCCTGGATTTAATTGGCTCTTTCCTGGTGTGCGAGTGCGGCTCAGTACCACTCCAGCTGGTATTAATAGAGGTCTGGATTTAATTGGCTCTTTCCTGGTGTGTGAGTGGGGCTCTGTTCCACTCCAGCTGGTATTAATAGAGGCATGGGTTGAATTGTCTCCTTCCTGGTGTTTGACTGGACCTCAGTCCCCCTCCAGCTAGTATTAATAGAGGCGTGGATTGAATTGGCTCTTTGCTGTTATGTCAGTGGGACTCAATCCCACTCCAGCTGGTATTAATAGATGCCTGGATTGAAATGGCTCTTTCCTGGTGTGTGAGTGGGAGTTAATTCCACTCCAGCTGGTATTAATAAAGGCTTTGATTCAATTGGCTCTTTCCTGGAGTGAGTGGGGATCAGTCCCACTCCAGCTGGTATTAATAGAGGCCTGGATTGAATTGGCTCCTTCCTGGTGTGTTAGTATGATTCAGTACCACTCCAGCTGGTATTAATAGACGCGTGAATTGAATTGGCTCCTTCCTGGTTTGTCTGAGAGACTCAGTACCACTTCAGCTGGTATTAATATAGGCTCGGATTCAATTGGCTCTTTTCTGGTGTGTGAGTGGGAGTTAATTTCACTCCAGCTGGTATTAATAGGGTCCTGGATTGAATTGGTTATTTGCCGGTATGTGAATGGGCCTCAGTACTTCTCCAGTTGGTATTAATATAGGCTCGGATCCAATTGGCTGATTCCTTGTGTGTGAGTGGGCCTCAGTACCACTCCAGCTGGCATTAATAGAGGCCTGGATTGAATTTGCTTTTTCCTGGTGTGTGAGTGGGGTTCAGTAACACTCCATCTGGTATTAATATAGTCCTGGGTTGAATTGGCTCCTTCTGGTGTGTGAGTGGGTCTCAGTACCACTCCATCTGGTATTAATATAGGCCTGGATTGAATTGGCTCTTTCTTGGTGGGTGTGTGGCACTCAGTACCGCTCCAGCTGGTTTTAACAAAGGGCACTTCGAACTATTATGATATGCACTGTGGACTGTTTGATGTCACCAGCACAGCGGCCATTTTAAGCGACGTGTGCTGCGGCCATTTTAAATGCCATTCCATGCTGCTGTTTGATGTCACCTGCACTCCGGCCATTTTAAACGACATGTGCTGCGGCCATTTGAAATGATATGCTCTGTGGTCTGTTTGATGTCACCTTCACTGCGGCCATTTTAAGCGACATGTGCTGTGGCCATTTTAAATGATATGCACTGTGGTCTGTTTGAATTGAGAGTAATCCACGGGGACCATTTTCAATGTTTTCTGTCCAGGGCAGTGATTGTAACAGATTATAAATGAGAATAAAGACTCATAAAGGATAATAAATCATAGACAATCATAAAGGATTATAAAGATTTACAAAGTATTAGGAAGAAATATAAACAGTTTATAAAGATTATAAATGTTTATAAATGATTATAAAGAATTATCAATAATTGTCAGGATTCTTTTTTTTAGAAAGGGATTATAAAAGAATCAGAAAGATTCAGATCCCGCTCCCAGTCACCCTGGTAACGGACCCCGCCCCCACTCCCCGTCAGCCTGGAAACAGATCCCGCCCCCACTCCCCTTCACCCTGGTAACAGACCCCGCCCCCACTCCCCGTCACACTGGTAACAGACCACGCCCCCACTCCCCATCACCCTGGAAACGGATCCCGCCCCCACTCCAGTCACGCTGGAAACAGACCCAGCCCCCACTCCCCGTCACCCTGGTAACAGACTTCGCTCCCGCTCCCAGACACCCTGGAAACAGATCCAGCCCCCACTCCCAGTCACCCTGGAAACAGACCCCGTCCCCACTTCCCATCACCCTGGAATCAGACCCAGCACACTCTCCCCATCACCCTCTTAACAGACCCCGCCCCTCGCTCCCAGTCACCCTGGTAACAGACCCCGCCTCCACTCCCCGTCACCCTGGAAAAAGATCCCGGCCCCACTCCCCGTCACCCTGGAAACAGATCCCGCCCCCACTCCCGTCACCCTGGAAGCAGATCACGCCCCCACTCCCCATCAACCTGGAAACAGACCCCGCCCCACTCCAGTCGCCCTGTAAACATACCACGCCCCCACTTCCCATCACCCTGGGAACATACCCCGCCCCCACTTCCCGTCACCCTGGGAACAGACCCCGCCCCCATTTCCCGTCACCCTGGAAACAGTCCACGCCCCCACGCCCAGTCACCCTGGAAACAGACCCTGCCCCAACTTCCCATCACCCTGGAAACAGACCCCGCCCCCACTTCCCGTCACCCTGGAATCAGTCCCCGCCCACACACCTCCTTCATCCTGGAAACAGACCCCGTCCCCACTCATCCAATACTCTGGAAACAGACCCCACCTCCACTCCCCGTCACCCTGGTAACAGACCACGCCCCCGTTCCCCGTCACCCTGTGAACAGACCCGGCCCCCACTCCTCCATCACCCTGGAAACAGACGCCGCCCCCACTCCTCTGTTACCCTGGAAACAGTCCCCGCCCGCACTCCTCCATCACCCTGGAGCAAAGCCGGCACCCACGCCTCCTTCACCCAGGAAATACACCCCGACCCCACTCCTCCGTCACCCTGAAAAGAGACCCCGAACCCACTCTTCCGTCACCCTGGAAACAGACCCCGTCCGCGCACTCTATCCATGGTGACAGGCCCCTCCCCCGCTCTGTTTCCATGGCTACAGACACCTCCCCCGCTCAGTATCCATGGTGACAGTCCCCGCCCCCGCTCTGTCTCCATGGTGACAGGCCTCGCCCCCGCTCTGTCTCCTTGGTAACAAGCTCCGCCCCCGCTCTGTCTCCATGGTGACAGGCTCCTCCCCGCTCTGCCTCCATGATGACAGTCCCCACCCCCGCTCTGTCTCCATGGTGACAGCCCCCTCCCCCGCTCTGTCTCCAAGGTGACAGTCCCCGCACCCGCTCTGTCTCCATGGTGACAGCCCCCCCCGCTCTGTCTCCATGGTGACAGGCCCCGCCCCCACACTGTCACCGTGGTGACAGGCTCCTCCCCCTCCTCTGATCATTGAATGTATTTACCAATTGTAGTAAATAGATATTTCAGCACAATCTTCACCTGCTCTCTGAACTGAGTCTGCGTCACTGCATAAATCGCAGTGCTTGTGGAGCAGCTCAGGAGCTGCAGCATGAAGCCCAATTCGATCAGAAACACAGGGAGATAAACAAATGCAGATCCCAACCACGACATCCGGTACCATATCGAATACACCATTAACAGGGCCCACAACAGGATGAAATTCCCCTAGATAACTAACAGCAAAATGATGGATTTCCTTCGACTCTCCATCTCAGGGTCTCTGTGACGCTCCCCACTGCGGTGCGCCCGGAGTCTCCTGCATCCTCTGCTGCTCACTAAAATGTGTCTGACGGTGAGAGCGTTGAGCAGCAGAATCACCACAAATGGTAACCCCGGGGTTAGAATGCGGTGGAGGAACTCGATTGTTACCCAGACTGGAGAGAAATAAACATCCAATGTTACACCACAAAACCTGGGACTGTTATCCAGCGTATACCAATCTGTTAACATAAAATACCAGAAGATGTTATTTAAACAGCTCAGCACAGTCACTGTTCCCACAACCACAGCCGATGTTTTCTCGCTGCAATATTTACTTTTCAGATTCTGACAACAAATGGCCACAAATCGATCAAAGGTGAAAGTGACGGTGAACCAGACAGAACAGTCTGTGGCTGCGTAAAGCAGGACGGCGTGGATATTACACATGGGGATGGACTGCAGGAACCGAAACTTTTCCCGATAAACAATGGAAATCTGTCTGAATATCAGGTCCAGGATAATGACCAGTCGATCCGCCGCTGACATGGCCACCAGGTACCGAGTGATACATTTGGAGAGACCGCACTTTCCCCGAGACAGGATCCCAATCGTCAGCAAGTTAACTGTGAGGAATGGAAATAAACAGAGACATTATACATCAGACTGGAGCAAAGTTACCATTTTAATAGAGGACTGATTGAGATTTATAAATGTGTTCCTGTATCCAGTGAAGTACTAAAATGATTGAACCTGAATGAACAAATAGGAAGATCTGTGATACAGTGGAAAACAAGAGAGATTAAATAATAAAAGGATGTTACTGAAGTTGTTAAACTGAATGTTGATCATAATCCTCCCCCTCCCTCCTTTCCCCGTCTGGATTAAAAATGGTTCCATCTCTCATCTCTCAGTTCTGATGAAGGGTCATTGAACTGAAACATTAAACTCTGTTTCTCTCTCCAAAAATCCTGCCAGACCTGCTGAGTATTTCCAGCATTTTATTTTGTTATTTCAGATTTCTAGCATCTGCAGCACTGTTGTCTTGGATAGAGAGTTAAGTGTTGAACTGACTGCGAGACTCTGTCTGAATGTCCGTGGTGTGATCTGTGTGTGTGTTTGTGTGTGTGTGTCAGAGAGAGAGAGAGCATGTGTGTGTGTGTGAGTGTGTGCATTTATATGCCTGGCTCAGTGATGCGGTGTGACCTCTGTGTGTGTGTGTGTATGTGTGTGTGTATATAGCTATCTCAGGGCCTGGGCTGTTGTGTGTGTGTGTGTGTATATATATATATATATATATCTCAGGGCCTGGGCTGTGGTGTGTGTGTGTTTGTTTGCGTGTGTGTGTGTGTGTGTGTATCAATATCTCAGGGCCTGGGCTGTGGTGTGTGTGTATATATATATATATCAGGGCCTGAGCTGTGGTGTGTGTGTGTATGTGTGTGTGTTTATATGCCTGGCTAAGTGATGGTGTGTAACTTGTGTGTGTGTGTTAGAAGAGAGAGCGTGTGTGCATATATATAGATATATATATATATATCTCGCAGGGCCAGAGCTGTGGTGTGTGTCTGTATATATCTCAGGGCCTGAGCTGTGGTGTGTGTATATATATATATATACACACACACCACATCCCAGGCCCTGAGATATATATATATATATATATCTCAGGGCCTGTGTTGTGATGTGTGTGTATGTGTATATATATATCAGGGCCTGGGCTGTGGTGTGCGTGTATATATATATATATCAGGGCCCCTGGTGTGGTGTGTGTGTGTGTGTGTGTGTGTGTGTGTATATGTATATATCTCAGGGCCCGTGCTGTGGTGTGTGTGTGTGTGTGTGTAAATATATATCTCAGGGCCTGGGCTGTGCTGTGTTTGTGTGTATATGTATATATCTCAGGGCCTGAGCTGTGGTGTGTGTATGTGTATGCATATATATATATATCTCAGGGCCTGGGCTGTGGTATGTGCGTATGTGTGTGAATATATATATATCTCAGGGCCTGGGCTGTGGTGTGTGTGTGTGTGTCTGTGTGTGCGTTTGTATCAGGGCCTGTGTGTTTGTCTCTGTGTGGGTTTGTATCAGAGTCTGTGTGTGCGTCTGTGTGTGGGTTTGTATCAGGTCCTGTGTGTCTATCTGTATGTGGGTTTGTATTAGGGTCTTTGTTTGTGTCTGTGTGTGGGTTTGTATCAGGGTCTGTGTTTGTGTCTGTGTGTGGGTTTGTATCAGGGTCTGTGTGTGTATCGGTGTGTGGGTTTGTATCAGAGTCTGTGTGCGTGTCTGTGTGTGGGTTTGTATCAGGGTCTGTGTGTGTGTCTGTATGTGGGTTTGTATCAGGGTCTGTGTGTGTGTGTATGTATCAGGGTCTGTGTGTGTGTCTGTATGTGGGTTTGTATCAGGGTCTGTGTGTGCGGCTGTGTGTGGGTTTCTATCAGAGTCCGTGTGTGTGTCTGTATGTGGGTTTGTATTAGGGCCTGTGTTTGTGTCTGTGTGTGGGTTTGTATCAGGGTCTGTGTGTGTATCGGTGTGTGGGTTTGTATCAGAGTCTGTGTGCGGGTTTGTATCAGGGTCTGTGTGTGTGTCTGCATGTTGGTTTCTATCAGGGATGTGTGTGTGTGTGTGTGTGTTTGTATCAGGGTCTGTGTGTGTGTCTGTATGTGGGTTTGTATCTGGGTCTGTGTGCGTGTTTGTGTGTGGGTTTGTAACAGGGTCTGTGTGTGTGTCTGTGTGTGGATTTGTATCACAGTCTGTGTGTGTGTGTGTGTTTGTATCAGGGTCTGTGTGTGTCTGTATGTGGGTTTGTATCTGGGTCTGTGTGCGTGTTTGTGTGTGGGTTTGTATCAGTGTCTGTGTGTTGGTCTGTATGTGGGTTTGTATCAGGATCTGTGTGTGTGTGTGTGTGTATGGGTTTGTATCAGGGTCTGTGTGTGTGTTTGTATGTGGGTTTGTATCAGAGCCTGTGTGTGTGTCTGTGTGTGGTTTTGTATCCGGGCCTGTGTAAGGGCCAGCAGTGGCAGAAGCAGCAGTTAAATGAACAAAATGACAGGAATGGCTGCAAAATTACTGAAGAAGGTATTTATGTGAAACAACAGATTGCATCCTGCCATAGTAATGTGCAACACATAGTAAATTGTAGTAAGGAATACATTAATTAGCTGTCTCAATAGAAACTAGATTAGAAATAATGTATACAACAAGGCAGTTAAACATACTCATAGAGAAACCCAGACAGTAGTTAGATAAGAAGAGGCCCTGGGCACACACAGATACAGGGTTACATTGTTCTAAACAAGCTTAAAGATCTACATCTGTTATTTCATCACCTAAAGAGATAAGGGGTACAACAGGACTTGATCACATAGTCACAAGATGATGAGACCCTCAGAATAAGGGAATAATCATGTCCTGATCATACATCCATGTGATTTCTAAGACCCCTAATCAATTGGCAATTATCCAGCCGATATGGGCTGAGTAACTGTATTTAAACTGTGTAATTTCTTCGGTTCGGTGGAGAGGTCCCTGGACTGTCCAGAAACCTGTTCCCCACCGATGTAAAACAATACACTCTTTGACAGTTGAGTCGGATCTGGGTGTCGAATGATTTATTTCGTCATTCCACCCCGACAGCCTGGGTTGTGATATGTGTCTGTGTGGATGAGCCTGCATGCATGGATTGTAGTGTGTGTGTGTGTGTGTGTGTGTGTGTGTGTGTGTGTGTGTGTGTGTGTGTGTGTGTGTGTGTGTGTGTGTGTGTGTGTGTGTGTGTGTGTGTATATCTGGCACTCGTCCTGGGCTCTGTGTGTATGCTTTTGTGTCTGGCTCAGGGCCTGGGTGATGATCTGTGTGTTTGTCTGTGTGTGCGAGTGTTTGTATATCTGTCTGCCTCAGTGCCTGGTGTCTGTTCGGTGTGTGTGAGTGTGTTTGGTTATCTGTCTGTCTCAGTGCCTGGGGTCTGTTCGGTGTGTGTGTGTGTGTTTGGATATCTGTCTGCCTCAGTGCCTGGGGTCTGATCGGTGTGTCTGTGTGTTTGGATATCTGCCTATCTCAGTGCCTGGGGTCTGATCGGTGTGTGTGTGTGTTTGTATATGTGTCTGCCTCAGTGCCTGGGGTCTGATCGGTGAGTCTGTGTGTTTGGATATCTGCCTGTCTCAGTGCCCAGGGTCTGATTGGTGTGTGCGTGTGTTTGAGTTTGTATATCTGTCTGTCTCAGTGCTTGGGGTCTGATCAGTGTATGTGTGTGTTTGTATGTGTCTGCCTCAGTGCATGGGGCCTGATCGGTGTGTCTGTGTGTTTGGATATCTGTCTGCCTCAGTGCCTGGAGTCTGATAGGTGTGTGTCTGTGTGCTTGTATATCTGTCTGCCTCAGTGCCTGGGGTCTGTTCGGTGTGTGTCTGTGTGCTTGTATATCTGTCTGCCTCCGTGCCTGGTGTCTGATCGGCGTGTGTGAGTGTTTGTATATCTGTCTGCCTCAGTGCCAGGGGTCTGTTCGGTGTGTGTGTGTGTTGGTTTATCTGTCTACCTCAGTGCCTGGGGTCTGATCGGTCTGTGTGTGTGCGTGTGTGTGTGTGTGTTTCTATATCTGTCTGTCTTTGTGCTTGGGGTTTGATCGGTGTGTGTGTTTGTATAACTGTCTGCCTCAGTGCCTGGGGTCTGTTATGTGTGTGTGTGTGTGTGTGTGTGTGTGTGTGTGTGTGTGTGTGTGTGTGTGTGTATTCCTCAGTGCCTGGGATCTGATTGGTGTGTGTGTGTGTGTCGGTGTGCTTGCATAGCTCTCTGCCTCAGTGCCTGGGGTCTGATCGGGGTGTGTATGTGTTCGTATATCTGTCTGTCTTTGTGCTTGGGGTCTGATCAGTGTGTGTCTGTGTGCTTGTATATCTGTCTGCCTCAGTGCCTGGGGTCTGTTCCGTGTGTGTCTGTGTGCTTGTATATCTGTCTGCCTCAGTGCCTGGGGTCTGATCGGTGTGTGTGTATGTGTTCGTATATACGTCAGTCTATGTGCTTGGGGTCTGATCGGTGTGTGTGCGTGTGTTTGTGTGTGTTTATCTGTCTGCCTCAGTGCCTGGGGTCTGTTCGGTGTGTGTGTGTGTGTGTTTGGATATTGGTCTGTCTCAGTGCCTGGTGTCTGTTCGGTGTGTGTGAGTGTAAGTATACCTGCCTGCCTCCGTGCCTGGTGTCTGATCGGCGTGTGTGAGTGTTTGTATATCTGTCTGCCTCAGTGCCAGGGGTCTGTTCGGTGTGTGTGTGTGTTGGTTTATCGGTCTACCTCAGTGCCTGGGGTCTGATCGGTCTGTGTGTGTGCGTGTGTGTGTGTGTGTTTCTATATCTGTCTGTCTTTGTGCTTGGGGTTTGATCGGTGTGTGTGTTTGTATATCTGTCTGCCTCAGTGCCTGGGGTCTGTTGTGTCTGTGTGTGTGTGTGTGTGTGTATTCCTCAGTGCCTGGGATCTGATTGGTGTGTGTGTGTGTGTCGGTGTGCTTGCATATCTCTCTGCCTCAGTGCCTGGGGTCTGATCGGGGTGTGTATGTGTTCGTATATCTGTCTGTCTTTGTGCTTGGGGTCTGATCAGTGTGTGTCTGTGTGCTTGTATATCTGTCTGCCTCAGTGCCTGGGGTCTGATCGGTCTGTGTGTATGTGTTCGTATATACGTCAGTCTATGTGCTTGGGGTCTGATCGGTGTGTGTGCGTGTGTTTGTGTGTGTTTATCTGTCTGCCTCAGTGCCTGGGGTCTGTTCGGTGTGTGTGTGTGTGTGTTTGGATATTGGTCTGTCTCAGTGCCTGGTGTCTGTTCGGTGTGTGTGAGTGTAAGTATACCTGCCTGCCTCCGTGCCTGGTGTCTGATCGGCGTGTGTGAGTGTTTGTATATCTGTCTGCCTCAGTGCCAGGGGTCTGTTCGGTGTGTGTGTGTGTTGGTTTATCGGTCTACCTCAGTGCCTGGGGTCTGATCGGTCTGTGTGTGTGCGTGTGTGTGTGTGTGTTTCTATATCTGTCTGTCTTTGTGCTTGGGGTTTGATCGGTGTGTGTGTTTGTATATCTGTCTGCCTCAGTGCCTGGGGTCTGTTGTGTGTGTGTGTGTGTGTGTGTGTATTCCTCAGTGCCTGGGATCTGATTGGTGTGTGTGTGTGTGTCGGTGTGCTTGCATATCTCTCTGCCTCAGTGCCTGGGGTCTGATCGGGGTGTGTATGTGTTCGTATATCTGTCTGTCTTTGTGCTTGGGGTCTGATCAGTGTGTGACTGTGTGCTCGTATATCTGTCTGCCTCAGTGCCTGGGGTCTGATCGGTGTGTGACGGTGTGCTTGTATATCTGTCTGCCTCAGTGCCTGGGGTCTGATCGACGTGTGTGTATGTGTTCGTATATCCGTCTGTCTTTGTGCTTGGTGTCTGATCGGTATGTGTGTGTGTTTGTGTGTGTTTATCTGTCTGCCTCAGTGCCAGGGGTCTGTTCGGTGTGTGATGTGTGTGTGTGTGTGTTGGGATATCTGTCTGTCTTAGTGCCTGGGGTCTCATCGGTGTGTTTGTGTGTGTGTGTTTGTATATCTGTCTGTCTTAGTGCCTGGGATCTCATCTGTGTGTGTGTGTGTGTGTGTGTTTTTATATCTCTGTCTTAGTGCCTGGGGTCTCATCGGTGTGTTTGTGTGTGTTTGTATATCTGTCTGTCTTAGTGCCTGGGGTCTCATCGGTGTGTGTGTTTCTGTGTCTTTGTATATCTGTCTGCCTCAGTGCCTGGGGTCTGATCGGTGTGTCTGTGTGTTTGTATATCTGTCTGTCTTAGTGCCTGGGGTCTCATCGGTGTGTGTGTGTGTTTTTATATATCTGTCTGCCTCAGTGCCTGAGGTCTGATAGGTGTGTGTGTGTGTGTGTGTGTGTGTGTGTGTGTGTGTGTGTGTGTGTGTGTGTGTGTGTGTGTGTGTGTGTGTGTGTGTGTGTGTGTGTGTGTGTGTGTTTGTACATCTGTCTGCCTCAGTGCCTGGGGACTGATCGGTGTGTGTGGGTGTTTGTATATCTGTCTGCTTCAGTGCCTGGGGTCTGATAAGTATGTGTGTGTGTGTGTATGTGTTTGTATCCCTGTCTGCCTCAGTGCCGGGGGTCTGATCGGTGTGTGTGTGTGTGTGTTTGTATATCTGTCTGCTTCAGTGCCTGGGGTCTGATCTGTATGTGTGTGTGTGTATGTGTTTGTATACCTGTCTGCCTCAGTGCCTGGGGTCTGATCAGTGTGTGAGTGTGTTTGTATATCTGTCTGCCTCAGTGCCAGGGGCCTGTTCGGTGTGTGTGTGTGTTGGTTTATCTGTCTGCCTCAGTGCCTGGGGTCTGATCGGTCTCTGTGTGTGTGTGTGTGTTTGTATATCTGTCTGTCTTTGTGCTTGGGGTTTGATCGGTGTGTGTGTGTTTGTGTGTGTGTTTTTATATCTGTCTGCCTCAGTGCCTGGGGTCTGTTTTGTGTCTGTGTGTGTGTTTGTGCGTGAGTGTGTGCGTGTATTCCTCAGTGCCTGGGATCTGATTGGTGTGTGTGTGTGTGTGTGTCGGTGTGCTTGTATATCTCTCTGCCTCAGTGCCTGGGGTCTGATCGGGGTGTGTGTATGTGTTCGTATATCTGTCTGTCTTTGTGCTTGGGGTCTGATCGGTGTGTGACTGTGTGCTTGTATATCTGTCTGCCTCAGTGCCTGGTGTCTGATCGGTGTGTGTATGTCTGCTTGGATATATGTCTGTCTCAGTGCCTGGGGCCTGATCGGTGTGTGTTTGTATATTTGTCTGCCTCAGTGCCTGGGGTCTGTTCGGTGTGTGTGTGTGTGTGTGTGTGTGTGTTTGTATATCTTTCTGCTCAGTGCCTGGGGTCTGATCGGTCTGTCTGCGTGTTTGAATATCTGTCTGCCTCAGTACCTGGGGTCTGATCGGTGTGTGTGTACTTTTGTATATCTGTCTGCCTCAGTGCCTGGGGTCTGATCTGTGTGTGTGTGTGGGCGTTTGTATATCTATATGCCTCAGTGCCTGGGATCTGATTGGTGTGTGTGTCTGTGTGTGTGTGTCGGTGTGCTTGTATATCTCTCTGCCTCAGTGCCTGGGGTCTGATCGGGGTGTGTGTATGTGTTCGTATATCTGTCTGTCTTTGTGCTTGGGGTTTGATCGGTGTGTGTGTTTGTATATCTGTCTGCCTCAGTGCTTGGGGTCTGTTGTGTGTGTGTGTGTGTGTGTGTGTGTGTGTGTGTGTGTGTGTGTGTGTGTGTGTGTGTGTGTGTGTGTGTGTGTGTGTGTGTGTATTCCTCAGTGCCTGGGATCTGATTGGTGTGCGTGTGTGTGTCGGTGTGCTTGCATATCTCTCTGCCTCAGTGCCTGGGGTCTGATCGGGGTGTGTATGTGTTCGTATATCTGTCTGTCTTTGTGCTTGGGGTCTGATCAGTGTGTGACTGTGTGCTCGTATATCTGTCTGCCTCAGTGCCTGGGGTCTGATCGGTGTGTGACGGTGTGCTTGTATATCTGTCTGCCTCAGTGCCTGGGGTCTGATCGACGTGTGTGTATGTGTTCGTATATCCGTCTGTCTTTGTGCTTGGTGTCTGATCGGTATGTGTGTGTGTTTGTGTGTGTTTATCTGTCTGCCTCAGTGCCAGGGGTCTGTTCGGTGTGTGATGTGTGTGTGTGTTGGGATATCTGTCTGTCTTAGTGCCTGGGGTCTCATCGGTGTGTTTGTGTGTGTGTGTTTGTATATCTGTCTGTCTTAGTGCCTGGGATCTCATCTGTGTGTGTGTGTGTGTGTGTGTGTGTTTTTATATCTCTGTCTTAGTGCCTGGGGTCTCATCGGTGTGTTTGTGTGTGTTTGTATATCTGTCTGTCTTAGTGCCTGGGGTCTCATCGGTGTGTGTGTTTCTGTGTCTTTGTATATCTGTCTGCCTCAGTGCCTGGGGTCACATCGGTGTGTTTGTGTGTGTTTGTATATCTGTCTGTCTTAGTGCCTGGGGTCTCATCGGTGTGTGTGTGTGTGTGCCTTTGTATATCTGTCTGCCTCAGTGCCTGGGGTCTGATCGGTGTGTCTGTGTGTTTGTATATCTGTCTGTCTTAGTGCCTGGGGTCTCATCGGTGTGTGTGTGTGTTTTTATATATCTGTCTGCCTCAGTGCCTGAGGTCTGATAGGCGTGTGTGTGTGTGTGTGTGTGTGTGTGTGTGTGTGTGTGTGTGTGTGTGTGTGTGTGTGTGTACATCTGTCTGCCTCAGTGCCTGGGGACTGATCGGTGTGTGTGGGTGTTTGTATATCTGTCTGCTTCAGTGCCTGGGGTCTGATCGGTGTGTGTGTGTGTGTGTTTGTATATCTGTCTGCTTCAGTGCCTGGGGTCTGATCTGTACGTGTGTGTGTGTATGTGTTTGTATACCTGTCTGCCTCAGTGCCTGGGGTCTGATCAGTGTGTGAGTGTGTTTGTATATCTGTCTGCCTCAGTGCCAGGGGTCTGTTCGGTGTGTGTGTGTGTTGGTTTATCTGTCTGCCTCAGTGCCTGGGGTCTGATCGGTCTCTGTGTGTGTGTGTTTGTATATCTGTCTGTCTTTGTGCTTGGGGTTTGATCGGTGTGTGTGTGTTTGTGTGTGTGTTTTTATATCTGTCTGCCTCAGTGCCTGGGGTCTGTTTTGTGTGTGTGTGTGTGTTTGTGCGTGAGTGTGTGCGTGTATTCCTCAGTGCCTGGGATCTGATTGGTGTGTGTGTGTGTGTGTGTGTCGGTGTGCTTGTATATCTCTCTGTCTCAGTGCCTGGGGTCTGATCGGGGTGTGTGTATGTGTTCGTATATCTGTCTGTCTTTGTGCTTGGGGTCTGATCGGTGTGTGACTGTGTGCTTGTATATCTGTCTGCCTCAGTGCCTGGTGTCTGAACGGTGTGTGTATGTCTGCTTGGATATATGTCTGTCTCAGTGCCTGGGGCCTGATCGGTGTGTGTTTGTATATTTGCCTGCCTCAGTGCCTGGGGTCTGTTCGGTGTGTGTGTGTGTGTGTGTGTGTGTGTTTGTATATCTTTCTGCTCAGTGCCTGGGGTCTGATCGGTCTGTCTGCGTGTTTGAATATCTGTCTGCCTCAGTACCTGGGGTCTGATCGGTGTGTGTGTACTTTTGTATACCTGTCTGCCTCAGTGCCTGGGGTCTGATCTGTGTGTGTGTGTGGGCGTTTGTATATCTATATGCCTCAGTGCCTGGGATCTGATTGGTGTGTGTGTCTGTGTGTGTGTGTCGGTGTGCTTGTATATCTCTCTGCCTCAGTGCCTGGGGTCTGATCGGGGTGTGTGTATGTGTTCGTATATCTGTCTGTCTTTGTGCTTGGGGTCTGATCAGTGTGTGACTGTGTGATCGTATATCTGTCTGCCTCAGTGCATGGGGTCTGATCGGTGTGTGACGGTGTGCTTGTATATCTGTCTGCCTCAGTGCCTGGGGACTGATCGACGTGTGTGTATGTGTTCGTATATCCGTCTGTCTTTGTGCTTGGTGTCTGATCGGTGTGTGTGTGTTTGTGTGTGTATGTCTGTCTGCCTCAGTGCCAGGGATCTGTTCGGTGTGTATGTGTGTGTGTGTGTTTGTCTATCTGTCTATCTTAGTGCCTGGGGTCTCATCGGTGTGTGTGTGTGTGTGTGTGTGTTTGTCTATCTGTCTGCCTCAGTGCCTGGGGTCTGATCGGTGTGTCTGTGTGCTTGAATTTCTGTCTGCCTCAGTGCCTGTGGTCTGATCGGTGTGTGTGTGCTTTTGTATATCTGTCTGCCTCAGTGCCTGGGGTCTGATCGGTGTGTGTGTGTGGGCGTTTGTATATCTATATGCCTCAGTGCCTGGGATCTGATTGGTGTGTGTGTCGGTGTGCTTGTATATCTCTCTGCCTCAGTGCCTGGGGTCTGATCGGGGTGTGTGTAAGTGTTCGTATATCTGTCTGTCTTTGTGCTTGGGGTCTGATCAGTGTGTGACTGTGTGCTCGTATATCTGTCTGCCTCAGTGCCTGGGGACTGATCGGTGTGTGACGGTGTGCTTGTATATCTGTCTGCCTCAGTGCCTGGGGTCTGATCGATGTATGTGTATGTGTTCGTATATCCGTCTGTCTTTGTGCTTGGTGTCTGATCGGTATGTGTGTGTGTTTGTGTGTGTTTATCTGTCTGCCTCAGTGCCAGGGCTCTGTTCGGTGTGTGTGTGTGTGTGTGTGTGTGTTTGTATATCTGTCTGTCTTAGTGCCTGGGGTCTCATCGGTGTGTTTGTGTGTGTGTGTGTTTGTATTTCTGTCTGTCTTCGTGCCTGGGATCTCTTCTGTGTGTGTGTGTGTGTGTGTGTGTTTGCATATCTGTCTGTCTTAGTGCCTGGGGTCTCATCGGTGTGTGTGCGTGTGTCTTTGTATATCTGTCTGCGTCAGTGCCTGGGGTCTGATTGGTGTGTCTGTGTGTTTGTATATCTGTCTGTCTTAGTGCCTGGGGTCTCATCGGTGTGTGTGTGTGTGTGTGTTTGTATATCTGTCTGCCTCAGTGCCTGAGGTCTGATAGGCACGTGCGTGTGTGTGTGTGTGTGTGTGTGTGTGCTTGTATATCTGTCTGCCTCAGTGCCTGGGGTCTGATCGGTGTGTGTCTGTGTGCTTGTATATCTGTCTGCCTCAGAGCCTCGGGTCTGATCGAGGCTTGTGTATGTGTTCGTACATACGTCAGTCTTTGTGCTTTGGGTCTGATCGGTGTGTGGGTGTGTTCGTATATCTGTCTGTCTTAGTGCCTGGGGTCTCATCGGTGTGTTTCTGTGTGTGTGTTTGTATATCTGTCTGCCTTCGTGCCTGGGGTCTCAGCGGTGTGTGTGTGTTTTTGTATATCTGTCTGTCTTAGTGCCTGGGGTCTCATCGGTGTGTGTGTGTGTGACATTGTATATCTGTCTGCCTCAGTGCCAAGGGTCTGATCGGTGTGTCTGTGTGTTTGTATATCTGTCTGTCTTAGTGCCTGGGATCTCATCTGTGTGTGTGTGTGTGTGTGTGTGTGTGTGTGTATGTGTTTGCATATCTGTCTGTCTTCGTGCCTGGGGTCTCATCGGTGTGTTTGTGTGTGTTTGTATATCTGTCTGTCTTAGTGCCTGGGTTCTCATCGGTGTGTGTGTGTGTGTCTTTGTATATCTGTCTGTTTCAGTGCCTGGGGTCTGATCGGTCTGTCTGTGTGTTTGTATATCTGTCTGTCTTAGTGCCTGGGGTCTCACCGGTGTGTGTGTGTGTTTTTATATATCTGTCTGCCTCAGTGCCTGAGGTCTGATAGGCGTTTGTGAGTGTGTGTCTGTGTGTGTGAGTGTGTGTGTTTGTACATCTGTCTGCCTCTGTGCCTGGGGACTGATCGGTGTGTGTGGGTGTTTGTATATCTGTCTGCTTCAGCGCCTGGGGTCTGATAAGTATGTGTGTGTGTGTGTATGTGTTTGTATCCCTGTCTGCCTCAGTGCCGGGTGTCTGATCAGTGTGTGAGTGTGTTTGTATATCTGTCTGCCTCAGTGCCAGGGGTCTGTTCGGTGTGTGTGGGTGTTTGTATATCTGTCTGCTTCAGCGCCTGGGGTCTGATCTGTATGTGTGTGTGGATGTGTTTGTAAAGCTGTCTGCCTCAGTGCCTGGGGTCTGATCAGTGTGTGAGTGTGTTTGTATATCTGTCTGCCTCAGTGCCAGGGGTCTGTTCGGTGTGTGTGTGTGTTGGTTTATCTGTCTGCCTCAGTGCCTGGGGTCTGATCGGTCTGTGTGTATTTGTGCGTGTTTGTATATCTGTCTGTCTTTGTGCTTGGGGTTTGATCGGTCTGTGTGTATTTGTGCGTGTTTGTATATCTGTCTGTCTTTGTGCTTGGGGTTTGATCGGTGTGTGTGTGTTTGCGTGTGTGTTTTTATATCTGTCTGCCTCAGTGCCTGGGGTCTGTTTTGTGTCTGTGTGTGTGTGTTTGTGCGTGTGTGTGTGCCTGTATTCCTCAGTGCCTGGGATCTGATTGGCGTGTGTGTGTGTGTGTGTGTGTGTGTGTGTGTCGGTGTGGTTGTATATCTCTCTGCCTCAGTGCCTGGGGTCTGATCGGGGTGTGTGTATGTGTTCGTATATCTGTCTGTCTTTGTGCTTGGGGTCTGATCGGTGTGTGACCGTGTGCTTGTATATCTGTCTGCTTCAGTGCCTGGTGTCTGATCGGTGTGTGTATGTCTGTTTGGATATATGTCTGTTTCAGTTCCTGGGGCCTGATCGGTGTGTGTTTGTATATTTGTCTGCCTCAGTGCCTGGGGTCTGTTCGGTGTGTGTGTGTGTGTGTGTGTGTGTTTGTATATCTTTCTGCCTCAGTGCCTGGGGTCTGAACGGTCTGTCTGTGTGTTTGAATATCTGTCTGCCTCAGTGCCTGGGGTCTGATCGGTGTGTGTGTGCTTTTGTATATCTGTCTGCCTCAGTGCCTGGGGTCTGATCGGTGTGTGTGTGTGGGCGTTTGTATATCTATATGCCTCAGTGCCTGGGATCTGATTGGTGTATGTGTCTGTGTGTGTGTGTCGGTGTGATTGTATATCTCTCTGCCTCAGTGCCTGGAGTCTGATCGGGGTGTGTGTATGTGTTCGTATATCTGTCTGTCTTTGTGCTTGGGGTCTGATCAGTGTGTGACTGTGTGCTCGTATATCAGTCTGCCTCAGTGCCTGGGGTCTGATCGGTGTGTGACGGTGTGCTTGTATATCTGTCTGCCTCAGTGCCTGGGGTCTGATCGACGTGTGTGTATGTATTCATATATCCGTCTGTCTTTGTGCTTGGTGTCTGATCGGTGTGTGTGTGTGTTTGTGTGTGTTTATCTGTCTGCCTCAGTGCCAGGGGTCTGTTCAGTGTGTGTGTGTTTGTATATCTGTCTGTCTTCGTGCCTGGGGTCTCATCGGTGTGTGTGTGTGTGTGTGTGTGTTTGTCTATCTGTCTGCCTCAGTGCCTGGGGTCTGATCGGTGTGTCTGTGTGCTTGAATTTCTGTCTGCCTCAGTGCCTGTGGTCTGATCGGTGTGTGTGTGCTTTTGTATATCTGTCTGCCTCAGTGCCTGGGGTCTGATCGGTGTGTGTGTGTGGGCGTTTGTATATCTATATGCCTCAGTGCCTGGGATCTGATTGGTGTGTGTGTGTGTGTGTGTCGGTGTGCTTGTATATCTCTCTGCCTCAGTGCCTGGGGTCTGATCGGGGTGTGTGTAAGTGTTCGTATATCTGTCTGTCTTTGTGCTTGGGGTCTGATCAGTGTGTGACTGTGTGCTCGTATATCTGTCTGCCTCAGTGCCTGGGGACTGATCGGTGTGTGACGGTGTGCTTGTATATCTGTCTGCCTCAGTGCCTGGGGTCTGATCGATGTATGTGTATGTGTTCGTATATCCGTCTGTCTTTGTGCTTGGTGTCTGATCGGTATGTGTGTGTGTTTGTGTGTGTTTATCTGTCTGCCTCAGTGCCAGGGCTCTGTTCGGTGTGTGTGTGTGTGTGTGTGTGTGTTTGTATATCTGTCTGTCTTAGTGCCTGGGGTCTCATCGGTGTGTTTGTGTGTGTGTGTGTTTGTATTTCTGTCTGTCTTCGTGCCTGGGATCTCTTCTGTGTGTGTGTGTGTGTGTGTGTTTGCATATCTGTCTGTCTTAGTGCCTGGGGTCTCATCGCTGTGTTTGTGTGTGTTTGTATATCTGTCTGTCTTAGGGCCTTTGGTCTCATCGGTGTGTGTGCGTGTGTCTTTGTATATCTGTCTGCCTCAGTGCCTGGGGTCTGATTGGTGTGTCTGTGTGTTTGTATATCTGTCTGTCTTAGTGCCTGGGGTCTCATCGGTGTGTGTGTGTGTGTGTGTTTGTATATCTGTCTGCCTCAGTGCCTGAGGTCTGATAGGCACGTGCGTGTGTGTGTGTGTGTGTGTGTGTGCTTGTATATCTGTCTGCCTCAGTGCCTGGGGTCTGATCGGTGTGTGTCTGTGTGCTTGTATATCTGTCTGCCTCAGAGCCTCGGGTCTGATCGAGGCGTGTGTATGTGTTCGTACATACGTCAGTCTTTGTGCTTTGGGTCTGATCGGTGTGTGGGTGTGTTCGTATATCTGTCTGTCTTAGTGCCTGGGGTCTCATCGGTGTGTTTCTGTGTGTGTGTTTGTATATCTGTCTGCCTTCGTGCCTGGGGTCTCAGCGGTGTGTGTGTGTTTTTGTATATCTGTCTGTCTTAGTGCCTGGGGTCTCATCGGTGTGTGTGTGTGTGACATTGTATATCTGTCTGCCTCAGTGCCAAGGGTCTGATCGGTGTGTCTGTGTGTTTGTATATCTGTCTGTCTTAGTGCCTGGGTTCTCATCGGTGTGTGTGTGTGTGTCTTTGTATATCTGTCTGTTTCAGTGCCTGGGGTCTGATCGGTCTGTCTGTGTGTTTGTATATCTGTCTGTCTTAGTGCCTGGGGTCTCACCGGTGTGTGTGTGTGTTTTTATATATCTGTCTGCCTCAGTGCCTGAGGTCTGATAGGCGTTTGTGAGTGTGTGTCTGTGTGTGTGAGTGTGTGTGTTTGTACATCTGTCTGCCTCTGTGCCTGGGGACTGATCGGTGTGTGTGGGTGTTTGTATATCTGTCTGCTTCAGCGCCTGGGGTCTGATAAGTATGTGTGTGTGTGTGTATGTGTTTGTATCCCTGTCTGCCTCAGTGCCGGGTGTCTGATCAGTGTGTGAGTGTGTTTGTATATCTGTCTGCCTCAGTGCCAGGGGTCTGTTCGGTGTGTGTGGGTGTTTGTATATCTGTCTGCTTCAGCGCCTGGGGTCTGATCTGTATGTGTGTGTGGATGTGTTTGTAAAGCTGTCTGCCTCAGTGCCTGGGGTCTGATCAGTGTGTGAGTGTGTTTGTATATCTGTCTGCCTCAGTGCCAGGGGTCTGTTCGGTGTGTGTGTGTGTTGGTTTATCTGTCTGCCTCAGTGCCTGGGGTCTGATCGGTCTGTGTGTATTTGTGCGTGTTTGTATATCTGTCTGTCTTTGTGCTTGGGGTTTGATCGGTCTGTGTGTATTTGTGCGTGTTTGTATATCTGTCTGTCTTTGTGCTTGGGGTTTGATCGGTGTGTGTGTGTTTGCGTGTGTGTTTTTATATCTGTCTGCCTCAGTGCCTGGGGTCTGTTTTGTGTCTGTGTGTGTATGTGTGTGTGTGCGTGTGTGTGTTTGTGCGTGTGTGTGTGCCTGTATTCCTCAGTGCCTGGGATCTGATTGGCGTGTGTGTGTGTGTGTGTGTGTGTGTGTGTCGGTGTGGTTGTATATCTCTCTGCCTCAGTGCCTGGGGTCTGATCGGGGTGTGTGTATGTGTTCGTATATCTGTCTGTCTTTGTGCTTGGGGTCTGATCGGTGTGTGACCGTGTGCTTGTATATCTGTCTGCTTCAGTGCCTGGTGTCTGATCGGTGTGTGTATGTCTGTTTGGATATA
Source organism: Heterodontus francisci (assembly GCF_036365525.1). Lineage (NCBI taxonomy): Eukaryota > Metazoa > Chordata > Chondrichthyes > Heterodontiformes > Heterodontidae > Heterodontus > Heterodontus francisci. The sequence goes on from NC_090414.1 coordinate 9,221,014, forward strand.
TGTCTGTTTCAGTTCCTGGGGCCTGATCGGTGTGTGTTTGTATATTTGTCTGCCTCAGTGCCTGGGGTCTGTTCGGTGTGCGTGTGTGTGTGTGTGTGTGTGTTTGTATATCTTTCTGCCTCAGTGCCTGGGGTCTGAACGGTCTGTCTGTGTGTTTGAATATCTGTCTGCCTCAGTGCCTGGGGTCTGATCGGTGTGTGTGTGCTTTTGTATATCTGTCTGCCTCAGTGCCTGGGGTCTGATCGGTGTGTGTGTGTGGGCGTTTGTATATCTATATGCCTCAGTGCCTGGGATCTGATTGGTGTATGTGTCTGTGTGTGTGTGTCGGTGTGATTGTATATCTCTCTGCCTCAGTGCCTGGAGTCTGATCGGGGTGTGTGTATGTGTTCGTATATCTGTCTGTCTTTGTGCTTGGGGTCTGATCAGTGTGTGACTGTGTGCTCGTATATCAGTCTGCCTCAGTGCCTGGGGTCTGATCGGTGTGTGACGGTGTGCTTGTATATCTGTCTGCCTCAGTGCCTGGGGTCTGATCGACGTGTGTGTATGTATTCATATATCCGTCTGTCTTTGTGCTTGGTGTCTGATCGGTGTGTGTGTGTGTTTGTGTGTGTTTATCTGTCTGCCTCAGTGCCAGGGGTCTGTTCAGTGTGTGTGTGTTTGTATATCTGTCTGTCTTCGTGCCTGGGGTCTCATCGGTGTGTGTGTCTGTGTTTGTATATCTGTCTGCCTCAGTGCCTGGGGTCTGATCGGTGTGTGTGTGCTTTTGTATATCTGTCTGCCTCAGTGCCTGGGGTCTGATCGGTGTGTGTTTGTGGGCGCTGGTGTATCTATATGCCTCAGTGCCTGGGATCTGATTGGTGTGTGTGTGTGTGTGTCGGTGTGCTTGTATATCTCTCTGCCTCAGTGCCTGGGGTCTGATCGGGGTGTGTGTATGTGTTCGTATATCTGTCTGTCTTTGTGCTTGGGGTCTGATCAGTGTGTGACTGTGTGCTCGTATATCTGTCTGCCTCAGTGCCTGGGGACTGATCGGTGTGTGACGGTGTGCTTGTACATCTGTCTGCCTCAGTGCCTGGGGTCTGATCGACGTGTGTGGATGTGTTCGTATATCCGTCTGTCTTTGTGCTTGGTGTCTGATCGGTGTGTGTGTGTGTTTGTGTGTGTTTATCTGTCTGCCTCAGTGCCAGGGCTCTGTTCGGTGTGTGTGTGTGTGTGTTTGTATATCTGTCTGTCTTAGTGCCTGGGGTCCCATCGGTGTGTTTGTGTGTGTGTGTTTGTATATCTGTCTGTCTTCGTGCCTGGGATCTCATCTGTGTGTGTGTGTGTGTTTGTTTGCATATCTGTCTGTCTTAGTGCCTGGGGTCTCATCGGTGTGTTTGTGTGTGTTTGTATATCTGTCTGTCTTAGTGCCTGGGGTCTCATCGGTGTGTGTGTGTGTTACTTTGTATATCTGTCTGCCTCAGTGCCTGGGATCTGATTGGTGTGTCTGTGTGTTTGTATATCTGTCTGTCTTAGTGCCTGGGGTCTCATCGGTGTGTGTGTGTGTGTTTGTATGTCTGCCTGCCTCAGTGCCTGAGGTCTGATAGGCGTGTGTGTGTGTGTGTGTGTGTGTGTGTTTGTACATCTGTTTGCCTCAGTGCCTGGGGACTGATCGGTGCATGTGGGTGTTTGCATATCTGTCTGCTTCAGTGCCTGGGGTCTGATAAGTATGTGTGTGTGCATATGTATTTGTATACCTGTCTGCCTCAGTGCCTGGGGTCTGATCAGTGTGTGAGTGTGTTTGTATATCTGTCTGCCTCAGTGCCAGGGGTCTGTTCGGTGTGTGTGTGTTGGTTTATCTGTCTGCCTCAGTGCCTGGGGACTGATCGGTCTGTTTGTGTGTGTGTGTGTGTGTGTGTTTGTATATCTGTATGTCTTTGTGCTTGGGGTTTGATCGGTGTGTGTGTTTGTGTGTGTGTTTTTATATCTGTCTGCCTCAGTGCCTGGGGTCTGTTTTGTGTGTGTGCGTGTGTGTGTATTCCTCAGTGCCTGGGATCTGATTGGTGTGTGTGTGTGTGTGTGTGTCGGTGTGCTTGTATACCTCTCTGCCTCAGTGCCTGGGGTCTGATCGGGGTGTGTGTATGTGTTCGTATATCTGTCTGTCTTTGTGCTTGGGGTCTGATCGGTGTGTGACTGTGTGCTTGTATATCTGTCTGCCTCAGTGCCCTCGGTCTGATCGGTGTGTGTGTGCTTTTGTATATCTGTCTGCCTCAGTGCCTGGGGTCTGTTCGGTGTGTGTGTGTTGGTTTATCTGTCTGCCTCAGTGCCTGGGGTCTGATCGGTCTGTTTGTGTGTGTGTGTGTGTGTTTGTATATCTGTCTGTCTTTGTGCTTGGGGTTTGATCGGTGTGTGTGTTTGAGTGTGTGTTTTTATATCTGTCTGCCTCAGTGCCTGGGGTCTGTTTTGTGTGTGTGTGTGTGTGTGTGCGTGTGCGTGTATTCCTCAGTGCCTGGGATCTGATTGGTGTGCGTGTATGTGTGTGTGTGTGCGTGTCGGTGTGCTTGTATATCTCTCTGCCTCAGTGCCTGGGGTCTGATCCTGGTGTGTGTATGTGTTCGTATATCTGTCTGTCTTTGTGCTTGGGGTCTGATCGGTGTGTGTCTGTGTGTTTGAATATCTGTCTGCCTCAGTGCCTGGGGTCAGATCGGTGTGTGTGTGTGGGCGCTGGTATATCTATATGCCACAGTGCCTGGGATCTGATTGGTGTGTGTGTGTGTGTGTCGGTGTGCTTGTATATCTCTCTGCCTCAGTGCCTGGGGTCTGATCGGGGTGTGTGTATGTGTTCGTATATCTGTCTGTCTTTGTGCTTGGGGTCTGATCAGTGTGTGACTGTGTGCTCGTATATCTGTCTGCCTCAGTGCCTGGGGACTGATCGGTGTGTGACGGTGTGCTTGTATATCTGTCTGCCTCAGTGCCTGGGGTCTGATCGACGTGTGTGTATGTGTTCGTATATCCGTCTGTCTTTGTGCTTGGTGTCTGATCGGTGTGTGTGTGTGTTTGTGTGTGTTTATCTGTCTGCCTCAGTGCCAGGGCTCTGTTCGGTGTGTGTGTGTGTGTGTGTGTTTGTATATCTGTCTGTCTTAGTGCCTGGGGTCCCATCGGTGTGTTTGTGTGTGTGTGTTTGTATATCTGTCTGTCTTCGTGCCTGGGATCTCATCTGTGTGTGTGTGTGTGTGTGTGCGTGTGTGTGTGTTTGTTTGCATATCTGTCTGTCTTAGTGCCTGGGGTCTCATCGGTGTGTGTGTGTGTGTGTGTGTGTGTGTGTGTTTGCATATCTGTCTGTCTTAGTGCCTGGGGTCTCATCGGTCTGTTTGTGTGTGTTTGTATATCTGTCTGTCTTAGTGCCTGGGGTGTCATCGGTGTGTGTGTGTGTGTCTGTGCATATCCGTCTGCCTCAGTGCCTGGGGTCTGATCGGTGTGTCTGTGTGTTTGTATATCTGTCTGTCTTAGTGCCTGGGGTCTCATCGGTGTGTGTGTTTGTGTGTTTGTATATCTGTCTGCCTCAGTGCCTGAGGTCTGATAGGCGTGTGTGTTTGTGTGTGTGTTTGTACATCTGTCTGCCTCAGTGCCTGGGGACTGATCGGTGTGCGTGGGTGTTTGTATATCTGTCTGCTTCAGTGCCAGGGGTCTGATAAGTATGTGTGTGTGTGTATGTGTTTGTATCCCTGTCTGCCTCAGTGCCGGGGCTATGATCGGTGTGTGTGTGTGTTTCGATATCTGTCTCTCTCAGTGCCTGGGGTCTGATCGGTGTGTCCGTGTGTTTGTATATCTGTCTGCCTCAGAGCCTGGTGTCTGATCAGTCTTTCTGTGTGTTTGGATATCAGTCTGTCTCAGTGCCAGGGATCTGATCCGTGTGTCCGTGTGTTTGTATATCTGTCTGCCTCAGTGCCTGGTGTCTGATCAGTGTGTCTGTGTGTTTGTGTATCCGCCTGCCTCAGTGCCTGGTGTCTGATCGGTGTGTGTATGTCTGTTTGGATATATGTCTGGCTCAGGGCCTGGGGCCTGATCGGTGTGTGTTTGTATATTTGTCTGCCTCAGTGCCTGGGGTCTGTTCGGTGTGTGTGTGTGTGTGTGTTTGTATATCTGTCTGCCTCAGTGCCTGGGGTCTGATCGGTGTGTCTGTGTGTTTGAATATCTGTCTGCCTCAGTGCCTGGGGTCTGATCGGTGTGTGTGTGCTTTTGTATATCTGTCTGCCTCAGTGCCTGGGGTCTGATCGGTGTGTGTGTGTGGGCGTTTGTATTTCTATATGCCTCAGTGCCTGGGATCTGATTGGTGTGTGTGTGTATGTGTGTGTGTGCTTGTATATCTGTCTGCCTCAGTGCCTGGGGTCTGATCGGTGTGTGTCTGTGTGCTTGTATATCTGTCTGCCTCAGAGCCTGGGGTCTGATCGAGGTGTGTGTATGTGTTCGTATATACGGCAGTCTTTGTGCTTTGGGTCTGATCGGTGTGTGGGTGTGTTTGTGTGTGTTTATCTGTCTGCCTCAGTGCCTGGGGTCTGTTTGGTGTTTGTGTGTGTTCGTATATCTGTCTGTCTTAGTGCCTGGGGTCTCATCGGTGTGTTTGTGTGTGTGTTTGTATATCTGTCTGCCTTCGTGCCTGGGGTCTCAGCGGTGTGTGTGTATTTTTGTATATCTGTCTGTATTAGTGCCTGGGGTCTCATCGGTGTGCGTGTCTGTGTCTTTATATGTCTGTCTGCCTCAGTGCCAAGGGTCTGATCGGTGTGTCTGTGTGTGTGTTTGTATACCTGTCTGTCTTAGTGCCTGGGGTCTCATCGGGGTGTCTGTGTGTGTGTTTGTATATCTGTCTGCCTCAGTGCCTGGGATCTGATCGGTGTGTGACGGTGTGCTTGTATATCTGTCTGCCTCAGTGCCTGGGGTCTGATCGACGTGTGTGCATGTGTTCGTATATCCGTCTGTCTTTGTGCTTGGTGTCTGATCGGTGTGTGTGTGTGTTTGTGTGTGTTTATCTGTCTGCCTCAGTGCCAGGGGTCTGTTCGGTGTGTGTGTGTGTGTGTGTGTGTGTTTGTATATCTGTCTGTCTTAGTGCCTGGGGTCTCATCTGTGTGTTTGTGTGTGTGTTTGTATATCTGTCTGTCTTCGTGCCTGGGATCTCATCTGTGTGTGTGTGTGTGTGTGTGTGTGTGTGTGTGTGTGTGTGTTTGCATATCTGTCTGTCTTCGTGCCTGGGGTCTGATCCGTGTGTGTTTGTGTGTGTTTGTATATCTGTCTGTCCAAGTGCCTGGGGTCTCATCGGTGTGTGTGTGTGTGTGTGTGTCTTTGCATATCTGTCTGCCTCAGTGCCTGGGATCTCATCTGTGTGTGTTTGTGTGTGTGTGTGTGTGTTTGTGTGTGTTTATCTGTCTGCATCAGTGCCTGGGGTCTGTTCGGTGTGTTTGTGTGTTCGTATATCTGTCTGTCTTAGTGCCTGGGGTCTCATCGGTGTGTTTGTGTGTCTGTGTTTGTATATCTGTCTGCCTCAGTGTTTGGGGTCTCAGCGGTGTGTGTGTCTGTGTCTTTATATGTCTGTCTGCCTCAGTGCCAAGGGTCTGATCGGTGTGTCTGTGTGTTTGTATATCTGTCTGTCTTGGTGCCTGGGGTCTGTTCGGTGTGCGTGTGTGTGTGTGTGTGTGTTTGTATATCTTTCTGCCTCAGTGCCTGGGGTCTGATCGGTCTGTCTGTGTGTTTGAATATCTGTCTGCCTCAGTGCCTGGGGTCTGATCGGTGTGTGTGTGCTTTTGTATATCTGTCTGCCTCAGTGCCTGGGGTCTGATCGGTGTGTGTGTGTGGGCGTTTGTATATCTATATGCATCAGTGCCTGGGATCTGATTGGTGTGTGTGTCTGTGTGTGTGTGTCGGTGTGCTTGTATATCTCTCTGCCTCAGTGCCTGGGGTCTGATCGGGGTGTGTGTATGTGTTCGTATATCTGTCTGTCTTTGTGCTTGGGGTCTGATCAGTGTGTGACTGTGTGCTCGTATATCAGTCTGCCTCAGTGCCTGGGGTCTGATCGGTGTGTGACGGTGTGCTTGTATATCTGTCTGCCTCAGTGCCTGGGGTCTGATCGACGTGTGTGTATGTATTCGTATATCCGTCTGTCTTTGTGCTTGGTGTCTGATCGGTGTGTGTGTGTGTTTTTGTGTGTTTATCTGTCTGCCTCAGTGCCAGGGGTCTGTTCAGTGTGTGTGTGTGTGTGTGTTTGTATATCTGTCTGTCTTCGTGCCTGGGGTCTCATCGGTGTGTGTGTGTGTGTTTGTATATCTGTCTGCCTCAGTGCCTGGGGTCTGATCGGTGTGTGTGTGCTTTTGTATATCTGTCTGCCTCAGTGCCTGGGGTCTGATCGGTGTGTGTTTGTGGGCGCTGGTGTATCTATATGCCTCAGTGCCTGGGATCTGATTGGTGTGTGTGTGTGTGTGTCGGTGTGCTTGTATATCTCTCTGCCTCAGTGCCTGGGGTCTGATCGGGGTGTGTGTATGTGTTCGTATATCTGTCTGTCTTTGTGCTTGGGGTCTGATCAGTGTGTGACTGTGTGCTCGTATATCTGTCTGCCTCAGTGCCTGGGGACTGATCGGTGTGTGACGGTGTGCTTGTACATCTGTCTGCCTCAGTGCCTGGGGTCTGATCGACGTGTGTGTATGTGTTCGTATATCCGTCTGTCTTTGTGCTTGGTGTCTGATCGGTGTGTGTGTGTGTTTGTGTGTGTTTATCTGTCTGCCTCAGTGCCAGGGCTCTGTTCGGTGTGTGTGTGTGTGTGTGTTTGTATATCTGTCTGTCTTAGTGCCTGGGGTCCCATCGGTGTGTTTGTGTGTGTGTGTTTGTATATCTGTCTGTCTTCGTGCCTGGGATCTCGTGTGTGTGTGTGTGTGTGTGTGTGTGTGTGTGTGTGTGTGTGTGTGTGTGTGTGTGTGTGTTTGTTTGCATATCTGTCTGTCTTAGTGCCTGGGGTCTCATCGGTGTGTTTGTATGTGTTTGTATATCTGTCTGTCTTTGTGCCTGGGGTCTCATCGGTGTGTGTGTGTGTTACTTTGTATATCTGTCTGCCTCAGTGCCTGGGATCTGATTGGTGTGTCTGTGTGTTTGTATATCTGTCTGTCTTAGTGCCTGGGGTCTCATCGGTGTGTGTGTGTGTGTTTGTATGTCTGTCTGCCTCAGTGCCTGAGGTCTGATAGGCGTGTGTGTGTGTGTGTGTGTGTGTGTGTGTGTGTGTGTGTGTGTGTGTGTGTGTGTGTGTGTGTGTGTGTGTGTGTTTGTACATCTGTTTGCCTCAGTGCCTGGGGACTGATCGGTGCGTGTGGGTGTTTGCATAGTTGTCTGCTTCAGTGCCTGGGGTCTGATAAGTATGTGTGTGTGCATATGTATTTGTATACCTGTCTGCCTCAGTGCCTGGGGTCTGATCAGTGTGTGAGTGTGTTTGTATATCTGTCTGCCTCAGTGCCAGGGGTCTGTTCGGTGTGTGTGTGTTGGTTTATCTGTCTGCCTCAGTGCCTGGGGTCTGATCGGTCTGTTTGTGTGTGTGTGTGTGTGTGTGTGTGTTTGTATATCTGTCTGTCTTTGTGCTTGGGGTTTGATCGGTGTGTGTGTTTGTGTGTGTGTTTTTATATCTGTCTGCCTCAGTGCCTGGGGTCTGTTTTGTGTGTGTGTGTGTGTGTGTGTGTGTGTGTGTGTGCGTGTGTGTGTATTCCTCAGTGCCTGGGATCTGATTGGTGTGTGTGTGTGTGTCGGTGTGCTTGTATATCTCTCTGCCTCAGTGCCTGGGGTCTGATCGGGGTGTGTGTATGTGTTCGTATATCTGTCTGTCTTTGTGCTTGGGGTCTGATCGGTGTGTGACTGTGTGCTTGTATATCTGTCTGCCTCAGTGCCCTCGGTCTGATCGGTGTGTGTGTGCTTTTGTATATCTGTCTGCCTCAGTGCCTGGGGTCTGTTCGGTGTGTGTGTGTTGGTTTATCTGTCTGCCTCAGTGCCTGGGGTCTGATCGGTCTGTTTGTGTGTGTGTGTGTGTGTTTGTATATCTGTCTGTCTTTGTGCTTGGGGTTTGATCGGTGTGTGTGTTTGAGTGTGTGTTTTTATATCTGTCTGCCTCAGTGCCTGGGGTCTGTTTTGTGTGTGTGTGTGTGCGTGTGTGTGTGCGTGTATTCCTCAGTGCCTGGGATCTGATTGGTGTGTGTATATGTGTGTGTGTGTGCGTGTCGGTGTGCTTGTATATCTCTCTGCCTCAGTGCCTGGGGTCTGATCGTGGTGTGTGTATGTGTTCGTATATCTGTCTGTCTTTGTGCTTGGGGTCTGATCGGTGTGTGTCTGTGTATTTGAATATCTGTCTGCCTCAGAGCCTGGGGTCTGATCGGTGTGTGTGTGCTTTTGTATATCTGTCTGCCTCAGTGCCTGGGGTCAGATCGGTGTGTGTTTGTGGGCGCTGGTATATCTATATGCCTCAGTGCCTGGGATCTGATTGGTGTGTGTGTGTCGGTGTGCTTGTATATCTCTCTGCCTCAGTGCCTGGGGTCTGATCGGGGTGTGTGTATGTGTTCGTATATCTGTCTGTCTTTGTGCTTGGGGTCTGATCAGTGTGTGACTGTGTGCTCGTATATCTGCCTGCCTCAGTGCCTGGGGACTGATCGGTGTGTGACGGTGTGCTTGTATATCTGTCTGCCTCAGTGCCTGGGGTCTGATCGACGTGTGTGTATGTGTTCGTATATTCGTCTGTCTTTGTGCTTGGTGTCTGATCGGTGTGTGTGTGTGTGTGTGTGTGTGTGTTTGCATATCTGTCTGTCTTAGTGCCTGGGGTCTCATCGGTCTGTTTGTGTGTGTTTGTATATCTGTCTGTCTTAGTGCCTGGGGTGTCATCGGTGTGTGTGTGTGCGTCTGTGCATATCCGTCTGCCTCAGTGCCTGGGGTCTCATCGGTGTGTGTGTTTGTGAGTTTGTATATCTGTCTGCCTCAGTGCCTGAGGTCTGATAGGCGTGTGTGTTTGTGTGTGTGTTTGTACATCTGTCTGCCTCAGTGCCTGGGGACTGATCGGTGTGCGTGGGTGTTTGTATATCAGTCTGCTTCAGTGCCAGGGGTCTGATAAGTATGTGTGTGTGTGCATGTGTTTGTATCCCTGTCTGCCTCAGTGCCGGGGCTATGATCGGTGTGTGTGTGTGTTTCGATATCTGTCTCTCTCAGTGCCTGGGGTCTGATCGGTGTGTCCGTGTGTTTGTATATCTGTCTGCCTCAGAGCCTGGTGTCTGATCAGTGTTTCTGTGTGTTTGGATATCAGTCTGTCTCAGTGCCAGGTGTCTGATCCGTGTGTCCGTGTGTTTGTATATCTGTCTGCCTCAGTGCCTGGTGTCTGATCAGTGTGTCTGTGTGTTTGTGTATCCGCCTGCCTCAGTGCCTGGCGTCTGATCGGTGTGTGTATGTCTGTTTGGATATATGTCTGTCTCAGGGCCTGGGGCCTGATCGGTGTGTGTTTGTTTATTTGTCTGCCTCAGTGCCTGGGGTCTGTTCGGTGTATGTGTGTGTGTGTGTTTGTATATCTGTCTGTCTCAGTGCCTGGGGTCTGATCGGTGTGTCTGTGTGTTTGAATATCTGTCTGCCTCAGTGCCTGGGGTCTGATCGGTGTGTGTGTGCTTTTGTATATCTGTCTGCCTCAGTGCCTGGGGTCTGATCAGTATGTGTGTGTGGGCGTTTGTATTTCTATATGCCTCAGTGCCTGGGATCTGATTGGTGTGTGTGTGTGTGTGTGTGTGTGTGTGCTTGTATATCTGTCTGCCTCAGTGCCTGGGGTCTGATCGGTGTGTGTCTGTGTGCTTGTATATCTGTCTGCCTCAGAGCCTGGGGTCTGATCGAGGTGTGTGTATGTGTTCGTATATACGTCAGTCTTTGTGCTTTGGGTCTGATCGGTGTGTGGGTGTGTTTGTGTGTGTTTATCTGTCTGCCTCAGTGCCTGGGGTCTGTTTGGTGTGTGTGTGTGTTCGTATGTCTGTCTGTCTTAGTGCCTGGGGTCTCATCGGTGTGTTTGTGTGTGTGTGTTTGTATATCTGTCTGCCTTCGTGCCTGGGGTCTCAGCGGTGTGTGTGTGTTTTTGTATATCTGTCTGTATTAGTGCCTGGGGTCTCATCGGTGTGCGTGTCTGTGTCTTTATATGTCTGTCTGCCTCAGTGCCAAGGGTCTGATCGGTGTGTCTGTGTGTTTGTATACCTGTCTGTCTTAGTGCCTGGGGTCTCATCGGGGTGTCTGTGTGTGTGTTTGTATATCTGTCTGCCTCAGTGCCTGGGGTCTGATCGGTGTGTGACGGTGTGCTTGTATATCTGTCTGCCTCAGTGCCTGGGGTCTGATCGACGTGTGTGTATGTGTTCGTATATCCGTCTGTCTTTGTGCTTGGTGTCTGATCGGTGTGTGTGTGTGTGTTTGTGTATGTTTATCTGTCTGCCTCAGTGCCAGGGGTCTGTTCGGTGTGTGTGTGTGTGTGTGTTTGTATATCTGTCTGTCTTAGTGCCTGGGGTCACATCTGTGTGTTTGTGTGTGTGTTTGTATATCTGTCTGTCTTAGTGCCTGGGATCTCATCTGTGTGTGTGTGTGTGTGTGTGTGTGTGTGTGTGTTTGCATATCTGTCTGTCTTGGTGCCTGGGGTCTGATCCGTGTGTGTTTGTGTGTGTTTGTAAATCTGTCTGTCCAAGTGCCTGGGGTCTCATCGGTGTGTGTGTGTGTGTCTTTGCATATCTGTCTGCCTCAGTGCCTGGGATCTCATCTGTGTGTGTTTGTGTGTGTGTGTGTGTGTGTTTGTGTGTGTTTATCTGTCTGCATCAGTGCCTGGGGTCTGTTCGGAGTGTTTGTGTGTTCGTATATCTGTCTGTCTTAGTGCCTGGGGTCTCATCGGTGTGTTTGTGTGTCTGTGTTTGTATATCTGTCTGCCTTCGTGCCTGGGGTCTCAGCGGTGTGTGTGTGTTTCTGTATATCTGTCTGTCTTAGTGCCTGGGGTCTCATCGGTGTGTGTGTCTGTGTCTTTATATGTCTGTCTGCCTCAGTGCCTGGGGTCTGATCGGTGTGTCTGTGTGTTTGTATAACTGTCTGTCTTAGTGCCTGGGGTCTCATCGGTGTGTCTGTGTGTGTGTTTGTATATCTGTCTGCCTCATTGCCTGAGGTCTGATCGGCGTGTGTGTGTGTTTGTATATCTGTCTGCTTCAGGGCCTGGGGTCTGATCGGTATGTCTGCGTGTATGTGTTTGTATACCTGTCTGCCTCAGTGCCTGGGGTCTGATCGATGTGTGTGTGTATTTGTACATCTGTCTGCCTCAGTGCCTGGGGTCTGATCGGTGTGTCTGTGTGTTTGAATATCTGTCTGCCTCAGTGCCTGGGGGCTGATCGGTGCGTGTTTGCTTTTTTATATCTGTCTACCTCAGTGCCTGGGTTCTGATCGGTGTGTGTGTGTGGGCGTTTGTATATCTATCTGCCTCAGTGCCTGGGATGTGATTCGTGTGTGTGTGTGTGTGTGTGTGTGTGTGTGTGTGTGTGTGTGTGTGTGTGTGTGTGTGTGTGTGTGTGTGTGTGTGTGTGTGTGTGTGTGTGTGTGTGTGCTTGTATATCTGTCTGCCTCAGAGCCTGGGGTCTGATCGAGGTGTGTGTATGTGTTCGTTTATACGTCAGTCTTTGTGCTTTGGGTCTGATCGGTGTGTGACTGTGTGCTTGTATATCTGTCTGCCTCAGAGCCTGGGGTCTGATCGAGGTGTGTGTATGTGTTCGTTTATACGTCAGTCTTTGTGCTTTGGGTCTGATCGGTGTGTGGGTGTGTTTGTGTGTGTTTATCTGTCTGCCTCAGTGCCTGGGGTCTGTTCGGTGTGTGTGTGTGTGTGTGTGTGTGTGTGTGTGTGTGTGTGTGTGTGTGTGTGTGTGTGTGTGTGTGTGTGTGTGTGTGTGTGTGTGTGTGTGTGTGTTGCATATCTCTCTGTCTTAGTGCCTGGGGTCTCATCGGTGTGTTTGTGTGTGTTTGTATATCTGTCTGTCTTAGTGCCTGGGTTCTCATCGGTGTGTGTGTGTCTTTGTATATCTGTCTGCCTCAGTGCATGGGGTCTGATCGGTGTGTCTGTGTGTTTGTGTATCTGTCTGTCTTTGTGCCTGGGGTCTCATCGGTGTGTGTGTGTGTGTGTGTGTGTGTGTGTGTTTGTATATCTGTCTGCCTCAGTGCCTGAGGTCTGATAGGCGTGTGTGGGTGTTTGTATATCTGTCTGCTTCGGTGCCTGGGGTCTTATAAGTATGTGTGTGTGTGTATGTGATTGTATCCCTGTCTGCCTCAGTACCGGGGGTCTGATCGGTGTGTGTGTGTGTTTGTATATCTGTCTGCTTCAGTGCCTGGGGTCTGTTCGGTGTGTGTGTGTGTTCGTATATCTGTCTGTATTAGTGCCTGGGGTCTCATCGGTGTGTTTGTGTGTGTGTGTTTGTATATCTGTCTGCCTTCGTGCCTGGGGTCTCAGCGGTGTGTGTGTGTTTTTGTATATCTGTCTGTCTTAGTGCCTGGGGTCTCATCGGTGAGTGTGTCTGTGTCTTTATATGTCTGTCTGCCTCAGTGCCAAGGGTCTGATAGGCGTGTCTGTGTGTGTGTTTGTATATCTGTCTGTCTTAGTGCCTGGGGTCTCATCGGGGTGTCTGTGTGTGTGTTTGTATATCTGTCTGCCTCAGTGCCTGGGGTCTGATCGGTGTGTGACGCTGTGCTTGTATATCTGTCTGCCTCAGTGGCTGGGGTCTGATCGACGTGTGTGTATGTGTTCGTATATCCGTCTGACTTTGTGCTTGGTGTCTGATGTGTGTGTGTGTTTGTGTGTGTTTATCTGTCTGCCTCAGTGCCAGGGGTCTGTTCGGTGTTTGTGTGTGTGTGTGTTTGTATATCTGTCTGTCTTAGTGCCTGGGGTCTCATCTGTGTGTTTGTGTGTGTGTGTTTGTATATCTGTCTGTCTCAGTGCCTGGGATCTCGTGTGTGTGTGTGTGTGTGTGTGTGTGTGTGTGTGTGTGTGTGTGTGTGTGTGTGTGTGTGTGTGTGTGTGTGTGTGTGTGTGTGTGTGTTTGCATATCTGTCTGCCTTTGTGCCTGGGGTGTCATCGGTGTGTGTGTGTGTGTGTGTTTGCATATCTGTCTGCCTTTGTGCCTGGGGTGTCATCGGTGTGTGTGTGTGTGTCTTTGTATATCTGTCTGCCTCAGTGCCTGGGGTCTGATCGGTGTGTCTGTGTGTTTGTATATCAGTCTGTCTTAGTGCCTGGGGTCTCATCGGTGTGTGTGTTTGTGTGTTTGTATATCTGTCTGCCTCAGTGCCTGAGGTCTGATAGGCGTGTGTGTGTGTGAGTGTGAGTGTGTGTGTGTGTGTGTGTGTTTGTACATCTGTCTGCCTCAGTGCCTGGGGACTGATCGGTGTGTGTGGGTGTTTGTATATCAGTCTGCTTCAGTGCCTGGGGTCTGATAAGTATGTGTGTGTGTGTATGTGTTTGCATCCATGTCTGCCTCAGTGCCGGGGCTATGATCGGTGTGTGTGTGTGTTTGTATATCTGTCTGTTTCAGTGCCTGGGGTCTGATCGGTGTGTGTGTGTGTTTCGATATCTGTCTCTCTCAGTGCCTGGGGTCTGATCGGTGTGTCCGTGTGCTTGTATATCTGTCTGCCTCAGTGCCTGGTGTCCGATCAGTGTTTCTGTGTGTTTGGATATCTGTCTGTCTCAGTGCCAGGGGTCTGATCGGTGTGTCCGTGTGTTTGTATATCTGTCTGCCTCAGTGCCTGGTATCTGATCAGTGTGTCTGTGTGTTTGTATATCCGCCTGCCTCAGTGCCTGGTGTCTGATCAGTGTGTGTATGTCTGTTTGGATATATGTCTGTCTCAGTGCCTGGGGCCTGATCGGTGTGTGTTTGTATATTTGTCTGCCTCAGTGCCTGGGGTCTGATCGGTGTGTCTGTGTGTTTGAATATCTGTCTGCCTCAGTGCCTGGGGTCTGATCGGTGTGTGTGTGCTTTTGTATATCTGTCTGCCTCAGTGCCTGGGGTCTGATCGGTGTGTGTGTGTGGGCGTTTGTATTTCTATATGCCTCAGTGCCTGGGATCTGATTGGTATGTGTGTGTGTGTATGTGCTTGTATATCTGTCTGCCGCAGTGACTGGGGTCTGATCGGTGTGTGTCTGTGTGCTTGTATATCTGTCTGCCTCAGAGCCTGGAGTCTGATCGAGGTGTGTGTATGTGTTCGTATATACGTCAGTCTTTGTGCTTTGGGTCTGATCGGTGTGTGGGTGTGTTTGTGTGTGTTTATCTGTCTGCCTCAGTGCCTGGGGTCTGTTTGGTGTGTGTGTGTGTTCGTATGTCTGTCTGTCTTAGTGCCTGGGGTCTCATCGGGGTGTCTGTGTGTGTGCTTGTATATCTGTCTGCCTCAGTGCCTGGGGTCTGATCGACGTGTGTGTATGTGTTCGTATATCCGTCTGTCTTTGTGCTTGGTGTCCGATTGGTGTGCGTGTGTGTTTGTGTGTGTTTATCTGTCTGCCTCAGTGCCAGGGGTCTGTTCGGTGTGTGTGTGTTTGTATATCTGTCTGTCTTAGTGCCTGGGGTCTCATCTGTGTGTTTGTGTGTGTGTTTGTATATCTGTCTGTCTTAGTGCCTGGGATCTCATCTGTGTGTGTGTGTGTGTGTGTGTGTGAGTGTGTGTGTGTGTGTGTGTGTGTGTGAGTGTGTGTGTGTGTGTGTGTGTGTGTGTCTGTCTTAGTGCCTGGGGTGTCATCGGTGTGTGTTTGTGTGTGTTTTTGTATATCTGTCTGTCCAAGTGCCTGGGTTCTCATCGGTGTGTGTGTGTGTGTCTTTGCATATCTGTCTGCCTCAGTGCCTGGGATCTCATCTGTGTGTGTGTGTGTGTGTGTGTGTGTGTTTGTGTGTGTTTATCTGTCTGCATCAGTGCCTGGGGTCTGTTCGGTGTGTTTGTGTGTTCGTATATCTGTCTGTCTTAGTGCCTGGGGTCTCATCCGTGTGTTTGTGTGTCTGTGTTTGTATATCTGTCTGCCTTCATGCCTGGGGTCTCAGCGGTGTGTGTGTGTTTCTGTATATCTGTCTGTCTTAGTGCCTGGGGTCTCATCGGTGTGTGTGTCTGTGTCTTTATATGTCTGTCTGCCTCAGTGCCTGGGGTCTAATCGGTGTGTCTGTGTGTTTGTATATCTGTCTGTCTTAGTGCCTGGGGTCTCATCGGTGTGTCTGTGTGTGTGTTTGTATATCTGTCTGCCTCAGTGCCTGAGGTCTGATCGGCGTGTGTGTGTGTTTGTATATCTGTCTGCTTCAGGGCCTGGGGTCTGATCGGTATGTCTGCGTGTATGTGTTTGTATACCTGTCTGTCTCAGTGCCTGGGGTCTGATCGATGTTTGTGTGTGTTTGTATATCTGTCTGCCTCAGTGCCTGGGGTCTGATCGGTGTGTCTGTGTGTTTGAATATCTGTCTGCCTCAGTGCCTGGGGTCTGATCGGTGCGTGTGCGCTTTTTTATATCTGTCTGCCTCAGTGCCTGGGTTCTGATCGGTGTGTGTGTGTGGGCGTTTGTATATCTATATGCCTCAGTGCCTGGGATCTGATTCGTGTGCGTGTGTGCGTGTGCGTGTGTGTGTGTGTGTCTGTGTGTTTGTATATCTGTCTGCCTCAGTGCCTGGGGTCTGATCGGTGTGTGTCTGTGTGCTTGTATATCTGTCTGCCTCAGAGCCTGGGGTCTGATCGAGGTTGTGTATGTGTTCGTATATACGTCAGTCTTTGTGCTTTGGGTCTGATCGGTGTGTGGGTGTGTTTGTGTGTGTTTATCTGTCTGCCTCAGTGCCTGGGGTCTGTTCGGTGTGTGTGTGTGTGTGTGTTTGCATATCTGTCTGTCTTAGTGCCTGGGGTCTCATCGGTGTGTGTGTGTCTTTGTATATCTGACTGCCTCAGTGCCTGGGGTCTCATCGGTGTGTTTGTGTGTGTTTGTATATCTGTCTGTCTTGGTGCCTGGGGTCTCATCGGTGTGTGTGTGTGTGTGCTTGTATATCTGTCTGCCTCAGTGCCTGAGGTCTGATAGGCGTGTGTGTGTGTGAGTGTGTGTGTGTTTGTACATCTGTCTGCCTCAGTGCCTGGGGACTGATCGGTGTGTGTGGGTGTTTCTATATATGTCTGCTTCAGTGCCTGGGGTCTTATAAGTATGTGTGTGTGTGTGTGTATGTGTTTGTATCCCTGTCTGCCTCAGTACGGGGGGTCTGATCGGTGTGTGTGTGTGTTTGTATATCTGTCTGCTTCAGTGCCTGGGGTCTGATCGGTGTGTGTGTGTGTTTGGATATCTGTCTGTCTCAGTGCCTGGGGTCTGATCGGTGTGTCCGTGTGCTTGTATATCTGTCTGCCTCAGTGCCTGGTGTCTGATCAGCATGTCTGTGTGTTTGTATATCTGCCTGCCTCAGTGCCTGGTGTCTGATCGGTGTGTGTATGTCTGTTTGGATATATGTCTGTCTCAGTGCCTGGGGCCTGATCGGTGTGTGTTTGTATATTTGTCTGCCTCATTGCCTGAGGTCTGATAGGCGTGTGTGTGTGTGTGTGTGTGTGTGTGTGTGTGTGTGTGTGTGTGTGTGTGTGTGTGTGTGTGTGTGTGTGTGTGTGTGTGTGTGTGTGTGTGTGTCTGTTTGGATATATGTCTGTCTCAGTGCCTGGGGACTGATCGGTGTGTGTTTGTATATTTGTCTGCCTCAGTGCCTGGGGTCTGTTCGGTGCGTGTGTGTTTGTGTGTGTGTTTGTATATCTGTCTGCCTCAGTGCCTGGGGTCTGATCAATGTATGTGTGTGTTTGGATATCTGTCTGTCTCAGTGCCTGGGGTCTGATCGGTGTGTCCGTGTGTTTGTATATCTGTCTGCCTCAGTGCCTGGTGTCTGATCAGTGTGTCTGTGTGTTTGCATATATCTGCCTGCCTCAGTGCCTGGTGTCTGATCGGTGTGTGTATGTCTGTTTGGATATATGTCTGTCTCAGTGCCTGGGGCCTGATCGGTGTGTGTTTGTATATTTGTCTGCCTCAGTGCCTGGGGTCTGTTCGGTGCGTGTGTGTTAGTGTGTGTGTTTGTATATCTGTCTGCCTCAGTGCCTGGGGTCTGATCAATGTATGTGTGTGTTTGTATATCTGTCTGCCTCAGTGCCTGGGGTCTGATCGGTGTGTGTGAGTGGGCGTTTGTATTTCTATATGCCTCAGTGCCTGGGATTTGATTGGTGTGTGTGTCTGTGTGTGTGTGTGTGTGTGTGCTTGTGTATCTGTCTGCCTCAGTGCCTGGGGTCTGATCGAGGTGTGTGTATGTGTTCGTATATACGTCAGTCTTTGTGCTTTGGGTCTGATCGGTGTGTGGGTGTGTTTGTGTGTGTTTATCTGTCTGCCTCAGTGCCTGGGGTCTGTTCGGTGTGTGTGTGTGTTCGTATATCTGTCTGTCTTAGTTCCTGGGGTCTCTTCGGTGTGTTTGTGTGTGTGTGTTTGTATATCTGTCTGCCTTCGTGCCTGGGGTCTCAGCGGTGCGTGTGTGTTTCTGTATATCTGTCTGTCTTAGTGCCTGGGGTCTCATCGGTGTATGTGTCTGTGTCTTTATATGTCTGTCTGCCTCAGTGCCAAGTGTCTGATCGGTGTGTCTGTGTGTTTGTATATCTGTCTGTCTTGGTGCCTGGCGTCTCAAAGGTGTGTCTGTGTGTGTGTTTGTATATCTGTCTGCCTCAGTGCCTGGGAACTGATCGGTGTGTGTGGGTGTTTGTGTACCTGTCTGCTTCAAGGCCTGCGGTCTGATCGGTATGTCTGCGTGTATGTGTTTGCATACCTGTCTGCCTCAGTGCCTGGGGTCTGATCGATGTGTGTGTGTTTGTATATCTGTCTGCCTCAGTGCCTGGGGTCTGATCGGTGTGTCTGTGTGTTTGAATATCTGTCTGCCTCAGTGCCTGGGGTCTGGTCGGTGTATGTGTGCTTTTGTATATCTGTCTGCCTCAGTGCCTGGGGTCTGATCGGTGTGTGTGTGTGGGCGTTTGTTTATCTATATGCCTCAGTGCCTGGGATCTGATTGGTGTGCGTGTGTGTGTGTGTGTGTGTGTGTGCTTGGATATCTGTCTGGCTCAGTGCCTGGGGTCTGATCGGTGTGTGTCCGTGTGCTTATATATCTGTCTGCCGCAGAGCCTGGGGTCTGATCGAGGTGTGTGTATGTGTTCGTATACACGTCAGTCTTTGTGCTTTGGGTCTGATCGGTGTGTGGGTGTGTTTATGTGTGTTTATCTGTCTGCCTCAGTGCCTGGGGTCTGTTCGGTGTGTGTGTGTTCGTATATCTGTCTGTCTTAGTGCCTGGGCTCTCATCGGTGTGTTTGTGTGTGTGTGTTTGTATATCTGTCTGCCTTCGTGCCTGGGGTCTCAGCGGTGTGTGTGTGTTTTTGTATATCTGTCTGTCTTAGTGCCTGGGGTCTCATCGGTGTGTCTGTGTGTGTGTTTGTATATCTGTCTGCCTCAGTGCCTGGGGTCTGATCGACGTGTGTGTATGTGTTCCTAAATCCGTCTGTCTTTGTTCTTGGTGTCTGATCGGATTGTGTGTGTGTTTGTGTGTGTTTATCTGTCTGCCTCAGTGCCAGGGGTCTGTTCGGTGTGTGTGTGTGTGTGTGTGTTTTTGTATATCTGTCTGTCTTAGTGCCTGGGGTCTCATCGGTGTGTTTGTGTGTGTGTGTTTGTATATCTGTCTGTCTTAGTGCCTGGGATCTCATCTGTGTGTGTGTGTGTGTGTGTGTGTGTGTTTGCATATCTGTCTGTCTTAGTGCCTGGGGTCTCATCGGTGTGTTTGTGTGTGTTTGTATATCTGTCTGTCTTCGTGCCTGGGTTCTCATCGGTGTGTGTGTGTGTGTTTTTATATCTGCCTGCCTCAGTGCCTGAGGTCTGATAGGCGTCTGTGTGTATGTGTGTGTTTGTAAATCTGTCTGCCTCAGTGCCTGGGGACTGATCGGTGTGTGTGGGTGTTTGTATATCTGTCTGCTTCAGTGCCTGGGGTCTGATAAGTATGTGTGTGTTTGTGTGTGTTTGTATCCCTGTCTGCCTCAGTGCCGGGGGTCTGATCAGCATGTGTGTGTGTCATTGTATATCTGTCTGCTTCAGTGCCTGGGTTGTGATCTGTATGTGTGTGTGTGTATGTTTTTGTATACCTGTCTGCCTCTTTGCCTGGGGTCTGATCGGTGTGTGTGTGTGTTTGGATATCTGTCTGTCTCAGTGCCTGGGGTCTGATCGGTGTGTCCGTGTGTTTGCATATCTGTCTGCCTCAGTGCCTGGTGTCTGATCGGCGTGTGTGAGTGTTTGTATATCTGTCTGCCTCAGTGCCTGGTGTCTGATCAGTGTGTGAGTGTGTTTGTGTATCTGTCTGCCTCAGTGCCAGGGGTCTGTTCGGTGTGTGTGTGTGTTGGTTTATCTGTCTGCCTCAGTGCCTGGGGTCTGATCGGTCTGTGTGTGTGTGTGTGTGTTTGTATATCTGTCTGTCTTTGTGCTTGGGGTTTGATCGGTGTGTGTGTTTGTGTGTGTGTGTTTTATATCTGTCTGCCTCAGTGCCTGGGGTCTGTTTTGTGTGTGTGTGTGTGTGTGTGTGTGTATTCCTCAGTGCCTGGGTTCTGATGGGTGTGTGTGTGTGTGTCGGTGTGATTGTATATCTCTCTGCTTCAGTGCATGGGGTCTGATCGGGGTGTATGTGTGTGTCTTTGTATTTCTGTCTGCCTCAGTGCCTGGGGTCTGATCGGTGTGTGTGTGTGGGCGTTTGTATATCGAAATGCCTCAGTGCCTGGGATCTGGTGTGTGTGTGTGTGTGTGTGTGTGTGTGTGTGTGTGTGTGTGTGTGTGTGTGTGTGTGTGTGTGTGTGTGTGTGTGTGTGTGTGTGTGTGTGTGTGTGCTTGTATATCTGTCTGCCTCAGTGCCTGGGGTCTGATCGGTGTGTGTCTGTGTGCTTGTATATCTGTCTGCCTCAGAGCCTGGGGTCTGATCGAGGTGTGTGTATGTGTTCGTATATACGTCAGTCTTTGTGCTTTGAGTCTGATCGGTGTGTGGGTGTGTTTGTGTGTGTTTATCTGTCTGCCTCAGTGCCTGGGGTCTGTTCGGTGTGTGTGTGTGTTCGTATATCTGTCTGTCTTAGTGCCTGGCGTCTCATCGGTGTGTTTGTGTGTGTGTGTTTGTATATCTGTCTGCCTTCGTGCCTGTGGTCTCAGCGGTGTGTGTGTGTTTTTGTATATCTGTCTGTCTTAGTGCCTGGGGTCTCTTCGGTGTGTGTGTTTGTGTCTTTATATGTCTGTCTGCCTCAGTGCCAAGGGTCTGATCGGTGTGTCTGTGTGTTTGTATATCTGTCTGTCTTAGTGCCTGGGGTCTCATCGGGGTGTGTGTGTGTGTCTTTGTATATCTGTCTTCCTCAGTGCCTGGGGTCTGATCGGTGTGTCTGTGTGTTTGTATATCTGTCTGTCTTAGTGCCTGGGGTCTCATCGGTGTGTGTGTGTGTGTGTTTTTATATCTGCCTGCCTCAGTGCCTGAGGTCTGATAGGCGTCTGTGTGTATGTGTGTGTTTGTAAATCTGTCTGCCTCAGTGCCTGGGGACTGATCGGTGTGTGTGGGTGTTTGTATATCTGTCTGCTTCAGTGCCTGGGGTCTGATAAGTATGTGTGTGTTTGTGTGTGTTTGTATCCCTGTCTGCCTCAGTGCCGGGGGTCTGATCAGCATGTGTGTGTGTCTTTATATATCTGTCTGATTCAGTGCCTGGGTTGTGATCTGTATGTGTGTGTGTGTATGTTTTTGTATACCTGTCTGCCTCTTTGCCTGGGTTCTGATCGGTGTGTGTGTGTGTTTGGATATCTGTCTGTCTCAGTGCCTGGGGTCTGATCGGTGTGTCCGTGTGTTTGCATATCTGTCTGCCTCAGTGCCTGGTGTCTGATCGGCGTGTGTGAGTGTTTGTATATCTGTCTGCCTCAGTGCCTGGTGTCTGATCAGTGTGTGAGTGTGTTTGTGTATCTGTCTGCCTCAGTGCCAGGGGTCTGTTCGGTGTGTGTGTGTGTTGGTTTATCTGTCTGCCTCAGTGCCTGGGGTCTGATCGGTCTGTGTGTGTGTGTGTGTGTGTTTGTATATCTGTCTGTCTTTGTGCTTGGGGTTTGATCGGTGTGTGTGTTTGTGTGTGTGTTTTTATATCTGTCTGCCTCAGTGCCTGGGGTCTGTTTTGTGTGTGTGTGTGTGTGTGTATTCCTCAGTGCCTGGGTTCTGATGGGTGTGTGTGTGTGTGTCGGTGTGATTGTATATCTCTCTGCTTCAGTGCATGGGGTCTGATCGGGGTGTATGTGTGTGTCTTTGTATTTCTGTCTGCCTCAGTGCCTGGGGTCTGATCGGTGTGACGGTGTGTTTGTATATCTGTCTGTCTTAGTGCCTGGGGTCTCATCGGTGTGTGTGTGTGTGTGTGTTTGTATATCTGTCTGCCTCAGTGCCTGAGTTCTGATAGGCGTGTGTGTGTGTGTGTTTGTAAATCTGTCTGCCTCAGTGCCTGGGGACTGATCGGTGTGTGTGGGTGTTTGTATATCTGTCTGCTTCAGTGCCTGGGGTCTGATAAGTATGTGTGTGTGTGTATGTGTTTGTATCCCTGTCTGCCTCAGTGCCGAGGGTCTGATCGGTGTGTGTGAGTGTTTGTTTATCTGTCTGCTTCAGTGCCTGGGGTCTGATCTGTATGTGTGTGTGTGGATGTGTTTGTATACCTGTCTGCCTCAGTGCCTGGGGTCTGATCGGGGTGTGTGTGTGTTTGGATATCTGTCTGTCTCAGTGCCTGTGGTCTGATCGGTGTGTCCGTGTGTTTGTATATCTGTCTGCCTCAGTGCCTGGTGTCTGATCAGTGTGTCTGTGTGTTTGTATATCTGCCTGCCTCAGTGCCTGGTGTCTGATCGGTGTGTGTATGTCTGTTTGGATATATGTCTGTCTCAGTGCCTGGGGCCTGATCGGTGTGTGTTTGTATACTTGTCTGCCTCAGTGCCTGTGGCCTCTTCGGTGTGTGTGTGTGTGTGTGTTTGTATATCTGCCTGCATCAGTGCCTGGTGTCTGATCGGTGTGTGTGTGCTTTTGTATATCTGTCTGCCTCAGTGCCTGTGGTCTGATCAGTGTGTGTGTGTGGGCGTTTGTATATCTATATGCCTCAGTGCCTGGGATCTGATTGGTGTGTGTGTTTGTGTGTGTGTGTGTGTGTGTGTGTGTGTGTGTGCTTGTATATCTGTCTGCCTCAGTGCCTGGGGTCTGGTCGGTGTGTGTCTGTGTGCTTGTATATCTGTCTGGCTCAGAGCCTGGGGTCTGATCGAGGTGTGTGTATGTGTTCGTATATACGTCAGTCTTTGTGCTTTGGGTCCGATCGGTGTGTGGGTGTGTTTGTGTGTGTTTATCTGTCTGCGTCAGTGCCTGGGGTCTGTTCGGTGTGTGTGTGTGTTCGTATATCTGTCTGTCTTAGTGCCAGGGGTCCCATCGGTGAGTTTGTGTGTGTGTGTTTGTATATCTGTCTGCCTTCGTGCCTGAGGTCTCATCGGTGTGTGTGTGTGTCTGTGTCTTTATATGTCTGTCTGCCTCTGTGCCAAGGGTCTGATCGGTGTATCTGTGTGTTTGTATATCTGTCTGCCTCAGTGCCTGGGGTCTGATCGGTGTGTCTGTGTGTTTGTATATCTGTCTGCCTCAGTGCCTGAGTTCTGATCGGCGTGTGTGTGTGTTTGTATATCTGTCTGCCTCAGTGCCTGGGGACTGATCGGTGTGTGTGGGTGTTTGTATATCTGTCTGCTTCAGGGCCTGGGGTCTGATCGGTCTGTCTGTGTGTATGTGTTTGTATACCTGTCTGCCTCATTGCCTGGGGTCTGATCGATGTGTGTGTGTGTTTGTATATCTGTCTGCCTCAGTGCCTGGGGTCTAATCGGTGTGTCTGTGTGTTTGAATATCTGTCTGCCTCAGTGCCTGTGGTCTGATCGGTGTGTGTGTGCTTTTGTATATCTGTCTGCCTCAGTGCCTGGGGTCTGATCGGTGTGTGTGTGTGGGCGTTTGTATATCTATATGCCTCAGTGCCTGGGATCTGATTGGTGTACATGTGTGTGTGTGTGTTTGTGTGTGTGTCTGTGTGCTCGTATATCTGTCTGCCTCAGAGCCTGGGGTCTGATCGTGGTGTGTGTATGTGTTCGTATATCCGTCAGTCTTTGTGCTTTGTGTCTGATCGGTGTGTGGGTGTGTTTGTGTGTGTTTATCTGTCTGTCTCAGTGCCTGGGGTTTGTTCGGTGTGTATGTGTGTTCGTATATCTGTCTGTCTTAGTGCCTGGGGTCTCATCGGTGTGTTTGTGTGTGTGTGTTTGTATATCTGTCTGCCTTCGTGCCTGGGGTCTCAGCGGTGTGTGTGTGTTTTTGTATATCTGTCTGTCTCAGTGCCTGGGGTCTCATCGGTGTGTGTGTCTGTGTCTTTATATGTCTGTCTGCCTCAGTGCCTGGGTTCTGATCTGTATGTGTGCGTGTGTATGTGTTTGCATACCTGTCTGTCTCAGTGCCTGGGGCCTGATCGGTGAGTGTTTGTATATTTGTCTGCCTCAGTGCCTGGGGTCTGTTCGGTGTGTATGTGTGTGTGTGTGTGTGTGTGTGTGTGTGTTTGAATATCTGTCTGCCTCAGTGCCTGGGGTCTGATCGGTGTGTCTGTGTGTTTGAATATCTGTCTGCCTCAGTGCCTGGGGTCTAATCGGTGTGTGTGTGCTTTTGTATATCTGTCTGCCTCAGTGCCTGGGGTCTGATCGGTGTGTGTGTGTGGGCGTTTGTATATCGAAATGCCTCAGTGCCTGGGATCTGGTGTGTGTGTGTGTGTGTGTGTGTGTGTGTGTGTGTGTGTGTGTGTGTGTGTGTGTGTGTGTGTGTGTGTGTGTGTGTGTGTGTGTGTGTGTGTGTGTGTGTGTGTGTGTGTGTGTGTGTGCTTGTATATCTGTCTGCCTCAGTGCCTGGGGTCTGATCGGTGTGTGTCTGTGTGCTTGTATATCTGTCTGCCTCAGAGCCTGGGGTCTGATCGAGGTGTGTGTATGTGTTCGTATATACGTCAGTCTTTGTGCTTTGAGTCTGATCGGTGTGTGGGTGTGTTTGTGTGTGTTTATCTGTCTGCCTCAGTGCCTGGGGTCTGTTCGGTGTGTGTGTGTGTTCGTATATCTGTCTGTCTTAGTGCCTGGCGTCTCATCGGTGTGTTTGTGTGTGTGTGTTTGTATATCTGTCTGCCTTCATGCCTGTGGTCTCAGCGGTGTGTGTGTGTTTTTGTATATCTGTCTGTCTTAGTGCCTGGGGTCTCTTCGGTGTGTGTGTTTGTGTCTTTATATGTCTGTCTGCCTCAGTGCCAAGGGTCTGATCGGTGTGTCTGTGTGTTTGTATATCTGTCTGTCTTAGTGCCTGGGGTCTCATCGGGGTGTCTGTGCGTGTGTTTGGAGATCTGTCTGCCTCAGTGCCTGAGGTCTGATCGGCGTGTGTGTGTGTTTGTATATCTGTCTGCCTCAGTGCCTGGGGACTGATCGGTGTGTGTGGGTGTTTGTATATCTGTCTGCCTCAGTGCCTGTGGTCTGATCGGTGTGTCTGTGTGTTTGAATATCTGTCTGCCTCAGTGCCTGAGGTCTGATCGGCGTGTGTGTGTGTTTGTATATCTGTCTGCCTCAGTGCCTGTCGACTGATCGGTGTGTGTGGGTGTTTGTATATCTGTCTGCTTCAGGGCCTGTGGTCTGATCGGTATGTCTGCGTGTAGGTGTTTGTATACCTGTCTGCCTCAGTGCCTGGGGTCTGATCGATGTGTGTGTGTGTGTTTGTATATCTGTCTGACTCAGTCCCTGGGGTCTCATCGGTGTGTGTGTCTGTGTCTTTAGATGTCTGTCTGCCTCAGTGCCTGGGTTCTGATCTGTATGTGTGCGTGTGTATGTGTTTGCATACCTGTCTGCCTCAGTGCCTGGTGTCTGATCGGTGTGTGTATGTCTGTTTGGATATATGTCTGTCTCAGTGCCTGGGGCCTGATCGGTGAGTGTTTGTATATTTGTCTGCCTCAGTGCCTGGGGTCTGTTCGGTGTGTGTGTGTGTGTGTGTGTGTGTGTGTGTTTGAATATCTGTCTGCCTCAGTGCCTGGGGTCTGATCAGTGTGTCTGTGTGTTTGAATATCTGTCTGCCTCAGTGCCTGGGGTCTAATCGGTGTGTGTGTGCTTTTGTATATCTGTCTGCCTCAGTGCCTGGGGTCTGATCGGTGTGTGTGTGTGGGCGTTTGTATATCGAAATGCCTCAGTGCCTGGGATCTGGTGGGTGTGTGTGTGTGTGTGTGTGTGTTGTGTGTGTGTGTGTGTGTGTGTGTGTGTGCTTGTATATCTGTCTGCCTCAGTGCCTGGGGTCTGATCGGTGTGTGTCTGTGTGCTTGTATATCTGTCTGCCTCAGAGCCTGGGGTCTGATCGAGGTGTGTGTATGTGTTCGTATATACGTCAGTCTTTGTGCTTTGAGTCTGATCGGTGTGTGGGTGTGTTTGTGTGTGTTTATCTGTCTGCCTCAGTGCCTGGGGTCTGTTCGGTGTGTGTGTGTGTTCGTATATCTGTCTGTCTTAGTGCCTGGCGTCTCATCGGTGTGTTTGTGTGTGTGTGTTTGTATATCTGTCTGCCTTCGTGCCTGTGGTCTCAGCGGTGTGTGTGTGTTTTTGTATATCTGTCTGTCTTAGTGCCTGGGGTCTCTTCGGTGTGTGTGTTTGTGTCTTTATATGTCTGTCTGCCTCAGTGCCAAGGGTCTGATCGGTGTGTCTGTGTGTTTGTATATCTGTCTGTCTTAGTGCCTGGGGTCTCATCGGGGTGTCTGTGCGTGTGTTTGGAGATCTGTCTGCCTCAGTGCCTGAGGTCTGATCGGCGTGTGTGTGTATTTGTATATCTGTCTGCCACAGTGCCTGGGGACTGATCGGTGTGTGTGGGTGTTTGTATATCTGTCTGCCTCAGTGCCTGTGGTCTGATCGGTGTGTCTGTGTGTTTGAATATCTGTCTGCCTCAGTGCCTGAGGTCTGATCGGCGTGTGTGTGTGTTTGTATATCTGTCTGCCTCAGTGCCTGTCGACTGATCGGTGTGTGTGGGTGTTTGTATATCTGTCTGCTTCAGGGCCTGTGGTCTGATCGGTATGTCTGCGTGTAGGTGTTTGTATACCTGTCTGCCTCAGTGCCTGGGGTCTGATCGATGTGTGTGTGTGTGTTTGTATATCTGTCTGACTCAGTCCCTGGTGTCTCATCGGTGTGTGTGTCTGTGTCTTTATATGTCTGTCTGCCTCAGTGCCTGGGTTCTGATCTGTATGTGTGCGTGTGTATGTGTTTGCATACCTGTCTGCCTCAGTGCCTGGTGTCTGATCGGTGTGTGTATGTCTGTTTGGATATATGTCTGTCTCAGTGCCTGGGGCCTGATCGGTGAGTGTTTGTATATTTGTCTGCCTCAGTGCCTGGGGTCTGTTCGGTGTGTGTGTGTGTGTGTGTGTGTGTTTGAATATCTGTCTGCCTCAGTGCCTGGGGTCTGATCAGTGTGTCTGTGTGTTTGAATATCTGTCTGCCTCAGTGCCTGGGGTCTAATCGGTGTGTGTGTGCTTTTGTATATCTGTCTGCCTCAGTGCCTGGGGTCTGATCGGTGTGTGTGTGTGGGCGTTTGTATATCGAAATGCCTCAGTGCCTGGGATCTGGTGGGTGTGTGTGTGTGTGTGGTGTGTGTGTGTGTGTGTGTGTGTGTGTGTGTGTGTGTGCTTGTATATCTGTCTGCCTCAGTGCCTGGGGTCTGATCGGTGTGTGTCTGTGTGCTTGTATATCTGTCTGCCTCAGAGCCTGGGGTCTGATCGAGGTGTGTGTATGTGTTCGTATATACGTCAGTCTTTGTGCTTTGAGTCTGATCGGTGTGTGGGTGTGTTTGTGTGTGTTTATCTGTCTGCCTCAGTGCCTGGGGTCTGTTCGGTGTGTGTGTGTGTTCGTATATCTGTCTGTCTTAGTGCCTGGCGTCTCATCGGTGTGTTTGTGTGTGTGTGTTTGTATATCTGTCTGCCTTCGTGCCTGTGGTCTCAGCGGTGTGTGTGTGTTTTTGTATATCTGTCTGTCTTAGTGCCTGGGGTCTCTTCGGTGTGTGTGTTTGTGTCTTTATATGTCTGTCTGCCTCAGTGCCAAGGGTCTGATCGGTGTGTCTGTGTGTTTGTATATCTGTCTGTCTTAGTGCCTGGGGTCTCATCGGGGTGTCTGTGCGTGTGTTTGGATATCTGTCTGCCTCAGTGCCTGAGGTCTGATCGGCGTGTGTGTGTGTTTGTATATCTGTCTGCCTCAGTGCCTGGGGACTGATCGGTGTGTGTGGGTGTTTGTATATCTGTCTGCCTCAGTGCCTGTGGTCTGATCGGTGTGTCTGTGTGTTTGAATATCTGTCTGCCTCAGTGCCTGAGGTCTGATCGGCGTGTGTGTGTGTTTGTATATCTGTCTGCCTCAGTGCCTGTCGACTGATCGGTGTGTGTGGGTGTTTGTATATCTGTCTGCTTCAGGGCCTGTGGTCTGATCGGTATGTCTGCGTGTAGGTGTTTGTATACCTGTCTGCCTCAGTGCCTGGGGTCTGATCGATGTGTGTGTGTGTGTTTGTATATCTGTCTGCCTCAGTACCTGGTGTCTCATTGGTGTGTGTGTGTTGGTATATCTGTCTCCCTCAGTGCCTGGTTTCTTCTCGGTTTGTGTGTGTGTGTGTGAGTGTGTGTGTGTGTGGGTATGTCTTTGTATATCTGTTTGCCTCAGTGCCTGGTGTCTGATCAGTGTGTGAGTGTGTTTGTATATCTGTCTGCCTCAGTGCCTGGGGTCTGCTCGGTGTGTGTCTGTGTGCTTGTATATCTGTCTGCCTCAGTGCCTGGGTTCTGATCGGGGTGTGTGTATGTGTTCGTCTATCCTTCAGTCTTTGTGCTTGGGTTCTGACCGGTGTGTGTGTGTGTGTGTTTGTGTGTGTTTATCTGTCTGCCTCAGTGCTTGGGGACTGATCGGTGTGTGTGTATGTGTTTGTATATATGTCTGCATCAGTGCTTGGGGTCTCATTGGTGTGTTTGTGTGTATCTGTTTGTATGTATGTTTGCCTCAGTGCCTGGGGACTGATCGGTGTGTGTGGGTGTTTGTATATCTGTCTGCCTCAGTGCCTGGGGTCTGATCGGTGTGTCTGCGTGTATGTGTTTGTATACCTGTCTGCCTCATTGCCTGGGGTCTGATCGATGTGTGTGTGTGTTTGTATATCTGTCTGCCTCAGTGCCTGGGGTCTGATCGGTGTGTCTGTGTGTTTGAATATCTGTCTGCCTCAGTGCCTGTGGTCTGATCGGTGTGTGTGTGCTTTTGTATATCTGTCTGCCTCAGTGCCTGGGGTCTGATCGGTGTGTGTGTGTGGGCGTTTGTATATCTATATGCCTCAGTGCCTGGGATCTGATTGGTGTACATGTGTGTGTGTGTGTTTGTGTGTGTGTCTGTGTGCTCGTATATCTGTCTGCCTCAGAGCCTGGGGTCTGATCGTGGTGTGTGTATGTGTTCGTATATCCGTCAGTCTTTGTGCTTTGTGTCTGATCGGTGTGTGGGTGTGTTTGTGTGTGTTTATCTGTCTGCCTCAGTGCCTGGGGTTTGTTTGGTGTGTGTGTGTGTTCGTATATCTGTCTGTCTTAGTGCCTGGGGTCTCATCGGTGTGTTTGCGTGTAGGTGTTTGTATATCTGTCTGCCTTCGTGCCTGGGGTCTCAGCGGTGTGTGTGTGTTTTTGTATATCTGTCTGTCTCAGTGCCTGGGGTCTCATCGGTGTGTGTGTCTGTGTCTTTATATGTCTGTCTGCCTCAGTGCCTGGGTTCTGATCTGTATGTGTGCGTGTGTATGTGTTTGCATACCTGTCTGCCTCAGTGCCTGGTGTCTGATCGGTGTGTGTATGTCTGTTTGGATATATGTCTGTCTCAGTGCCTGGGGCCTGATCGGTGAGTGTTTGTATATTTGTCTGCCTCAGTGCCTGGGGTCTGTTCGGGGTGTGTGTGTGTGTGTGTGTGTGTGTGTGTGTGTGTGTGTGTGTGTGTGTGTGTGTGTGTGTGTGTGTGTGTGTGTGTGTGTGTGTGTGTGTGTTTGAATATCTGTCTGCCTCAGTGCCTGGGGTCTGATCGGTGTGTCTGTGTGTTTGAATATCTGTCTGCCTCAGTGCCTGGGGTCTAATCGGTGTGTGTGTGCTTTTGTATATCTGTCTGCCTCAGTGCCTGGGGTCTGATCGGTGTGTGTGTGTGGGCGTTTGTATATCGAAATGCCTCAGTGCCTGGGATCTGGTGGGTGTGTGTGTGTGTGTGTGTGTGTGTGTTGTGTAAGTGTGTGTGTGTGTGTGTGTGTGTGTGCGTGTGTGTGTGTGTGTGTGTGTGCTTGTATATCTGTCTGCCTCAGTGCCTGGGGTCTGATCGGTGTGTGTCTGTGTGCTTGTATATCTGTCTGCCTCAGAGCCTGGGGTCTGATCGAGGTGTGTGTATGTGTTCGTTTTAACGTCAGTCTTTGTGCTTTGAGTCTGATCGGTGTGTGGGTGTGTTTGTGTGTGTTTATCTGTCTGCCTCAGTGCCTGGGGTCTGTTCGGTGTGTGTGTGTGTTCGTATATCTGTCTGTCTTAGTGCCTGGCGTCTCATCGGTGTGTTTGTGTGTGTGTGTTTGTATATCTGTCTGCCTTCGTGCCTGTGGTCTCAGCGGTGTGTGTGTGTGTTTTTGTATATCTGTCTGTCTTAGTGCCTGGGGTCTCTTCGGTGTGTGTGTTTGTGTCTTTATATGTCTGTCTGCCTCAGTGCCAAGGGTCTGATCGGTGTGTCTGTGTGTTTGTATATCTGTCTGTCTTAGTGCCTGGGGTCTCATCGGGGTGTCTGTGCGTGTGTTTGGATATCTGTCTGCCTCAGTGCCTGAGGTCTGATCGGCGTGTGTGTGTGTTTGTATATCTGTCTGCCTCAGTGCCTGGGGACTGATCGGTGTGTGTGGGTGTTTGTATATCTGTCTGCCTCAGTGCCTGTGGTCTGATCGGTGTGTCTGTGTGTTTGAATATCTGTCTGCCTCAGTGCCTGAGGTCTGATCGGCGTGTGTGTGTGTTTGTATATCTGTCTGCCTCAGTGCCTGTCGACTGATCGGTGTGTGTGGGTGTTTGTATATCTGTCTGCTTCAGGGCCTGTGGTCTGATCGGTATGTCTGCGTGTAGGTGTTTGTATACCTGTCTGCCTCAGTGCCTGGGGTCTGATCGATGTGTGTGTGTGTGTTTGTATATCTGTCTGCCTCAGTACCTGGTGTCTCATTGGTGTGTGTGTGTTGGTATATCTGTCTCCCTCAGTGCCTGGTTTCTTCTCGGTTTGTGTGTGTGTGTGTGAGTGTGTGTGTGTGTGGGTATGTCTTTGTATATCTGTTTGCCTCAGTGCCTGGTGTCTGATCAGTGTGTGAGTGTGTTTGTATATCTGTCTGCCTCAGTGCCTGGGGTCTGCTCGGTGTGTGTCTGTGTGCTTGTATATCTGTCTGCCTCAGTGCCTGGGTTCTGATCGGGGTGTGTGTATGTGTTCGTATATCCTTCAGTCTTTGTGCTTTGGGTCTTACCGGTGTGTGTGTGTTGGTGTGTTTGTGTGTGTTTATCTGTCTGCCTCAGTGCTTGGGGACTGATCGGTGTGTGTGTATGTGTTTGTATATATGTCTGCATCAGTGCTTGGGGTCTCATCGGTGTGTTTGTGTGTATCTGTTTGTATATATGTTTGCCTCAGTGCCTGGGGACTGATCGGTGTGTGTGGGTGTTTGTATATCTGTCTGCCTCAGTGCCTGGGGTCTGATCGGTGTGTCTGTGTGTTTGAATATCTGTCTGCCTCAGTGCCTGAGGTCTGATCGGCGTGTGTGTGTGTTTGAATATCTGTCTGCCTCAGTGCCTGGGGTCTGATCGGTGTGTGTGTGCTTTTGTATATCTGTCTGCCTCAGTGCATGGGGTCTGATCGGTGTGTGTGTGTGGGCGTTTGTATATCTATCTGCCTCAGTGCCTGGGATCTGATTGGTGTGTGTGTGTGTGTGTGTGTGTGTGTGTGTGTGTTTGAATATCTGTCTGCCTAAGTGCCTGGCGGATGATCGGTGTGTGTGGGTGTTTGTATGTCTGTCTGATTCAGGGCCTGGGGTCTGATCGGTATGTCTGCGTGTATGTGTTTGTATACCTGTCTGCCTCAGTGCCTGGGGTCTGATCGATGTGTGTGTGTGTTTGTATATCTGTCTGCCTCAGTGCCTGGGGTCTGATCGGTGTGTCTGTGTGTTTGAATATCTGTCTGCCTCAGTGCCTGGGGTCTGATCGGTGTGTGTGTGCTTTTGTATATCTGTCTGCCTCAGTGCCTGGGGTCTGATCGGTGTGTGTGTGTGGGCGTTTGTATATCTATCTGCCTCAGTGCCTGGGATCTGATTGGTGTCTGTCTGTGTGCTTGTATATCTGTCTGCCTCAGAGCCTGGGGTCTGATCGAGGTGTGTGTATGTGTTCGTATATACGTCAGTCTTTGTGCTTTGAGTCTGATCGGTGTGTGGATGTGTTTGTGTGTTTATCTGTCTGCCTCAGTGCCTGGGGTCTGTTCGGTGTGTTTGTGTGTGTGTGTTTGTATATCTGTCTGCCTTCGTGCCTGGGGTCTCAGCGGTGTGTGTGTGTTTTTGTATATCTGTCTGTCTTAGTGCCTGGGGTCTCATCGGTGTGTGTGGGTGTCTGTATAGCTGTCTGCTTCAGGGCCTGCAGTCTGACCGGTATGTCTGCGTGTATCTGTTTGTATACCTGTCTGCCTCAGTGCCTGGTGTCTGATCGATGTGTGTGTGTGTTTGTATATCTGTCTGCCTCAGTACCTGGTGTCTCATTGGTGTGTGTGTGTTGGTATATCTGTCTCCCTCAGTGCCTGGTTTCTTCTCGGTTTGTGTGTGTGTGGGTATTTCTTTGCATATCTGTTTGCCTCAGTGCCTGGTGTCTGATCAGTGTGTGAGTGTGTTTGTATATCTGTCTGCCTCCGTGCCTGGGGTTTGTTCGGTGTGTGTCTGTGTGCTTGTATATCTGTCTGCCTCAGTGCCTGGGTTCTGATCGGGGTGTGTGTATGTGTTCGTATATCCGTCAGTCTTTGTGCTTGGGGTCTGACCGGTGTGCGTGTGTGTGTCTGTGTGTGTTTATCTGTCTGCCTCAGTGCTTGGGGACTGATCGGTGTGTGTGTATGTTTTTGTATATATGTCTGCATCAGTGCTTGGAGTCTCATCGGTGTGTTTGTGTGTATGTGTTTGTATATATGTTTGCCTCAGTGCCTGGGGTCTGATCGGTGTCTGTCTGTGTGCTTGTATATCTGTCTGCCTCAGTGCCTGGGGTCTGTTCGGTGTGTGTGTGTGTGTGTGTGTTTGTATATCTTTCTGTCTCAGTGCCTGGGGTCTCATCAGTGTGTTTGTGTGTGTGTGTTTGTATATCTGTCTGTCTTCGTGCCTGGGGTCTCATCGGTGTGTGTGTGTGTTTGTGTTTGCATATGTGTCTGTCTTCGTGCCTGCAGTCTCATCGGTGTGTTTGTGTGTGTTTGTATATCTGTCTGTCTTCGTGCCTGGGGTCTCATCGGTGTGTTTGTGTGTGTTTGTATATCTGTCTGACTTCGTGCCTGGGGTCTCATCGGTGTGTGTGTGTGTGTCTTTGTATATCTGTCTGCCTCAGTGCCTAGGGTCTGGTCGGTGTGTCTGTGTGTTTGTATATCTGTCTGTCTTAGTGCCTGGGCTCTCATCGTTGTGTTTGTGTGTGTTTGTATATCTGTCTGTCTTGGTGCCTGGGGTCTCATCGGTGTGTGTGTGTGTGTTTGTACATCTGTCTGCCTCAATGCCTGAGGTCTGAGCGGTGTGTGTGTGTGTGTATGTGTGTGTGTTTGTATATCTGTCTGCCTCAGTGCCTGTGGACTGATCGGTGTGTGTGGGTGTTTGTATATATGTCTGCAGCAGTGCCTGGGGTCTGATCGGTATGTGTGTGTGTATGTGTTTGTATACCTGTCTGCCTCAGTGCCTGGGGTCTGATCGATGTGTGTGTGTGTTTGTGTATCTGTCTGCTTCAGTGCCTGGGGTCTGATCGGTATGTGTGTGTGTGTCTGTGTGTTTGCATACCTGTCTGCCTCATTGCCTGGGGTCTGATCGATGTGTGTATGTGTTTGTGTATCTGTCTGCCTCAGTGCCTGGTGTCTCTTTGGTGTGTGTGTGTTCGTATATCTGTCTCCCTCAGTGCCTGGTTTCTTCTCGGTGTGTGTGTGTGTGTGTACGTGTTTGCATATCTGTCTCCCTCAGTGCCTGGTGTCTTCTCGCTGTGTGTGTGTGTGTGTGTGTGTGTGTGTGTGTGTGTGTATATATCTGTCTGCCTCAGTGCCTGGTGTCTGATCGGTCTGTGTGTGTGTTTGTATATCTGTCTCCCTCAGTGCCTGGTGTCTGATCGTTGTGTGTGTGTGTTTGTATATCTGTCTGCCTCAGAGCCTGGTGTCTGATCGGTGTGTCGGCGTGTGTGTGTGTTTGTATATCTGTCTGCCTCAGTGCCTGGTGTCTCATCGGGGTGTCTGTGTGTGTGTTTGTTTATCTGTCTGCCTCAGTGTCTGGGGTCTGATCGGTGTGTGTGTGTTTGTATATCTGTCTGCCTCAGTGCCTGGGGTCTGATCGGTGTGTCTGTGTGCTTGAATATCTGTCTGCCTCAGTGCCTGGGGTCTGATCGGTGTGTGTGTGCTTTTGTATATCTGTCTGCCTCAGTGCCTGGGGTCTGATCGGTGTGTGTGTGTGGGCGTTTGTATATCTATCTGCCTCAGTGCCTGGGATCTGATTGGTGTGTGTCTGTGTGCTTGTATATCTGTCTGCCTCAGAGCCTGGGGTCTGATCGAGGTGTGTGTATGTGTTCGTATATACGTCAGTCTTTGTGCTTTGAGTCTGATCGGTGTGTGGATGTGTTTATGTGTGTTTATCTATCTGCCTCAGTGCCTGGGGTCTGTTCGGTGTGTTTGTGTGCGTGTGTTTGTATATCTGTCTGCCTTCGTGCCTGGGGTCTCTGCGGTGTGTGTGTGTTTTTGTATATCTGTCTGTCTTAGTGCCTGGGGTCTCATCGGTGTGTGTGGGTGTCTGTATATCTGTCTGCTTCAGGGCCTGCGGTCTGTTCGGTATGTCTGCGTGTATCTGTTTGTATACCTGTCTGCCTCAGTGCCTGGTGTCTGATCGATGTGTGTGTGTGTTTGTATATCTGTCTGCCTCAGTACCTGGTGTCTCATTGGTGTGTGTGTGTTGGTATATCTGTCTCCCTCAGTGCCTGGTTTCTTCTCGGTTTGTGTGTGTGTGTGTGTGTGTGTGTGTGGGTATTTCTTTGCATATCTGTTTGCCTCAGTGCCTGGTGTCTGATCAGTGTGTGAGTGTGTTTGTATATCTGTCTGCCTCCGTGCCTGGGGTTTGTTCGGTGTGTGTCTGTGTGCTTGTATATCTGTCTGCCTCAGTGCCTGGGTTCTGATCGGGGTGTGTGTATGTGTTCGTATATCCGTCAGTCTTTGTGCTTGGGGTCTGACCGGTGTGCGTGTGTGTGTCTGTGTGTGTTTATCTGTCTGCCTCAGTGCTTGGGGACTGATCGGTGTGTGTGTATGTTTTTGTATATATGTCTGCATCAGTGCTTGGAGTCTCATCGGTGTGTTTGTGTGTATGTGTTTGTATATATGTTTGCCTCAGTGCCTGGGGTCTGATCGGTGTCTGTCTGTGTGCTTGTATATCTGTCTGCCTCAGTGCCTGGGGTCTGTTCGGTGTGTGTGTGTGTGTGTGTGTGTGTGTGTGTGTGTGTGTGTGTGTGTGTGTGTGTGTGTGTGTGTGTGTGTGTGTGTGTGTGTTGTATATCTTTCTGTCTCAGTGCCTGGGGTCTCATCAGTGTGTTTGTGTGTGTGTGTTTGTATATCTGTCTGTCTTCGTGCCTGGGGTCTCATCGGTGTGTGTGTGTGTTTGTGTTTGCATATGTGTCTGTCTTAGTGCCTGCAGTCTCATCGGTGTGTTTGTGTGTGTTTGTATATCTGTCTGTCTTCGTGCCTGGGGTCTCATCGGTGTGTTTGTGTGTGTTTGTATATCTGTCTGTCTTAGTGCCTGGGGTCTCATCGGTGTGTGTGTGTGTGTCTTTGTATATCTGTCTGCCTCAGTGCCTAGGGTCTGGTCGGTGTGTCTGTGTGTTTGTATATCTGTCTGTCTTAGTGCCTGGGCTCTCATCGTTGTGTTTGTGTGTGTTTGTATATCTGTCTGTCTTGGTGCCTGGGGTCTCATCGGTGTGTGTGTGTGTGTTTGTACATCTGTCTGCCTCAATGCCTGAGGTCTGATCGGTGTGTGTGTGTGTGTATGTGTGTGTGTTTGTATATCTGTCTGCCTCAGCGCCTGTGGACTGATCGGTGTGTGTGGGTGTTTGTATATATGTCTGCATCAGTGCCTGGGGTCTGATCGGTATGTGTGTGTGTATGTGTTTGTATACCTGTCTGCCTCAGTGCCTGGGGTCTGATCGATGTGTGTGTGTGTTTGTGTATCTGTCTGCTTCAGTGCCTGGGGTCTGATCGGTATGTGTGTGTGTGTCTGTGTGTTTGCATACCTGTCTGCCTCATTGCCTGGGGTCTGATCGATGTGTGTATGTGTTTGTGTATCTGTCTGCCTCAGTGCCTGGTGTCTCTTTGGTGTGTGTGTGTTCGTATATCTGTCTCCCTCAGTGCCTGGTTTCTTCTCGGTGTGTGTGTGTGTGTACGTGTTTGCATATCTGTCTCCCTCAGTGCCTGGTGTCTTCTCGCTGTGTGTGTGTGTTTGTATATCTGTCTCCCTCAGTGCCTGGTGTCTGATCGGTGTGTGTGTGTGTTTGTATATCTGTCTGCCTCAGTGCCTGGTGTCTCATCGGGGTGTCTGTGTGTGTGTTTGTTTATCTGTCTGCCTCAGTGTCTGGGGTCTGATCGGTGTGTGTGTGTTTGTATATCTGTCTGCCTCAGTGCCTGCGGTCTGATCTGTGTGCATGTGTGTGTTTGTATATCTGTCTGCCTCAGTGCCTGGTGCCTGATTGGTTTGTGTGTGTGTGTGTGTGTGTATATCTCTCTGCCTCTGTGCTTGGGGACTGATCGGTGTGTGTGTATGTGTTTGTATATCTGTCTGCCTCAGTGCCTGGGGTCTGATGAATGCGTGTGTGTCGGGTCACTGGGGCCTGTCTGGAAGGACCTGCTGAGGGTGATTGGACGGGTGGTCATCCACCTCAGTGGGAGAGGCATCCTGGAGATTCATTGTTTGCCGGCCGGAACCCTCCGTCGGTCACATGTTGCTTATGGAGGTGGGAAACTCCCCAAGCCCACTGGGACGGAATCCCGTTTTACAAGGTGCCCTCTCCACGTGGTGATGTTACCGCCGCCGCTGGTTAATTCCCTTTGGGCGGGAAAGTCATTGTGGGCCTATCCCCGATCCCGGCAAGTTCACTTGGCAGTGGGCTGAGACAGGCCCCCTGCCCCCACTACCCATCGCCATTCTCTGGAACCCCCACCTCCAACCTCAACTTACGGGGGCCCATAAAACCAAGCCCAGGGAGTGGTGAGTCCATGGAGGAACTTGAAAACAAGGATGAGAATTTTAAAATCAGGACATTTCTTAAGCGACAGCCAATGGAGGTCAGTGAGCGTAGGAGTGATAGGTGAACGGGAGTTACTGTGAGTTAACACATCAGCAGCAGAGTTTTGGATGACCTGAAGTTTACAGACAGTAGCATGTGGGAGATCAGCAGGAGGACATTGGAATGGTCAAATCTAGAGGGAATGAAGGAATGAATGAGAGTTTTGACCAGAGGAGCTGAGACACGGGTGACGTCAGGCGATGTTATGGAGAACGTTTTTGGCCCGTATTCAGGAGAATTTTTTTGGCCAGTAGGAAGCAAGTCCAACAAGAGAGGGGGCAGTTTTAGACTTAGTTTGAGGAAATGAAGATGGGCAGGTGGAAGGAGTGGCTGTGGGAGTGCATTTTGGTGATAGTGATCATAATTTATTCAGTTTTAACATAATTATGGAAAAGGAAAGAGATAGACCAGGAGTTAGAGTTCTCACTTGGGGCAAGGCCAATTTTATTAAACTGAGGAGTGATTTAGCGAAAGTGGACTGGAAACAGCGACTTGAAACTAAATCAGTGTCAGAACAGTGGGAGGCATTCAAAAGGAAAATTCAAGAGGTTCAGGGCAACCATGTTCCCACAAGAAAAAAGGTGAGACAGACAAATCCACTTCTCCACGGATAACAAGGAGCCTACAGGGTAAGATAAGGCAGAAAAGGAAAGCTTATGTCTGACATCAAGAACTCAATACTACAGAAAACTGAGACTATAGAAAGTGGAGGGGTGAAATCAAAAAGGAAATTAGGAAATAGAAGAAAGGGCATGAAAGAATATTGGCAAGGAAAATCAAGGTGAAACCAAAGATGTTTTTTTCTCTCAATACATTAAGTGTAAGAGGGTAATTAAGGGCCTGTAATAGACCAAAAAGGTAACCTATGTGTCGGGGAGGAAGATATTGGTATGGTTCTTAATGAATACTTTGTGTCCGTCTTCACAAAAGAGGGAGGGACGATGCAGATATTGTAGTTATGGAGGATGAGTGTGAAGTATTGGATATGATAAACATAGGGAGAGAGGAAGTATTAATGGGATTAGTAACCTGAAAGTTTATAAATCACCAGATCCGGATGAAATATACCCCAGGTTCTTGAAAGAAGCAAGAGAGGAAATAGCAGACCATCATTTTCAAGTCCTCACTGGATACAGGTGTGGAGCCAGAGGATTGGAGAACTGCTAACATTGTACCTCTGTTTAAAAAGGGAGCGAGAGACAGACCGAATAATTACAGGCCAGTCAGTCTAACCTCGTAGTGGGAAAATTATTGGAATCAATTCTGAGAGACAGGATAAACTGTCACTTAGAAAGACATGGATTAATTAAGGATAGTCAGCATGGATTTGTTAAGGGAAGATCGTTCCTGACCAACTTGTGTGAATTTTTTGAAGATGTAACAAATAATATGGATGAGGGTCACGCAGTTAATGTGGTCGACATGGATTTCAGCAAGGCTTTTGACAAGGTCCCACAGGGAAGACTGTTTAACAAAATAAAATCCCATTGGGTCCAGTGAAATGCAGCAAGGTGGATACAAAATTGGCCCAGTGGCAGGAAGCAAAGGGTAATTGTTAACAGGCATTTTTTGCGACTGGAGGGCTGTTTCCAGTGACTTTCTGCAGGGCTAAGTACTGGGTTCCCTGCTTAACGTGCTGTATATTAACGATTTGGATGTAAATGTAAGGGGCATGATCAAAACGTTTGCAGATGACACAAACATTGGCCGTGTGGTAGATAGCGAGGAGGATAGCTGTAGGCGGCAGGAAGATATTGATGGTCTGGTCAGATGGGTAGAAAATGGCAAACGAATTCAACTTGGAGATGTGTGAGGTGATGCATTTGGGGAGGTCAAACAAAGCAAAGGAATACACGATTAATGGGAAAATACTGAGACATGTAGAGGAATTGAGGGAACTTTGCAGCGAATGTCCACAGGTCCCTGAAGGTAGCAGGACAGGTTGATCAGATGGTTAAAAAGGCATTTGGAATCCTTTCCTTTATTAGCCTAGGTATAGAATATAAGAGCAAGGAGGTTATGCTGGGAATGTATAAGTCATTGGTTTGGCCACAACTTGAGTACTGTGTGCAGTTCTGGTCACCTCATTACAGAAAGGATGTAATTGCACGAGAACGGATACAGAAGAGATTAACAAGGATGTTGCCAGGACTGGAAATGTGCAGCTATGAGGAAAGATTGGATAGGATGTGGTTGTTCTCCTTGGAACAGAGAAGGCAGAGGGAAGATCTGATTGAAATGTACACAATATTGAGGGGCCTTGATAGAGTGGAGGTGAAGAGTCAATTCACCTGAGCAGAGATCAGTGACTAGGGCGCATAGATTTAAAATGATTGGTACAAAAATTAGAGGGGAGATGAGGAGAAAAATCACTCAGAATGTGGTGGGGGTCTGGAACTCACAGTCTGAAAGGGTAGTTGAGGCAGAAACCCTGAACTCATTTTAAAGGTGGCTTGTTACACCACAAGTGCCGTAATCTGCAGGGCTACGGACCAAATACTGGAAGGTGGGATTCGGCTGGTGCATAGTTATTTTGCCGGCAGAGACACAATGGGCCAAATGGCTTCTTTCTGTGTTATAATCATTCTATGATTTTTCGGTGAATTTCTCGGTGCAGATAGGCTGTTTTAGTGAAGGTGTGTAGATGTGGTCAGAAGGTCATCTAGGGGTCAAATATGATACTAAGGTGCGAACAGTCTGGTTTAGTCTCACAGAGTTGCCAGGGAGAGGGATGGAGTCGAGAGATAGGGAATAAAGTTTGGAGCGGGGACTGAAAACAATGTCTTCAATCTTCTCAAATTGTAATTGTCACAGCAGATGTCTGAGATAATACATTTTAGAAGGATGTATGTGGAGAGACAACACAAGCTACATGTTACACTGTAAAGGGAGTGCAAGATAAGAGAGACCTGGGGAGTTTATGTGCAAATCATTGAAAGTCACAGGAGGGGTTAACAAAGCAGTTAATAAAGTATATGAGATCCTGGGCGTTATAAATAGAGGCACAGCAAACAAAACTGGGAAGTTATGTTAAATCGAAATAAAACACTACAGCACATCCCGAAGCATGACAAATGGAACAGCAGAATTTTAATCATATTGTACCAGGGATCTGGGGATTCAGTTGCATGGAGAGATTGCAAAAGCTGAGATTGTTCTCTTTAGAGCAGTGAAGGGTAAGAGGAGATTTAATACAGAATTCAAAATCATGAAGGGTTTTGAAAGGGTAATTAATATGAAACTGTTTCCAGTGTCAGAAAGTTCAGTATTAAGAAAGCACAGATTGAAGGCAATTGACAAAGAGCCAGAGGTGAAATGAGGAAAATTTTCTTACACAGCAAGTTGTTAGGGTCTGGAATTCACTGCCTGAAAACATGGTGGAAGCATAATCAATAATATATTTCATAAGGGCATTTAACAAATACTTGAAAAGGGGAAAAAAAACTGTTGGAGTTTAGGGAAAGAGGAGGGGAGAGGAACCAATTAGATAGCTCTTTCAAAGAGACAGCACTGACACAATGGGCCGAATAGCCTCCTTCTGTGTTGCATCAAGCTCTGATTCTATGAGCAACAGACACAGAGAGTGAAGAGAGAGAGACAGTGTGTTTGTGAGAGAGGGAAAGAGAAATAGAAAGAGCGAAGGAAATGGGATCACGTTCCCAGGGAGGCTAATGGAAGACGTTTGGACCCGAGGGCCTGGCAGCAGTGCCAGAAGAAGTTTAATGAGCTCACACGGGTGGTCAATGTCCGTGAATTCATCTCCACATGGCATCTCCTACCCCCAACATCACCAACATCTCACACTGCTCAATGTACCACACCCCCATCACTCACCCATCAGTAGTCCCTGACACTCAGGACTCACACCTAATATTCACATACTCCACCTCACCCTGACACACCTTCCACTGATACCAGCCTCACACCCACCTCTCACTGCATCCACATAATTCCAGCTATTCAGCTATGGCAGGCACATCACCCAAACATAGTTCAACACAATCACTGACAAAGAACAAAGAACAGTACAGCACATGAACAGGCCATTCGGCCCTCCAAGCCTGCGACGATCTTGATGCCTGCCTTAACTAGCACCTTCTTCACTTCCGGGGCCCATATCCCTCTATTCCCTTCCTATTCATGAATTTGTCACGATGTCTCTTAAATGTCGCTATCGTATCTTCTTCCACCATCTCCCCTGGCAGCAAGTTCCATGCATTCACCACCCTCTGTGCAAAAAACTTGCCTCGTCCATCCCCTCTAAACCTTGCCCCTCGCACCTTAAACCTATGTCCCCTTGTAACTGACTCTTCCACCCTGGGAAAAAGCTTCTGACTATCCACTTTGTCCATGCCACTCAGAACTTTGTATACCTCTATCATGTCGCCCCTCCACCTCCGTCGTTCCAGTGAAAACAATCCGAGTTTATCCAAACTCTCCTCATAGCTAATGCCCTCCAGACCAGGCAACATCCTGGTAAACCTCTTCTGTACCCTCTCCAAAGCCTCCACGTCCTTCTGGTAGTGTGGCGACCAGAATTGCATGCAATATTCTAAGTGTGGCCGAACTAAAGTTCTGTACAGCTGCAGCATGACTTGCCAATTTTTATACTCTATGCCCCGACCGATGAAGGCAAGCACGCTGTATGCCTTCTTGACTACCTTCGCCACCTGTGTTGCCACTTTCAGTGATTTGTGGACCTGTACGCACAGATCTCTATGCCTGTCAATACTCCTAATGGTTCTGCCATTTACTGTATACTTCCCACCTATATTAGATCTTCCAAAATGCATTACCTCACATTTTTTCAGATTAAACTCCATCTGCCATTTCTCCACCCAAGTCTCCAACCGATCTATATCCTGCTGTATCCTCTGACAATCCTCATCACTATCTGCAACTCCACCAACCTTTGTGTCGTCCACAAACTTACTAATCAGACCAGCTACATTTTCCTCCAAATCATTTATATATACTACAAACAGCAAAGGTCCCAGCACATATCCCTGCGGAACACCACTAGTCACATTCCTCCATTCAGAAAAGCACCCTTCCACTGCTACCCTCTGTCTTCTATGACCGAGCCAGTTCTGTATCCATCTTGCCATCTCACTTCTGTTCCCGTGTGACTTCACCTTTTGTACCAATCTGCCATGAGGCACCTTGTTAAAGGTTTAACTGAAGTCCATATAGTTAACATCCACTGCCCTTCCGTACATCAAAGCTGCTGGAATGGGTGATTGACGTCAAATCAGATCCCCGCTCACACGAACAGTACATGTTCGGTAGCCCCAGGCTAGTACCCTGTCCAGCCTGGAGCACAGTGCTGGCCACACTAGATGAGAGTGAAAATCACAGCCGGGGAAGATGTAGAGTGAAAGCAACTCACTATAAAAAGTTAAGTAGAAAAAGACTTGCTTGCAGAAGATTTTCAACAATATGTGAAATGGAGAGATGAATGGGACCAATTGGAGAGATTCAAACACAAGAATAAGAATATTAAAATTAAGGTGCTGCCAGATCTTTTTTGCGAGGAGCAGCTTTGACAGAACGAGGTGCGGAGCGGACTTACAGCTGAGCGGTCAATTTCACTTTGACAGAACGAGGTGCGGAGCGGACTTACAGCTGAGCGGTCAATTTCAGTAAGTTACAAGTTAATCCCCTTTTGTTTCGGAGGACCAGGGGACTGCTGGGTAAGGGAAAACTATTTATTTGGGCAGTTTTAAAATCTTTTTCTTTTTGCGAGGAGCAGCTTTGACAGAACGAGGTGCGGAGCGGACTTACAGCTGAGCGGTCAATTTCAGTAAGTTACAAGTTAATCCCCTTTTGTTTCGGAGGACCAGGGGACTGCTGGGTAAGGGAAAACTATTTATTTGGGCAGTGGCAGTACCCGAGACACTACACGTGTAGTGTCTCCCACCCACCCTCCTCCTCTAACCAAAAAAAAAGGACTCTGGTGTGTTGATAAGGTAAGCTTTTTATTTAAAAAGTTCAGTCCGTCGGATTGCTAAACGAACAAGTTTTGACTTTTTTTTTTTCGTTTGGTTTTTCAGTAGATTTGTTGGGAATCTGGAATAGTGGGAATGGAGGTAAAGGCAGTTGTATGTTCCTCCTGCAGAATGTGGGAGGTAGGGGTCGCCAAGAGTGTCCCTGCTGACTGCATCTGCGGGAAGTGCACCCAACTCCAGCTCCTCGCAGACCGCGTTAGGGAACTGGAGCTGGAGCTGGATGAACTTCGGATCATTCGGGAGGTGGAGGGGATTATTGACAGGAGTTATAGGGAGGCAGTCACACCTCAGGTAAAAGAAGTAGGTAGATGGGTTACCGTCAGGGGAAGGAAAGGGAACCAGCAGGCAGTGCAGGGATCCCCTGTGGCCGTTTCCCTCAACAACAGGTATACCGTTTTGGATTCTGTTGGGGGGGGGCACTGACCAGGGGTAAGCAATGGGGTGCAGGTCTCTGGCACAGAGTCTGTCCCTGTTGCTCAGAAGGGAAAGGGGAAGAGGAGCAGAGCATTAGTCATTGGGGACTCCATAGTTAGGGGAACAGATAGGAGGTTTCGTGGGAACGAGAGAGACTCACAGCTGGTGTGTTGCCTCCCAGGTGCCAGGGTACGTGATGTCTCTGATCGTGTTTTTGGGATCCTTAAGGAGGAGGGGGAGCACCCCCAAGTCGTGGTCCACATAGGCACCATCGACATAGGTAGGAAGAGAGATGGGGATTTAAGGCAGAAATTCAGGGAGCTAGGGTGGAAGCTTAGAGCGAGAACAACCAGAGTTGTTATATCTGGGTTGTTGCCCGTGCCACGTGCTAGCGAAGAGAGGAATAGGGAGAGAGAGGAGTTGAACACGTGGCTGCAGGGATGGTGTAGGAGGGAGGGTTTTGGTTTCCTGGATAATTGGGGCTCTTTCTGGGGTAGGTGGGACCTCTACAAACAGGATGGTCTTCACCTGAACCAGAGGGGTACCAATATCCTGGGGGGGGGGGAGACTTGTTAGTGCTCTTTGGGGGGGTTTAAACTAAATCAGCAGGGGAATGGGAACCTAAATTGTAGTTCCAGTGTACAGGCTGTTGAGAGTAGTGAGGTAGGGGATAAGGTCACAGGGACGCAAGAGGGCACTGGCAAGCAAGAAGTTGGTTTAACGTGTGTCTACTTCAACGCCAGGAGCATCCGGAATAAGGTGGGTGAGCTTGCAGCATGGGTTGGTACCTGGGATCCTGATGTTGTGGCCATTTCAGAGACATGGGTAGTGTCAGAGAAATGGATGTTGCAGGTTCCGGGTTTTAGATGTTTCAGTAAGAACAGAGAAGAGG
Organism: Heterodontus francisci; assembly: GCF_036365525.1. NCBI lineage: Eukaryota > Metazoa > Chordata > Chondrichthyes > Heterodontiformes > Heterodontidae > Heterodontus > Heterodontus francisci. The sequence goes on from NC_090414.1 coordinate 9,264,964, forward strand.
GTAAAAGAGAGAGGGTGTAGCATTGTCAATCAAGGAAAGTATTACAGCGGCAGAAAGGACGTTTGAGGACTCGTCTACTGAGGTAGTATGGGCCGAGGATAGAAACAGGAGAGGAGAGGTCACCCTGTTGGGAGTTTTCCATAGACCTCCGAATAGTTCCAGAGATGTCGAGGAAAGGATAGCGAAGAAATATTGACTGGAAATACTATAGTTCGAGTACTTTAGATGGGTCTGTTTTTGTCCAGTGTGTGCAGGAGTGTTTTCTGACACAGTATGTGGACAGGCCAACCAGGGGCGATGCCACATTGGATTTGGTACTGGGTAATGAACCCGGCCAGGTGTTCGATTTAGATGTAGGTGAGCACTTTGGCGATAGTGATCACAATTCGGTTAGGTTTACCTAAGCGATGGGCAGGGACAGGTATATACCGCAGGGCAAGAATTATAGCTGGGGGAAAGGAAATTGTGACGCGATTAGGCAAGATTTAGGATGTGTAGGATGGGGAAGGAAAATGCAGAGGATGGGCACAAACGAAATGTGGAGCTTATTCAAGGAGCAGCCAATGCGTGTCCTTGATAAGTTTGTACCTGTCAGGCAGGGAGGAAGTTGTCGAGCGAGGGAGCCGCGGTTTACTCAAGAAGTTGAAGCGCTTGTCAAGAGGAAGAGGGCGGCTTATGTTAGGATGAGACGTGAAGGCTCAGTTAGGGCGCTTGAGAGTTACAAGCTAGACAGGAAGGATCTAAAGGGAGGTTGAAGAAGAGCAAGGAGAGGACACGAGAAGTCACTGGCGGATAGGATCAAAGAAAACCCTAAGGCTTTCTATAGGTATATCAGGAATAAAAGGATGATAAGAGTTAGAACAGGGCCAATCAAGGATAGTAGTGGGAAGTTGTGTGCGGAATCAGAGGAGATAGGGGAAGCGTTAAATGAATATTTTTCGTCAGTATTTAAAGTAGAGAAAGAAAATGTTGTCGAGGAGATTACTGAGATACAGCCTACTAGGCTAGATGGGATTGAGATTCACAAGGAGGAGGTGTTAACAATTTTGGAAAGAGTGAAAATAGATAAGTCCCCTGGGACAGATAGGATTTATCCTCGGATTCTCTGGGAAGCCAGGGAGGAGATTGCAGAGCCGTTGTTGTTGATCTTTATGTCGTCATTGTCGACAGGAGTAGTGCCGGAATACTGGAGGATAGCAAATGTTGTTCCCTTGTTCAAGAAGGGGAGTAGAGACAGCCCTGGTAATTATAGACCTGTGAGCCTTACTTCGGTTGTGGATAAAATGTTGGAAAAGGTTATAAGAGATAGGATTTACAATCATCTTGAAAAGAATAAGTTCATTTGCGATAGTCAGCACGGTTTTGTGAAAGGTAGGTCGTGCCTCACAAACCTTATTGAGTTTTTCGAGAAGGTGACCAAACAGGTGGATGAGGGTAAAGCCGTGGATGTGGTGTATATGGATTTCAGTAAGGCGTTTGATAAGGTTCCCCACGGTAGGCTATTGCAGAAAATACGGAAGTATGGGGTTGAAGGTGATTTAGAGCTTTGGATCAGAAATTGGCTTGCTGAAAGAAGACAGAGGGTGGTGGTTGATGGCAAATGTTCATCCTGGAGTTTAGTTGCTCGTGTTGTACCGCAAGGTTCTGTTTTGGGGCCACTGCTGTTTGTCATTTTTATAAATGACCTGGAAGAGGGTGCAGAAGGGTGGGTTAGTAAATTTGCGGATGACACGAAGGTCGGTGGAGTTGTGGATAGTGTCGAAGGGTATTGTAGGGTACAGAGGGACATAGATAGGCTGCAGAGCTGGGCTGAGAGATGGCAAATGGAGTTTAATGCGGAGAAGTGTGAGGTGATTCACTTTGGAAGGAGTAACAGCAATGCAGGGTACTGGGCTAATGGGAAGATTCTTGGTAGTGTAGATGAGCAGAGAGATCTTTGTGTCCAGGTACATAAATCCCTGAAAGTTACTACCCAGGTTAATAGGGCTGTTAAGAAGGCATATGGTGTGTTAGCTTTTATTAGTAGGGGGATCGAGTTTCGGAGCCACGAGGTCATGATGCAGCTGTACAAAACTCTGGTGAGGCCGCACCTTGAGTATTGCGTGCAGTTCTGGTCACCGCATTATAGGATGGATGTGGAAGCTTTGGAAAGGGTGCAGAGGAGATTTACTAGGATGTTGCCTGGTATGGAAGGAAGGTCTTACGAGGAAAGGCTGAGGGACTTGGGGTTGTTTTCGTTGGAGAGAAGGAGGAGGAGAGGTGACTTAGTCGAGACATACAAGATAATCAGAGGGTTAGATAGGGTGGATAGTGAGAGTCTTTTTCCTCGGATGATGATGGCAAACACGAGGGGACATAGCTTTAAGTTGAGGGGTGAAAGATATAGGACAAATGTCAGAGGTAGTTTCTTTACGCAGAGAGTAGTAGGGGCGTGGAACGCCCTGCCTGCAACAGTAGTAGACTCGCCAACTTTAAGGGCATTTAAGTGGTCATTGGAAAGACATATGGATGAAAATGGAATAGTGTAGGTCAGATATTCGGCGCAACATCGAGGGCCGAAGGGCCTGTACTGCGCTGTAATGTTCTAATTCTAATTCTAATTCTAAAGATCGGGAGCCAATGTACATCAGTGAGCGCAGGGTGATGGGTGATCTGGACTTGGTGCGAGTTAGGATGCTGGTAGCAGAGTTCTGGATCTCCTGTGGTTTATGGAGGTTTATAACTGGGAGGGTGACCAGGATAGAATTCGAATAGTCAAGTGTGGATTTAACAAAGGCACGGATGAGAGTTCATCTGGCAAATGTGCTGAGGCCGAGGTGGAGACGGGTGATATTACAGAGGTGGCAGTAGGCAGGGTTGATGATGGAGAGAACATGGAGATGAACTCATCTCTTGTTTAAATAGAACACAGAGGTTGCAAATAGTCTGTTGCCGCCTCAGATGGGATTGCAAACATTGGAAATGGAATAGAGTTTCTGACAGAGAATGAAGACAATGGCTGAAGTTAATCCCAAGGTTTACATGACAAGAACACTAAATCTGTGAAATATGGTTAATAGATACAATAGTTTGATACAGAGACTTAACAGGAACACCAACAATAGCGAGGATGGAATAGTAAATCGTTTGAATCAACGTCATTGCATAATAGATCCGACCATTTCATGTTCTCCAATAATAATCTGCAGTAACAAGGCCAATCCAATTGGAGAAACTCCTGCCCATTGTTGTAATATTCCCATCTATTGTTCTCAGATTCTGACCCATTGTTGTAATATTCCAATCTGTTGTTCTCAGATTCTGATCTATCCTCTCCATCTCTCTGCAGCCACGGACCCCTGTTAGGGCCGGGGTTGATGCTCTCACTGACACTATGTGATAACACATTGAAGGGAGTCCCTTATTAATAGAAGAGGGAAACCCTCCTGTTACACAATTAGGGTACATGGTGACTGACATTAATTACAGTCACGGATCAAACAGGTTCAGTTAATCCCTTTCAAACCTTCACTTTTTAGTGCCACAATATATTGGACCCGGTCTACATGGGATATATGAGGTTAGTTGAGGGAAGGAGTGGTGGAACTAGCAGAGGCACTGGTGAGAAGTTTCCAATCCTCCTTGGATATGAAAGTGTTATCAGAGGACTGCAGGGTTGTAAATGTTACACCCTGTTTGTAAAAGGAGACATCAGATGAACCCAGTAACTTCTGACCAGTCCGTCTAAAGTTGATGGTTGGAAATTTCTAGAGGCCGTAACCCAGTACAAAAATATATCTTTCTTGGATGACATGGGATAATAAATGACAAACAGCACGGATCGGTTAAGACAAAATCGCGCCTGATAATCTTGATCAAGTTCATTGATGACATAACTGAGTGTTGATGAGGATAGTGTGTTTCGTGTTATGTATATGGACTATCAAAAGGCCTGTGATCAAATAACATTTCATAGACTTGTTATGCAAAATGGAACACATGGATTAATGTGACAGTGACAGTGTGGATATGACACTGACTCAGAGACAGAAAGCAGAGAGAAGTGGTGAACAGACACTGTTCAGACAGATGGAGGGGAGTATAAAGGGCTGTTTCTCAGGGGACAGCATTAGAACCAGTGCTCTTCCTGGCATATTGACAGATATATAAATGACAGAGACGTTATGTATAAAACATTAATTTCAACTCTTGCAGATGACATGAAACTCATAACTAAGGGTGGGAAAAATGCAGACCACAAAATTATCCAACCTCACGGAACCTTTTTTTAAAATTTGTTTTGTACTCTAATCCAACACAAGTTTATTTGTCACTCTGTAATTCATGTGTGTGAGATTCTCGTGTGTATGTGTGCGTGAATGTGTAGCGTATATTTTTACGATTTTATTCAGATCCAGTTTAGATTGTTAAGTATAATAAATTTACCTCTTGTTTAAACTAGAGAAAACCTGTCTGATTGGTTCTTTCACGATCATAATAAAGGTAAAAGGTAAAATACTCACTGAGGTGGTCAGCACGTCCATTGTTAAAAAGGAATAAACCCCCTTGTGATCTAATAAAATATAGCACAAGAAGAGAGCCTGGGACCCCTCCTCACCTGGCTGTATCAAAAATGTGGAGGTTCCAGGGATTGTAATGCAATGACAAAGGAGAAATTAGTAGTGGTAAAAACAATTGATCCTGAGAATAAAAATTTAAAATTTCAATGCAGATGTTATTGTGATTTTCACTGCTGAATCACAAAAATGTCCACATTCGAAGACAGTACCTTCTGAAGCCAGATTATACGAATATATCAACATATGAATTACGAGCAGGAGTAGGACACTCGGCCATTCAATAAGATCATGACGAATCTGATTGTAACCTCGACTCCACATTCCTACCGACCCCCGATAACCATTCAACCCCTTGCGTATCAAGGATCTATCTAGCTCTGCCTTACAAATATTTAAAGACTTTGCTTTCACTGCCTTTTGAGGAAGAGAATTCCAAAGACTCACGACCCTCAGAGAAAAAATATTCTCCTTAACTCTGTTTGCAATGGGCGACCCCTTATTTTTAAATAGTGACCCTTATTTCTGGATACTCCCAGAACGGGAAACATCCTTTCCACATCCATCCTGTCAAGACCCCGCAGGATCATATATGTTTCAATCACTTCGCCTCTGACTCTTGTAAATTTCGGTGGATCGAAGTCTCAAATGGCTGTAACATAAATGTGGAGGTTCCAGAGATCGTAACCCAATGACAAACGAGCAATTGGACGTATCATAGTGTCACCGAGTTAAACAGCACAGAAACAGTCCCTTTGGCCCACTGTGTCTGTGTCGGCTATCAAGCCTATCCATTCTAATCCCATTTTACAGCACATCACCCATAACCTTGTATGCCATGGCGTTTCAAGTGCTCATCTAAATACTTCTTCAATGTTGTAAGTGTTCCTGCATCTACCACTCCTTCCGACAGTGTATTCCAGATTCCAACCACCCTCTGGGTGATTTCCTTTTCCTCAAATCCCCTCTAAACCTCGTGCCCCTTCCCTTATATCAACTCTCTGGGTTACTGACACCGCCACTATGGGAAAAACGTTTCTTCCTATCTACCCTATCAATGTCCCTCATTATTTTGTATACCTCAATCAGGTCCCCCCTCAGCCGTCTCTGCTCTAAGGAAAACAACCCTAGCCTATCCAGTCTCTCTTCACAGCTGAAATGCTCCAGCCCATGCAACATTCTGGTGAATCTCTTCTGCACCCTCTCTAGTGCAATCACATCCTTCTCGAGTGGTGGCCAGAACTGTGCACAGTAATCCAGCTGTGGCCTAACCAGCGTTTTATACAGCTCCGTCAAACATAGAACATAGAACATAGGACAGTACAGCACAGTATAGTCCCTTCGGCCTACGATGCTGTGCCGAACCTTTAACCTACTCTAAGATCAAACTAACTACCTACCCTTCATTCTACTATCATCCATGTACCTATCCAAGAGTCGCTTAAATGCACCTAATGTATCTGCTTCTACTACCACCGCTGGCAGCGAATTCCACACACCCACCACTCTCTGTGTAAAGAACCTACCTCTGACATCTCCCCGAAACCTTCCTCTAATCACCTTAAAATTATGCCCCTTGGTGATAGCCCTTTCCACCCTGGGAAAATGTCTCTGACTATCCACTCTATCTATGCCTCGCATCATCTTGTCCCACTCTATCACGTCACCTCTCACCCTTCTTCGCTCCAATGAGAAAAGCCCTAGCTCCCTCAATCTTTCTTCGTAGGACATGCCCTCCAGTCCAGGCAGCATCCTGGTAAATCTCCTGTGCACCCTCTCGAAAGCTTCCACATCCTTCCTATAACGAGGCGACCAGAACTGAACACAATATTCCAAGTGTGGTCGAACCAGGGCTTTATAGAGCTGCAGCATAACCTCGCGGCTCTTAACTCAATCCCCCTGTTAATGAAAGCCAACACACCATACGCCTTCTTAACAACCCTATCAACTTGGGTGGCAACGTTGAGCGATCGATGGACATGGACCCCAAGATCCCTCTGTTCCTCCACACTACCAAGAATCTTGTCTTTAATCCTATATTCTGCATTCAAATTCGACCTTCCAAAATGAATCACTGCACACTTTTCCAGGTTGAACTCCATCTGCCACTTCTCAGCCCAGCTCTGCATCCTGTCAATGTCCCGTTGCAACCTACAACAGCCTTCCACACTATCCACAACTCCAGCAACCTTCGTGTCATCGGCAAATTTGCTAACACAGCCTTCCACTTCCTCATCCAAGTCATTTCTAAAAATCACAAAGAGCAGAGGTCCCAGAACAGATCCTTGTGGAACATCACTGGTCACCGAGCTCCATGCTGAATACTTTCCATCGACTACCACCCTCTGACTTCTATGGGCCAGCCAATTTTGTATCCATACAGCCAACTTTCCCTGAATGCCATAGCCTCCTCACTCCTATATTCTATGCCTCAGCTAATAAAGGCAAGCATCTCATATGGGCGGCACAGTGGCGCAGTGGTTAGCACTGCAGCCTCACAGCTCCAGGGACCCAGGTTCAGTTCTGGGTACAGCCTGTGTGGAGTTTGCAAGTTCTCCCTGTGTCTGCGTGGGTTTTCTCCGGGTGCTCCGGTTTCCTCCCACAAGCCAAAAGACTTGCAGGTTGGTAGGTAAATTGGCCATTATAAATTGTCACTAGTATAACTAGGTGGTAGGGAAATATAGGGACAGGTGGGGATGTTTGGTAGGAATATGGGATTAGTGTAGGATTAGTATAAATGGGTGGTTGATGGTCGGCACAGACTCGGTGGGCCGAAGGGCCTGTTTCAGTGCTGTATCTCTAATCAAAAAAAAATCTAATCATGCCGTCCAAACCACCTGTGCTGCTGCCTTCGGTGATCTATGGACAAGTCCACCAATATCTCTTTGACCTTCTGTACTTCCCAGCGTGCGACCATCCATTGTATATTCCCTTGCATTGGCAGTCCTCCTAAAATGCATCACGTCACATTTCTCAGGATTAAATTCCATTTGCCGCTGCTCTGCCCATTTTACCAGCCCATGGAAATCGTCCTGTAATCTAAGCCTTTCCTCCTCACTATTTATGACACCACCAATTTTTGTGTCATCTGTGATCTTACTATCATATCTTCTACATTCACGTCTAAATTATAGATGTACACTACAAACAGCAATGATCCCAGTACCGATCCCCGTGGTACACCACTGGCCACAGCCTTCCAATCACAAAAACAACTCTCAACCATTACCCTCTGCCTCATGCTGGTAAGCCAATTTTGGATCCAATTTGCCAAATTGCGCTGGATCCCATGGGCTCCTACCTTAGAAACATAGAAAATCGGAGCAGGAACAGGCCATTCGGCCCTTCAAGCCTGCTCCGCCATTCATTATGATCATGGCTGATCATCCAACTCAGTAACCTTTTCCCGCTTTCCCCCCATATCATTTGATTCTTTTCGACCCAAGGACTATATCTGACTCCTTCTTGAAAGCATACAATGTCTTGGCCTCAACTGCTTTCTGTGGTAGCGAATTCCACTGGCTCACCACTCTCTGGGTGAAGAAATTTCTACTCATATCAGTCCTGAAAGGTTAACCCCTTATTCTTAGTCTATGACCCCTGGTTCTGGATTCTCCCACCATCAGGAGCATCCGTCCTGCATCTACCCTGTCAAGTCCTTTTAGAATTTTATAGATTTCTTTGAGATTCCCCCCTCACTCTTCTGAAATCCTGACCAACGCAGTCTCTCATCATCCGTCAGGCCCGCCATCCCAGGGATCAGTCTGGTAAAATTTCGCTGCACTCCCTCTTTGGCAAGAACATCCTTACTCAGATAAGGAGACCAAAACTGCGCACAATATTCCAGGTGTGGCCGCACCTGTACAATTGCAGCAAGACATGCCTGCTTCTGTACTCGAATTCTCTCGCTATGAAGGCCAACATACCATTTGCCTTTTTTACCACCTGTTGCACCTGAATGCTTACCTTTAGCGACTGGTGGACGGGAACACTCAGGTCTCGTTCCATATTCCCCTCTCTCAGTTTATAGCCGTGCACATAATAATCTGCCTTCCTGTTTTTGCTACCAAAGTGGATAACTTCACATTTATCCACATTAGACTGCATCTGCCATGCATTTGCCCACTCACTCAACTTCTCCAAGTCACCCTGAAGCCTCTCTGCATCCTCCTCACAACGCACCCTCCCACTCAGTTGTGTGTCATCTGCAAATTTGTACATATTACATCTCGTTCCCTCATCTAAACCATCAATATATATTGTGAATAGCTGGGGTCCCAGCACCAATCCCTGTGGTACCCAACTAGTTACAGTCTGTCATTCTGAAAAAGACACGTTTATTTCTACTCTTTGTTTCCTGCCTGACACCCAATTTTCTATCCATTGCAATACACTACCTCCAATCCCATGTGCTTTTATTTTGCATGCTACTCTCTTATGTGGGACTTTGTCGAAAGCCTTCTGAAAGTCCAAATAAACCACCACCACTGTCTCCCTCGCATCAACTCTCCTAGTAATATCCTCGAAGAATTCCAGTAGATTTGTCAAGCATGATTTCCCTTTTGTGAATCCATGCTGACTTTGTCCGATTCTAACACTGTTCTCAAAGTGCTCCACGATAAAATCTTTGAGAATAGACTCTAGAATTTTCCCCACTACCAACGTCAGGCTGACTGGTCTATAATTCCATGTTTTCTCTCCACCTCCCTTTTTAAAATAGTGGGGTTACATTATCTGTCCTCCAATCTGTAGGAACTGTTCAGAGTCTATAGAATCTTGAAAGATGACCACCAATTCATCCACTATTTCTAGGGCCACTTCCTTAAGTACTCTGGGACTTCTTAAATACTTCTCAACCCATCTCCCATGCGGGACCTTATCAAAAATCCTCATCTACACATCTGGTCACCTCCTCGAAAGACTCAATCAAATTTTGAGATATGATCTCCCTCTGATAATGCCTGACTATCCCTGATTAATCCCTGCATCTTCATGTGGAGATTAATCCTGTCTGTCAGATTTTTTCGCCAATAGTTTCCCTACCAATGATGTGAGACTCACTAGCCTGTAATTACATGATTTATCCCTGCTTTTTGAATAATGGTAACACATTCACTATTCGCCAGTCCTCTGGCACCTCTTCTGTGGCCAGAGAAGTGGTAAAACAATTGACTCTGAGAAAAAGAAATAATTTCATTGCAGAGCTTATTGTGGTTTTCACTGCTAGAACACTAAAATGTCCACATTCGAAGCCAGTACCTTCTGAAGACATAGCATATGAACATAAGAACATACGAATTAAGAGCAGGAGTAGGCCACTCGGCCCCGAGAGCCTACTCTGTCATTCAATAAGATCAGAGCTAATCTGACTGCAAACTCGACTCCACATACCCACCTACCCCCGATATCCTTTCACCCCATTTCTTATCAAGAATCTATCTACCTCTGCCTTAAAAAATATTGAAAGACCCTGCTTCCACTTCCTTTTGAGTAAGAGCGTTCCAAACACCCACGACTCTCTGAGAGAAAGCAATTCTCCTCTTCCCTCTTTTAAAAGGGCGACCCCCTATTGTTAAATAGTGACCCCGAATTCTAGATTCTCTCACAAGAGGAAACATCCTTTCCACATCCACCCTGTCAAGATCCCTCAGGATCATACATGTTTCAATCAAGTCACCTCATACTCTTCTATACTCCAGCGGATACAAGCCTAGGCTGTCCATTCTTTCTTCATAAGACAATCCACCCATTTCAGGTATTAGTCAAGTAAACCTTTCCTGAACTGATTCCAATGCATTTATATCCTTCCTTACATAAGGTGACCAATATTGTACACAGTCCTCCAGATGTGATCTCACCAATGCCCTGTATAGCTAAAGCATAATCTCCCTACTTTTGTATTCAGTTCCCCTCACAATCAATAACAGTTCATTAGCTTTCCGAAGGAATTGCTGTACCTGTATACTAGCCTTGCGCAATTCGTGCACTCGGACAACCAGATCCCTCTCCATCTCAGAGCTCTGCAATCTCTCATCTTTAAGATAATATGCTTCTTTTTTACTCTTTCTCTCAAAATGGATAATGTCCCACTTTCCCACATTGTACTCCATTTGCCAGGTCTTTGCCCACTCACTTAACCTATCTATATTCCTTTGTTGCCTCCTTATGGCCTCTTCACAACTTACTTCCCTATCTATCTTTGTGTCATCAGCAAATTTAGCAACCATACCTTCGGTCCCTTCATCCAAGTCATTTATATAAATTGTAAAAAGTTGAGGCCCCAGCACAGATCCCTGTGGCACACCACTCGTTACATCGTGCCGACCAGAAAATGACCCATTTTTGCCTACTTTGTTTCCTGTTAGCTAGCCAATCCTCTATCAGTGCCAGTATGTTACACCCTACACTATAATCTTTTATTTTCCACATTAACCTTTGATCTGGCACCTTATCAAATGCTTTCTGGAAATCTAAGGACAGGACATCCCCTTTCTCCACAGTGCATGTTACTTCTTCAAAGAACTCCAACAAATTGATTACACATGATTTCCCTTTCAGAAGACCATGCTGACTCTACCTGATTACTTTGATTTTTTTTCTAACAGTCTGCGATTACGTCTTTAATAATAACGTCTCACATTTCCCGCAAGAGGGATGTGAAGCTAACTGGCCTGCAGTTTCTGTCTCCCTCCCTTTTTGAATAACGAGTTACATTGGCAATAAAGGAGTTACATACCGAGTGAAGTAACTCGGGACAGGTTAAAAGCCCTCTGTTGAAAAGTTGAGTAATGTAGCTGGACAGTTAGGAATTACTCTCTATCCAAAAGCTAGGAAACCCGAAATCCTAAGACTTGTGGCCAACCATTTTTCACTTGAAGCTGAAGACTCAAACAGGATTAGAATCACTAACAGATAGAGTAATGTTAGCTAAGGTAAAACTAGAACAGAGGAGACTAGAATTAGAATTCCAGAGAGAGCGAGAAAGAGCAGAGTGAGTGTCAAGAAAGGGAAAAAATAAGAGTGTTCCAGAAGGAGAAGGGGGAAAGGGAGTTAAGGCAGCTCAAACAACTAGAGAAAGACCCAGTACACCCAGTGAAGACACATCTAGTGAGGGAGCTGCCCCTCGCTCAGGACCATGTGCTGATGTTGTCAGATGAAAATTCTTCAGATTATGAGATAACTAAAAATTCTATCCTGGGCGCATATGAGATAGTACCAGAGGTGTTCCAGCAAAAATTCCAAACCCTCTGAAAGCAGCATTACTAAACTGCCTCGAGTCTGAATGATTTAAGCAGCTTGGGAACATCGGAGCAGAAGTCGGCCATTCAGCCCATCAAGCCTGCTCTGCCATTCAATATGATAGTGGCTGACCATCCACTTCAATGCCATTTTCCCACATTATCCCCATATCCCTTTCTGTCAGTGGTACTTAGAAATCTGTCAATCTCTACTTTAAGCAGACTCAATCACTGAGCTTCCACAACTCTCTGGAGTAGAGAATTCCTAAAGTTCACAATCCTCTGAATAAACAAGTGTCTCCTCAGCTCAGTCCTAAGTGGCTTCCGTCTTATTTTGAATGTTTGACTGCTGATTCTAGTCTCCCCAACCTTGGGGAACCTATTAGCTGCATCTACCCTGTCTATCCCTTTTAATATTTTGTAGGTTTCAAAGAGATCCCCTCTCATTCTTCAAAGCTCTAGAGACTACACGACCAGTTTTCCCAATCTCTCTTCACAGGGCAGTCCTTCCATCCCAGGAACAAGTCTGATGAACCTTCCTTGCTCTCCCTCTATGGCAATAATATCCTTCCTAGGGCAAAGGGACCAAAACTGCACACAGTACTCCAGGTGCGGTCTAACCAAGGTTCCGTACAATTGAAGTAAGCCTTCACTACTTCTGTACTCAAATATTCTTGCAATAAAGGCGAACATACCATTAGCCCTCTTATTGCTTGCTGAACCTGCTTGTTTGTCTTTAGTGACTTATTGACGACGGTACTGTATACCCAGTAAAAGCACATAAGAACTTAGTTGAGACACAGGGCTAGTCAGACAACAATACACAGTGTTTTCAAACTTAGGGGGGCTTGGTGAAAGGAGGAAGAGCACACAAATGGCACAGAGAATTTCAAACAGTCCAGAAAAACAGACTGAAACAGAATGAGATGTTTCCAGACATTGCCTTGCACATACCAGATAAAGGAGTTGCTTTGGACACGAGATATGATTAGACTCACAGTAGACAATGGGAGATTGTGAGAAATGAAACTGCTGACCAGGCTCTTACTGAACCCAATATGGAATTGTCATTATGTCATTGTACCAGAACCCTATGAGTAATTAAGAGGGAAGGGTATTGGAAACAAGATTAAACCACTGACTGAAACTGGGAACGGTACTAGAACCCCGGGAAAGAACACTGGAGAAGACACCCTGAGTGTAGGTCTCAGGGATCAGAAGAGCAACCGCAAGTCTGAGACTGGTCACCTTGTGTCCTGATGGGTAATATAACGTGCAAGTCGGGAGAGCTTGTACTTTGATGATTTGCTGTGTGACTAAAACATTTATGTACTTCTGCCAGTCCGCTTTTGTGAATTATTTAAGAGTAAGTGCAGATTAGGCACAACATGATTAGCGATCCCAGATGGGACTTGCTTGCAATACAATTTATGGCTCTTTTAAATAGTCTCGCCAAGTTCAAACTAATTTAAGAATTCAATGGATTGCTGAACGGTTGAGTAATTATGGCCAAGCCAGGTTGGGAGTTGGGACTCCGAAAATAATTGAAGGGCAAGTGGCCCTCGTGGATAGGTTTTGCAGTTAAACAGTGCACGGGCCAGGGGTCTGTTTTAAGCCAATTCCAGACTCCAGCTGACAAGGTTGAATATAGTCTCGGTCAGACTGAGCGGGAAGCGGAGAGAGTGAAGGAACAGCTCACAAGAGTGGAACAGAAATGCTCTGACTTCCAGACCACATTGACGGTTCTGCTCTGTTCACAGAAGGTGCGGGTGTACCAGTCAGCGGATCATACCAAATGTCAGCAGGAGATAAGTAAAAAACAGTATCAACTCTCAGCACAATGAGATATAATAAATGCGTTTGCAGCTAGGGAGGATGATGACAATGATGACTTTTTCGGGCCGACTTGACAGATAAGGCCACTATGTGCCATGATGATGCTTACAGTCCTTGGGATGACCATCCTACCAACCCCCAATCGAGCCTTAGACCCCCACCCTGGCCTTATGTATGACCCATCATTAACGGGGCAGGGGAGGGGGAGGGGGTCAGAAGGCTCCATGACAAAATTTATGACAGAGTGATATAAAAAGACAATGATTTAGTCAAATTTGAAATGAGTAAAATCAAGTTACTGTGGCTTTTGATTCAAACGTGTGAATGTTGGAAGCTTCCACGAATATAATATTATAACAATATTAGGCAGGAACTGAAGAATTTAGATTGGGGGCGGCTGTTGGAGGGTAAATCAACATCTGACATGTGGGAGTCTTTCAAACGTCAGTTGATTCGAATCCAGGACCGACATATTCCAGTGAGGAAGAAGGATACGTTTGGCAAGTTTTGGGAACTTTGGATAACGAAGGATAGTGTGAGCCTAGTCAAAAAAGAAAAAAAGGAAGCATTTGTCAGGGCTATAAGACTGGGAACGGACGAAGCCCTTGAGGAATATAAAGAAAGTAGGAAGGAACATAAGCAAAGATTAAAGAGGGATAAAAGGGGTTATCAAAAATCATTGGCAAACAGGATTAAGGAGAATCCCAAGGCTTTTTATACGTATATAAAGAGCAAGAGGGTAACCAGGGAAAGGGTTGGCCCACTCAAGGACAGAGGAGGGATTCTAAGTGTGCAGCCAGATGAAATGGATGAGGTACTAAATGAGTACTTTGCATCAGTATTCACCAAAGAGAAGGACATGGTGGATGATGAGTCTAGAGAAGGGAGTGTAGATAGTCTGGGTCATGTCGTTATCAAAAAGGAGGAGGTCGGGCGTCTTGCAAAGCATTAAGGTAAATACGTCCCCAGGGCCTGATGGGATATAACGCAGAATACTGAGGGAGGCAAGGGACGAATTTGCTGGGGCCTTGACAGAAATCTTTGTATCCACATTGGCTACCGGCGAGGTCCCAAAGGACTGGGGAATAGCCAATGTTGTTCCTTTGTTTAAGAAGGGTAGCAAGGATAATCCAGGAAATTATAGGCCGGTGAGCCTTACCTCAGTGGTAGGGAAATTATTATAGAGGATTCTTCGGGGCAGGATTTATTCCCATTTGGAAACAAATGAACGTATTAGTAGCGAGAGGCAGCATGGTTTTGTGAAGGGGTAGTCGTGTCTCACTAACTTGATTGAGTTTTTTGAGGAAGTGACGAAGATGATTGAGAAAGGATGGGCAGTGTATGTTGTCTATATGGACTTCAGTAAAGCCTTTGACAAGGTCCCTCATGGCAGACTGGTGCAAAAGGTGAAGTCACACGGGATCAGAGGTGAGCTGCCATGATGGATACAGAACTGGCTAAGTCATTGAAGACAGAGGGTATTAGTGGAAGGGCGCTTTTCTGAATGGAGGGCTGTGAATAGTAGTGTTCCGCAGGGATCAGTGCTGGGACCTTTGCTGTTTGTAGTATATATAAATGATTTGGAGGAAAATGTAGCTGGTCTGATTAGTAAGTTTGTGGACGACACAAAGCTTGGTGGAGTTGTGGATAATGATGAGGATTGTCAGAGGATACAGCAGGATATGGATCGGTTGGAGACTTGGGCGGAGAAATGGCAGATGGAGTTTTATCCGGACTCTCGCTGGCACAAGAGTGTCAGTATTAATTTGTGCTTACATTCCCGGACAACTGTACGCCTGGATGTGTCTCTCCCAGGGATTACATGATAGTCCGTCAACTTTCCACCAGTGGTTGGCACAGGGGACAGGCACAGTCGTTTCTCCCGATCAGAATGTTGGATACAATATGTGGATGAGCTACTGCTCCAAACGGAGAGTAAGGAGTAGCAGCTAGAGCTACTGGAGGAGTTCCTTCGTCTCCTCTGGAAGGTCGGAGTGAAAGTTACACTTAAAAAGGCACAACTAATGAAAGAAAAGATTTCCTATTTGGGAATAGTGATAACACAGAGAAAGCACGATATAGAGCAGATGCGAGTACAGACAATCCTCAAACTCCACCTACCACAAGAGATTAAGCGTCTGAGATCAATTTTGGGCTTCGTTGGGTATTGCAGGGACCAAAGAACAAAGAACAAAGAAAATTACAGCACAGGAACAGGCCCTTCGGCCCTCCAAACTTGAGCCGATCCTGATCCTCTATCTAAACACGTCGCCTATTTTCTAAGGGTCTCTTTGCCTCCTGCCCATTCATGTATCTGTCTAGATACATCTAAAAAGACGCTATCATGTTCGCATCTTGCACCTCCGCTGGCAATGCGTTCCAAGCACCCACCACCCTCTGTGCAAAGAACTTTCCACGCATACCCCCCCTAAACATTTCCCCTCTCACTTTGAACTCGTGACCCCTATTGAATCCCGCACTCTGGGAAAAAGCTTCTTGCTATCCACCCTGTCTATACCTCTCATGATTTTGTACACCTCAATCAGGTCCCCCCTCAACCTCCGTCTTTCTAATGAAAATAATCCTAATCTACTCAACCTCTCTTCATAGCTAGCGCCCTCCATACCAGGCAACATCCTGGTGAACCTCCTCTGCACCCTCTCCAAAGCATCTACATCCTTTTGGTAATGTGCCGACCAGAACTGCACGCAGCATTCCAAATGTGGCCGAACCAAAGTCCTATACAACTGTAACCATATTGATTCCTGGTGTCAGTGTAAGTCAGCAGTTACAGAATTAAAACAGGTGCTGGCCATAGATCCGGTGTTACAGGTGCCGGACCCACCCCTACCCTTGGCCCTCGATGTCGCTACCACAGATACCACCTTATCAGCAGCATTGCTTCAGAAGAAACATGGCCGATTCTGCCTAGTTGAGTACGCATCTCACTTGTTAACGTCAGTAGAAAGGGCCTTCACAATGTGTGAAAAAGATTTGCCGGCCGTCTTCTGGGTGATTCAAAATTTTACTTATATTGTCAGCCTCAGCCCCGTTACTATCCTAACTGAACACACGCCCTTCCAGTCGTTACTGGATGGACGGTTGAAGGACGGTAATGTTATATTGTCAGTCTCAGCCCCGTTACTATCCTAACTGAACACACGCCCTTCCAGTTGTTACTGGATGGACGGTTGAAGGACGGTAATGTTATATTGTCAGTCTCAGCCCCGTTACTATCCTAACTGAACACACACCCTTCCAGTTGTTACTGGATGGACGAGTGAAGGACGGTAATGTTAGTCAGAATCGTATTGCTCGGTGGACCTTGTTGCAAGGTAGAGACATTTCAGTAAAAAAGGAAAATGCTTTGACATGCTTGGCAGTCAATTTAATCTACCAGGCTGCACCCCATGAGTGTCATGTTTTGACAGAAATGGCCCTCAAGGGACATTTTGTGTCAAAATCATTGCGGGGCGGGGATATCCAAAGGAAGAAAACAGAAATCAAACCAGCACTCAACATTTTTGTTAACGGTTCCTCTGCAGTGGAGGATGGGATTAGGCAGGCAAAGTGCGGATTACATGGACAGGATCATAATGGAAAACCTATTAAAGACATTGCCTTACAGTTACTGGCGAGGTTAAGTGTGCAGAATGCCGAACTAGCTGCAGTCACTTTGTGGTGACACAACCACACATGTTTCCCCCACTGGTTGATATAAATTCTGACAGTATGTACGTGTGTAACAGTTTGACCGAGTACCTACCTCTGTGGGAAGGGAGAGGTTTTGTCTCAGCAGATGGCCAACCTTTTCCATCTGTCCTATTACTACAGAGAATAGTAGATGGAGTGAGGAAAGGGAAAAGGATTACAGAAAATACTATGATATATCGACCTATGTTGTGAAAATTGGAAAGGAGATAATTGGGACAACTTTGTCTAAGTGTAGTCTGGAAAACCAGGTGGTCATATGTCCTCACCATATATATATATATATATATATATATATACATACATGCATATAAAACAGCAGAATAAAAATGTGGATTTAATACCACTGTAAATTGCACCATGGAAACTAGGAAGGCATTGCCAGGGTTAACCCATGTGGCCTATCAGGGAAAGGGGAGAAGGGGAGATATTGCTTAACCACCACAATGAAGGAGTACCAGTATGGACATAACCGGATTTGTCTGGTGAGCAACAGTACGTTTCTTTTCAACCCACAAATACCAACTAGAGTAGAGAAGGTGGAGTTGGCCGACATACATAAAAGGAAGACAGAAACGATAACTGTGACAGAAAGTATTAAGGACGACTTGATAAATTACCTTCGGGAATATGAATATATTATTCAGCCATTGCCTACACGTTTGGGTAAAGAGAGGCAGCAACTAGAAACCATTGTTGTAGTGTACGACAATCTGGAACAACAGTGGAAGATGATACAAGATGAGATTGATGAGAGAAACGATTCTACCTGGTGGGAGGACTTATGGAACTGGGGGTCAAACCCCTGGTTTAGAATTATCTCCCATGTCCTGATAGTTGTTTCGGGTATCATGGTGATATATGTGACATACTTAATTTGGAAACTTAAGAAATTGATTAAGGAATGTGAGAGGATGTATGGATGCAGGTTGGACAGCTACCTTCAAGGCAATCAGTATTCGAACTTGTTCTATAAAAAGATAAACAATTAATTATGTAACACGACGGTAGTTGCATAACTATTGGTACATACTTAAAATGAATTAATGAATGACAAATGTATTCGACAAATTAAATTGCTACTGTATTGTGATCACACTAGTGATTAATTATGTAACAATGATGCTTAAATTGTGCTTTCTTTAACACTGCTCTGTTTATGATATTGCATTAACAATGAAATTGTAATTGCACAAGTGTACTATCGAAGAGATGTGAGAGAGTGATCCCTTGGGTGTAGCGCTGCAGGATCAAAGGGGGGCGGGGGGTGGCTGTAGACTCAGTAAAAACACATAAGAACTTAGTTAAAACAAAGGGGATCGTCACACAACAATACACAACATTTTGAAACATGGAGGGGCTGGGTAGAATGGATCACAGCAAACAGATGGCAAGCAATTGTGGACAGTCCAGAAAAAAACAGGCTGAAACAAACGAGAGTTTCTACCAGATAGTATCTTTGCACAAACCAGATAAAGGAGTTGCTATGGACACGAGGTATGATTAGACTCACAGTAGACAATGGCTGAAACTGGTGACGGCACGAGAACCCCGGGGAAGAACACTCAAGAAAGTTCCCTGACTTAAGGACTCAGAGAACAGAAGGGCAGCTGCTATTCTGGGACTGATCACCTCGTGTCTTGACGAGTAGTATAACGTGCAAGGAGTGAGTGATTGTATCTGATGATCTAAAGTGTGAATAACCATTGATATACCTTCCACCAGTCTGCTTCAGTGAATTCTTTAAGAGTAAGTGCAGATTAGGCACAACAACGATCTGATCGCTCTATACAGGGACTTACCAGGAACATCAAAAGAAGCAACGCCAAGAGAGAAAATTACACGACTAGTAACAAAATTAGCAATGCTTCGTAGAGTTTACAGCCTGTATCAAAGACTCACCAGGAGTAACAACAACAGCAAAGAGGGATGAGAAAATGACAAGAACAGTAATATAGTTAAACACGGTTTGTAGAATTAATAGCTGGATAAAGAGTCTTAGAAGGAACACCAACAATAGCGAGGATGGGATCGTAAATATATTGAATAATCTGAAGAGTAAAATAGATACGATTGTCTAATGAGTACCAGTCATAATATGTGGAAAGAGCGTCAAATTGCCAGATGAAACTCCTGTCCATTTTTGTAACATTCCAACCTATTGTTCTCAGATTCTAATCTATCCTCTCCCTCTGTCTGGAGCTGTTGGTCCCTCTTAGTGCCAGGTTTGATGCTCCTGATGACACTATGTGATAATACATTGAAAGGAGTCCCTTATTAATAGAAGATGGAAACCCTCCAGTGAAGCAATTCGGGTCCGTGGAGACTGCCATTAATTCCAGTCACTGAACAAACAGGTTCAGTTAACCCCTTTCAGTCCGGCACTTTTTGTACCACAATAAAGTAGAACATTTATCTGGTCTGGATGGGATGTATGAGAGATGCTGAGGGAAGGAAAGGTGGGAATAGCGGAGGCACTGGACAGAATCTTTCAATCCTCCTTGGATATGGGAGTTGTGACAGAGGGCTGGAGAGTTGTAAATGTTACACCCTATTTGAAAAAGCGGAATGGAGTAAACAATGCATTTACTGACCAGTCAGTTTAACGTCACTGATGGGGAAATTTCATAACTCAGGACAAATATATTCATTACTTTGAAAAACATGGAATAATAAATGGACAGCAGTAGGAATATGGTAATGACAAAGCATGTCTGGCAAACCTCAACAACAACTTATATTTATATAGTGCTTTTAATGTTATAAAACATCCCAAGGTACTTCACAGGATCATTATGAAGCAAAGTATGACACTGAGACATAACAGGAGATATTAGGTCAGATGGCCAACAGCTTGAACAAAGAGATAGGTTTTAAGGAGTACCTGAAAGGAGGAAAGCGAGACGGAAAAGCGGTGACCGTAGCGTCGTGGTAATATTATCAAAATTGTAATCAGCTCAGGCTGATTCTCTGAGGACATGGGTTCAAACCTCACCGTGGCAACTGGTGCAATTTAAAATTCAATAAGTTATAAAATTCAATTACTGATACAAATCTGCATTTGAAAGCTATTCTCATCAATGTTGCCATGATGCTATCATTGATCATCGTTAAATAAAAACAGCCCGGCTTACTGATGTTCTGTAGCAATGGAAATCTGCCATCCTTATACGGTCTGGCCTCCATGTGACTCCAGACCCACAACAATGTGGCTGACTCTAAACTGACTTCTGAAATGTCCAGCAAGTCACTCAGTTATCAAGGGCAATTAGGGATGAGCAGCAAATGCTGGCCTTGTCAGTGACACCCACATCGCATGAAAGAATGAAAAAAGAAAACGGTGCAGTGAGGATATTCCAGAACTTTGGGCCGAGGCAGCTGAAAGCCCGGACGCCAGTGGTGCAGTGATTAAAATCAGGGCTGCACAAGAGGCTGAAATTAGAGGAGCACATATATCGCAGTGGGTTGTGGAGGTGGAGGAGATTACAGATATATGGGGGTGGGGTGGGGAAGAGGCCATGGCGGCATCTGAAAACGAGGATGAGAATTTTAAAATCAAGACATTGCTTGACTGGGAGCCAATGTCGGTCAGTGATAGATGAACGAGACTTGGTGTGAGCTAAGACATGGGCAGCAGAGTTTTGGATGATCTCAAGTTCACAGAGAGTAGAATGTTGGAGATCAGCCAGGAGTGAGTTGGAATAATCACCACCTAAATAAATTTAAAAAAAACGATAGCGATGTTTAAGAGACATCTTGACAAATATATGAATAGGAAGGGAATAGGGAGATATGTGCCCCGGAAGTGCAGAAGGTGTTAGTTTCGGCAGGCTTCAAGATCGGCGCAGGCTTGGAGGGCCGAATGGCCTGTTCCTGTGCTGCACTGTTTTTTGTTCTTTTGTTCTTTGAATGCATCAATGAGGTTTCAACAGTAGATGGGCTGAGAGAGGGGTGAAGTCGGGCAATGATACTGAGGTAGAAATAGACTGTTGTAATGATATCCTGAAAATGAGGTTCAAGCACATTTTGTGGTCAAATGTGACACCAATGTCGTAAACATACTGTCTGAATCTCAGACTGTTACCAGGGAGAGGGATGGGATCAAGAGCAAGGGAACAGAGTTGGCGTGGGGAGTGAAAACAATGTCTTCAGTCTTCCCAATATTTAATTGGAGGAAATTTCTACTCATCCAGTACTGGGTGTTGGATAAGCAGTCTGATAATTTAACAACAGTGGAGGAGTGAAGAGAGGTGGTGGTGAGGTAAACTTGATGGAGTTCTTAGATTAAACAATGGAGAGGGTTGATGAGGGTGATGTGATTGAAGTTATATATATGGACTTTCAAAAGTTGTTTGATCAAGTGACATTCAATAGATAGGTTAGGAAAACTGGACCCTATGGATTAAAGGGACAGTGACAGTGTGGATATAACGTTGACTAAGGAACAGTAAACAGAGAGAAGTGGTGAAAGGTTGTTGTTCAGACTCAATGGCAATATACAGTGGTGTTCAATAGGGCTCGGTATTAGGACCACTGCTCTTTTTGCTCTTGGAAAACACGAGGTATGTCGGGCAGAGACCCCTCCTCCTCGCTCTTTACAGAGTTTCCCCTCTCTGCAGCCTCTGCTCCATGTGTTGGTCATGTTACAGACACAGAGACACTGTAACAACAGTCCCCATACCTCGTCCAGAGTTGGGTCACCAAATCCTCTGTCGACCCTGAATGTCTGCAGCAGCTCACAACACAACCTCCGGAAAACATCCAGAGCACCTCGACTAACTTTACAATGGAAGAAGTAAGTTAAAAGCCCCTCAGCTGTTTGGTGGATGCCTCGTCATTTAAATAACACTGGAGGGGATTCTTCCTGCTGCTGAATGTATGTTCAGCTGAGAGTGACTAACACAGGCGGTCAGTGGACATGCAAAGACCAAGTTTTAAAGATGTACATCACAGCTGCTGGAGTGGGAGATTGAGACGACATTCAGTCCCTTCCTCACACGACAGACGCACGCATGTTACCACCACGCTAGCACCCCGGCCAGCCTGGGTGTCCTGCACAATGTGCTGGATGTGACCAGCAGTGCAGCTCACACTATTTTATGGATCAAAACTTCCACAGCACCAGTGGAGCTGGAGAGATGAAATGTGTGATCAGGGAGAGAGACAGCGGGAAAGAAACTCACTTTAAAAAGGGAATTAGAACAAGACTTGAAGATGAACAAGTGTCAGGAATATTGGTAATGGACAGTGGATTGGGATAATCAGAGGAATGAGGACATGGAGGGATTTGATCACATGAGTGAGAACATTAAAATTGAGGTGCTACTGGACCAAGAGCCAATGTAGGTCAATGAGCACAGGGATGTTGGGTGAACAAAATTTAATGTAAATTAGAAGATGACAGCAGAGGTTTGGATGATCAGAAGGTTACAGTGAGTTGGATGGTCTTCACCTGAACCAGAGGGGTACCAATATCCTGGGGGGGAGATTTGTTAGTGCTCTTCGGGGGGTTTAAACTAAATCAGCAGGGTTTTGGGAACCTAAATTGTAGTTCCAGTGTGCAGGATGTTGAGAGTAGTGAGGTAGGGGATAAGGTTACAGGGACGCAAGAGGGCACTGGCAAGCAAGAACTTGGTTTAAAGTGTGTCTACTTCAACGCCAGGAGCATCCGGAATAAGGTGGGTGAGCTTGCAGCATGGGTTGGTACCTGGGATCCTGATGTTGTGGCCATTTCAGAGACATGGGTAGAGCAGGGGCAGGAATGGATGTTGCAGGTTCCGGGATTTAGATGTTTCAGTAAGAACAGAGAAGAGGGTAAAAGAGGGGGGGGGGGTGTGGCATTGTTAATCAAGGAAAGTATTACAGCGGCAGAAAGGACGTTTGAGGACTCGTCTACTGAGGTAGTATGGGCAGAGGTTCGGAACAGGAGAGGAGAGGTCACCCTGTTGGGGGTTTTCTACAGACCTCCGAATAGTTCCAGAGATGTAGAGGAAAGGATAGCGAAGATGATTCTCGACAGGAGCGAGAGTAACAGGGTAGTGGTTATGGGGACTTTAACTTTCCAAATATTGACTGGAAATACTATAGTTCGAGTACTTTAGATGGGTCTGTTTTTGTCCAGTGTGTGCAGGAGGGTTTTCTGACACAGTATGTGGACAGGCCAACCAGGGGCGATGCCACATTGGATTTGGTACTGGGTAATGAACCCGGCCAGGTGTTCGATTTAGATGTAGGTGAGCACTTTGGCGATAGTAATCACAATTCGGTTAGGTTTACCTTAGCGATAGGCAGGGACAGGTATATACCGCAGGGCAAGAATTATAGCTGGGGGAAAGGAAATTATGACGCGATTAGGCAAGATTTAGGATGTGTAGGATGGGGAAGGAAACTGCAGGGGATGGGCACAAACGAAATGTGGAGCTTATTCAAGGAGCAGCTAATGCGTGTCCTTGATAAGTATGTACCTGTCAGGCAGGGAGGAAGTTGTCGAGCGAGGGAGCCGCGGTTTACTCAAGAAGTTGAAGCGCTTGACAAGAGGAAGAGGGCGGCTTATGTTAGGATGAGACGTGAAGGCTCAATTAGGGCGCTTGAGAGTTACAAGCTAGCCAGGAAGGATCTAAAGGGAGGGCTAAGAAGAGCAAGGAGAGGACACGAGAAGTCATTGGCGGATAGGATCAAAGAAAACCCTAAGGCTTTCTATAGGTATATCAGGAATAAAAGAATGATAAGAGTTAGAACAGGGCAAATCAAGGATAGTAGTGGGAAGTTGTGTGCGGAATCAGAGGAGATAGGGGAAGCGTTAAATGAATATTTTTCGTCAGTATTTACAGGAGAGAAAGAAAATGTTGCCGAGGAGATTACTGAGATACAGCCTACTAGGCTAGATGGGATTGAGATTCACAAGGAGGAGGTGTTAGCAATTTTGGAAAGAGTGAAAATAGATAAGTCCCCTGGGCCAGATGGGATTTATCCTAGGATTCTCTGGGAAGCCAGGGAGGAGATTGCAGAGCCGTTGTTGTTGATCTTTATGTCGTCATTGTCGACAGGAGTAGTGCCGGAAGACTGGAGGATAGCAAATGTTGTCCCCTTGTTCAAGAAGGGGAGTAGAGACAGCCCTGGTAATTATAGACCGGTGAGCCTTACTTCGGTTGTGGGTAAAATGTTGGAAAACGTTATAAGAGACAGGATTTATAAGCATCTTGAAAAGAATAAGTTCATTTGCGATAGTCAGCACGGTTTTGTGAAAGGTAGGTCGTGCCTCACAAACCTTATTGAGTTTTTCGAGAAGGTGACCAAACAGGTGGATGAGGGTAAAGCCGTGGATGTGGTGTATATGGATTTCAGTAAGGCGTTTGATAAGGTTCCCCACGGTAGGCTATTGCAGAAAATACGGAAGTATGGTGTTGAAGGTGATTTAGAGCTTTGGATCAGAAATTGGCTAGCTTAAAGAAGACAGAGGGTGGTGGTTGATGGCAAATGTTCATCCTGGAGTTTAGTTACTAGTGTTGTACCGCAAGGTTCTGTTTTGGGGCCACTGCTGTTTGTCATTTTTATAAATGACCTGGATGAGGGTGTAGAAGGGTGGGTTAGTGAATTTGCGGATGACACGAAGGTCGGTGGAGTTGTGGATAGTGTCGAAGGGTGTTGTAGTGTACAGAGGGACATAGATAGGCTGCAGAGCTGGGCTGAGAGATGGCAAATGGAGTTTAATGCGGAGAAGTGTGAGGTGATTCACTTTGGAAGGAGTAACAGCAATGCAGAGTACTGGGCTAATGGGAAGATTCTTGGTAGTGTAGATGAGCTGAGAGATCTTGGTGTCCAGGTACATAAATCCCTGAAAGTTGCTACCCAGGTTAATAGGGCTGTTAAGAAGGCATATGGTGTGTTAGCTTTTATTAGTAGGGGGATCGAGTTTCGGAGCCACGAGGTCATGATGCAGCTGTACAAAACTCTGGTGAGGCCGCACCTTGAGTATTGCGTGCAGTTCTGGTCACCGCATTATAGGAAGGATGTGGAAGCTTTGGAAAGGGTGCAGAGGAGATTTACTAGGATGTTGCCTGGTATGGAAGGAAGGTCTTACGAGGAAAGGCTGAGGGACTTGGGGTTGTTTTCGTTAGAGAGAAGGAGGAGGAGAGGTGACTTAATAGAGACATACAAGATAATCAGAGGGTTAGATAGGGTGGATAGTGAGAGTCTTTTTCCTCGGATGATGATGGCAAACACGAGGGGACATAGCTTTAAGTTGAGGGGTGAAAGATATAGGACAGATGTCAGAGGTAGTTTCTTTACGCAGAGAGTAGTAGGGGCGTGGAACGCCCTGCCTGCAACAGTGGTAGACTCGTCAACTTTAAGGGCATTTAAGTGGTCATTGGATAGACATATGGATGAAAATGGAATAGTGTAGGTCAGATGGTCGGCGCAACATCGAGGGCCGAAGGGCCTGTACTGCGCTGTAATGTTCTTCTAAAGAATGTGGGAGACCAGCCAGGAGTGTGTTAGAATAGTCAAGTCTAGATGTAACATAGACATGGATGAGGGTTTTAGCAGCAGATGAGCTGAGCTCTCTCTCTCTCTCCCTGTTTCTCTCTCTGACTCCCTCACTTGCTCTGTCCCACACTCAGAGTCTTATATTCTTCAATCCTGTCGCCTCTTACTTTTGTAAACTCCAGCTGATATAAGACGAGTCTGTCCAGCTTTTCAACATAAGACAACCCGCCCATTCCAGGTATTAGTCTAGTAAACCTTCTCTGAACTGCTTCCAACCCATTTACATCTTTTCTTAAATAAGGAGACCAATACTGTACACAGTACTCCAGATGAGGTCTCATCAATGACCTGTATAACTGAAATATAAACACCCTAATTTTGTGTCCTCGTCCGCTCGCAATAAATGATTATGTTCTATTAGCTTTCCTAATTACTTGCTGAACCTGCAGACTAACCTTATACAATTCATTCACCAGGATACACATAGCCCTCTGGATCTCAGAGTTCTGCAATCCATCACCATTCAGATAACATGCTTGGTTTTTAATATTCCTGCCAAAAGGGATTTGGAGACAGAGAGAGTTTACACTCGCTCAAACGTGTGTTTATCATCGCTAACAGCTGCGGGGCGGGGCGTGGGGGAATGGAATTTTAAGAGAGTTTTGAATAAGTAAAGCCAGAAATACAATGTCATTAGCATATGACAGGAAATAGTCAATTGAACTGGCAAACGTTCGAAATGTAACAGTCTTTGAGCAAGTGAAAGAGGGGACGGGGAAAGAAGAACAAGACGGAAGGACAGTGATGGGACGGAGAGGGGAGAGTTTAAATGACAGACTGTTACATTTCGAACGTTTTCCAGTTCTGACGAACGGTCACAGATCTGAAACGTTAACTCTGTTTGTCTCTACACAGATGCAACAGACCTGCTGAATATTTCTGGCACTTTCTGTTCTCATTTCAGAATTCCAGCAACGGCAGTATTTTGCTTTTATTTTAGTATTTATATCACTGTCACTTCTCTTCTTGGAATGCCAACCTTGAAGAAGTTCTGCTCTTCTCTTGCTGATCTTAGGGCCTCGGCAGCTGAAGGTACGGCCGCCAATGGTAGAGTAATTAAACTCGGGATGTTCAAGAGACCAGAATTATATGACGTCTCAGTGCTACAGTGGAAGCTCAGACTGAGGTCATGAGATCCATGCTTGCTTCCATGCAGGATAAGACTGCTGTCATCATGGCTGTCGATCTCAGTGTTCAAAGGGGTTTGCAGGCTCTCACAGCAGTCCAGCAATCTGTGATCCAGTAGATTACTAGGATTGCTGAGGTGTCGCCCCGTGGCAGTGACAGTGTCTCCGTGGAGCGGGAACCTGCTGTCCTCTCTCAGGATGACAGTATTTGTTCTCCCTTCACTGTCACTCCACCAGTGTCCTTGCTGTTATCCATCTGCCAGCCCAGGCTGCTGCTGTCCATGTCGAGGTGGTGCAGTCTGAATCCAAGCCCTCAAGGCCCAGAGCTGCTCGAGCACGTCCTGCAAGGCCATCTGCAGTCTCCCCCAGTGAAAGTCAGCAGCCTTCCACCAGCCATGCTGCAGTCACTGGGGAAACACTGTGTAGGAGCACGAGGCAAGTCGGGGGAACCCACAAGACAGGCACTAAGGGAATACACAAGTGTGAATAGTTCAGTTTTGTTTGTATAATTGGATGTGCTGTTGGATAAAGATGTTAATGAAAAGGTTTTTATTGGTGTTTTTCATTGCAGGATGGTGACCAAGGGGACATTGTGATGGGGCGTCTCAGATGGGTGTAATGGTGGAGAATGGGGGATCCATGGTGGGAAAGGGAAGTTGGCCTATGGGAAACAGAATATTAGGAGTGACTCTCCGACGGTCTTTCTGGGTCGAAGGCATCCAGGAAATATTCTCCCCCTCTCCTCCTCCTCCTCCTCCTGAAGTGTCCTCCGGATTCCTGGTGCCAATGCCTGTGTCCTCATGATGGTGATGATATGAAGGGTGCAGCAGAACACCATGAACTTGGACACCTGCTCCAGTGTGTACTGGAGGGCTCCCCCCGAGCGGTTCAGACATCGGAAGCATTGCTTCATCACACCGATGGTCTGTTCCACCATGTTCCTGGTGACTTCATTGTTCATGTTATACACATATTGATTGTGTGAGGTTGGTTGGCGGTGGGAGGTGGTTTGGGGGAGTAGAAACATGAGCTGTGTCTGGAGAGGGGGGGCGGGGTTTGTTTACATTTGTCTCCGAGGAGCCACATTCTGGTTCTGCATGGGGGCCCGATGTGTTGGGATCGGCTGACTGCTTCAGAATGAAGTTATTGTGGCTGCTGCCAGGATAGTAGACATTCACCAGCATCATGTACTGGGCATGCTCACACACCAACTGTACATTAATGGAGTGAGAGTTCTTTCAGTTCCAGTACGTCTCCCCGTTGACATGGGGACACCGTAGAGACACCTCGACCATCAGGAATGTGGCTATCCTGACAAAGCCAGGGGTCCCCTTATCCTGCTTCTCCCCACTGAGGGAGAAAATGATGTATTAACGTCACCCGACATAGATGACCTCTCTCACCTAGCGAATATATCAATGGACAAAACACAGTCCTCACAACTACAGGCCAGTTAGTCCAACATCAGTGGAGGGAAAAGTTTTAGAACAATAGTCAGGGATAAAACAGCAGGCAGCTTGAAAGGTTTGAGTTAATTCAGGATAGCCAGCATAGATTTGCAAAAGGAAAGTCATGCTTGACTAATCTAATTGCACTTTTGATGATGTAGGAGAGAAGGTTGATGAAGGGAATGTGATGGATGTTGTCTAGATTGGTTGGAAGAATGTGTTTGATAAAATACCCCAAAAAAGGTTAATTACCAACATTGAGTCAAATGGAATGGGAGGGTCAGTGTCCAATTGGATACAAACAAAGGTTTACACAGAGAAAACAGTGTGTCATAGTAAATGGCAGTTTTTCAGACTGGAAGATGTTTTACAGTGGAAGTTTCCCCAGGGTCAGTGCTCGGGCCACTGTTTAATTTTGCTGTGTATAAATGACTTGGATCTTGGAATACAGAGTAGAATTTCAAAATCCGCCTCTGATACCAAACTTGGAGCTGTGACCAACAGTGAGGATGTTCAGAACCACCTGTGACAGGACATAGATAGTGAGTAGAATGAGCAGACAAGTGGCAAATTAAAGTGTGAGACAAGTGTGAGGTGATGCATTTTGACAGAGAGGATAGGAAGGCAATACAATCTTAATAACACAGTTCTAAACAGTGTGCAGGAACAGAGAGACCAGTGGGTACATGTGTATCCATCCTTAAAGGTGGCTGGACATATTGAGAGATTGGATAGTAAAACAAATATAATCTTGGATTTCATAAAGAGAGGTATTGAGTTCAAAAGCAGAGAAGTTATGATGAGCGTTTAAAAATCCCTGGTTAGGTCTCAGCTGGACTAGTTTGTCCAATTCTGGTCACCACACTTCAGAAAGATTGTGAAGGTCCTTGAATGGTGCTGAAGAGATTTAACAGAATGGTTCCAGGGATGGAGGATTTTAGTTCCAAGGTTAGTTTACAAGATTATGACAGGTTTAGATAATTTAGACAATGATAAACTGTTCCCATTAACTGATGGAAGAAGGACTAGGGGCACGGATTGAAGGTTTTGGACAAGAGATGCAGGGGGAATATGAGGAAGAACATTTTTCTTTATGCAGCGGGTGTTAATGATCTGGAACTCACTGCCCACAAGTGTGTTGGAAGCAGAGACAATCAGTGATTTCAAATGAAAGCTGGTGAAAACCTGAAGGAAATGAATTTGCTACAGGGATTGAGCGGGGGAGTGGGACTGAATGGATTGCTCCATGGCGAGCCAGCATGAACATGATGGGATGAATGGCCTCCTTCTATGTCGTAAATGGCTCTATCAGTCTCTGTGACTCGATGTTGGATACTTCTCCTGCTCCTGCCTGGAACGATCCAGATACATAGAAGTTCAATGAAACTGTGACCTTAACAGCCACTGGCAGCTCCATCCTCACCCTGGTGTGAGGCTCCAGGTCGTGTTACAGGAGGTGACACAGCTCTGTGACCACCTGCTTATTGAATCAGAGTCATTTCACACACTGCTCCTGGGTTAGGTGTCGGTAGGAAATGTGCTCTTGGAAAACCCGAGGTGGGTAGGGCAGAGCCCCCTCCTCATCCCACTTTACAGAGCTTCCCCTCTCTGCAGCCTCTGCTCCATTTGTTACAGATCCAGAGACACTGTATCTACAGTCCCCACACCTTGTCCAAATTTGGGTCACCAAATCCTCTGTCCTCCCTGAATGTCTGCTGCAGCTCACAACACAACCTCCAGAAAACCATCCACAGCACCTCCACTAACTTTACAACAGCAGAATTAATTCAAAAACTCCTCACCTGTTTGTTGAATGCCTGGTCCTTTTTAAATAACACTAGAGGGGCTTCCTCGTGCTGCTGAATATCTGATCAGCTGAGAGTGACTAGCACAGGCGTTCCGTGGACAGTCCAAGTTTCAAAAACGTACATCACAGCTGCCGGTATGGCTGATAGATGCCATATTCAGACCCCTCCTCACGCTACCAGCACATGCTTGGTGAACGGGGGCAAGAGCCCTGTCCAGCATGGAACACCTAAAGTGACCAGCAGCTCAGCTCGTATTATTTTATGGATCCAAGCTTACATGGCGGTGGGCCCCGTGGCGCTGTGGAGCTGAAAATCATTGCCAGAGTAGATAAACAGAGAGAACGACCACAGGATCATAGGAATTAGGAGCAGAAGTAGGCCAGTCAGCCTGTCATGCCTGCTCCACCATCTAATAAGATCATGGCTAATCTGTTTGTGTTTCGAATTCCACACCCCCATCTACCCCCGATAAACTTGGATTCTGTTGCCTAAGAAAAATCTATCTACCTCCGCGTTAAAAATATACAATGACTCCCCCTCCACCACCTTCTCAGGCAGAGATTTCCAAAATCACACAATCATCTGAGGAAATAAAAAGTCTCCTCATCTCTGTCCTAAAAGGGCGACCCCTAATTTTCAAACAGTGCCTTTTCAAACAGTTATTTTTCAAAAGGGGAATTGAAGAAAAGACTTTCAGGCAAAATAGTTGTAGGAATATGGGAATGGAGAGGGGAATGGGATTAATTGGAGGGGTGAGGCCATGGAGAGATTCAAACACAATAATGAGAATATTAAAAGTAAGGTGCTGCCAGACCGGGAGGCAATGAAGATCAGTGAGCACAGGGGTGATGGGTGATCGGGATTTGGTGTGAGTTAGAATACAGGCAGCAGAGTTATGGATGGGCTGTGGTTTCTGGAGGTTTATAACTGGGAGGGTGACCAGAATAGAATTGTAATAGTCAAGTGTGTCTTCCACAAAGGCACAGATGAGTGTTTATGCAGCAGCTGGCTGAGGCAGAGGTGGAGACGTGTGTTAGTACAGAGGTGGTGGTAGGCAGGGTTGGTGAGAATATGGAGATGAACTCATCTCAGATTTAAGTAGAACACAGAGGTTGCAAACTGTCTGGTTCAGCCTCAGATATTTGGCAATGAGGAGTTCGTGGTTCACGGATAGTGGATGGAATTTCCAATGACAACTCCACTCTTCCAAAATTTAAATAGCAAGAACATTATTTCAGTGAAACAACTTTTACAGATCTCATAGCGGGAAATAGAGACTTACCAGGGACATCAACAGCAGCAAAGATGGGAAAGTAAATTACAGGCGCTCGAATGCACATAGCAATGGTTTATAGAGCTAATATCTGGAGACAGATATTTGCTAGGAATAACAACAGCAACAAGGAGCAGAGGAAATGACAAGAATGGGAAGGCAGTTCAATATGGTTTATAGAATTAATAGCTAGATACAGAGACTTACTAGGGACACCAATAATATCCAGGAAGTGGTAGTAAATGTATTGAATATTCCTCAGTACGTAATATATCAGACTGTTTAATGAGAACTGATCATAATCTGCAGAAAGAAAGTTAAACTCCCAGATGAAGCTCCTGCCCGTTGTTGTAACATTCCAATCTATTGTTCTCTGATTCTGATCTAACCTCTTCCTCTTTCCAAAACCGCTGATCCCTGTTAGTGCCGGGAGTGATGTGATACTCCCACTGACACTATGTGATAACACATTTAAAGGAGTCCTTTATTAATAGAAGCGGAAAATCTTCCAGTGACACAATTCGGGTCCATGCAGACTGACATTAATTTCAGTCACTGAACGAACAGGTTCAGTTAACCCCTTTCAATCCAGCACTTTTTGTATCACAATAAACTAGAACAATTACCTGGTCTCGATGGGAATTATGAGGGTTGGTGAGAGAAGGAATGGTGCAAATGGCAGAAGCATTGGACAGAATCTGTCGATTCTCTTTGGATATAGGAGTGATGAAAGAGCACTGGAGGGCTGCAAATTTTACACCTTTTTGGCACGAAGGAGAGATGGGGTAAACCATGTACTGTCCAGTCAATCTGACGTCAGTGCTGGGGAAAGTTCACAACCCAGGACAGAAATATTCGTTGCTTGGAAAAGCATAGCATAATAAATTTCAAGCTGCACGGATAAGCTAATGACAAATCATGTCTGGCAAAGTTTAACAAGAACTTATCCCATGGTACTTCACAGCAGCATCATGAAACAAAGTATAGCACTGAACCACAAAAGGAGATATTAGGTTAGGTGACCAACAGCTTGGTCAAAGAGGCAAGTTTTAAAGGAGCGTCTTAAAGAATAAAAGCGAGGTGGACAGATGGAGCTGTGTAGTGCGGGTATTCCAGAGCTTTGGGCCGAGACAACTGAAGGTGTGGCCACCAGTGGTGGAGTAAGTAAAATCAGGGATGCACAAGAGGCCAGAATTAGAGGAGCAGAGATATCCCGAACAACTGTAGGGCTGGAGGAGATTACAAAGTTAGTGAGGGGTGAGGCCATGGAGGGATTTGAAAACGTGTTGAGAATTTTAAAATCAAGACATTGTTTGACTGTGAGCTGATGTAGGTCAGTGACCTTGGAATGGGACTTGCTGTGAGTTAAGACACTGGCAGCAGAACTTTAGATGGCCACAGGTTTACAGATAGTAGAATGTGGGAGAATGAGTTGGAATAATTCAGTCTACAGGTAATGAAAGCATGAAGGAGAGCTTCAGCAGCAGATGAGTTGAGACAGGGGTGAAGTTGGGCGAAGTTATTGAGTTGGAAATAGGTGGTGATAGGGATGGCAATAATATAACGTTGGAAGCTCATTTTGTGGTCAACTGTCACAGAATCACATAATTGTTACAGGCCGCCATTCTGTCCATCGTGTCTGCATTGGCTGTCCAAAAGAGCAATTCATCTGGTGCCACTCCCCTGCCTTCTCCCTGTAACTCTGTACAATCTTCCTTTTCAGACAGCTATCCAATTTCTTCCTGAATAACTCAATTGAATCTACCTCCACCACACTCTCAGGCAGTGCATTCCAGACCTTAACCACTCACTGTGTGAAAAGGTTTTCCTCATGTCACTTCTGCATCTTTTACCAATTACTTGAATTCTTTGCCCTCTCGTTTTAGATCTTTTCAGGAGCGGGAACATTTGTTTCCCTATCCAGTCTGTCCAGACACCTCATAATTTTGAACACCTTTTATTAAAATCTCCTCTCAGCCTTCTCTTCTCCAAGGAAAATGTTCCCAATTCTCCAGTCTCTCTTCATAACTGATATTCTTCACCTCTGGAACCATTCTTGTGAATGTTTTTGTACACTCTCCAATGTCTTCACGTTACCTAAAGAGTGGTGCCCAGAACTAGACGGAATACTGCAACTGAGGCCGAGCTAGTGTCTCATACAAGTTCAAAATAACCTCTTTGCTTTTGTATTCCAAACTGCTGATAATAAACCGCAGGATACTGTCTGCTTTATTAACGACTCTCAACCTGTCCGGCCACCTCCAATGACCTATGCACATATACACCCAGATCCCTCTGCCCCTGCACACCCTTTAGCGTTGTACCATTTATTCTACATTGCCTCTCCATGTTCTTCCTACCGAAATGAATCACTTCACATTTCTCCACATTGAACTTCATCTGCCACCTGTCTGTCCATTCCACCAACTTGTCTATGTTCTTTTGATGTTCTACACTATCCTCCTCACAGTTCACAATGCTTCCAAGTTTTGCATCATCTGCTAACATTGAAATTGTGCCCTGTGCACCAAGGTCCATGTCATTAATATGTGTCAGGAAGAGAAACGATCCCAACACAGATCCCTGGGGAACACCACTACAAGCCTTAAATGAAAACAAAAAGTGATGGAAATACTCAGCAGGTCTGGAGGCATCTGTGGAGAGTGAAGCAGAGTTAACGCTTTAGGCCTGTGATCTGTCATCAGAATTGGCAAAGGTAGAAATGTAATAGGTTTTAAGCAAATAAAGCAGGGGTGGGGCAAAAGAGAAAAAAAGAAGTGTTGATAGGACAGAGGGCCAGAGAGATTAACTGACAAGGAGGTCATGGGGCAAAGGCAAAAAGAGTGTGCTCATGGTGCGGTGAATCACAAAGCGTCAGTGCAGAGAGGGTGTTAAATGACAAAATAATGAACAGCCCTCGCCAAAATCACTAACATAAAACAATCCAGTTTAAGGCCAGCACATGGCAAAAAAAGAATGGACAAAGCAAAATAATTAAAAGAGCCAGTCTTGTTCTGAAATTGAACTCAATGCTCAGTCTAGAAGTCTGTCGAGTGCCTAATTGGACAATGAGGTGCTGTTCCTCGAGCTGGCGTTGATGTTCACTGGAACACCGCTGCAGGCCAAAGGCAGATTGGGTGGCCGCTTTGTGGAACACCTCCGCTCAGTCCAAAAGCATGACACCGAGCTTCCAGTCGCTTGTTATTTCAACACCCTCCACCCAGCACTCCCGCTCTACTTTTCACATTTCTGACCTTGTATTTTCCCCAATACCTCAACTTTATTTGCTTAAAACCGATTACATTTCTACCCTTTGCCACTTCTGATAAAAGGTCTCAGACCTGGAACATTAACTGTGCTTCTCTCTTCACAGATGCTGCCTGACCTGCTGAACATTTCCTGCACTTTCTGTTTTAATTTCAGATTTCCAGCATCTGCGGTATTTTGTTTGATTCGACTACAAACCTTTCTCCAGTCGGAAAATCATCCATTAATCGCGAGTCTCTGTTTCCTGTCACTCAACCAATTTAGTTTCATGTTGCTACTGTACTTTTTAATCGATGAGCTACAACTTTGCTCACAAGTCTGTTGTGTGACACTTTATCAAATGCCTTTCGGAACTCCATTCACACCACATCAACAGCATTGCCCTCATCAACATTTCACCTCTTCAGAAACTCCAGCAAGTTAGTTAAACACCATTTCCC
This sequence comes from Heterodontus francisci, assembly GCF_036365525.1. NCBI lineage: Eukaryota > Metazoa > Chordata > Chondrichthyes > Heterodontiformes > Heterodontidae > Heterodontus > Heterodontus francisci. The sequence continues at coordinate 9,300,215 of NC_090414.1, forward strand.
TTAACAAATCCGTGCTGGTCTTCCATAATTATCCCACATTTGTCCGTGTGCCTATTAATTTTGTACCAAATTTGAGACCGAGCTTTCAAACAGACTGCCTCAATCTCAGACTGTTACCATGGAGAGGGATGGAATCAATAGCAAGGGAAGAGAGTTGGAGTGGTGAGTGAAAACAATGACTTCTGTCTTCCCAATATTTAATTGGAGGAAATTCCTGCTTATCCAGCACTGGATGTCGGATAAGCAGTCTGATAATTTCACAACAGTGGAGGAGTGGAGAAAGGTGGTGGTGATGTAAACTTGATGGAGTTATTTGATAAAACAATAGAGAGGGTTGATGAGGGTGGTGTGATTGAAGTTATATATATGGACTTTCAAAAGTTGTTTGATCAAGTAACATTCAATAGACAGGTTAGGAAAACTGATGCCTATGGTTTAAAGGGACCGTGACTGTGTGGATATAACATTGATTAAGGAAAGGTAAACAGAGAGAAGTGGTGAAAGTTTGTTGTTCAGACTCGATGTGAGTATACAGTGGTGTTCCACAGGGCTCAGTATTAGGACCACTGCTCTTTGTGGTCTTGGAAAACACGAGGTATGTAGGGCAGAGTCCCCTCCTCCTCCCACTTTACAGAGCTTCCCCTCTCTGTAGCCTCTGCTCCATTTGTTTGTCATGTTACAGACGCAGAGACACTGTAACTGCAGTCCCCATACCTCGTCCAGAGTTGGGTTATCAAATCCTGTGTCGTCCCTGAATGTCTGCAGCAGATGGCAACACAACCTCCAGAAAACCGTCCACAGCACCTCCACTAACTTTACAATAGCAGAAGGAAGTCTAAAGCCCTTCACCGGTGGGTTGACTGCCTAGACCTTTTAAATAGCATTAGATGAGTTTCCTCGTGCAGCTTAATGTATGTTCAGCTGAGAGTGACTTACACAGGCGGTCAGTTAATATGCACAGTCCAAGTTTCAAAGACGTACATCAAAGCTGCAGGAATAGAAGTTTGATGTGACATTCCACAACTCCTCATGCTACTCGTACACGCAATATACCACCGCGCACAGCACGAAGCAGTGTGCAGGCCACACCAGAAGTGACTTCTAGCTCATCTCACACCCTTTTGTGGATCCAGGCTTCCATCGTGTGGGCAACAGTGGTGCTATAGAGCCGAAAATCACCACCAGGGAGAGATAGAGAGGGACGGAAATTGACTCCAAAGGTGGACCTGGAAAAAGATTTCAAGACAAAGGTTTATCTGTAATATAGAAATGAAGAGGGGAATTTGACTAATTGGAGGGGTGAGGCCATGGAGGGATTCTAACACAAGAATGAGAATATTAAAATTAAGGTGCTGCCAGACTGGGAGCCAATGTAGATCGGTGAGCACAGGGGTGATATGTGATCGGGATTTGTTGTGAGTTAGGAAGCAGGCAGCAGAGTTATGGATGGGCTGTGATTTATGGGGGGTTTATAACTGGGAGGATGACCAGGATAGAATTGCAATAGTCAAGTGTGGATTTAGCAAAGGCACAGATGAGGGTTTATGCAGCAGATGGGCTGAGGCAGAGGAGGAGATGGGTAATATTACAGAGGTGGTAATAGGCAGGGTTTGTGATGCAGAGAATATGGAGATGAACACAGCTCCGGTTTAAATAGAACACAGAGGTTGCAAACAGTCTGGTTCAGCCTCAAACATTGGACTTGGAGTATGTCGTTCACAGATAGGCGACAGAATTTCTTATGGAGACCAATAACACTAGTTTCGTGCTCCAGAGAAAAAAAAACAAAATTACTTGAACAGTATTTCAGTAAATCAGGGTTTACAGATCTTATATGTGGAAATAAAGACTTACCAGGGCAGTACAGCAGGAAAGATGAGAATAAATTACAAGAACGAGAATACCATGAGCAATGGTTGCAGTGCTAATAGCTGGAGACAGAGATTCACCAGGAATAACAACAGCAGTAAGGAGGGCAGAGTAAATTCTAGTAACAGTAATGCAGTTAAAAATGGCTTGTAAAATTAATAGCTGTATTGACAAACTTACCAGGGACACCAACAATAGCAAGAATGGGATAGTAAATGTGTTGTATAATCAACAGTGCGTAAAAGGTCCACGTTGTGAAAGACAGCGAATCATACGTAGAAAGCATGTAAAGAGGCCATGATAATCCTCTGCTCACTGTTGTGACATTCCAATCCACTGTTCTCAGATTCTGACCCATTGTTGTAACATTCCAAGCTATTGTTCTCAGGTTCTGATCGATCCTTTCCCTCGCTCTGGAGCTGCTGATGCCTGTAAGTGGTGAAGCTGATAATCACAAGCACAATGGTATTAAACCTTGAAAGGAGTCCCTTATCAATAGAAGGTGGAAAACCTCCAGTGACACAATTAGGGTCCATGGAGACTGTCATTAACTACAGTCACTGAACAAACAGGTTCTGTTAACCACTTTCCATCCAACACTTTTTGTACCTCAAAAAAGTAGAACATTTACCCGATCTGTATGCGATGCACGAGGGTTACTGAGGAAAGGAAATGTGGAAGTAGCAGAGGCACTGGACAGAATCTTCCAACCCTCCTTCGATATGGGAGTGATAACAGAGGACTGGAGGGTTGTACATGTTGCACCCTGTTTAAAAAAGGACAGATGAGGTAAAACCTGTATTTACTGACCAGTCAATGTAATGTCGCTGGTTGGAAATTTCTAAAGGTCACAACCAGGAGATAAGTATGCCCTGCTCAAAAAGGGATAATAATTGAGAAGCAGCACGCAAATGCGATTTCCAAATCATATCTGGCAAACTTCAACAACAACAACTTATTTTATATAGTGCCTTTAATGTAATAAAGCATCCCAAGATGCTTCATTATAAAACAAAACATGATACCGAGAGATATACGAAATTATTAGGTCAGAGGGCAAAAAGCGTGGTCAAAGAGGTAGGTTTTAATGGGTGCATTAAAGAAGGTAAGCGTGGTGGAGAGATGGAGAGATGGAGAGGTGGAGAGGTGTAAGGAGGGCATTCCAGTGCTTGGGGCCTTGGCAATTGAAGGTGTGGCCAACAAAGGTGAAACAGTTAATATCAGGGAGGCAGAAGAGGCATGAATTAGAGGAGTACAGATATATTGAAGGGTTGGAGGATATTACAGATTCAGGCCAGGGGCGACGTCATGGAGGGAAAACAAGGTGGAGAATTTAAACAAAGACATTGCTTGATCAGGAGTCAATGTCGGTCAGTGATATATGAACAAGACTTTGTGCGAGTTAGGAAATGGGCAGCAACGTTCTGGGGGACTTCAAGTTTACAGAGAGTAACAGGTGGGAGACCAGACAGGAGTGAACCGGAATAGTCATGCCTAGGGGTAATGAAGGCATGAATGAGTTTCAGCAGCAGATGGGCTGAGACAGGGGTGAAGTCGAGTGTTGTTACTGAGGTGGAAGTAGGCGATTGTAATGATAGCATGAGAATTATGTTAGAAGCTCATTTTGTGGTCAAATGTGACACCAAAGTTGTAAACAGACTTTCTGAATCTCAGACTGTTACCAGGGTGGGATCAATAGCAGGAGAACAGAGTTGGAGTGGGGAATGAAAACAATAACTTCCGTCTTCCCAATATTCAATTGGAGGAAATTTCTGCTCATCCAGTACTGGGTGTCGGATAAGCAGTCTGATAATTTAACAACAGTGGAGGAGTGGAGAGAGGTGGTGGTGAGGTAAACTTGATGGAGTTATTTGATAAAACAATGGAGAGGGTTGATGAGGGTGGTGTGATTGAAGTTATATAAATGGAATTTCAAAGGGAGTTTGATCAAGTGACATTCAATAGACAGGTTAGGAAAACTGAACCCTATGGATTAAAGGGACAGTGACAGTGTGGATATAACATTGACTAAGGAACAGTAAACAGAGAGAAGTGGTGAAACGTTCTTGTTCAGACTCGATGGGAGTTTACAGTGGCGATCCCCAGGCACCGATATTTGGACAACAGCTCTTTTTGCTATTGGAAAACCCAGGTGGGTAGGGCAGAGCCTCCTCCTCCGCCCTCTTTACAGAGCTTCCCCTCTCTGCAGCCTCCACTCCATTTGTTGGTCCTGTTACAGACCCAGAGACACTGTAACTCGAGTCCCCTTACCTCGTCCAGAGTTGGGTCACCAAATCCTCTGTCCTCCCTGAATGTCTGCAGCAGGTCACAACACAACCTCCAGAAAAACATCCAGAGCACCTCCACTAACTTTGAAATAGCAGAGGTAAGTCAAAAGCCCCTCACCTCTAAGTTGGATGTCTGGTCCTTTTAAATACATGAGAGAGGGTTCCTCGTGCTGATGAATGTATATTCAGCTGAGAGAGACTAACACGGGCGGTTAGTGGTCATGCAAAGACCAAGTTTCAAAGACCTACATTAAAGCTGCCGGAATGGTTGATTGACACCATATTCAGACCCCTCTTCATGCAACAGACACACACACGTTACACCCACGCGAGCACCCTGGCCAGCCTGGGTGTCCTGTACAATGTGCTGGATGTGACCGGCAGTGCAGCTCACACAATTTTATGGAACCAAATTTCCACAGCACCAGTGGAGCTGGAGAGATGAAATGTGTAGTCAAGGATAGAGACAGTGGGAAAGAAACCCACCTTTCAAAATGGAATTAGCAAAATACTTTAAGATGAACAAGTTTCAGGAATATTGGTAATGGACAGGGGATTGGGATAATCTGAAGGACGAGGACATGGGGGGATTTGTTCTCATGGTTGGAATATTAAAATTGAGGTGTTACTAGACCAAGAGCCAATGTAGGTCCGTGAGCACAGGGATCTTGGGTGAACAGAATTTGGTGTAAATTAGAAGATGGCAGCAAAGTTTTGGATGACCACAAGGTTACAGAGAGTAGAATGTGGGAGACAAGCCAGCAGTGTGTTAGAATAGTCAAGTCTCGAGGTAACAAAGGCATGGACGAGGTTTTCAGCAGCCGATGAGCTCAGCTCTCTCTTTCTCTCTTTCTCTATCTCTCCCTCTCTCTCTCTCTGTCTGTCGCCCTCACTTGCTCTATCCAACGCTCAGCACCTTAAATGTTTCTATCAATTCGCCCCTTACTCTTCTAAACTACAGCTGATATAAGCCTAACCTGTCCAGCATTTCCTCATAAGACAGTCCACTCATATTAGTCTAATAAACCTTCTCTGAACTGCTTACAACGCATTTACATGCTTACTTAAATAAGGAGACCAGTACTGTACACAGAATTCCAGATATTGTCTAACCAATGCCCTCCCTACCTTTGTATTCAATTCCGCTCACAATAAATGATAACATTATATAAGTTTTCCTAATAACTTGCTGAACCTGCATACTAATCATATGCACCAGGACACCCAGATACTCCTGCACCTCAGAGTTCTGCAATCCCTCACCATTCAGATAATATGCTTAGTTTAATGTCATTATTACTACCAATATGGACAATTTCACATTTCCCCACATTATACTCCATTTCCCAGATCTTTGCCTTCTCACTCAATCTATCTATGTCCCTTTGTAGCCTCCTTATGTCCTCTTCAGAACTTTGTTTCATCAACAGATTTAGCAACCACACCTTCGGTCCTTTCATCTAATTCATTTAAATAAACTGTAAAAAGTTGCAGCCCCAGCACTGATCCCTATGGCACACCACTCGTGACATCCTGCCAATCAGAAAATTATCCATTTATGCCTGCTCTCTGTTTCCTGTTAGCTAACCAAACGTCTATCGATGCCAATATGTTACCCCCTACACCATGAGCTTTTATTTGTCGCAATGACCTTTGATGTGGCACCTGATCAAATGCCTTCTGGTAATCTATGTACAGTACATCCACCAGTTCCGCTTTACCCACAGCACATGTTACTTCTTCGAAGAACTCCAGTTAATTGATTAAACATAATTTCCCTTTCACAAAACCATGTTGACTCTGCCTGATCACCTTAAACTTTTCTATGCGCCCTGCTATAACATCTTTAATAATAGCTTCTTTAAAACTAATCCACAGCCAGAAAGCCTTTCTCATCCATCACAGATCGTTTCTCTACTGTGTTTATTCTGATTTTGTGCTGTATTTGAACCGTCGCTCCTCAATAAACTGCTTGTGACCCTTTGACCTCCTTTTGGGTAATCCCTGACCCTAGATCAGACCTTACAGTGGTTTAGGAGAGGGAACACAGAGATCGGGATGATGGGCTTGGTTTACTTGGTTGGTGAGAAATAGTAAACTCAGTTGAGTGATGAATGAGTCGGGGATTTGGCAACAAAAAGAGTTTACACTCAATCAAACGTGTGTGTTCATCAGTAAGAGCGAGGGCTGGGGGAAGGACTTTCAGAGAGTTTTGAATAAATAAAGCCAGAAATACAATCTCACTAGCATATCACAGGAAATAGCCAAATTGATAACCTGGTAGAGAAGAAAAACAGGCACACCTGGGGAGACGGACATCCTAAGGATTTTCGAGGTGTATGATTGGAATTAAAATTTCATTCTCAATGGAATATTTGAGGATGTCCAGAAATGCAAATTTAAGCTTAAAAAAGGGCTGAGATAAGTTGGTCAAAGGGGCACATCTGTGTACCTGAACAGAAAGTGCCGAAAATACTCAGTGGGTCTGGCAGCATCGGTGTGGACAGAAACAGAGTTAAGGTTTCAGATCTGTGACCCTTCATCAGAACTGGTAAAGGTTAGAAATGTTAATGTACACGCTGGCTATGTTGAGACCATGGACCTCCTGATTTCCATTCCACCCGCAAACCCGCACCCCAACCCTCCCTTTCAAATTTTCTACTTTCCAATGATAACACAAAACTGCCAGCTTCTCTGTCGCAGCAGCTTCAGAAAGAGAGTAGCAGCAGAGCACTGATGGTGAAGCCATCACTTGGCCTGATACTCACAGTCACCAGATCAAATACTTACACCGCATGTACCTTAGAGGCTGGGATACAGTAGGAATCTGCACGTGGTGAGTCACTGAGCACGAGTGAGCTGCAGCCAAGCCAGGGGGAAAGGATAGTTCATGTGTCAGCTCACCGGAGGGCGAGGTCACAAACGAGTTATAATACACAGGACTCAGATGTGAACATTGCTGGGGCTGCTGCCCATGTCGAGGTGGTGCAGTCCGATTCTGAGTTTTCAAGTCACAGAGATGCTCGAGGGCGTCCTGAAAGGCCATCTGCAGTCAACCCCAGTGAAAGTCAGCAGCTTTCCACGAGCCATGCTGCAGCCGCTGGGGAAACACTGTGTATGAGCAGTAGGCAGGTTGAGGGAACCCACAAGACAGAGACTAAGGGAATACTCAAGGGTGATTTTTTTCAGTTTTGCTTGTATAATTGGATGTGTTGTTGGATAACGATGTTAATGAAAAGGTTTTTGATGGTGATTTTTTATTGCAGGATGGTGACCAAGGGGACACAGTGATGGGACGTCTCAGATGGGTGTAATGGTGGAGAATGGGGGATCCTTGGTGGGAAACGGAAGTTGTCCTATGGGAACCAGAATCTTATCAGGGACACTCCTACAGCCTGTCTAGGTTGAAAGCATCCAGGAAATATCCCCCTGCCTCCTCCTCCTCCTCCTGAGGTAGCCTCTGGATTCCTGGTACCAATGCGTGTGTCCTCATGATGGTGATGATATGAAGAACACTTCATATCAGCAGAACACCATGAACTTGGACACCTGCTCCTGTGTGTACTGAAGGGCTCCCCCCGAGCGGTTCAGACATTGGAAGCATCTGGTGGTTTTGTGTGGGGGAGGGGGTGTCTAAAGTTCAGAGGTCATGAGCCACATTCTGGTTCTGCATGGAGGCCTGAAGTGTTGGGGACGGCTGAGGGCTTCAGAATAAAGGTATGGTGGCTGCTGTCATGATAGTGGATATTCACCAACATGATGTACTGGGCATCCTCACACGCGAACTGTACATTAATGGAGTGAGAGTTCTTTCAGATCCTGTACCTCTCGTTGTTGCCATGGGGACCCCGCAGAGCCACCTGCACCATCAAGAAACCCGCTATCCTGACAAAGCCACGGAATCTCTCATCCTGCTTCTCCCTGCTGAGGGAGGAAATTATATATTCATCTCACCCGACATAGATGGCCTCTGTCACACAACAGATACATCAATGGACAGCATAGAGAGAGATAATGGATACGTCACCAGCTCTTGTCTGGAAAGATCCAGATAAGAACATAATAACATAAGAACTAGGAGCAGGGGTAGGCAATTCAGGCCCTCGAGCCTGCTTCGCCATTCAATATGATTATGGCTGATCTCATCTCTGCCTCAACTCCACTTTCCTGCACGTTCTCCATAACCCTTCAACCCATTACTAATTAAAAATCTGTCTATCTCCTCCTTAAATTTACTCAATGGCCCAGCATCCACCGCAATATGGGTTAGTGAATTTCACAGACTCACGACCCTTTGAGAGAAGAAATTTCTCTTCATCTCTGTTTTAAATCTACTCCCCCTTATCCTAAAACTATGACCTCTCATTCTAGATTGCCCCACAAGAGCAAACATCTTCTCTCTGTCCACTTTGTCAATCTCCTTAATCAGCTGATATCCCTCAGTTAGATCGACTCTCATTCTTCCAAACTCTAGAGAATAAAGGCATAAAGAGCTCAATCTCTCTTCATAAGACAAACCCCTCATCCCTGGAATCAATCTAGCGACCCTCCTCTGAACTGCCTCCAATGCAACGACATCCATCCTCAAGTAAGGAGAGTAAAACGGTACGCAATACTCCAGGTGCGGTCTCATTAATGCCTTGTACAGTTGCAGCATCACTTTCCTACTTTTATATCCTATACCTTCAGCAAGAAATGCCAAAATTCCATTTTATTTCCTTATCACCTGCTGTACCTGCAAACTAGATTTCTGTGATTCCTGCACGAGGACACCCAAATCCTTCTGCACAGAAGCACTCTGAATTTTCTCTCTATTTAGATAATAATTTGCCTTTCTATTCTTCCGACCAAAATGGATAAACTCACACTTATCCACGTTAAACCCCATCTGCAAAATTTTGGATCATTCACCTAACCTATCCATATCAATTTGTACATTTCTTATTTATTTATTGCGACTTACTATCCCACCTATTTTAGTGTCACCTGCAAATTTGGCTATAGTACCTTCTCTCCCTGCATCCAAGTCATTAACATATATTGTAAATAGTTGGGGCCCAAGGACCAAACCCTGTGGTACTCCAGTAGTTACATCTTGCCAACCATAAAAAGACCCATTTATCCCAACTCTCTGTTTTCTGTTTGTTAGCCAATCCTCTATCCAAGTTAATAAATTGCCCCTAACCCCATGTGATCTTATCTTGTGTATTAACCTTTTGTGCAGCACCTTATCAAATGCCTTCTGGAAGTCCAGATAGGATCCCGATTTTCCACTTTTCTTGTCACAGCTTCGAAGAACTCCAGCAAATTCATCAAACAGGATTCACCCTTCATAAAACCATGCTGACTCTGATGGATTGCGTTTTGACTTTCTAAATGTCCTGTTATTACTTCTTTAATAATAGATTCTAACATTTTCACAACGATAGATGTTAATCTGACTGGTCTATGGTTTCCAAATTTCTGCCTACGTCCCTTTTTGAATCAGGGCGTTATGTTAGCTTTTTTCCAATCCACTAGAACCTTTCCCGCATCCAGGGAATTTTGTAATATTATAACCAATGGATCCACTATCTCTGCTGCCACTTCCTTTCAGACCCTCTGATGTAGGCCATCAGGTCCTGGGGACTTGTCTGCCTTCAATCCTAATAGTTTGCTCAGTACTTTCTACCTAGTAATGATGATTGTTCTAAATTCCTCTCTTTCTGTAAACTTTGCATTGCCTGCTACTATTTATATAGTACCAGTGGCCTCCACCGTGATAACTGAGGCAAAATACTGATTTAGTGTCTCCACCATTTCTGTGTTCGCCTCCATCAACTCCCCAATCTCATCCTCCAAGGGACCAACATTCACTTTAGCTACTCTCTTACCTTTTATATACTTATAGAAGTATTTGCTATCCGTTTTCATATGTTGCGCTAGTTTTCTTTCTTAATTTACCTTTGCGCTTTTTATTAATTTTTTAGTAACCCTTTGTTGATCATTAAACATTTCCCAATCTTCCAGCCTGCCACTGGCCTTTGCAACATGGTATGCCTTAGTTTTTGTCTTTATGTTATCCTTAACTTCCTTGCTTAGCCATGGATGTTTGTTTTCCCCCTCCTAGAATATTTCTTCCTCTCTGGAATATATTGTAGTTGAGAGCAATTGAATATCTCCTTAAACATTTGCCACTGCTCATGAACTGTCCTACCTTTTAGTCTTCCTGTCCAGTCTACTAGGGCTACATCTGTCCTCATGCCGATATAATTACCTTTGTTTAACTCCAGAGCGCGAGTGTGGGACTCCAGTTTCTCGCTCTCAAACTGAATTTGAAATTCTAGCATGCTATGATCACTCCTCCAAAGAACAAAGAACAATGAACAAAGAACAAAGAACAGAACAGGACTGCACAGGAAGAGGCCATTCGGCCCTCCAAGCCTGCACTGATCTTGATGCCTGCCTAAACTAAAACCTTCTGCACTTCCGGGGTCCGTATCCCTCTATTCCATCCTTTTCACGTATTTGTCAAGATGCCTCAGAAACGTAGCTATCGTATCTGCTTCCACCACCTCCCGTGGCAGCAAGTTCCAGGCACTAACCACCCTCTGTGAAGAACTTGCCTCACACATCCACTCTAAACTTTGCCCCTCGCACCTGAAACCTATGTCCCCTAGTAACTGACTCTTCCACCCTGCGAAAAGGCTTCTGAGTATCCACTCTGTCCATGCCGTTCATAAATTTGTAAACCTCTATCATGTCTCCCCTCCATCTCCGTCGTTCCATTGAAAACTATCCGAGTTTATCCAACCTCTCCTCATTGCTAATGCCCTCCAGACCAGGAAACATCCTGGTAAACCTCTTCTATACCCTCTCCAAAGCCTCCACGTCCTTCTGGTAGTGTGGCGAGTAGAATTGCACGCAATATTCTAAGTGTGGCCTAACCAAAGTTCTGTTCAGCTGCAGCATGACTTGCCAATTTTTATACTCTATACCCCGACCAATGAAACAAGCATGCTGTATGCCTTCTTGACTACCTTATCCACCTGCGTTGCCATTTTCAGTGACCTGTGGAACTGCACGCCCAGATCTCTCTGCCTGTCTATACTCCTAAGGGTTCTGCCATTTACTGTATACTTCCCACCTGCATTAGACCTTCCAGATTTATTACCTCACATTTGTCCGGATTAAACTCCATCTGCCATTTCTCCGCCCAAGTCTCCAACCGATCTATATCCTGCTGTATCCTCTGACAATCCTCATCATTATCCGCAACTCCACCAAATTTGTGTCGTCCGCAAACTTACTAATAAGGAGAGCTACATTTTCCTCCAAATCATTTATATATACTACAAAGAGCAAAGGTCCCAGCACTGAAGTCCATAGAGGATCCTTAACTATGAAATCATTAATTAATCCTACCTCATTTGACAATACCAAATCTTGAATCGCCTGCTCCCCCCGAGGCTACCTTTGCCAATTTCATTAATCCAGTCTATAGGCATATTAAAATCACCCATGATTATTGCCGTACCTTTCTTACAAACCCCAGTAATTCTTGGTTCATACTGTGCCTCACTGCGGAACTACTGTTCGGGGGCCTATAGATTACTCCCACCAGGTACTTCTTTCCCTTGCTATTTCTTATTTCTACCCAGACTGATTGTACGTCTTGAAATCTAGTGCCTATATCATTTCTCACCACTGCACTGATCTCTTTCTTTACGAACAAAGGAAATTCAATTCCCAAGCCTGACATCCCTGCAACCACGTCTCAGTAATCACCGCTAAATCATTCTCATTCATCTCTATTTGCACTGTTAGCTCATTTATTTTATTCCAAAGGCTTCATGCATTCAGGTACAAAGCCGGTAAGTTTGTTTTGTTATCAATTTTCAACGATACATAGAAGTTCAATGCATCTGAGACCTTAACAGCCACTGACAGCTCCGTCCTCACCCTGGTGTGAAACTCCAGGTCGTGTTACAGGAGGTGATGCAGCTCTGTGACCATCTCCTTATTGAATTAGTTACTTCACACACTGCTCCTGGGTTAGGTGTAGTTGGGAAAAGTGCTCTCGGAAAACCAGGGGTGGGTAGGGGATGGCCCCCTCCTCCTCCCTCTTTCTAGAGCTTCCCCTCTCTGCAGCCCCTACTCTATTTGTTGGTCATGTTACAGACCCAGAGACACTGTAACTACAGTCCCCATACCTCGTCCAGAGTTGGGTTACCAAATCCTCTGTCCTTCCTGAATGTCTGCAGCAGCTCACAACACAACCTCCAGAAAACCATCCACAGCACGTCCACTTACTTCAAAATAGCAGAAGTCAGCAACAGCCCCTCGCCTGTACGTTGGATGCCTGGTCCTTTTGAATAACACCAGAGGGGGTTCCTCGTGCTGCTGAATGTGTGTTCACCTGAGAGTGACTGCACAGGTGGCCAATGGCCATGCACAGACAAAGTGTCAAAGAAGTACATCAAAGCTGTCAGAATGGCTTATTGACGTTAATTCAAACCCTTCCTCACACTAACAGCATATGCATGGTATACCCAGGCTAGATCCCTGCCCAGCATCGGGCACTCTGCAGGTTACACTAGAAGTGGTTGGCTGTGAAGTTCACATCATTTTATGGATCCAGGTTTCCATAGCTTTAGCACCAGTGCCGACATAGATTGAAAATCAGAGCAGGGGAAGATGTAGAATGAAATCAACTCACTTCAAAAAGGATTGGATAAAGACTTGAAGGCATAAGATTTTCAATAATATGTGAAATGTACAGGGGAAAAGTACTAATTGGAGGGGTGAGGCCGTGGAGGCATTCTAGCACACGAATGAGAATATTAACATTAAGGTGCTGCCAGACTGGGAGCCAATGAAGATCAGTGAGCACAGGGGTGATGGGTGATCGGGATTTGGTGTGAGTTAGAATACAGGCAGCAGAGTTCTGGATGGGCTGTGGCTTCTCGAGGTTTATAACTGGGAGGGAGACCAGGATAGAATTGGAAAAGTCAAGTGTGGATTTAACAAAGGCAGAGATGAGGGTTTATTCAGCAGATGGGCTGAGGCAGATGTCATGACGGGTGATATAACAGAGGTGGTAGTAGGTAGAGCTGGTGTTGGGCGAAATATGGCGATGAACTCAGCTCAGGTATAACTATAACACAGAGGTTCCAAACAGTCTGTGTCTGCCTCAGACATTGGGTCGGGTGGGGAATGCACTAGTGGATGTAGAGTGGGGTTTGTGACAGATACTGAATACAGTGGCTTAATTCTTCCCAAACCTCCTTGACAGAACACCATATCAGTGAAATATGGTTTATAGATCTAATAGTTGGATACAGAGACTTACCAGGGCCACCAATAATGGCGAGGATGGGTTGGTAAATCGTTTGAAATATCTTCAGAGCATAATAGAACCGATATTCCAATGTCATCCAAAAATAATTAGCAGTAACCAGGCCAAACCAATAGGAGAAATTCCTGCTGTCCTTTGTTGCAACATTCCAATCTATTGTCTTCAGATTCTGACCCATTGTTGCAACATTCCAATCTATTGTTCTCAGATTTTGATCTCTGTCTCTCTCTCTCTATAACCACGGATCCCTGTTAGTGCCGGGGGTAATGCTCCCACCGACACTATGAGTTAACACATTGAAAGGAGTATCTTATTAATAGAAGAGGGAAACCCTCCAGTGACACAATTAGAGTCCATAGTGACTGACATTAATTACAGTCAATGCACAGACATGTTAAGTTAACCTCTTTCAATCCAATAGTTTTTTGTGCTACGATAGTGTAGAAGATTTACTCAGTCTGGATGGGATATATGAGGTTTGTTGAGGGAAGGAATGGAGGAAATAGGAGAGGCACTGGCCAGAATATTTCATTCCTCCTTGGATCTGGGAGTGATGACAGGGGACTGGAGGGTTGTAAATGTTACAGCCTGTTTATAAAAGGAGACATTAGATAAGTCCTGTAACTACTGACCAGTCAGTCTAATGTCGGTGGTTGGAAATTTCTCGAGGCCATAACCCTGTAAAAAAATATATCTTTCTTGCAAAAACATGGGATAATAAATGACAAACAGCATGGATAGGTTAATGACCAATCATGTCTGATAATCTTGTTCTAGCTCGTTGATGACATAACTGTGAGTGTTGATGAGGATAGTGTATTTCGTGTTTTGTATACGGACTTTCAAATGGCCTGTGATCAAATGACATTTCATACTTGTGATGAAAAATCGAACACATGGATTAATGTGACAGTGATAGTGTGGATATGACATTGACTCAGGGACATAAAGCAGAGAGAAGTGGTGAACAGTCATTGTTCAGACTGGGCGAGGGGGAGTATACAGTGTTGTTTCTCAGGGGTCAGTATTAGAATTAATGCTCTTCCTGACATGTAGATAGATATACAAGTGATAGAGAGTTATATGTAATAAAGCATAATTTCAAAGCTTGCAGATGACATGAAACTCATAAGTAAGGGTGGCAAAGGCACACATCACAGAATTATCCAACCTCACAGACTTTGTTTACTTTTAATTTATTCTGGACTCCAATCCAAATACAAATTAATTTCTCAGTGTATAATTTATTTGTATGATTTGCCTGTGAGTTTGTGCAAGAATGTGTACCTTATATTTTTATTATTTTATTTCGATTAATTTTAGATTTCAAAGTATAATAAACTAACTTCTGGTTTAAACTTAAGGAAACCTGTCTGATTGGTTCTTTCACGATCACAATAAAGTAAAAGGTAACATACTCACTGAGCTGCTCAGCACGCCCGCTGCGAAAATGTAATAAACCCCGTTGTGATCAAATAAAAGATAGGACAAGAGGAGAGCCCGTGACCCCTCCTCACCTGGCTGTATCAGAAATATGGAGGTTCTAGTGATTGTAACGCAATGACAAACGAGAAATTGGAAGTTTCAGAGTAATACAGCACAGAAACAGACCCTTCGGCCCACTGTGTTCTTCTTAGCCATCAAGCCTTTCCATTCTAATCCCATTTTCCAGCACTTGGCCCGTAACCTTGTTATCTATGGCATTTCGTTGGCTCATCTAAATACTTCTTAAATGCTGTGAGTGTTCCTGCCTCTACCAGCTCTTCAGGCAGTGTATTCCGGATTCCAACTATCCTCTGGGTGATTTTTTCCACAAATCCCCTCTAAATTTCCTGCCCCTTACCTTAAATCAATGCCCCTCCGCTAAGGAAACATTTTCTTCTTATCTACCCTATCCGTGCCCATCACTTTTTCGTGCTTTCCGTCCCTCTCCCTTTTTGAATAAAGGAGTTACATTCGCAATAAAGGAGTTACATCGAGAGTGAAGTAACTTGGCACAGGTTAAAAGCCCAGTCTCTTGAAAAGTTGAGTAATGTAGCTGGGCAGTTAGGGATTACTCTCCATTCAAAAGCCAGGAAACCTGAAATCCTAAGACCTGTGGCCAACCATTTTTCTCTGGAAGCTGAAGACTCAAATAGGGTTATAGTCACTAGCAGATAGAGTAATGTTAGCTAAGGTAAAACTAGAACAGAAGAGACTAGAATTAGATGTCGAGAGAACGCGAGAAAGAGCAGAGTGAGCATCAATATAGGGAAAAATTAAGAATGTTCCAGAAGGAGAAGGAGGAAAGGGAGTTAAGGCTGCTCAAACAACTAGAGGAAGACCCAGTACACCCAGTGACGGTAAAGCTAGTGAGGAAACTACCTCTAGCTCAGGACCATGTGCTGAGCTCTTAAAATTATGCTGGTTCTAGACTCCCCAACCAGGGGAAACATCTTAGCTGCATCTACGTTGTATATCCCTTTAAGTATTTTGTAGGTTTCAATGAGATCGCCTCTTATTCTTCGAAACTCCAGAGAATACAGGCCCAGTTTTCCCAATCTCTCTTCGTAGGACAGTCCCCCATCCCGGGAAAAAGTCTGGTGAACCTTCGTTGCACTTCCTCTACGGCAATAATATCCTTGCTAATTTTAAGGGGACCAAAACTGCACAAATTACTCCAGCAAGACTTCACTACTCCTGTATTCAAATCAACTTGTGATAAAGGCTAACATACCATTAGCCTTCCTAAATGCTTGCTGCACCTGCATGTTAGCTTTCAGCGACTTATTGATGAGGATAGACAGGTCCCTTTGTACATTTACACTTTCTAATCTCCTACCGTTTAAAAATACTCTGCACATCTATTCCGCCTACCAAACTGGCTAAGCTCACATTTTTTCACATTATATTCCATCTGCCACATTCTTGCCCAATTCAATACGTCTGTCCAAATCCCCTTGACGCTGCTTTGCATATTTGTCACAACACATTTTCCCACCCAGTTTTTGCCACCTGCAAACTTGAAAATATTACCTTGGTCCCCATATCCAAATCATTGATATATATTATGAACAGCTGGGGCCCAAGCACTGATCCCTGCGATACCCTACTATTCACAGCCTGCCAATGCAAGAAAGAGACGTTTATTCCTACTTTCTGTTTCCTGCCTGTTAACCAATCCTTACTGCATGTCTGTATATTACCTCCTATCCCATGTTCTTTAATTTTGTTAACCAACCTACTGTGAGGCGCTTCATCAAAAGCCTTCTGAAAATTCACCGCCTCACCTTTTCTACTTTGTTAGTGACATTCAAAAAATCCCTAACATGTTCATAAAGCATGGTTTCCCATTCATAAATCCATGTTGATTCAGCCCAATCAGATCCATTTATCACATATTTTAGAACAGATTCTAGCATTTTCCCTAGTAATAATGAAGGGATAACAGGTCTGTCGTTCCCCATTTTCTCTTTCCCTCCCGTCTCAATCAGTTGGGTGACATTTGCGACCTTCCAATCTGGAGGAAGCGTTCGACAATTGATAGCATTTTGAAAGACGATCAACAATCCATTGCTACTTCCTTCAACACTCTGGGATGTCAAATATCAGATCCTGGGGAATTATCAAACATCAGCCCTATTAATGTCTCCAATACAAAAGTCATACCAAAATTAATTTCCTTCACTTCCTCATTCCCCCCACACCCCCCCCCCCCCACCCCTGTCCCTTGGATCTCTAATTCTGGAAATTTTCTTGTATCTTCCTTAGTCAATACAGACACAAAAAGTCATTTAGCTTCTCTGCCATTTCTCTATTCTCCAAAATAAATTCTCCTGACTTTGCCTGTAATGGACCGCATTTGTCTTAGCTAATCGTTACTTTTTTATGCACCAATAGAAGATTTACAGTCTGTTTTTGTGTTTTCTTTTGACCAGTAGATACGGACACATAAGATACAGTGCACATATGAAAACCTTAGTGTACTGTCCTTCTCGAGGAGTTCAAAAACTCGCTCCCCCTCCCAGTAACAGCCACATAGAGGAACAAAAGGTTCAAAGAGTCAGGTAGGTTGCAATTCTGGCTGATGAATTTTCCCTTGTACACAAGGCCTTTCCCCCAAAGGGAAACCCTTCCCTAGTTACCCCAAAGACCTGAGAATAAAAGGTGGGAGGGTGATAGGAGTCCGAACAGCCATGGGCAATGAGGAAATGCTAAACACACGGGGTCCATCCTGCGGTCAAAAAGGACGGTACTGAGAGCAAGAGTAACGGCTGAAGGTCTGTGTGTTTCCACTGTAATAAGGCAGATCACCATGGAGCTGAATGCTGGAAGTTATGGGGAAAATCTGTAGGATTAATCATGGTCCACCAGATCAGTGCAGGAAAACGGGCCCTGATGACTGTGCCTTTAACTGTAACAGTCAGACCCAGTAAACCTACCACAGAGAGTGCGGGAAAACATAACAAAATCCCTGAGAGTTACCAGGAATATGTATCCCAAGGAAAAATGACTCCAGTGAGGCAAGCAAGCACGTAGTCATACTCAAGGATACAGGGGCCACCCAATCTGTTATGCTGGGAAAAGGCACAACCTTTCCTCCAGAGAGTGCAGTGAATGATAGAGTGTTAGTATCGGAAGACAGTATGTGACCAGACATTTATATCGGGTGCACATGGAGTGTGACACAGTTTTAGGACCGGTAACCATGGGGATTGTAACTAGTTTACCGATGGATGGGTCAACCTGCTCCTGGGTAATGATCTGACAGGGAACAGGTAGCAGCTTCCCCAGTAGTTCTAGAGAGACTAAAAGAGGTCAGGGAGACAGATCAGATACAGGCGAAGGTCCCCGGCGTTCTCCTTAATTGTGTGGTGACTCGGTCCATGGCCAAGCAATCCCCTGAACTGACACTGCAGTTGGATGACCCTACTGTCTAGTTGTCTGACACCTTCTTTGGGAAGTTATAGGTCCCAAACCCAATGCTAATCAAACCCAACAATTTCAAAGCAGAACTCAGCAAGAAGAAAGGCCCAGAGGAAATCTCAGACATTTCACAGGGGCTAACAAAACAATTTATTACGCACTGTCGGTTGAGGGAGAAAGATTATCAAGGTGCAGGAGCCTGAATGGGTAAAGCTTGATTGCAGAAGATAAAAAAAACAATGTAATCGCTGATGCATTGTTTAGGTTCGCACCCAAAATACAACCATCCCAGACAAGACTCCAAAGAATTAAATCAGCACAATTGTAACAGACAATTCTAAGATTAATGTGTGAATTTGATAAGTGATTATTGAGAATGAATGTGTGATTCCTTCTTTTTATTCCCACAATTCTGTTCCTGTTATCACATTGCTTTTCCCGTGCGCTGCAGCGGTGTCAAGATAACACGATATGCCAAATGAGGAATTTTACTTCATCGATTGTAAACATACAGTCAACATGTAATGGGAAAAAATCCAACAGTTAACCTTGAGAAAACTGGAAGCCAAGAAGGGCACAGCAATTAACATCTGAAACACCTTTTCACATTCCAAAGCCTCCAACATGGAGAGAGACAGGAGAAGACGGGATGGGAAAATATTTAATTGGGGGAGGGGGAATTACAATGCTATTCGGCAGGAACTGCGGAGCATAAATTGGAAACAGATGTTCTGAGGGAAATGCACGACAGAAATGTGGAGGTTGTTCAGGGAGCACTTGCTGCGACTGCTGGATAGGTTTGTCCCATTGAGGCAAGGAAGGGATGGTAGGGTGAAGGAACCTTGGATGACAAGAGAGTTGGAACAGCTGGTCAAGAGGAAGAAGGAATCTTACTTAAGGTTGAGGAAGCAAGGATCAGACAGGGCTCTAGAGAGTTACAAGGTAGCCAGGAAGGAACTGAAGAATGGACTTAGGAGAGCTAGAAGGGGACATGAAAAAGTCTTGGCGGGTAGGATTAAGGAAAATCCCAAGGCGTTCTACACATGTGAGGAACAAGAGGATGGCCAGAGTGAGGGTAGGGCCGATCAGGGATAGTGGAGGGAACCTGTGCCTGGAGTCGGAGGAGGTAGGGGAGGTCCTAAATGAATACTTTGCTTCAGTATTCACTAGTGAGAGGGACCTGGTCGTTTGTGAGGACAGCGTGAAACAGGCTGATATGCTCCAACTGGTTGATGCTAAGAGGGAGGATGTGCTGGAAATTTTGAAAGACATGAGGACAGATAAGTCTCCGGGGCCAGACGGGATATACCCAAGGATATTGCGGGAAGCGAGGGAAGAGATTGCCGCGCCTTTGGCCATGATCTTTGCGTCCTCACTGTCCACTGGAGTAGTACCAGATGATTGGAGGGTGGCAAGAAAGAGAATAGGGATAACCCTGGGAATTATAGACCAGTCAGTCTCACATCGGTAGTGGGCAAATTATTGGAGAGGATTCTGAGAGACAGGATTTATGATCGTTTGGAAAAGCATAGTGTGATTAGAGACAGTCAGCATGGCTTTATGAAGGGCAGGTCATGCCTCACAAGCCTTATTCAATTCTTTGAAGATGTGACAAAACACGTTGATGAAGGAAGAGCAGTGGATGTGGTGTATGTAGATTTTAGAAAGGCGTTTTATAAAGTTCCCCATGGTAGGCTCATTCAGAAAGTAATGAGGCAAGGGATACAGGGAAAGTTGGCTGTTTGGAAACAGAATTGGCTGGCCCATAGAAGACAGAGGGTGGTAGTAGCTGGAAAGTACTCAGCCTGGAGCTCGGTGACCAGTGGTGTTCCGCAGGAATCTGCTCTTTGTGATTTTCATAAA
Organism: Heterodontus francisci; assembly: GCF_036365525.1. NCBI lineage: Eukaryota > Metazoa > Chordata > Chondrichthyes > Heterodontiformes > Heterodontidae > Heterodontus > Heterodontus francisci. The sequence goes on from NC_090414.1 coordinate 9,320,477, forward strand.
TGACTTGGATGAGGAAATGGAAAGCTGGGTCAGCAAGTTTGCTGATGACACGAAGGTTGCTGGAGTTGTGTTTAGTGTGGAAGGCAGTTGTAGGTTGCAACGTGACATTGACAGGATGCAGAGCTGGACTGAGAAGTGGCAGATGGAGTTGAACCTGGAAAAGTGCGAAGTGATTCATTTTGGAAAGTCGAATTTGAATGCAGAATACAGGCTTAAAGACAGGATTCGTGGTAGTATGGAGGAACAGAGGAATCTTGGGGTCCATGGCCATAGATCACAAATTCGCCACCCAAGTTGATAGGGTTTTTAAGAAGGCGTATGGTGTGTTGGCTTTCATTAACAGGGGGATTGAGTTTAAGAGCCGCGAGGTTATGCTGCAGCTCTATAAAGTCCTGGTTAGACCACACTTGGAGTATTGTGTTCAGTTCTGGTCGTCTCATTATAGCAAGGATGTGTGAAGCTTTAGAGAGTGTGCAGAGGAGATTTAGCAGGATGCTGCCTGGACTGGAGGGCATGTCTTACGAAGAAAGGTTGAGGGAGCGAGGGATTTTCTCATTGGAGCGAAGAAGAATGAGAGGTGACTTGATAGAGGGGTACAAGATGATGAGAGGCATAGAAAGAGTGGATAGCCAGAGACTTTTTCCCAGGGCAGAAAGGGCTATCACCAGCGGGCATAATTTTAAAGTGATTGGAGGAAGGTTTCGGGGAGATGCCTGAGGTAGGTTCTCTACACAGAGAGTGGTGGGTGCGTGGAATGCACTGCCAGCGGTGGTAGTTGGAGCAGATACATTAGGGACATTTAAGCGACTCTTGGATAGGTACATGGATGATAGTAATATGAAGGGTATGTAGGTAGTTTAATGTTAGAGTAGGTTAAAGGTTCGGCACAACATCGTGGGCCGAAGGGCCTGTACTGTGCTGCACTGTTCTATGTTCTATGTTCGATAACAGGAGACACATGCCTGATGAGCTTGGACACAAATCATTGGTTTGCTCTCGTGATTGAACCACCTAAGTTAACATACATTAACACGGCATACAAGGACATCCTGTCACATTGATTTTGGAAGAGCAAACTCCTCCAAGTGTAAAATTTGGGATCCTGAGCCCTGGGGAGTTATAAGTTCCTAACCGTGAATCTAATTAGAAGGGTCCAGAGAATACATTGAGGCAGCCAGGAGACTGTCTGTCCATCTCTGTGAAAGCTGGGTGCTTCCCTTGGGCAAAGATGGACAAGTCAGTGATGCAAACCCTGCAGAAGCAGAAGGACTGTGTTCCCCCTTTCTCTCTCTCCGTCTCTCTCTCCAGAGAACATCACAAGTTTCAAAGCCACATGCAACTGTGGGTCCCGCAAGCCTACAGATTGCTGCAGACAGAGACACCAGGGGAAGAAAGCCATCTGCAAGCCTGCCTCAAATAAAACCCTGAGCCATGTGGACCAGTAACAACCGCACTTTGACCAGCAAAAGACTTCAAAAGTACAACTTCAGCTGGAAGACCATGGAATCGTCCAACATCACAGAATGAGTTTTTTTAATTTATTCTGGACTTCAGTCGAACCACAAATTTACTTCTCACTCTGTAATCTATTTGTGTGTGTGTGTGTGATTCTCGTGTGAGTGTGTGCGTAACTGTGTGTTCTGTTTTATGATGTTTTTTCGATCGGGTTTATATTGTTAAGTACAATAAACTCATCTCTTTCGTGTTTAAACTCAAGAGAGCCTGTCCAATCAGTTCCTTCACCATCATACCAAAGGTAAAATGTAAAACACTCACTGAGACGTTGAGCATATTCCATGTTTATAAAGGACAAGCACTGTTGTGGTCAAATAAAGAAGAGCCACTGTGATCCCCTCCTCACCTGGAAATATCAATTGGCAGGGTTGGGGATGGAGAGAATATGGGGATGAACTCAGCTCAGCATTAAATAGATACCAGAGGTGGTAAACCTCCTGTTTCAGCCTCTGATAATGGTCAGGGGGATGTAGATCATGGACAGGGAATGGAGTTTGTGACAGAAACTGAAGGCAATGGCTTCAGTCTTCTCACGATTTAAATGACAAGAACACTAAATCAGTGATATATGGTTTATGAATCTAATAGTTGGATACGGAAACTTACCAGGGACACCAATAATAGCGAATATGGGACAGTAAACAAAGTGAATCATCTTCAGAGCATAATAGATCCACCGTTCTAATGCTATCCAATAATAATCTGCAGTAAGATAATCAATCCAATCGGATAAACTCCTGTCCATTGTTGCAACATTCCAAGCTATTGTTCTGACATTCTGATCCATTGTTGCAACAATCCAATCTGTTGTTCTCAGATTCTGAGCTTCTCCCTCTCTCTGCAGCCGCAGATCCTTGTTATTACCGGGGTTGATGCTCCCGCTGACATTATAGGATAACACATTGAAAGGAGTCCTGTATTAATAGAGGAGGGAAACCCTCCAGTGCCACCATTCGGTTCCATGGAGACTGACATTAATTACAGTCACTAAACGATCAGTTTCAGTTAACCCCTTTCAATTCAACACATTTTGTACCACAATAAAGTAAAGTATTTACCCAGTCTGCCTGGGAAATATGGGAGTTGCTGAGGGAAGAAATGGTAGAAATAGCAGAGGCTGTGGACAGAATATTTTAATCCTCCTTGGATATGGGAGTGATGCCAGAGGACTGGAGTGTTCGAAAAGTTGCAACCTGTGTAAAAAAGGAGAGGTTGGATACACCCTGTGACTATCAATCTAATGTTGGTGGTTGGAAACTTCTAGAGGTCATAACCCAGCACAAAAATATACCTTGCTTGTAAAAATATGGGTTAATAAATGACATGCAGCACGGATCGGTTAATGGAAAATCATTTCTGATAATCTTGATCGAGCTGATTGAGGACGTTACTATGAGTGTTAATCTTTCTTTTTGGGCCTCCTTATCTCGAGAGACAATGGATACGCGCCTGGAGGTGGTCAGTGGTTTGTGAAGCAGCGCCTGGAGTGGCTATAAAGGCCAATTCTGGAGTGACAGGCTCTTCCACAGGTGCTGCAGAGAAATTTGTTTGTTGGGGCTGTTGCACAGTTGGCTCTCCCCTTGCGCCTCTGTCTTTTTTCCTGCCAACTACTAAGTCTCTTCGAATCGCCACAATTTAGCCCTGTCTTTATGGCTGCCCGCCAGCTCTGGCGAATGCTGGCAACTGACTCCCACGACTTGTGATCAATGTCACACGATTTCATGTCGCGTTTGCAGACGTCTTTATAACGGAGACATGGACGGCCGGTGGGTCTGATACCAGTGGCGAGCTCGCTGTACAATGTGTCTTTGGGGATCCTGCCATCTTCCATGCGGCTCACATGGCCAAGCCATCTCAAGCGCCGCTGACTCAGTAGTGTGTATAAGCTGGGGATGTTGGCCGCTTCAAGGACTTCTGTGTTGGAGATATAGTCCTGCCACCTGATGCCAAGTATTCTCCGAAGGCAGCGAAGATGGAATGAATTGAGACGTCGCTCTTGGCTGGCATACGTTGTCCAGGCCTCGCTGCCGTAGAGCAAGGTACTGAGGACACAGGCCTGATACACTCGGACTTTTGTGTTCCGTGTCAGTGCGCCATTTTCCCACACTCTCTTGGCCAGTCTGAACATAGCAGTGGAAGCCTTACCCATGCGCTTGTTGATTTCTGCATCTAGAGACAGGTTACTGGTGATAGTTGAGCCTAGGTAGGTGAACTCTTGAACCACTTCCAGAGCGTGGTCGCCAATATTGATGGATGGAGCATTTCTGACATCCTGCCCCATGATGTTCGTTTTCTTGAGGCTGATGGTTAGGCCAAATTCATTGCAGGCAGACGCAAACCTGTCGATGAGACTCTGCAGGCATTCTTCAGTGTGAGATGTTAAAGCAGCATCGTCAGCAAAGAGGAGTTCTCTGATGAGGACTTTCCGTACTTTGGACTTCGCTCTTAGACGGGCAAGGTTGAACAACCTGCCCCCTGATCTTGTGTGGAGGAAAATTCCTTCTTCAGAGGATTTGAACGCATGTGAAAGCAGCAGGGAGAAGAAAATCCCAAAAAGTGTGGGTGCGAGAACACAGCCCTGTTTCACACCACTCAGGATAGGAAAGGGCTCTGATGAGGAGCCACCATGTTGAATTGTGCCTTTCATATTGTCATGGAATGAGGTGATGATACTTAGTAGCTTTGGTGGACATCCGATCTTTTCTAGTAGTCTGAAGAGACCACGTCTGCTGACGAGGTCAAAGGCTTTGGTGAGATCAATGAAAGCAATGTAGAGGGGCATCTGTTGTTCACGGCATTTCTCCTGTATCTGACGAAGGGAGAACAGCATGTCAATAGTCGATCTCTCTGCACGAAAGCCACACTGTGCCTCAGGGTAGACGCGCTCGGCCAGCTTCTGGAGCCTGTTCAGAGCGACTCGAGCAAAGACTTTCCCCACTACGCTGAGCAGGGAGATTCCACGGTAGTTGTTGCAGTCACCGCGGTCACCTTTGTTTTTATAGAGGGTGATGATGTTGGCATCGCGCATGTCCTGGGGTACTGCTCCCTCGTCCCAGCACAGGCATAGCAGTTCATGTAGTGCTGAGAGTATAGCAGGCTTGGCACTCTTGATTATTTCAGGGGTAATGCTGTCCTTCCCAGGGGCTTTTCCGCTGGCTAGGGAATCAATGGCATCACTGAGTTCCGATTTGGTTGGCTGTATGTCCAGCTCATCCATGACTGGTAGAGGCTGGGCTGCATTGAGGGCAGTCTCAGTGACAGCATTCTCCCTGGAGTACAGTTCTAGGTAGTGCTCAACCCAGCGGTCCATCTGTTTGCGTTGGTCAGTGATTATGTCCCCCGATTTAGATTTGAGGGGGGTGATCTTCTTGATGGTTGGCCCAAGAGCTCTCTTCATGCCATCATACATTCCTCTGATGTTTCCGGTGTCTGAGGCCAGCTGAATATGACTGCATAGGTGTTGCCAGTAGTCGTTTGCGCAACGCCTAGCTGTTCTTTGTGCAGTACTTCTGGCTGCTTTAAGTGCTGCGGATGTTAAATCGCTGGGGGCTTTCTTGTAGTTCAAAAGTGCAATGCGCTTAGCGGCTATGACAGGTTCCAGCTCTTCATTATGAGATTGAAACCAGTCTCCATTTCTCTTCGCACTTTTGCCGTAGGTGGTCAAAGCTGACTCATAGATGGCGTCTCTGATGTGGGCCCACTTGGTCTCAGCATCCCCTGTGGGAGTGTTTTGAAGGGCTGTTACAAGTGAATTTAGAAATTTTTGTAACAGCTGTGGGTGAGAAATTCTGCTCGTGTTGATGCGCGGGTGGCCCTTCTGCTTGGAATGATGCAACTTCTTTGGTCTGAGTCTAACCTTGCTGCACACCAGGGAGTGGTCGGTGTCGCAGTCCGCACTGTGGAAGCTGCGTGTGATTTGAACACTGTTTAAGGCGGCTCGCCTTGTGACAATGAGGTCTAGCTGGTGCCAACGACGTGATCTTGGGTGCCTCCATGAAACCTGGTGACAGGGTTTAGTGTGAAAGAACGAGTTGGTGATGCAGAGGTTATGATAGGTACACAACTCAAGCAGTCTCTGCCCGTTCTCGTTCATCCTTCCAACGCCATAGCGCCCAAGGCAGGAGGGCCATGAGTCATGGTCGGCCCCAACCCTGGCATTAAAGTCCCCCAGCAGGAATAGGTGTTCGGTGTTGGGGATGCTGCTAATGATGTTATGGAGTTGTTCATAGAACTGGTCTTTAGCTTCAGGTGCGGAACAGAGTGTTGGAGCATAGATGCTGAGTAGGTGTACTGGACCAGAGGTGGTGAGCAGTCGGATGGACAGTATGCGTTCCGAGCCATTTGAGGGAGGCTCTATCATGCTGAGCAAGGAGTTTCTGATGGCGAAGCCCACTCCATGCTGTCTTGGTTCTTCAGGATCCCTGCCCTGCCAGAAGATGGTGTAGTCTTGCTCTGCTAGAGAGCCACTCGCGGGGAGGCGAGTCTCCTGAAGTGCTGCAATGTCCACATTGAGTCTACTGAGCTCGTTGTTAATGATGGCGGTCTTCCGAGAATCGTTGATTTGTGTAAGGTCTTCCGACAGGCCAGGACACATAGTTCTGACGTTCCAGCTTGCAAAGCGAAGGGCTGGTACCTTCTTTCCTTTATTCATGTTGTTTGGTGCGGTGTATCAGTCCACCTTTCGGGCAATGACCCTGAGCTCCAAGCACCCATTGAAGCAGGCAGACTGTGGCGGGACAGAACCTTATTGACCGGGGGCTGCCCGGTTTGAGGCGGGCGGTAGCTGTCCAGTGAGGTGCAATGACCTCTCCCACCGACAAAGGCAACCCGTGGCGCCCAGTTTCTACGCCAATTTATCTGGACTTATAACCCGTAACTGCTGCCTTCCGTGTTGTTTCAGTCGCTGTGAGGCAACTATGGAGTGACCTCTCCATGGCGCATGCCTGGGCAAATTTATGGAGGTTGAGAGTTGCCCAGTCGTCAAAACCCCCCTCTCGGCCTTTCTGGTGGGGTCCAAAGGAGTGCAGGACACGACGTTTGGCATCAGTATGGCTGCAGGAACTGCCGGAAACATGCCAAAGGTGACACATGACCGCCTACGGGGTTCCGCTCCGGATTTTCTGTTAGGGTTTACTCCCTTAGCCTTGGTCTCTCCCGAGACGCCCACAAGGCAGTGGGGTTGTTGGGGCCCCTACACAGGTGTAGGATGGTGCCGGTGGGAGGAGGAGATGCAAGGGGGAGGGGTAGAGGGAGGGGGCGGGGGGGGGTGCAGGGGAAGGGGGTGCGGGGTGAAGATGGTGCGAGGGGGGGCGGGCTGGGACGGGGTTGTGAGGGGGTGAGCTGAGAGGGTGGAGCAGGGAAAGGGACGGGGGTGGGGGGGGGTGGAAGGGGGGTAAAGGGGGGGAGGGGGGGTGGAATCTGGTGCAGGTAATAAGCCATTTCCTCAGTGCCCACCATTGACGTCCGGAAAGCTCATCCACGTCCTTCTGGAGGTGAAGCATCATTTGGCAGACTTAGAGGTGATTACATTTGCTAAGGGTTTTTTTTTTTTGCAGTGGTTTAAATAAAGGCATGCAGCATTGCCGACAGTGCGCTGCAGATGCTCTCCGAGCCATCTCCCGCGGGCGCTTTGAAGTTGCGGCCGGGGAGGCCGTTCGTGGATGTTTTGGGTGTTCGGGGCACCTTTTCACAGGACTTCTCTCGGGTCCCGCAGCTCCTTCTTCACCTCAATGGACTTACCGCATGCCGTGGCTGCAGACACTCTGGACTGTGAAGACAGCAGGATCGGAGATTAAAGTATCGGCAGCTGTTCTCGTCAGTTTCATCTGGATCAATTTCATTGAGAAAACAAAGAGCAGGTGTGGCTGGGGGAGGGCAGTGGGCCCAGGTAACATACACTAAACTAACTGTTAACTTTTAGATAGGGCTAAGATGAACTGATTTAAAGAGCCAGGGGAATTTAAACAGTTTAAGAGGGCAGATTGGGGTTAATGAGGACAGCATATTGCATGTAATATAATCATAGAACGTTTAATACACAGAAAGAGGCCACTTGGCCCATTGTGTCTGTGCCGGCCGAAAAAAGATCCACCTATTCGAATCCCACCTTCCAGCATTTGATCCATAGCTCTGCAGATTATGGCACTTGAGGTGAACATCCAGACTCCTTTTGAATGAGTGGAAAGATTCTGCCTCAACTATCTTTTCAGGCAGTAAGTTCTAGACCCTCACTGAAAACAGGGGATCCAGTACCAAACCCTGTGGCACGCCACTGGAAACTGTCCTCCGTTCACTAAAATGCCGTCAACAGTTGCACTTTAATAAAAACAGGAAATGCTGGAAATACTCAGCATGGCTTTGTGGAGGAACAGAGGGATCTTGAGGTCCTCGTCCATAAATCCCTCAAAGTTGCCACCCAAGTTGATAGGGTTGTTATGAAGGGTGTTGGCTTTCATTCACAGGGGGATTGAGTTTCAGAGCCGCGAGGTTATGCTGCAGCTCTATAAAGTCCTGGTTAGACCACACTTGGAATATTGTGTTCAGTTCTGGTCGTCTCATTATAGCAAGGATGTGGAAGCTTTAGAGATGGTGCAGAGGAGATATACCAGGATGCTGCCTGGACTGGAGGGCATGTCTTACGAAGAAAGGTTGAGGGAGCTAGGGCTTTTCTCATTGGAGCAAAGAAGGATGAGACGTGACTTGATCGAGGCGTACAAGATGATGAGAGGCATAGATAGAGTGGATAGTCAGAGACTTTTTCCCAGGGCGGAAAGGGCTATCACCAGGGGGCATAATTTTAAGGTGATTGGAGGAAGGTTTAGGGGAGATGTCAGAGTTAGGTTCTTCACACAGAGTGTGGTGGGTGCGTGGAACGCGCTGCCAGCGGTGGTAGTAGGAGCAGATACATTAGGGACATTTAAGCGACTCTGGAATAGGTACATGGATGATAGTAGAATGAAGGGTATGTAGGTAGTTTGATCTTAGAGTAGGTTAAAGGTTCGCACAACATCGTGGGCCGAAGGGCCTGCGCTGTGCTGTACTGTTCTATGTTCTATGTTGTATATCAAGGGATCTGAGGAATAAAGGCCCCCTTCACATGAAAAATATAAAAGGAGCCTGGGGTAGAAAGGCTCATTGTACAAAACAAATAAAAAGAAAAAAAGGGGGTTAGATACAGAGTAAATCTCCCTCTGTACTGTCCCCATTAAACACTCCCAGGACAGGTACAGCACGGGGTTAGATACAGCGTAAAGCTCACTCTACATTGTCCCCATCAGACACTCCCAGGACAAGTACAGCACGGGGTTAGAACTGTCCCCATAAAAAACGGGGTTGGATAGAGAAAAAAGAAAGAAAGAAAGAAAAGGAAAAAAATGAGAAATAAACGGGATTAGGTTCAGAGTAAAACTCCCTCTGCACTGACCCCATCCAACACTCTCATGGGTTAGATACAGAGTAAAGCGCCCTTTGCAGTAAATGGGTGAATGCTAAGTAAAGCTCCCTTCAAAAAAATTTGATCCAGAATTAAGTTGGGTTGGTTGGTGCCAGGGTATATATGTTTTGTCTAGACGGAGTATCGCTTATCTCGGAGGAGTGACATTCTGGTTCTCCATGGAATCCTGAAGATGTTGGGACCGGCTGACTGCTTCAGAATGTAGTTACAGTGTCTACTGCCAGGATAGTGGACAATCACCAACATGATGTACTGGGCATGCTCACACAGCAACTGTAAATTAATGGAGTGAGAATTCTTCCAATCCCTGTACCTCTCCCCGTTGACATGGGGGCCCCGCAGAGCCACCTACACCATCAGGAATACCGCTATCCTGACAAAGCCCTGGGACCTCTCATCCGACTTCTCCCTGCTGAGGGAGAAAATGATGAAATAGATGGTCACCCTTACTTTCCAGAACTATCAATGGACAATACACAAGCATTGCAACTACTGGTCATTTAGTTTAACAACAGTGGTGGTAAAGGTTTTAGAAACAATAAACAGGGATAAAACAGCAGGAATTTTGAGAGGTTTGAGTTAATTCAGGATTGCCAGCATAGATTTGCAAAAGGAAAGTCATGCTTGACAAATCCATTTGAATTATTTGATGATGTAACAGAGAAGGTTGAGGATAGAGGACATTAATAGACTACAGGAAATCGTTCACCAATATTGTGATGAATGGTCGTTTTTCCGACTGGATAGAGCGACATAATGGTGGTCCACAGGTTTCAGTACTAGAATCACTGTTGTTTCTGACATACATTTAGACTTAGACTTTGGTGTACAGAGCACAATGTCTAAATTTGTGGAAGACATGATCGTTGAAGTACAGTGAAGATCGGGCAAGGCATAAATATACTTTCAGAAAGGGTGGTGGAATGAGCAGACACAAAAACAATAACCTGTATAGCGACTTTCATGTAATAAGACGTCCCAAGGCGCTTCACAGGATCATTATAATGCAAAATAGGACACTGTAGCACATAATCATATATTAATATAGATGACTGAAAGATTTGCCAAAGAGATAGGTTTTGAGGGAAAAACGATATAGAGATTTGGAGAGGTACAATTAGGGAATTCTAAACCTTAGGGCAGAGGCAATTAAAAGCACACCAACCACGGATGGAGCAATTAAAATCGGAAATGCTCAAGAGTCCAGATTTAGACGAGTGCTGGTATGTGTGTCTGGCGCAAAAAGCAAACTGGGAAAGGTTTCCAAACCATGGCTTACAAGGAAAATTAGAGATAGCATTCGATACAAAGAAGAGGCATATAAATTCACCGGAAAAGAAACAACAGACCTGAGGATTGCGAGCAGCTCAGAATTCAGCAAAGGCGGATCAAAGGATTGATTAAGATGGGGGAAATAAAGCAGGAGAGTAAGCTTGTGGGGAACATAAAAACTGACTGTAAAAGTTTCTATAGGCATGTGAAGAGAAAAAGATTGGTGATAATCTTCATCCCAGTGTACTTAAGGAAGTGGCCCGAGAAATAGTGAAATAAACACAAGAAATGCTTGAAATACTCAGCAGGTCTGGCAGCATCTGTGGAGAGAGGAGCACAGTTAACGTTTCAGGTCAGTGACCCTTCTTCAGAACTCAACTATTAATAGTGGATGGATTGGTGGTCATCATTCAAGATTCTATCGGCTCTGGAAAAGTTCCTATAGATTGGAGGGCAGCTAATGTAACCCCACTGTTGTAACAGGGAGGTAGAGAGAAAGCAAGGAATTATAGACCAGTCAGTCTGACATCGGTAATGGGGAGAAATATAGAGGCCAGTGTCAAAGATTTTATAGCAGAACACTTGGAGAACAGTGGTAGAATCGGATAGAGTCAGCATGGATTTACGAAAGGGATATCATGCTTGACAAATCTACTAGAATTATTCGAGGATGTAACTAGTAGAATAGATGAGAGAGAACGAGTAGATATGCTGTATTTGGACTTTAAGAAGGCTTTCGAGAAAGTCCCGCATGTAAAATTAACATGTAAAATTAAAGCGCAATGGGATTGGGGGTAGCGTATTGCGATGGAAAGAAAATTGGTTGGCGGACAGAAAACAAAGAGTCGGGGTAAATGGGTCCTTTTCCGAATGGCAGGCAGTGACTAGTGGGGTACTGCAGGGATCTGTGCTAGAATCCAACTATTCACAATATACATTAATGATTTAGATGAGGGAACTAAATCTAATATCCCCAAATTTGCAGATGACACAAAACTGGGTGGGAGGGTAAGTTGTGAGGAGGATGCAGAGAGGCTTCAGGGTGATTTGGACAAGTTAAGTGAGTGGGCAAATGCATGGCAGATGCAGTATAATGCGGATAAATGTGAGTTTAGCAACTTGGTAGGAAGAACAGGAAGGCAGATTATTATCTGAATGGCTTTAAACTGAGAGAGGGGAATATGCAACGAGATCTGGGTGTTCTCGTACACCAGTCACTGAAGTTAAGCATGCAGGTGCAACAGGTGGTAAAAAGGGCTCATGGTTTGTTGGCCTTCGTTGCAAAAGGATTCGAGTACAGGAGCAGGGATGTCTTGCTGCAATCATACAGGGCCTTGGTGAGGCCACACCTGGAATATTGTGTGCAGTTTTGATCTCCTCATCTGAGGAAGGATGTTCTTCCTATAGAGGGAGTGCAGCGAAGGTTTACCAGACTGATTCCTGGGATGGTGGGACTGACGTATGAGGAGGCATTGAGTCGGTTCGGATTATATTTGCTGGAGTTCAGAAGAGTAAGGGGGGATCGCAAAGAAACCTATAAAATTCGAACAGGACTTGACAGGGTAGATGCAGGAAGGATCTTCCCTATTTGTGGAGAGTCCAGAACCAGGGGTCATAGTCTAAGGATATGGGGTAACAACTTCAGGACTGAGATGAGAAAAAATTACTTCACCCAGAGAGTGGTGAGCCTGTGGTATTCATTATTACTGAAAGCAGTTGAGGCCAAAACATTGTATGTTTTCAAAAAGGAATTCGATATAGCTCTTGGGGCGAAATGGATCAAAGGATATGGGGAGAAAGCAAGAACAGGTTACTGACTTGGACGGTCAGCCATGAGCATAATGACTGACGGAACAGGCTCGATGGGCCGAATGGCGTACTCCTGCTCCTATTTTCTATGGTTCTATGTCAGGGGTTGTTAGTCTGTAGGAAATTACAAAGAAAGGGAAGGGCAATGCCATGAAGGGATTTGAAAACAATTATGAGAATTTGAAAGTCAATACTTTGCTTTACTGGCAGCTAATGTACGTCAGCGAGCACAGGGCTGCATGTGGAAGGGCACTTGAGGCCAGTTTGGATACTGGCAGCAGAGCTTTAGGTTCCTTGAAGTTTTGGGAGAATAGAATATTGGCTACCCTCCAGGAGTGTCTTAGAGCAGTTAGGTCTATAGGTAACGAAGTGTTACGACCAAGGCAGGAGGAGTGCCCTGTGTTTTCTAGCTTGATTCTCCAACAGACACAACATATTTAAATGTTTACCCGGTTACTGTGACAGCAAATCACTTTTTATATCCCAGAATAAAATCCGCTAGCCACATTTCTTTAATAAACAACAAAATTATCAGTTTATTATAAAACTAGACTTAACCAGTACCGAAGCAAAACATTAACACAGAGATCGAAATATGGAAGTTTTCGTTTTTAAAATCCCCCAATTACACTCACACAAACACTGGAAAAAATGCAAAAATTCCTCCTGCGGGGCTCTGTAACAAAAAAAAAAGACAAAAATGAATACTTTGTCCAAATACTTGCTCATTATTGACGAAAAAAAGGCAAGACACGGAAGGAAGTCATATACCCATTCTTTTGGTCTGGAATCCAAGTATATGGAGCCGGATCACTGGGATTGTTCCAGAAGCATTCCGTTTTGGAGATGTCGATAATTATTCCAGTTAACATTCCAGGAGATATGTGGCATCACGGTTTGCCACCAGCACACACTTGCATCACAGGACTTTTTCCGCTTCTCAGAAGCGATGCAAAACCTGGGATTTTTGCTCTCCCACACTCAGGATTTCTGCAAAGTGGGACAGAAAGAGGTGAGCTGGGTGGTTTCTGAGCGTCGACATCCCGACCTTCATGAACCTTTAGATTTGGCTTCACCACAATCATTTTCCCCAGGTCACCAACGGTTCTGTTGTGTACTGAACCCAAAGCACATGACTTCCAGCACAGGTGGTTTTCAAACAACATCTCAAGTGTCGTTTTGCTGAGCTTTGTTTAAAAAAAAACACATCTATGGAATCTTCTAAATTCTAACATATGTCCTAAAAATAAAATAAAAAAAGGAAGCATTTTCATAAGATGAATTAGGTCATTAGCAGTTGATGAGCTGAGCCAGGTGCAAAGTTGGACAATGTTACAGAGCTAAAAAAGGGGTCTTTGTGATTTTACAACAAAGGCGGGAGAATTGTAATGTTAATACAGTTCCATTGCTCCAAGGGTCACAGCATATCAATGTATTTTCCTACCTACCAAAGATTAGTCAATTAGTTAGCCTATTTGTCCCCCTCCCAAAAAAAAACCCGCAAAAGGCTTATTTAAACAACACCATTAACTATTTCAAACAAAAACAAGAAATGCTGGAAGCACTCAGCAGGTCTGGCAGCATCTGTGGAAAGAGAAGCAGAGTTAACGTTTCGGGTCAGTGACCCTTCTCCGAAGAAGGGTCACTGACCCAAAATGTTAACTCTGCTTCTCGTTCCACAGATGCTGCCAGACCTGATGAGTGATTCCAGCATTTCTTGTTTTTGTTTCAGATTTCCAGCATCCGCAGTATTTTGCTTTTATTATAACATTAACTATTTATTCGAAATAAAATGTCTTAACCACTAATGAGGTAAACTTATATATGAAAAGCTCCTTATTTCTGTTTTTACCTAGCCCTCTTGCACACATACACACAAACAAACGCACATTCAAAAGGATTGATTAGGTAAAATCGTTTTTGGGTTTATAGCTGTTTCATAGGGCTGGGGGATCAGTTTGCCACGTTCTGGTTCGAAAATCTTCATTTGGTTAATGTATCCCAGAGTCTAATACTCGAGTGCCACCCAAAGTCTCTCCACCTGTGATGGGAAGGCGTTCAAGGCGATTCGACTGTCGTAGGTGTCACATAGGTCGTTCAGCAGGGTAGTAACAGGTCTGTTTAGCACTCACAGTGACAGTATAACAGGACAAGCTTTCTTTAGGTTCCAGGATTTCCCAAAACACAGGAGGCAGCAAGAACCACACTGGCTGCGGGAATTATTGAAAGACAGGAGGTAACAGGAATCTGCCACGTTTCTATTAGAGGGTTTCTTTTCAACAGATACAAATCTCATTTCCAGAAAGAAGTCTTTTTTGTGTCTTCCACTTTGATCTCCAGGCAGGTTAACACCGAATACTCAAGTCCAGATTTGACAAAGACGCTGAAGAGGATGTATGCAACCAATGCATTGAGGCAGATAGAGATCAAGGTTTTGGGTAAGATTTGTAATGCAGAGGATTTGGTACTGGAACTCGACTCAGGGACAAAGGGATTGTGGAAGTTATGAATAGCCTGCTTCTACCGCAGGTATTGGACAGACAGGGGGATGTAGTTAGTGGATACGGAAAGGAGTTTGGATCAGCCTGGATGACAATGGCTTCCATCTTTCCCACGCCTCAAAGGGAAGGACAGCAATACAATACATCATCGGCAGGAATTCTACCTGTCCCGCCGGGTTCACGGTACAGCCTGTACCAACGGCGCTCCTGCACTGCGCTCAGCCGCCGTACTGATAGAGTGCTAACTGATCAATGAGAACTTCGGCAGTGGATTACTGCTTTGAAAAGATGTGCTCGGATGGGAAGGTGAGCATCGGTGAGGGCGGGGCTAGAGCCTAACGAAGGTGCTGAAAGCCATTTAAAAGGGCTTTCAGCATCTTCACTAACACTGAAAGGGCTGTTTTCATCACAGAGGATGGTGGGAGGAGCTAGAGCTCAACACACGGCATATAGCTGGCTAAGGGGGAAAGGACTGTCATTGCAATTAAAGGGGCGACCCAGTCAATATCAATAAATCTAACAGAGTCCTTGGATGACCAGAACTTGCTTGCTGCAATGACTTATAGAGGCAATCGCATGAAGCCATGGTTATAGAACATAGAACATAGAACATAGAAAATACAGCACAGAACAGGCCCTTCGGCCCACGATGTTGTGCCGATCCTTTGTCCTCTGTCAAGGACAATTTAATCTATACCCCATCATTCTCCTTTATCCATATACCTATCTAAAAGCCGTTTGAAAGTCCCTAAAGTTTCTGACTCAGCAACTTCCCCAGGCAAGGCATTCCATGCCCCGACCACTCTCTGGGTAAAGAACCTTCCCCTGACATCCCCCTTATATCTCCCACCCTTCACCTTAAATTTATGACCCCTTGTAACGCTTTGCTCCACCCGGGGAAAAAGTTTCTGACTGTCTACCCTATCTATTCCCCTGATCATCTTATAAACCTCTATCATGTCACCCCTCATCCTTCTCCGTTCTAATGAGAAGAGGCCTAGAATGTTCAGCCTTTCCTCGTAAGACTTATTCTCCATTCCAGGCAACATCCTGGTAAATCTCCTCTGCACCCTCTCCAAGGCTTCCACATCCTTCCTAAAATGAGGCGACCAGAACTGCACACAGTACTCCAAATGAGGCCTTACCAAGGTCCTGTACAGCTGCATCATC
Organism: Heterodontus francisci; assembly: GCF_036365525.1. Classification (NCBI taxonomy): domain Eukaryota; kingdom Metazoa; phylum Chordata; class Chondrichthyes; order Heterodontiformes; family Heterodontidae; genus Heterodontus; species Heterodontus francisci. The sequence goes on from NC_090414.1 coordinate 9,336,197, forward strand.
ACCTCACGGCTCTTAAATTCAATCCCTCTGCTAATGAACGCTAACACCCCATATGCCTTCTTCACAGCCCTATCCACTTGAGTTGCAACTTTCAACGATCTGTGCACATAGACCCCAAGGTCTCTCTGCTCCTCCACATGCCCAAGAACCCTACCGTTAACCCAGTATTTTGCATTCGTGTTTGTCCTTCCAAAATGGACGACCTCACACTTTTCAGGGTTAAACTCCATCTGCCACTTTTCAGCCCAGCACTGCAACCTATCCAAGTCCCTTTGCAGACGACAATAGCCCTCCTCGGTATCCACAACTCCACCAACCTTTGTATCATCTGCAAATTTACTGACCCACCCTTCGACTTCCTCATCCAAGTCGTTAATAAAAATCACAAACAGGAGAGGACCCAGAACTGATCCCTGTGGCACGCCACTGGTAACTGGGCTCCAGGCTGAGTATTTACCATCTAAGACCACTCTCTGCCTTCTATCAGTTAGCCAATTCTTAATCCAACTGGCCACATTCCCCACTATCCCATGCCTCCTGACTTTCTCCATAAGTCGACCATGGGGGACCTTATCAAATGCCTTACTAAAATCCATGTACACCACATCCACTGGTTTACCCTCATCCACTTGCTTGGTCACCTGCTCAAAGAATTCAATCAGGCTTGTGAGGCAAGACCTACCCCTCACAAAACCGTGCTGACTGTCCCGAATCAAGCAGTGTCTTTCCAGATGCTCAGAAATCCTATCCCTCAGCACCTTTTCCATCAACTTGCCTACCACCGAAGTAAGACTAACTGGCCTGTAATTCCCAGGGTTGTTCCTATTCCCTTTCTTGAACAGGGGCACAACATTTGCCACCCTCCAATCACCTGGTACCACCCCCGTCAGCAGAGAAGATGAAAAGATCATTGCCAGCGGCTCTGCAATTTCATCCCTTGCTTCCCATAACATCCTTGGATATACCCCGTCAGGCCCGGGAGACTTGTCTATCTTCAAGTTATTCAAAAACCCCAACACATCTTCCCTCCTAACGAGCACTTCCTCGAGCTTACCAGTCTGTTTCACACCGTCCTCTTCAGTAATACACCCCTTCTCATTCGTAAATACCGAAGAGAAGTACTCATTCAAAACCTCACTTATCTCTTCCGGCTCAACACACAGTCTCCCGCTATTGTCCTTGACCGGACCTACGGTCCCCCTAGTCATCCTCATATTTCTGACATACGCGTAAAAGGCCTTGGGGTTTTCTTTTATCCTACCCGCCAAGCATTTTTCATGCCCTCTCTTAGCTCTCCTAATCCCTTTCTTCAGATCCTTCCTGGCCATCTTGTATCCCTCCAGAGCTATGCCTGTGCCCTTTTTCCTCAACCTTATATACGCATCCTTCTTCTTCCTAACAAGACTCTCAACCTCTCTTGTCAACCACGGTTCCCTCACATGACCATCCCTTCCCTGTCTGACAGGGACATGCTTATCAATGGCCCCTACTATCTGCTCCTTGAAAAAGTTCCACATTTCGACCGTGCCCTTCCCTGCCAGCATATGCTCCCAACTTATGCTCCTCAGTTCCTGCCTGACAGCATCATATCTACCCTTCCCCCAATTGTAAACCTTGCCCTGTTGCACATACCTATCCCTCTCCATTACCACAGTGAATGCTACAGAATTGTGATCACTATCTCCAAAGTGCTCGCCCACCAACAGCTCTATCACTTGCCCTGGTTCATTACCTAGTACCAAATCCAATATTGCCTCCCCTCTGGTCGGGCAGTCTACATACTGAGTCAGAAAAGCTTCCTGGACATACTGCACAAACACTACCCCATCCAAACTATTCGATCTAAAGAGTTGCCAATCAATATTTGGGAAGTTGAAATCCCCCATAATTACTACCCTGTGACTTCTGCTCCTTTCCAAAATCTGTTTCCCAATCTGCTCTTCCACCTCCCTGCTGCTATTGGGGGGCCGATAGAAAACTCCCATCAAGGTGACTGCTCCTTTCCTGTTCCTGACCTCAACCCACAGTGCCTCAGTCGGCAGATCCTCCTCGAAAATTCTTTCAGCAGTTGTTACACTATTTCTAACTAACAATGCCACCCCCCACCTCTTTTACCACCATTCCTAATCTTATGAAAACATCTATAACCAGGTACCTCCAAGAACCATTCCTCCCCCTCACCTATCCACGTTTCAGTGATGGCCACAACATCGTAGTCCCAAGTGCCCATCCACGCCTTCAATTCACTCACCTTATTCCTGATGCTTCTTGCGTTGAAGTATACGCACTTTAACCCTTCTCCGTGCCCATCTGTCCTCTGCGACAGTGCTACCTTCCCCAATACCTCACTACACTCTTTGTCTTTCTGAGTGGACCCACTGGTCCCTGGACTACAAGTCCGGTTCCCATCCCCCTCCCAAACTAGTTTAAACCCTCCCGAACAGTACTAGCAAACCTCCCTCCCAGGATATTGGTGCCCCTCTGGTTCAGATGCAGCCCGTCCTGTTTGAACAGGTCCCATCTTCCCCAGAATGCAGTCCAATTATCCAAGAACTGGAAGCCCTCCCTCCTACACCATTCCTGCAGCCACGTGTTCAGCTGTGCTCTCTCCCTATTCCTAGCCTCACTATCACGTGGCGCCGGCAACAAACCAGAGATAACAACTCTGTCCGTCCGAGCTTTCAGCTTCCAGCCTAACTCCCTAAACTCACTTCTAACATCTGTGCCACCCTTCCTTCCTACGTCGTTGGTGCCAATGTGCACCACGACCTCTGGCTGCTCCCCCTCCCCTTTAAGGATCCTGAAGACGCGATCACAAACATCACGGACCCTGGCACCAGGGAGGCAACAAACCATCCGTGCATCTCGCTTGCTCCCACAGAACCGCCTGTCGGTACTCCTCACCATCGAGTCCCCGATGACTAGTGCTCTCCCGTTCTCCCTCCTTCCCTTCTGAGCCACAGTGCAGGACCCCGTGCCAGAGGCCCGTTCACTGCAGCCTGCCCCCGATAGGCCGCCCCCCCCAACAGTATCTAAAACTGTATACTTGTTGTTGAGGGGAACGACCACAGGAGATCCCTGCACTGACCTCTTCCCACCTCTAACTGTTACCCAGCTGCCTTTGTTTTGTGGAGTAACGACATCCCTGTAGCTTCTATCTATCACCCCCTCAGCTTCCCGAATGATCCTTAGTTCATCCAGCTCCAGCTCCAGTTCCCTAACACGGTCTGATAGGAGCTGGAGACGGATGCACTTCCAGCAGGTAAAGTCGGCAGGGTCCCCGGAGGTTCCCCTCACCTCGAACATACTGCAGGAGGAGCACCTTCAAAGAAAATACCTACCCAGGAGTCCTTGCTGCCGTCCAGCTTCCGGTTCCTCCCGCGCCAAAAGTAACTTGAACACAAGGAAAACAGTAAGTACAACTTTTAAAACACAGCTCCTGGTGCCTTCACTTACCCACCGAAGAGTCGCTACCTTCTCCTGCTGCTCCGCCGGGAAATGAGGTTCACAGAAGACTCACTGCATGTCTCCTTCCAGGCAGCTGAGGCAAGGCGGGAGGTCCTCTACCCGGCATACTGAAGGAGGAGGCCTCCCCAGGTCACCAAGAAGGCATGATAGAACGTTGTGAAGTAGGTCAGCAGCCACGTGGTGGTGAGGTGGACGTGACTATCGTGCCACAAGCGGGTCAATACATTCTCCAGACTGTGTGCCGAAGGGCTAGTTTCAGTGCTGTATCTCTAAACTAAACTAAACACCCTGCCAGGGTAAAGGGCATGTGACAGTCATCGTTGCTTAGAACTTATATGGTAGAGTTTCCAGTTGTTGATGCTGCAAAGTCAAAGTCATCTATCTCAAGTGAATGGCAGCAGCATTGACGTGGATCGTGTGCTGGGCACATCTGAGATGCACAATGGTACAGAAGTGTGCCAATCGTATACCTCGATGACACCGTTCCGAGAGGTAGCATGCAGTAAAAGGGAATTACAGGTGCTCCTTCAAGTCACAAAGCTGAACAGATTGCCATGCGTTTCCACAGGAGAAGAAGGCACAGAATGCCCAAGAAATGCCCTTGGATATCACCAATATGGAAGTTCTTAAAAGTGTGTAGGAGGAGGCATTGCTGCTTTCTGGGGAGGCAGGAGGATGCTCAGTTGCAAATGGTGCGGTAGGAGCACCTAGTCGGGAGGGCGAATTCCCAAGAGTTCGAGCAGGGGGCTGGCTCAAGCAATAAAGGTTGCTCGCGAGTTCAAAGTCACACATGTGACGACACTGCAGTCTATGACATATCCTTCAGTCTGGAGTACTGATCACAACTGATGATTCTGTTTTCACCTGCAGGTGCAACACAGCGGTGGCCAGGTGATGTCGCTGGGGCATATTCGTCCACAACTGAGGAACAGGAGGGTCCTCAGAGGGTGCAGATTCACATCCTTCCCCCTCACTAATCACGCGCTCACAGCCAGTCACCTCGGTTGGGCTAGTTGTTTCCTTGGATTCGTGGTCACTACCTGGTGCCATCACCACAACAACTGCCACACCAGAAGCCAGAGGCAGTATCGGCCGAAGCCTTGGTCACTCGGAGGATCTTTGGAGGCCAGGGCTGTGCTGAGCCTCTGAGGACATCCATTTGGTGGGGGATTCTTCAGTTGCAGTGTGATGTGTGTCAAAATCTGGAGTAGTTAACAGAGATGATGTATGTTGTGGCTCGGACTTTCGAGATCTCCTCCAGGCCATGGGTACCGCACAGTAAATGTCATCTGCACAACTGGATTCCTCCATTGACAGATTGGCAGCTGCACTAGGGAGCTCGATCTAGCAGACCCTGAAAACTCGCATAGAGTCAGTCAGCTCTATGCAGCAGTACAGCGAACTGTCAATGAGGCTCTTGCGACATCTGGAAGCTACTCATCCCTCTGAGGACAGCGAAGTGAACCAATTGAGTCTCGTGAGGGCACAGAATCAGCAGCTGCATGCAACTGGGGTCTCCTCGCAGGGCACTCCTGATGTGTATAGCGTCTCCTTGCCCCCTCTGCCAGTGACAGTAACACTTCAGTATCCTAGGGCGATGGAGGGTGCTCGTGACACTGCTCGGGGTCGCCGCAACATTCCGGGGCCCTCAAAGCCTCGGACAGTCAAAGGATGTCCGTCAAGTTCCTCCCAGACCACGGAGCACCCTGATCAGTCACTTGCCTCTACCAGGGCTGACGGCAAGGGGTCGTCGACATGCGTGAGAACTCCCAAATGTTTCAAGAGATTACATTAACTGTTTTCGGGTCACTGATGCGCTTTAGAATAATTTATTTGTTGTTCGACCGCACACACAAAAAAAAAATAATTTGGCTTTTTATCGGCCACAAGTCAATGATAATATTTCAGCTGCATGCCATGGAGACTTGGGGGAGGTGACCTATTGGACCGTGTTTGTGTTTGAGGGAGAGGTGAACCTTTGAAGCTGAGATTAGCATTTCAGGTGAACGCCTGAGCGTTTTCAGCTGATTTGAATTTCTGAATTCAGATTGACATGTCAGTCGATGTGTCATGAGTCCCCGAGAAGGAGAAAGACCTGAGTATTACAGCCCCCCGGGGCTTCCTTGCACTCAACTCCTGAAAGTCTCCAACTCCATCTCCACCACAATTCAGGTAGCTGCGCCTGTTCCTCCTCCTCAACCCTTTCACTCTCCGCATCTGAGAATGCCTCATGCTGAACATTGCCCTCATTCTCCAGACCCTCCTCCCTCTGCAGCACCAGCAGTCTGCTGATCAGAGAATTGCGAGATACCCTTGCAGACGATTGCTGCAGAGCACCACCTGCGTGATCCAGACACCTAAACCTCATCTTCAGTAGACCTATGGCCTGCTCAGCCTTGACTCTGAAGGTCATACAGCTGGAATTGTACCGTTCCTCTTCTTCATTCCGTGGGTCCATCACATTAGCCAAGCCTTCAGCGAGTAACACCTGTCGCCAAGTATGCATCCTGGCAGGAATTTGGTGGGCGGGTGGCGGGTGGGCGGGTGGCTGCACAGTGCTGGCACCTCTGATTTCTGCAGAATGAATGCATTGGTTCTGATTCCTGGATAACAATCACACACCTGCAATATACTATTTTGGTTGTCACAGACACGTTGCACATTTATTTATTGAGACACCTATCGATTCATAAATGCCCTTAACAGACCTGTAGGTGCTCCAACGGCCATATGTGTGGAATCAATTATGTCTTGGAACAGAGGGAACGCAGTGATGCTGCTAAATCCTCTGTTCTCTCGAACTGACTCATAGCGTGTGTCTGGAATTTCATGAACAGGTTGGCATGCCTCAATATAGCATCAAATATCACTTTAATGCTGTGCGGTGCTGATGACTGTGAGATTTTGCACATTCACCTATGAACGTCTTGAAAGAGCCTGATGCATAGAAATTCAGAGTGAATGTGACCTTTAAGAAAAAGGAAGCATTCGTAAGGGGTGGACGACTAACAACAGACGAATCCCTTGAGGAATTTAAATACAGTAGGAAGGAACTTAAGCAAGGAGTCAGGAGGGGTAAAAGGTGTTATGAGAAGTCATTATCAAACAGGATTAAGGAAAATCCCAAGGCTTTTTATACATATATAAAGGGCAAGAGGGTAACCAGAGAAAGGGTTGGCAAGGTCAAGGACAGAGAAGGGAATCTATGTGTGGAGCCAGAGGAAATGGGTGAGGTACTAAATGAGTACTTTGCATCAGTATTCGCCAAGGAGAAGGACTTGGTGGATGATGAGTCTAGGGAAGGGAGTGTAGATGGTCTCAGTCATCTCATTATCAAAAAGGAGGATGTGTTGGGTGTCTTGAAAAGCATTAAGGTAGATAAGTCCCCAGGGCCTGATGGGATCTACCCCAGAATACTGAGGGAGGCAAGGGAAGAAATTGCTGGGGCCTTGACAGAAATCTTTGCATCCTCGTTGGCTACAGGTGAGGTCCCAGAGGACTGGAGAATAGCCAATGTTGTTCCTTTGTTTAAGAAGGGTAGCAAGGATAATCCAGGAAATTATAGGCCAGTGAGCCTTACGTCAGTGGTAGGGAAATTATTGGAGAGGATTCCTCGGGACAGGATTTACTCCCATTCGGAAACATATGGACTTATTTGCGAGAGACAGCATGGTTTTGTGAAGGGGAGGTCGCGTCCAACGAATTTGATTGAGTTTTTTGAGGAAGTGACAAAGATGATTGATGAAGGAAGGGCAGTGCATGTTATCTATATGGACTTCAGTAAAGCCTTTGACAAGGTCCGTCATGGCAGACTGATACAAAAGGTGAAGTCACACGGGATCAGAAGGGAGCTGGCAAGATGGATACAGAACTGGCTCGGTCATAGAAGACAGAGGGTAGCAGTTGAATGGTGCTTTTCTGAATGGAGAGATGTGACTAGTGGTGTTCCGCAGGGATCAGTGCTGGGACCCTTGCTGTTTGGAGTATATATCAATGATTTGGAGGAAAATGTAGCTGGTCTGATTAGTAAGTTGGCGGACGACACGAAGGTTGGTGGAGTTGCAGACAGTGATGAGGATTGTCAGAGGATACAGCAGGGTATAGATTTGTTGGAGATTTGGGCGGAGAAATGGCAGATGGAGTTTAATTCGGTCAAATGTGACGTAATGCATTTTGGAAGGTCTAATGCAGGTGGAAAGTGTACAGGAAATGGCAGAACTCTTAGGAGTATTGACAGGCAGAGAGATCTGGGCGTACAGGTCCAGAGGTCACTGAAAGTGGCAACGCAGGTGGATAAGGTAGGCAAGAAGGCATATGGCATGCTTGCCTTCATCGGTCGGGACATAGAATATAATAATAGGCAAGTCATGCTGCAGCTCACGGAACTTTAGCGAGGCCACAATTAGAATATTGCGTGCCATTCTGGTCGCCACACTACCATAAGGATGTGGAGGGTTTGGAGAGGGTACAGAAGAGGTTTTCCAGGATGTTGCCTGGTCGGGAGGGCATTAGATATGAGGAGAGGTTAGTAAAACACAGATTGTTTTCACTGGAACGACTGAGGTGGAGGGGCGACATGATCGAGGTTTACAATGTTATAAGCGGCATGGACAGAGTGGATAGTCAGAAGCTTTCTCCCAGGGTGGAATATCAGTTACTAGGGGACATAGGTTTAAGGTGAGAGGGGCAAGGTTTAGAGGGGATGTGCGAGGCAAGTTCTTTACACAGAAGGTGTTGAGTGCCGGGAACTTGTTGCCAGAGGAGGTGGTGGAAGCATGTACCATAGAGACATTTCAGAGGCATCTTGACAAATACATGAATAGGATGGGAATAGAGGGATATGGGCCCCGGAAGTGCAGAAGGTTTTAAGTTTAGGCAGGCATCAAGATCGGCGCAGGCTTGGAGGGCCGAATGGCCTTTTCCTGGGCTGTACTATTCTTTGTTCTTTGTTTGGACTGTTGGGGGAGGGTGGGGGCACTGGAAGATCCGGGGTGGGACTGCCAAATTCTGTAAGAAGCCCTGTATTTGCTCTTGTGCTTACCTTTCGCCTTGCACAATAGGGGCTCCCTCCTCACCCCAACTGTGTGGCTCGGGACGGCTGGAGCTGGCCAGATGAAGTCAATCTGTATTGAACAGAAGGAAAAGGAGAGAACTGGGCGTCTGTTACCGACCCGGGCGAAGAGCCCTCCCCTTACTGGAAGACTGAACTGTAGAATCTACAGCAAGGTACTACAACCATCAGTGGCGCAGTGGTTAGCACCGCAGCCTCACAGTTCCAGGGACCCGGGTTCGATTCTAGGTACTGCCTGTGTGGAGTTTGCAAGTTCTCCCTGTGTCTGCGTGGTTTTCTCCGGGTGCTCCGGTTTCCTCCCACAAGCCAAAAGACTTGCAGTTTGGTCGGTAAATTGGCCGTTATAAATTGTCACTAATATAGGTCGGTGGTCGGGAAATATAGGGACAGGTGGGGATGTGGTAGGAATATGGGATTATTGTAAAATGGGTGGTCGATGGTCGGCTCAGACTCGGTGGGCCGAAGGGCCTGTTTCAGTGCTGTATCTCTAATCTAATCTAATCCTCGCAGCCCTTCTCTCTCTTCCATCACTCCGCCGCCTGTCCTCTCCTCCCCTTGTCCTTTTCAGCCCTTTCCGCCTCTACTCCCATTCTCACCGCCCCCCCCAACCACGCCCCCCCAACCCCCGCCTCCATCATATTGCTTGTGTTGAAGAGAACACTGTTGTTTGCTTTGTTTCTTGGGGTTGGGCGTGGCTCTTCGACCCCATGGCAAGCTCCTCTTCGCCGATGGTGGGGCCTCCACGCACGTATGCTGCTGCAGCTGCACCTGTTGCCCCATCACCGTTTGCGTTGATAATATCGAAGCATGGGGTCAAGAGCTATGTCCATCCCAATATAACAATAGAGGTAGGTGTGAAGGCAATGGCCGAGGTTTTCGGCCCTTCGCCCATTGTTGCTGTCTCTAAAATGTACAGGAAGGCGCTGCTTTTCCTGAAGGCCAAATGGCGGTGTCCCTGACTGTGAACAAGGGGCTCACAGTGAACAAGGGGCTCACAGTGGGCGGAACATTTCTGCCAGTGGACGCTTTGGAGACTTCTGCACAACGGGTCATTCTGTCGAATATCCAGGCCTTCGTTCTCGGTAAGCTCCTCCTTCCCCACTTGCACCACCTGGGGGACGTAACGACGGGGCTCATTCCAGTGCCGCTTGGACTTTGGGAGAACAGCCTCCGGCATGTGTACTCCTTACATCACCAGTTATTTATGCAGCTGGCGTGGGAGGAGGCCACTGATGGCTACTTCAATGTGGATTTCCAAAGGATGGTTTTCACAGCCCCTGGCTGGGTCAGTGGCGGCCGTCCAAGTGGAAGGAAGGCACGGATGAAAAATAAACATCGACAGTGCGTCCCCTGGACACCGTGGCACAACCCGAGCCTGAGCTCAGCCCAAGGCCCGCTTCCAGTGAATTCACCTGCCCCAGGGCAGGACTCAGGCCCAGTGTGACCAGGGAAAAGGTGGGTATGGAGGAAAAGGCCTCTTATGATTGGAGGTGTCTGAGATTCCACGCCCTTCCCGAAATAAGAGGAGGTGAACTTCCTCCTCTGAAGAATGCCCTGAACCACGGGGTCCATCCCTTAGCGTGGTTCCTCAGGCTCACCTGCCACCAGCATGATCGGGGCCTTGAGCCCTGGGCGGGAACCCTCCACCCCTCGGAACGGAGGTGGAGCAGATGCCTCTGTATACTTGTCAACTCTTGAGGTGGGGGACACGCACTTGGTAGGGGAGTTTGTGGACCCATGAGAGAAATCATTCCTTTCGTCGATGGGTCGGGTGTCCTGGGTGAGGGCGAGACCTGTGAGGGGCCGCCCGCCCAACAGCCTGCCGCTCCTGCCCTGAATGTACCCATCTCAGAGGCCAATCTGCGTAAGTCCCTGCCTGTTGGTCCTGTGGGCGCTGACGGGACGGGAGATGGCCTCCTGTCTCCACCTCCGGTCCTGGCTCTGGCAGGATTTCTGATGTCAGGCACTTACATCTCCACTGGACCACTCTTTGGCCTGGGGACGGAGGTGGAGGGGGGCCCTGAACAGCTGGCACCCACAGGCTCCACTCCATTCTGGAACCCAGAGAGGACTCCTCCGCCATCGATCCTGGGGGTGGGATCCGGACGGAGGCTAGACCAGCTGGCACAGCCGGGACATCCGCCCCACAGTGTATGGTGGGTGTGTCAGCTGCTGGTGGTGACGGGCCAGAGGAGCATGGGGACACGAGGTGGGGCACGGAGGACGATCTTGATTCCATCGCCAGTGAGGTGGGTGGAGTCCCTCGTGCCTCCATTGAGTCTCCTCTCATCCCCACAGCGCAACTCCGGCATTTCCTCACGGCATGCAGGGGTTGCCGTAATAAAGTTCAACTGGCCCTCAATCATTGGTCGCATCTGGCGCTGATCGTCCAGTCTGCCCGTGCCAACCTCAAGAGAGCAGGAAAGGATTAGGGCGTAAAACTGGTTGATAGGCGACGATTGAAGGCGTTCCTCAATGGGTTGCTGCGCGAATAGAAGGCCAGGTGCACTTTCACTCCCTCCTCACAGTGAGGTGTTGGCGATGGTTATTAAGTACGTTTGACATGAAGATAACCATAGCCAGCCTCAACATTAACGACAGCAGGGGGTCTCACCTCTCAGTCCTCAGGCAAGGAAGATGTGCGGTGAGCTTTCTGCAGGAAACACACAGAGTTCTGGGAGATGAAGCCACCTGGCTCCTAGAATGAAGCCACCTGGCTCCTGGAGTGGCAGAGTAGGGGTTACATGAGTAACGTCACCCCGATTTCTAATGGGGTGGCTATATTGTTGGCCCTGGCTTTTCAGAGATCTTAGGGTGTCAAGGAGTTCATGCCGGGCCGCTTGCTCCACCTCGACGTTCGCCTGGGTAGCCTGCTGCTTCACTTTGTGAACATGTATGCACCCAGGCCTGGCGCGATGCGGGCGCTCTTCTTTGAAGAAGTGTCCGCTCTCTTGAGCTCCATCAATAGCGGCGAGTACATCATCTTCGGGGGGGATTTTAACTGTACCCTCGAGGTGAGGGATCGCTTCGGTTCCCAGCACAGCCAAGCGTAGGTGCAAAAGTTGAGGGAACTGATCAGCTCACTCAACTTGGTGGATGTCTGGTGGAATCTCCATCCCGACTCCAGCGCCTTCACGTGGAGGTGTGGAGGAGGTGGGTCTTGAATCAACCGCCTCTACTTTTTGCAGGCGTACGTCTCCCCCATCTCGGTGGCCTCGATGGGGCTGGTGCCATGCTCAGTCCACCACCGAGTGTGTACGGAGTTCACTCCACTCCGCACGTGGGTGGTGTCCGCTTACTGGCACTTGAACAACTGGCTGCTGGAGGACGAGTGATTCCGGGACTCATTCCATTGATTCTGGCCGACTGGAGAAGGAAGCAGGGGGGCTTCCCCTCCTTAAGGCTATGGTCGGAAGTGGGCAAGACTCACATCCGTTTCTTCTGTCAGGATTATGCAAATTGGCCGAGCAAGAGTTGGGAAGCCGAGATCGGGCGCCTAGAAAGGGAGGTGCCTGACTTGGTGCCTCGCCTCGGTCATGCCATCTCGGACGCGGCCCTGTGGCAGGCGTACGAAGAGAAGAATGGGGCAGTGAGGGAGCTGCAGCTCATAGGGTTCCGATGCGGATAAGTAAGGTCACGAATCCAGATCCTGGAAGACTTGGACTGCACCTGACCCATCTTCTACTTGCTGGAAAAATGGTGGAGTGCCCATCACGCATCCGGAGCAAAAGAGCCTCCTGGTCCATACCAATCACAGTACGTTGCTCTCTCTGGAGCCGTGCATTGTGGATGCGTGCACAGATTTGAGGGAGGACCTGTCTAGGGTCTGCCCGCAGGGCGCCAAAGGATTTGAGGCTCCGCTCACTTTGGCAGAGCTGCCTGGTGCCCTCCACCAGCTCTCATGTGGCAAATCCCCGGGGCTGGACGGCCTGACCGTGGAGTTCTTCATGGTGCTCCGGGACATGTGAGGCAGGGAGGAAGTTGTCGAGCGAGGCAGCTGTGGTTTGATAAAGAAGTTGAAGCGCTTGTCAAGAGGAAGAAGAAGGCTTATGTTAGAATGAGACATGAAGGCTCAGTTAGGGTGCTTGAGAGTTACAAGCTAGCCAGGAAGGATCTAAAGGGAGAGCTAAGAAGAGCAAGGAGAGGACTCGAGAAGTCATTGGCGGATAGGATCAGGGAAAACCCTAATGCTTTCTATAGGTATATCAGGAATAAAAGAATGACGAGAGTTAGATTAGGGCCAATCAAGGATAGTAGTGGGAAGTTGTGTGTGGAATCAAAGGAGGTCGGGGAAGTGTTCAATGAATATTTTGCGTCAGCATTTACTGTAGAGAAAGAAAATGTTGTCGAGGAGAATACTGAGATTCAGGCTACTAGGCTAGATGGGATTGAGGTTCACAAGGAGGAGGTGTTATCAATTTTGGAAAGGGTGAAAATAGATAAGTCCCCTGGGCCATATGGGATTTATCCTAGGATTCTCTGGGAAGCCAGGAAGGAGATTGCAGAGCCTTTGTCCTGATCTTTATGTCGTCATTGTCGACAGGAGTCGTGCCGGAGGACTGGAGGATAGCAAATGTTGTCCCCTTGTTCAAGAAGGGGAGTAGAGACAGCCCTGGTAATTATAGACCTGTGAGCCTTACTTCGGTTGTGGGTAAAATGTTGGAAAAGGTTATAAGAGACAGGATTTATAATCATCTTGTAAAGAATAAGTTCATTAGCGATAGTCAGCACGGTTTTGTGACGGGTAGGTCGTGCCTCACAAACCTTATTGAGTTTTTCGAGAAGGTGACCAAACAGGTGGATTAGGGTAAAGCAGTGGATGTGGTGTATATGGATTTCAGTAAGGCGTTTGATAAGGTTCCCCACGGTAGGCTATTGCAGAAAATACGGAAGTATGGGGTTGAAGGTGATTTAGAGCTTTGGATCATAAATTGGCTCGCTGAAAGAAGACAGAGGGTGGTGGTTGATGGCAAATGTTCATCCCGGAGTTTAGTTACTAGTGGTGTACCGCAAGGATCTGTTTTGGGGCCACTGCTGTTTGTTATTTTTATAAATGACCTGGAAGAGGGTGTAGAAGGGTGGGTTAGTAAATTTGCGGATGACACTAAGGTCGGTGGAGTTGTGGATAGTGCCGAAGGATGTTGTAGGGTACAGAGGGACATAGCTATGCTGCAGAGCTGGGCTGAGAGATGGCAAATGGAGTTTAATGCGGAAAAGTGCGAGGTGATTCACTTTGGAAGGAGTAATAGGAATGCAGAGTACTGGGCTAATGGGAAGATTCTTGGCAGTGTAGATGAACAGAGAGATCTTGGTGTCCAGGTACATAAATCCCTTAAAGTTGCTACCCAGGTTAATAGGGCTGTTAAGAAGGCATATGGTGTGTTAGCTTTTATTAGTAGGGGGATCGAGTTTCGGAGCCACGAGGTCATGCTGCAGCTGTACAAAACTCTGGTGAGACCGCACCTGGAGTATTGCGTGCAGTTCTGGTCACCGCATTATATGATGGATGTGGATGCTTTGGAAAGGGTGCAGAGGAGATTTACTAGGATGTTGCCTGGTATGGAGGGAAGGTCTTACGAGGAAAGGCTGAGGGACTTGAGGTTGTTTTCGTTGGAGAGAAGGAGGAGGAGAGGTGACTTAATAGAGACATATAAGATAATCAGAGGGTTAAATAGGGTGGATCGTGAGAGTCATTTTTCCTCAGATGGTGATGGCAAACACGAGGGGAAATAGCTTTAAGCTGAGGGGTGATAGTTACAGGACAGATGTCAGACGTAGTTTCTTTACTCAGAGTGTAGTAGGGGCGTGGAACGCCCTGCCTGCAGCAGTAGTAGACTCGCCAACTTTAAGGGCATTTAAGTGGTCATTGGATGGACATATGGATGAAAATGGAATAATGTAGGTCAGATGGTTTCACAGGTCGGCGCAACATCGAGGGCCGAAGGGCCTGCACTGCGCTGTAATGTTCTATTTCTAATTCTAATCCTGACATTCTAGGTGGCGATTACGCACGCTTCCAGGGGTAAAGCATGTCGACTGGGGAGTTGCCCCTCTCTTTGCGCAAGACAGTCACATCCTGCTGCTGAAGAGGTGTGATTTCTGCTAACTGGCCTGCAGTCTCCCTCCTCAGCATGGATTATAAGATGCCTTTCCGGGCAATGTGTACCTGCCTGGGCTCCATGCTGGACCACATGATCCACGCCAACCAATCCTACATGGTCCCGGGACCTGATCCATTCTTCCCAGCAGACTGATCTGTCGGTCGCCTCTTTCTCCCTCGATGAGGAGTCGGCATTCAACAGTGTGGATCACGAATATCTTTTCAGCACTTTGAGATGCCACCGCAGTGTATCTGGTCAAAGTTACTGGGTGGTTGACGGCGCTCCATCACTTTGGGTGAGGACTGCTTCAGGGATGCCCCATGACTGGCCATTTATATACCATCTGCGTACAGCTATTCCTGTGCCTACTTCGAAGAAGGTTGCCCGGTTTGCCTCTGCACGGGCCGGCCATGCGGGCCATTCTCTCGACTTACGCTGATGACGTGCTGCTGACGGTCACAGATCCCATTGACTTGCGGAGGATGCGCGAGTGCCAACAGACCTTTTCTGTCAGGTCTGCCGCAAGAATCAGTTGGGAGAAATATTCTAGATTCCTGGTGGGACACTGACGAGTCGGCTCCCTGCCAGAGTAGCACCACGCACATCCTCTATCTGGGAGTCCACCTTAGCCACCTTAGAAACTGGCAGGATGAGAGGCAAAAGTCACCACTCGGCTAGGGCAGTGGACAGGACTGCTCTGAATGTTTTCCTACTGGGGCCAAGCACTGGTCATAAACCAACTGGTGGTCTCGATGCTGTGGTACTGGTTGGTTACTTTGGCCCTGCTCCTTGCATTTGCCACCAAGATCCAGAAGAAGGTTTTCGATTTCTTCTGGGGCAAGAGGAAACATTGGGTCTTTGCCTGGGTCCTGACTCTTCCATTTGAGGAGGGTGGGAAGACGGCGGTATGTGTCTGCACCCAGGCTGTGACTCTCCGCCTTCAGACCCTGCAAAGATACCTGTATGTCGAGCATCCTTCCAGATGTTGTACACTGGTGAACTTTTTTTTTACACTGGCAGATGGCCTCCAAGGCGACATGTGGCTCCTGGCGGAGCGTCTCTGTGGGAGTCTGGAACATGGTAACCTCTAGTCGGGGCTCTCTCCTACCGGTGGAGTGGAGTGCCTCGTCTATCCAGGCGGCCAGCTCCAGGGATGGACTGACGGGTGGTGGAGAAGACGATGCGCCTGGGACACCCCTTTCTGTGGGTGAACATTGCACGGAGGGGTTTCCTTTCCGGGCTGCCTCTGCACACTCTCCACAACCTCGCACTCGTCAGCTTGCTGGACACGCCCTGGTGGTCTGTGTTGCCATCTGGCGGTAAGGGAAAACCCCAGTGGAGGTCTCGCATGCGGAGTCCTTCCCCTTTACATCAGGAACCTGGGGTGTCGAGTTCTGCACAGAGCAGTCCCGTGCCATAGACGTTTAGGCAGGTTCATGGACTCCCAGTCCACCTGCGATTTCTGCGGCCTGTTTGGGTCCATGATCCATGTCTATCTGGAGTGTCTGAGGTTGCAGCTGCTGTTGGAGCATTTGAAGGGGCTGCTCCTCAGGATTTGGTCGCACTTCAGCCACACACTCCTTTCATTGTGCACCCAGTGCAGAGTGGTGTGGACCAGGAGGAGGATCTTCTCGTCATATCTGTCAGATACAGGTTGAATCCCCCTCAGCACTGTTCAATTCATCACTCTCAGGGCAGGTGCAGCATACAAAAACATAAAACAGGGTTAGATACAGCGTAAAGCTCCCTTTTCACTGTCCCATGAAACACTCCCAGGACAGGTGCAGCAAAACAAATGACAATAAATGCTTTTGATACACAGTGAATTGCATTCCTTAGAGGGTGGCAGGAGAAAAGTGGAAAAGAATGTCATTGAATTCTTCCGCAGAATTTTTTAAAATAAATCACATTCTCTGATCTAAATACAGAATAGTGGCATTTTAGTTCACATGTGAGTCCTTTTGCCCTCATCTTTCACAGCCTGGTACTAGCTGACTGTGAATGAGAAAAAAAGGATTATATACAGAGTGAGATTGAATCTATCTTCACTCCTTTTCCCTTTTCTCCTGTGTCTCCCTCCCTCTCTCACTCTTTCTATCCCCTCTCTCACTCTGCCTAATCCTTGATGCCCCTCGCTCTCTCTTTCTGTTTCTTTCTCTCCCCCCCCACCCCGCCTCTCTCCCTCTCCCGCTCTCGGAAGCTTCTCTGCATCAGCCGCTCTACTCTCTATTTGTCCTCTCTCCCAATCGCTCTGTTACCCTTTCCCAACTTCATCACCTTTGTGCACTCCCTCTCACATCCTCTTCCACTCACTCTAGTACCCTCTCCCACTTTTACCATAACTCTTTCTCTCTCTCCGTCCCATTCTCCCTGCCACTCTCCGTCGTTTCTAGGGCTGTTCATCTTTCTATCCCTCCCTGTTTTAAGGACGTAAGATAAAAGTGCAGAAGCAGAACACATGCCACTCAGACGTGTTTTCACAAATGAGCCTTTGATGTACGTCCTCCAAGGTATGCACAATGGCAGGATTTTAATATGTAGGTGCAGCTAGCTGTTTGGAAGGCAAATTGTGTCACATTAGTATTATACTGAATCTCAGTCGCTAACAGCAGTGGAACACCAGATCCCTGTGCCAATGTGTTACTAGGAGTATTTGTCACTGTAAAATTGTTCGATGTTGAAATCATTGCTTCAGGTGAGTGATCTCTCCACTCCATGTTTTAGTAACGCAATATTTGACAACTAGGTAGATTGTTGCTTTTTATCGAAAATGTTTGGTGGTATGCACATAAAGTGAAATATATTGCGTGATCCCTTTTCATACTGAACTGGTTGAGGAGAAACAGATTTCGTCTACTAACTGACAGTTAAACAGCAGGACAGCATTGTTTCAGCATTCGCATCCGCCGGATAATAAAAATATTACCCTGAGTATAGTTATTATAAACATTAAAATAAAAGCAAAATACTGCGGATGCTGGAAATCTGAAATTTTTAAAAAGGAATGTAAAAAAAAAAAGGAAGAAAAAATAACTAAAAATGACTAAAAATGAAAGTAAAGTGGGGGGCTGCCATGCTCTGAAATTATTGAACTCAATGTTCAGTCCGGCAGGCTGTAGTGTGCCTAATCGGTAGATGAGATGCTGTTCCTCGAGCTTGCGTTGATGTTTTTTTTAAAAGGAATGTAAAAAAAAGGAAGAAAAAATAACTTGTTTTTGTATTATAAACATTATATTTGTTAAACCAATATTAAACCATTCAGCTCTCTGACTGATTATGGTTTGACCGAGCAGTTCCTATCTGTCATTATGAGTCTGAAATGCGAAAGCTCCAGCAAGCATTGCATTTAGCTCGTGAGGTGTATCCCTGCGGGGAGAGATGCCTGTCACTGAGGAAGATACAGATTGCGTTTCCATTAGACAGATAACAGAAAGGGACAGTAAATAATAGCGTTCATAAATAGTAAATAATTAAACAAATAGCGTGCCCCTCTGAGTCTGCTATCATAGAAATATAGAAAATAGGAGCAGGAGCAGGCCATTCAGCCCTTCGAGCCTGCTCCACCATTCATTATGATCATGGCTAATCATCCAACTCAGTAGCCTGTTCCCACTTTCACCCCATACCCTTTGATCCATTCAGATGCAAGAGCAATATCTAACTCCTTCTTGAAAACATATAATGTTTTGGCCTCATCTGCTTTCTGCGGTAGCGAAGTCCACAGGCTCACCACTCTCTGGATGAATAAATTTCTCCTCATGTCAGTCCTGAAAGGTTTACCCCATATCCTTAGACTATGACCCCTGGTTCTGGACTCCTGCACCATCGGGAACCTCCTTCCTGCATCTACCTTATCAAGTCCTGTTCGAATTTTATAGGTTTATATGAGATCGCCCCTCACTCTTCTGAACTCCAGGGAACATAATCCTAACCGACTCAATGGCTCCTCAAACGTCAGTCCCGCCACACCGTTAATTAGTCTGCTAAACCTTCGCTGCACTCCCTCTATAAAAGGAACATCCTTCGTCAGTTGCACCCAACTCCAGCTCCTCACAGACCGCGTCAGGGAACTGGAGCTGGAGCTGGATGAACTTCGGATCATTCGGGAGGCTGAGGGCGTGATTGAGAGCAGTTATAGGGAAGTAATGACACCAAAGTTACAGGGTAAAGGTAGCTGGGTGACCATCAGGGGAGGGAAAGGGAATAGGTCCACAGTGCAGGGATCCACTGTGGCCGTTCCCCTAAATAATAAGTATACCATTTTGGAAACGGTTGGGGGGTTGGACCTACAAGGGGAAAGCCACAGCCGCCAAGTCTCTGGCACTGAGCCTGGCTCTGTGGCTCAGAAGGGAAGTGGGGAGAATAGGAGAGCGATAGTCATAGGAGATTCAATAGTTAGAGGAACAGACAGGAGTTTCTGTGGTAGCGAACGAGACTCCCGGATGGTATGTTGCCTCCCGGGTGCCAGAGTCAGGGATGTGTCGGATCGAGTCCACAGGCTTCTTAAGGAGGAGGGGGAGCCGCCAGAAGTCTTGGTACACATCGGTACCAATGACATAGCTAAGAAAAGGGATGAGGACCTGAAAAGCGAATATAGGGTGTTAAGTTGGAAGCTAAAAGGCAGGACGAGCAGAGTAGTAATCTCAGGATTGATACCGGTGCCACGTGCTAGTGAGCCGAGAAACAGGGAGCGAGTGCAGCTGAACACGTGGCTACAGAGCTGGAGTAGGAGGGAGGGCTTCAGATATGTGGATCATTGGGATACCTTCTGAGGAAGGTGGGACCTGTACAAGAAGGACGGGATGCATCTGAACTGGAGGGGCACCAATACCCTGGGCGGGAGGTTTGCGAGAGCTCTTCGGGAGGGTTAAAACTTGTTTGGCAGGGGGATGGGAACCGGACGTCCGGATCAGTGGAAGAGGTAGCTGTTGAACAGGCAGATACAGCGTGCAAAGAGTCTGTGAGGAAGGTTAGTCAGTTGACAGGGCATAGTTGCAGCCAATATGATGAGTTGAAGTGTGTCTATTTTAACACAAGAAGTGTTAGGAATAAGGTTGATGAACTTAGAGCATGGATCAGTACTTGGAGCTACGTTGTTGTGACCATTATGGAGAATTGGATATCACAGGGGATGGAATGGATGTTGGATGTTCCGGGGTTTCGATGTTTCAAAAGGAATAGGGAGGTAAAAGAGGTGGGGGAGTGGCATTGCTAATCTTGGATAGTATCACAGCTGCAGAAAGGGAGGTCGTCGAGGAGTGTTTGTCTACTGAGTCATTATGGGTGGAAATCAGAAAAAGGAAAGGAGCAGTCACTTTATTGGGAGTTTTCCTTAGACCTCCAAATAGCAACAGACACACGGAGGAACAGATTGGGATGCAGATTTTGGAAAGGTGCAGAAGTAACAGGGTTGTTGTCATGGGTGACTTCAACTTCCCTAATATTGATTGGAACCTCCTTAGTGCAAATTGCTTGGATGGTGCAGTTTTTGTCAGGTGTGTGCAGGAAGGTTTCCTGACTCAATATGTAGATAGGCCGACTAGAGGGGAGGCTATGTTGGATTTGGTGCTTGGCAACGAACCAGGCCAGGTGGCAGATCTCTCGGTGGGAGAGCATTTCGGTGATAGTGATCACAACTCCCTGACCTTTAATATAGTCATGGATAGGGACAGAAGCAGATGGGATGGGAAAATATTTAATTGGGGAGGGGGAATTACAATGCTATTAGGCAGGAATTGGGGAGCATAAATTGGGAACAGATGTTCTCAGGGAAATGCACGACAGAAATGTGGAGGTTGTTTAGGGAGCACTTGCTGCGACTGCTGGATAGGTTTGTCCCGATGCGGCAAGGAAGGGATGGTAGGGTGAAGGAACCTTGGATGACAAGAGATGTGGAACAGCTAGTCAAGAGGAAGAAGGAAGCTTACTTAAGGTTGAGGAAGCAAGGATCAGCCAGGGCTCCAGAGGCTTACAAGGTAGCCAGGAAGGAACTGAAGAATGGACTTAGGAGAGCTAGAAGGGGTCATGAAAAAATCTTGGCGGGTAGGATTAAGGAAAATCCTAAGGCGTTCTACACTTATGTGAGGAACAAGAGGATGGCCAGAGTGAGGGTAGGGCCGATCAAGGATTGTGGAGGGAACTTGTGCCTGGAGTCTGAGGAGGTAGGGGAGGTCCTTAATGAATACTTTGCTTCAGTATTCAGTCGTGATAGGGACCTGGTCGTTTGTGAGGACAGCGTGAAACAGGCTGATATGCTCGAACAGGTTGATGTTAAGAGGGAGGCTGTGCTGTCAATTTTGAAAGACATGAGGACAGATGGATATACCCAAGGATGTTACGGGAAGCGAGGGAAGAAATTGCAGCGCCTTTGGCGATGATCTTTGCGTTCTCACTGTCCACTGGAATAGGACCAGATGATTGGACGGTGGAAAATGTTATTCCCTTGTTCAAGAAATGGAATAGGGATAACCCTGGGAATTATAGAGCAGTCATTCTTACGTCTGTAGTTGGCAAATTATTGGAAAGGATTCTGAGAGAAAGGATATATAATTATTTGGAAAAGCATAGTTTGATTAGAGACAGTCAGCATGGCTTTGTGAGGGGCAGGTCATGCCTCACAAGCCTTATTGAATTCTTTGAAGATGTGACAAAACACATTGATGCAAGAAGAGCAGTGGATGTGGTGTATATGGATTTTAGCAAGGCGTTTGATAAGGCTCCCCATGGTAGGCTCATTCAGGAAGCAAGGAGGCATGGGATACAGGGAACGTTGGCTGCCTGGATACATAATTGGCTGGCCCATAGAATACAGAGGGTGGTAGTAGATGGAAAGTATTCAGCCTGGAGCTCGGTGATCGGCAGTGTTCTGCAGGGATCTGTTCTGGGACCTCTGCTCTTTGTGATTGATATAAATGACTTGGATGAGGAAGTGGAAGGCTGGGTTAGCAAGTTGGCCGATGACACAAAGGTTGCTGGAGTTGTGGATAATGTGGAAGGCTGTTGTAGGTTGCAACGGGACATTGACAGGATGCAGAGCTGGGCTGAGAAGTGGCAGATGGAGTTCAACCTGGAAAAGTGTGAAGTGATTCATTTTGGAAGGTCGGATTTGAATGCAAAACACAGGCTTAAAGACAGGATTCTTGGTAGTGTGGAGGAACAGAGGGATCTTGGGCCCCATGTCCATAGATCGCTCAATGTTGCCACCCAAGTTGATAGGGTTGTTAATAATGGTGTGTTGGCTTTCATTAACACGGGGATTGAGTTTAAGAGTCGCAAGGTATGCTGCCACTCTATAAAGCCCTGGTTAGACCACACTTGGAATATTGTGCTCATTTCTGGTCGCCTCGTTATAGGAAGGATGTGGAAGCATTAGAGAGGGTGCAGAGGAGATTTACCAGGATGCTGCCTGGACTATAGGGCATGTCTTACTTAGAAAGGTTGATGGAGCTAGGGCTTTTCTCATTGAAGCGAAGAAGGATGAGAGGTGACTTGATAGAAGGGTACAAGATGATGAAAGGCATAGATAGAGTGGATATCCAGAGACTTTTTCCCAGGCTGGAAAGGGCTATCACCAGGGGGCATAATTTGAAGGTGATTGGAGGCAGGTTTAGGGGAGATGTCAGAGGTAGGTTCTTTACACAGAGAGTGGTGGGTGCGTGGAATGCACTGCCAGCAGTGGTAGTAGAAGCAGATACATTAGGGACATTTAAGCGACTCTTGGATAGGTACATGGATGATAGTAGAATGAAGGGTATGTAGGTTTTTTGATCTTAGAGTAGGTTAAAGGTTCGGCACAAAATCGTGGGCCGAAGGGCCTGTACTGTTCAGTTTAGTTTTAGTTTAGAGATACAGCACTGAAACAGGCCCTTTGGCCCACCTAGTCTGTGCCGACCATCAACCACCCATTTCTACTAATCCTACACTAATTCCATATTCCTACCACATCCCCACCTGTCCCTATATTTCCCTTCCACCTACCTATACTAGGGGCAATTTATAATGGCCACTTAACCTATCAACCAGCAAGTCTTTGGCATGCTGGAGGAAACCGGAGCACCCGGAGGAAACCCACGCAGACACAGGGAGAACTTGCAAACTCCACACAGGCAGTACCCAGAATTGAACCCGGGTCGCTGGAGCTGTGAGGCTGCGGTGCTAACCACTGCGCCACTGTGCCGCCCCAGTACTGTGTTGTACTGTTCTATGTTCTATAGGGGGACCAAAACTGCACACAATATTCCAGGGGTGGCCTCAGCAAGGCCTTGTATCATTGCAGCAAGGCATACCTGTTCCTGTACTCGAACCCTCGCGCTATGAAGGCCAACATACCATTTGCCTTTTTTTACCGCCTGTTGCATCTGCATGCATACCTTCAGCGACTGGTGTGCGAGAACACCCAGGTCTCACTGCATGTTCCCCTCTGGAGTTTATAGCCGTTCATATCATAATCTGCCTTGCTGTTTTTGCTACCAAAGTGGATAACCTCACATTTATCTTCATTATACTGCATCTGCCATCCATTTGCCAACTCACTCAACTTGTCCAAATCACCCTGAAGCTTGTCTGCATCCTCCTCACAACTCACCCTCCCACCCAGTTTTGTGTCATCTGCAAATTTGGAGATATTACATTTAGTTCCCTCATTTAAATCATTAATGTATATTGTGAATAGCTGGGGTCCTAGCCCCAATCCCTGTGGTACACCACTATTCACTGCCTGCCATTCAGAAAAAAAACATATATTCCTACTCTTTGTTTCCTGTCCGCCAACGGAGTTTCTATCCATCGTCATACACTACGCCCTATCTCTTGCACTTTAATTTTGCATGCTAATCTCTTATGTGAGACTTTGTCGGAAATCTTTTGAAAGTCCAAATAAATCACATCCACTGGCTCCCCATCATCAAATCTGTTCGTTCCATCCTCCAAGAATTCTATTACTTTTGTCAAGCATGATTTCGCTTTCGTAAATCCATGTTGACTCTGCCCAATTCTAGCACTATTCTCTGTGTGGTCTGGTATAAAATCTTTGATACTGGACTCTGGAATTTTCCCCACTACCGATGTCAGGCTGACTGGTCTATAATTCCCTGCTTTCTCTCTACCTCTCTTTTTTAAACAGTGGGGTTACATCAGCTATCCTTCAATCTGTAGGAACTGTTCCAGAGTCTATAGAATCTTGGCAGATGACCACCAATGCATCCACTATTTCTTGGGACACTTCCTTAATTACTCTGGGATGCATAACATCAGGCCCTGGGTATTTATCGGCCTGCAATCCCATAAAATTCTCCAGCACCATTTCTTTACGAATACTTTCATTTCCAATCTCTCACTAAGCCCTGTGTTCCCCAACAATTCTTGTATGACATTTGTGTCCTCCTTTGTGAAGACAGATCCAAAGTATGCATTTCGTTCGTCTGCCATTTCTTTATTCCCCATAATAAAATCCCCTGTTTCTGAAGGTAAGGGACCTCTATTTGTCTTCAACAATCTTTTTCTCTTCACATACCTCTAGAAACTTTTACAGTCAGTTTTTATGTTCACTGCAAGCTTGCCCTCACACTCTATTTTCCCTTTCTTATTCAATCCCTTGCTCCTCCTTTACTGAATTCTAAGCTTCTCCCAATCCTCAGGTCTGTTATTTTTCCTGGAAAATATAAAAGCCTCTTCCTTGGAACTAATGATACCTCTAATTTCCTTTGTAAGCCATGATTTGGCCATGATTTGGCTACCTTTCTGTTTTACTTTCACGTCAGACAGGGATAAGCAATTCTTGCAATTCATCCATGTGCGCTCTAAATGTTTGCCCCACCGTCATTCCTTTAAGTAACCTTTCCCCATCCATCATGGCCAACTTGCGCCTCATATCTTCGTAGTTTCCTTTGCTAAGATTCAGGGCCCTTTAGTCAGAATCAACTATGTCACTCGTCATCTTGATGAAACATTCTATCAGATTATGGTCCCTCGTCCCCAAGGGGTCTCGCACCACTAGATTGTCAATTATTCTTCACTCATTACACAATACCCAGTCGAGGATGGCCTGTTCTCTAGTTGGTTCCTCAACCAATTGGTCCAGAATACTGTCCCATATACTCTCCAAGAATTTCTTCTCTATGGTATTGTGACTCATTTGACTTGCCCGAACTATATGCAGATTAAAATCACCCATAATTACAGATGTTCCTTTATCGCATGCAACTCTAATTTCCTGCTTAATGCCATTCCCAACATCACCACTAGTTTGGTTGTCTATATATAACTCCCACTAACGTTTTTTCCCCCTTAGTCATTCTCAGCTCGACCCATATAGATTCCACATCGTCAGAGCTAATATGTTTCCTCACTATTGCATTTACCTCCTCTTTAACCAGCAATGCAACTCCACCACCGTTTGCTTTTTGTCTGCCCTTCCTAATTAATTATACACTGAAATGCAAGATATATTAAAAATGTCTGAAAGCAAAACAGAAAAACAATCAATATGCAATTGCTTTAAACGAAACACTCTCTCATTATGTCCTGTCACCTTTAAATATCGGTTCACATGCACCTCCACATCGCGCTGTTGCTACACAATCTTCGGGAAGTCTCCAAGATTGTTTCCCCGAGCCTTTCTGCCGAAATCCACCACCTCATACTTCCCTGTATGAAATCCCATCTATCAGATGTACTCGCGGTTATGATTGTAAACTGCTTTGTTTATCACGAACATTCACGCTTTTTGTAACTGGGAGAAATCTGTTGTATTGGACAATGTAAAACAAATATGAAGTGGAGTTTCATGGTTTATTCATTAATAGTAGACCTATGCCTTGCCACAATTATTTTGCAATTTGAAAAGAGGTACAGAAACTCCACTCGGTGTTGCTTACAATGATGAGAATCTGTTATCTTGCTTTATCAGCCCTCATATTCAACTATCACGATCAAAATAAAAAAGACTGCATTTTGAAACCGGCATAGTGAAGCTGATTCTCACAGTTAAATTTCACTGTATGAGGTGAACAAATGTTTTTTTTTAACTAAATATTTAATGATTACATTGCGTGAATTGAATTATTTAAGTCAGCAAATCAAAACAAATAATATATGTTAAATGCATTTCGTCATATTAAATGTTGGAATGAATATTGTCTGAACCTGTGCTGTTCATCTGGCTGGGACACATAACAAGAAAAGTCAATTAGTTCCTCTGGAGACTGACATTAAGTGCAGTCATTGAACAGTTGAAATTAACTCGTTTCACTCCAGAACTTTATATATTCAATAGAAAAACAGCTGTATATAACTTATGCTACTGAAGTGAACTTCCAAAGGAGCAGAATATTACTTCACCAAAGTTTTGGATGGACAATAAGCGACCCACCGTCTGATAGTACTTTTGGATACTGGGACCAGCTTTTAAGTTTGTATCACTTCTGTGGCAAATTTCAACGACTGTCGACAGAATAGTCATGGATGAAATTATATTCAGACATTGTCCCTGAACCGTGCCAGAGGTCAATTATACATAAAGAACATAAAATATAATTTTTAAAAAAACATAAAGGGAGTAGCAGGGAGAGGACATGTGGTCTGTCAAGGATGCCCTACCATTCAATAAGTTCATGGTTGATGTGATCTTGTCCTGAACTCCCCATTCCCGCTTGTTCCCAAAGCCAATATATTCAAAAATCAGTCCATATCAGTCTTGAATGAGTCAGCCTCCACAGCCTTGGCGGGTGGAAAATTCCTAAGATTAATGACTCCTGAGAGAGAACATTTCTGCTCACCTCCATTTGAAATGGGCGGCCCCATGTTCTGGAGCTATGCCCTCTACACAGCAGCCACCACGATGGGAAAAATACTCTCAGTACCAACACTGTCTAGCACCCTCAGAAACTTCTATATTTCAATACTAACTCTTATCAACGCTAATGTGTATAGGACCGAGGTGCCCAAGATTTGCACTTGAAAAATTATCTTGTATAGTGTGGTCTAATGTTTAACTTGTTTCTAGCAAAATTGGAGTGCTCAGAAGCTTCTTTCTGGGAGAGATGTCTCATCCTGATTGCACCACGTGAGTGCAGCTATTTCAATTAAACATTTTCTGAAATAAAGGTCTGTTGCTACTGTGACCAACAGAGTGCCACTAACAGTCTGATGCAACCTAAGAGTCTCAACGCAGTTTATAACTGAAGCAACAAAACTCACCACTTCACACAGAAAATGCATTTTGATAATTGTTGCAAATCACACTGACTTCATATCTGCAGTCAGCACAAATCCAGATATATCTCTGAGTTTACTTGTGCATCCTTATATAACGTACGTACGTACTGGTTCTGCAATTCCCCTTCCAGATCTATTGAACAGCTCACTTTCAGTGTATCTACCCATCCAACCACGCACAGATATTGCTTGAATTGTAACTACTCTTCCAGATTGCTCACCATCCAGACACATCACTGACCTCACATGTACTGTAAATAAACATTTGTGTATGTTACTAAACTCACTGAAAGTTCACCTACCTTTCCAGATACATTGGTAACCTCACAAGTAATGTCAGTGATATATCTGGAATAATAGTTACATGACCAGTGAGGTCAGTGATATATCTGAATGTTTAGTTACAGTACAAGTGCGGTGAAGCGTAGCTACCCATTCAGAAACATCACAAACCTCACGTGAAATTTAACAGCAAATTCAGATACATCACTGACGTCACTCATACTGTAAATATCCTTCAGCAAATGTCACTGATATCAGTTTCACTGCAACCACCTACCCAGCTTAATTATTCACCGCACTTGTACTGTAACTAAACATCCAGATATATCACTGACCTTACCTGTACAGTAACTACAGATCTATGTGCAAACATTGACGCGACCTTCACTGTAACTGCCCAATCACAAATGTCACTGATGTCGCTTGTACTGTAAATGCCTAACCTGATGCATCACCAAACTCAGTTGTACTGTAATCACCCATCTGGATGTATTAATTACCTCACTTGTAGTGTCACAAACTTCCCAAATATATTACTGGTCGAACTTTTACTTTAACTCATAAACAGGATGTATCAGTGAGATAAATGGCGCTGTAACTACCGAATTAGATAGAGCAATTGTCCTGCAACTACACCTCCAGATACATTACTGAACTCACTTGCACTGTAACTACCTGCTGTCTCATATCATGGAGCACACCTGTGCTGTAATTACTCATCCAGATGCTTCAATGAATTGTTGCATAATTACGCATGCAGACGTGACTCTAAACTAATCGGTACTGTCATTTCACATCAAGATACATCTCTAGCCTCACTTGTACTGTAACCGCCCATCCAGATATACCTCACTTGTACTGGAACGAGCAGGCAAATAATCACTGTCCTATCTGGTAACAAATCGGCCCTATAAGATATAACACCTACTTCATTTGAACAGCAACAACCCACCAAGACACATCAGTGATATCACCTGTACTCTAACTACACATCAAGCTGTATCCCTGACCTCACCTTTACTGTGACTACCCATCCAGATACATACCTGCGCAGGATTGTAATATATGCATGCATCCAGATATATCACTGAACTAATTATCAGCATTACTACCCATTCAGATATATAACAGACCTGAATTCTCCTGTAAACACCCATGCAGAAATTTTACTGGAATCACATTTAGCTACCCTTCCACAAAAATACTAGCATCACTTGTACTGTACCTAACCATCCGCATATATCACTGACCTTAGTTGCATTGTAACTACATGTCCAGGTATATCACTGACCTCAATTGTACTACAAGTAACTATCCAGGACCATCATTGAACTCATTTCACGGCAACTACCATTGCAGGCGTAGCACTGATGTCACTTGCACTGGGAATAAAATTACAGATAATCAGTGTCCTAACTTACACTTAACAGCGCTCAAAGATATAACACATACTTCATTTGCACCACAGCTATCAATCTAAATATATTATTGATTTCACTTGTATTCTAAACACTCATCCAGATGCATAAAAAAATCATTCATTGTGCATCTACACATCCAAATATATCATCGAACTCGTGCAGCATATCTGAGCTCCACATATATCACTGACCAAGTGTCTTGTCTGAAGCTACACATCCCTTCCCATAATTGACTTGAAATGCACTGTATTTACATTTGCAGTTATGTCAATGCCCTCAATTTTGCTGTAACTACTCATACGGAGATTTCACTGACCTTTACTGTATTTCACCATCCAGGCATATCACTGACCTCACGTGTACTGTAAACACCCAACTATAAAACAACAGTGGCTTATGTTTATGTGGCGCATTTTATGTAATTCATGTTCTCAAGACTCTTCACAGAAACTTTGAGAAGACAAACTGGCACGGTTACAGCAGGAAATATTAGGTTAAATAACCACAAGCTTAGTCTATTGTGTATGTCTTAAGGACTGTCTTAAAGATGGAAGATGAAATAGAGAATTAGAAGTGTACACAGAGGGAATTCCAGATCTTCGTGCCAAAGCTGCTAAAGGTGTCACCCCAAATTGCAGAGCGATGAAAATCAGAGATCCTACAGCGGCCAGAATGAGACGAGTGTACATAACCTGGAGGTTTGTGGGCTGGAGCAGATTACAGAGATAGGGAGGGGCGAGGCTTGCAGGAAATTGAAAACTTGAAGGAACATTTTGATTGAAGGGACACCAATGTAGTTGATCGACTATAGAGATGATAGGTGAAAGGGCCTCGCTGTGAGTTAAGACATAAGCAGCAGGTCTATGGAGGTAGAATATTCGAAATGAGCCATTGCACAGGTATGAAAGGAATGGATGAGGTTTTCAACAGAAGAATATCTGAGGCACAGACGATTTCCAACGACGTTCAGTGTGTGGAAATGGGCAGTCTTACTGAAGGTGGGCATATGCGGTTGGAAGCTCATCTAGGGGTCAAACTACACCCCATGTTTGTGTACTGCTTTAATGTGAAACAGATATCGGCGCGAGGGATGAAGTCAGTCGCTCGAGAACGTAGTTTTGAGCGATCAGTCAAGACTATGGTTTCAATCTTCCCAATTTGTAATTCGAGGAAAGGTTTGCTCAGCCAGTACTGGATACTGTACAACAGTCTTAACATTTAGAGACTGTGAAGCGGTCAAGTGCCGTAGTGGTCTAGGGGTAAATGTTAAATATTCGCTGTAATTTTGGCTGATGTCACTGAGGATCGGGCAAGCATTTAAATGAGAAATTAGAGGGACCAAGGATAGAAACAGGAGTGAGAAGAGAAGTCACTGATAGTGATTCTCTGTCCACAATTAGATGTCTAAGAATGAACAGAGGTGGCTGCAGCTCCACATAGCGACGGAGAGGCTGTGGTGGAAGATGCTGTGGTCATGCTTGTGAAAGACTGCAGACAGGTCGAGAGGGATCGTTTACCGTTATCACAGTCACATAGGATGTTATTTGTGATGTTGCTCAGATTTGTTTCGGTATTATGGCAGGGGCAGAAACCTGGTTGGAAGGATTCAAAGCACGGAGTTCCAGGAAAGACAGGCACGTATTTTTGAGAAAACGACAGATTCAAGATCTTTTGGGAAGAAAGGGTGGATGGAAGCAGGGTGGTAGTTTGGGAGAACAGAGGGACCAAGGATAAGGTTATTTTGAAAAGAGTAGAAGTGACGTCAAATTTGAAGGTGAGAGGGATACAATCTGAAGAAAGGGAACTGTCAGTAATATTGGTTAACCTGAAGTCAGGAAGCCTCTCAGCCCCCTCCATCTGAACAGCTGCCAAACTGAAGCGTGGGGTCTGTCAGCTCCTTAGGGGAGCCGAGCACCAGTTCCTCACACCAGCTTCCTTCTTCCCACCCAAGCCCCTCAACTGAACTTGTCCAGGTGGAAACCAAACCTCAGCCCACCATCTGACTCATAGAGAAAAAACAGAGACAGTGCGGCAACACCTGGGGAATGGAACGGAGACCGTCTCAATAATGTGCCTCCAAAAATACATAAAATAGATAATCAATTCACACAATGAGATCGTCAGCATCTGCAGCATTTTGTTTTCATTTACACACGTTTATTTATTTTTAAGCAGATGTTGGGAGCTACAAATCAAACCAGTGGTGGTGGACGGTGGAAGTGAGTTTTTTTTCCCTTCTTCTCCTCGCCTGCAGACAGAGCTGTGACTAACCTACTGAACAGTTTACATCTTCCAGAGATCACCTCTTTTCCTTGACAATTATGGGGATAAATATAAAGTTCAAGAACACTGGCACCCACCTCTGGGCCGCTCTCTACATTTTTATTTAATCATAAATTGAATAATTGATACAACCGGATATTTCACAGCGACCATGAACTGCTCTCTGAACTTGGACTGGGTCGCCATATAAATAAATGCATTTGTGCAGCTATTTAAATTCTGAAGCATGGTTGCAACGTGTCGAAATATCAATGCAGAATCATTGTAATAATCGGGATTTGCTCCTGCAATGCGATAGCTAAAGAATTGCATGACATCTGTCAACCAGAGAAGTATGAAGCTGCCAGATATGGTGAAGAGTAAAATCACAGTCTTCCTTCTGCTCTCCATCTCTGGGTCACTGCGATTTTCTCCCTTGCTCTGACCCCTCAATACCTTACGGACTCGACTGGCCACTATAATGTGTCTCACTGTTAGTGAGTTGACCAACAGAACTAAAGTGAATGGAAGCAATGGGGTTAAAACCTTATCACACCAGTGAAATCCCACCCATCCGGGCTCACTGTAAAAGCTTGACTTTGGAAAACAGAACAGCGGTACATTGGAGACTATCAATATCGGTTCAAATACAAAGTAGAAAGGAATATTTTTTAAACAGAGCAGAATGCTGGTTATTGCTAAAATCACAGCTGCGGTTTTCTCGGTGCAATATTTAGTTTTCAGCTTTTGGCAACAAATGGCCACAAATCGGTCAAATGAGAAAGTGATGGTGAACCAGACAGAACAGTCTCTTGCTGTGTGAGCCAGGGTAAAGTTAACACTGCAGACCGGAGTGATGTCCAGGAAAGAGCCGCGGAAATAATAACGATTGATTTGTCTCAGTATGACCATAGTGATAATGAGCAATAAATCCGCCGTTGCCATGGCCACCAGGTAGCGAGTGGTGCATGTGGACAGGCCACACTTTCCCCTGGACAGGATCGCAATCGCCGCGAAATTAACTGTGAGAGAGAAGGGAAAGCGACAGGAAATTACTGATCAAACATTCTCCGAGTCTGAGCTTCGTCACATCAGGATTTTGGTAGAAAACGGGTCATTTGGGATCGGATCAGAGGTTGAAGAATCTCAACCATGACTACACTAGTCTCGAACTTTCCTGCTTTAAATGAATCGGGACGGGGGCCTTCAGGCAAACATTCCCAAGAGACTTCTTACACCACCTCATGAGAATGCAAAAATGGAATTCATGATAAAACACTCCCCCTCCAGCCTTGGTGGTGTGAGGGATAATAGGATGCCTTCTGGAGAGGGTCCTCCCATTCTGGTCCGTATCAGATATCCACCGCTCCCCTGCCCAGTACTGGAACCATTTCCATCTTATCCTTAATTGACATCTCGAAATCTGCATCCCCCCACTGTTGGTAAATGGAACCTAGCAAGATGGACACACCTTCCACGTCCATTTGATTAGCAGCAGAAAAACCTTCCTTATGGGGCCTGGAATTAGACTGTCAGGACTGTTAATATCCACGCCTGAGCATTGGAGAAAAAAAGGAAAATGCTGAGGCTGCTGTGAATCTGATAGAATTAGAAAATGCTAAAAACACGCAGTAGGTATGGCAGCATCTGTAGAAGGAGTATTAGTAGAGAAATGGTGTTGGGGAAATTGATGGGATTGAATGCCAAGAAATCCCCAGGGCCTGATGGTATGCATCCCAGAGTACTTAATGAAGTGGCCCTTGAAATAGTGTACGCATTGGTGGTCATCTTTCAATAATCTATAGACTCTGAAACAGTTCCTACAGATTGGAGGGTAGCTAATGTAACCCCACTATTTAAAAAGGAAGGTAGAGAGAGAACAGGGAACTACAGACCAGTCATCCAGACGTCGGTAGTGGGGAAAATTCTAGAGCCTATTAACAAA
This sequence comes from Heterodontus francisci, assembly GCF_036365525.1. Lineage (NCBI taxonomy): Eukaryota > Metazoa > Chordata > Chondrichthyes > Heterodontiformes > Heterodontidae > Heterodontus > Heterodontus francisci. Next base: position 9,368,960 of record NC_090414.1, read on the forward strand.
TATTTTATATTGGAACACTTGGAGAACAGTGGGAGAATCAGACAGAGTCAGCATGCCTTTACAAAAGGGAAATCATGCTTGACAAATTTACGAGAATTCTTCGAGGATGCAACTAGTAGAGTTGATCAGAGAGAGCCAGTGGATCTAGTTCATTTGAACTTTCTGAAGGATTTCGACAAAGTCCTACATAAGAGATTAGCATGTAAAACTGAAGTGTATGGGATTGGGAGTAGTCTATTGCGATGGATAGAAAATTGGTTGGCCGACAGGAAACGAAGTATAAGGATAAATGGCTCTTTTTCCAAATGTCAGGCAGTGACTAGTGGGGCACCACAGGGATTGGTGCTCGGACCCCAGCTATTCACAAGTATATTCATGGTATAGATGAGGGAACTAAATGTAATATCTCCAGATTGGCAGATAAGACAAAACTGGGTGGGAGGGTAAGTTGTGAGGAGGATGCAGGGAGGCTTCAGGGTGATTTGGACAAATTGAGTGAGTGGGCTAATGCATGGCAGATCCAGTATAATGTGGATAAATGTGAGGTTTTCCACTTTGGTAGCAGACACAGGAAGGCCTATTATTATCTGAATGGCTATAAACTGAGAGAGGGGAATATGCAGCGAGACATGGGTGTTCTCGTACACCAGTCGCTGAAGGTAAGCATGCAGGTGCAACAGGAGGTAAAATAGGCAAATGGTATGTTGGCCTTCATAGCGAGAGGGTTCGGGTACAGAAGCAGGGATGCCTTGCTGCAATGATACAGGGCTTTGGTGAGGCCACACCTGGAATACTGTGTGCAGTTTTGGTCTCCCAATCTGAGGAAGGATGTTCTTGTTCTAGAGGGATTGCAGCGGAGGTTTACCAGACTGATTCCTGGGATGGCGGGACTGACATATGAGGAAAGATTGAGTCGGTTAGGATTATATTCACTGGAGTTCAGAAGAGTGAGGGGGATCTCATGGAAACCTATACAAGTGGAACACGACTTGACAGGGGAGATGCAGGATGGATGTTCCCGATGGTGGAGGAGTCGAGAACTAGGGGCCTAAGGATACGGGGTAAAGCTTTCAGGACTGAGATGTGGAGAAATTTCTTCACCCAGAGAGTGGTGTGTCTGTGGAATTCGCTACTTCAGAAAGCAGTTGAGGCCAACATATTGAATGTTTTCAAAAAGGAGTAAGATATAGCTCTTGGGTCTAAAGGGGTCAAAGGGTATAGGGCGAAAGCCGGAACAGGCTATTGAGTTGGATTATAAGCCATGATCATAATGAATGGCGGAGCAGTCTTCAAGGGCCGAAGAGGCTACTCCTGCTCCTATTTTCTGTGGTTTTATGTTTCTAAACAGAGTTAACGTTTTATTCGATAACCTTTCATCTAAACTGGAAGATTTTCGAGATTAACAATCCTGAAGGATTTATAGAGAAGTAAAGTGGCAGAGAGAGGAGGAACAAAATCAACGCCGAAGTGCTGTGATGGGTGGAGGTCAAAAGGGAATGCAGGTTATTGCTAAAATCACAGCTGCATTTCTCTTTGTGCTATAATGAGCTTTCAGCTTTTGGTAACATAGAAACCTAGAAACATAGAAAATAGGGGCAGGAGTAGTCCATTGGGCCCATCGAGCCTGCTCCGCCATTCATTATGATCATGGCTGATCATCAAACTGAATAACCAGTTCCTGCTTTCCCCCCATATCCTTTGATCACTTTTGCCCAAAGAGCTATATCTAACTCCTTCTTGAAATATACAATGTTTTGACCTCAACAGCTTTCTGTTGTAGCGAATTCCACAGGCTCACCACTCTCTTATCGAAGCAACTTTTCCGCCTCTCAGTCCTGAAAGGTTTACCCCATATCCTGAGACTATTAACCCTTGTATGTGTACTTCCCCACCATCGGCAACATTCCTTCCTGGATCTACACTGTCAAGTACTGTTAGAATTGTATAGGTTTCGATGAGATCAGTCTGGTAAACCTTCGCTGCACTCTCTCTACAGCAAGAACAACCGTCCTCCGATGAGGAGACCAAATCTGCACGCATTATTCCACGTGTGGCCTCACCAAGGCCCTGTATAATTGCAGCAAGACATCCCTGTTCCTGTACTCGAATCCTCTGGCTTTGAAGGCAAACACACCCTCCCCCAATCCGTTTTCCTTTCTACCACCTGTTGCACCTGCATGCTTATCTTCGGCGACTGGGCTACGAGAAAACGCTGGTCTCGTTGCATATTCCCCTCTATCAGTTTATAGCCGTTCAGATAATAATCTGCCTTCCTGTTTTTGCTACTAAAGTGGATACCCTCACATTTATCCACTGTATACTGCATCTGCCATGCATCTGCCCACTCACTCAACTTGTCCAAATCACCCTGAAGCCTCTCTGCATCCTCCTCACAACTTACCCTCCTACCGATCTTTGTGTCATCTGCATAATTGGAGATATTACATTTTGTTCCCTCATCTAAATCATTAGTATGTATTGTGAATAGTTGGGGTCAAAGCACCGATCCCTGTGTTACCTCACTCGTCTATGCCTGCCCTTTGGAAAAAGAACCAGTTATTCCTACTCTTTGTCTGCAAACCAAATTTCTATCCATCGCAATACATTACCCCCAACCCCATGTGCTTTAACTTTCCACGCTAACCTCTTTTGTGGGACTTTGTCGAAACTCTTCTGAAAGTCCAAATAATCCATATCCACTGGCTCCCCCTCATTAACTCTATTAATTACATCCTCGAAGAATTCTAGTCGGTTTGTCAAGCATGATTTCCCTTTCTTAAATTGATGCTGACTCTATCCGATTCTACCACTGTTCTCCAAGTGCTCTGCTATAAAATCTTTGATAATGGTCTCTAGAATTTTCCCCACTACCGACGTAAAGCTGACTGGTCTATAATTCACTACTTTCCCATCCACCTCCCTTTTGAAATAGTGGGGTTACAATAGCTGCCCTCCAATCTGTAGGAACTGCTCCAAAGTCTATAGAATCTTGAAATATGACCACCAATGCATCCAATTTTTCTAGGCCACTTCCTTAATTACTCTGGGATGTAGATTATCTGGCCCTGGGGATTTATCAGCCTTCAGTCGCATCAATTTCCCAACAATATTTCTCTACCAGTACCGATTTCCTGCAGGTACTCAATGTGTACTCCAACATTTCTGGTACGTTATTTGTGTCCTCCTTTGTGAAGACAGAACCAAAGTATGCATTTAGTTGATCAGCTACTTCATTGTTCTCCTTAATAAAGTCACCTGTTTCAAACTGTTATGGACCTACATTTGTATTCACCAAACCTTTTCTCTTCACATACCTGTAGAAACTTTTATACTCAGTTTCTAATGTTCCCTTGTAGCTTACTTTCATACTCTACTTTCCCCTTCTTAATCATTCCCTTCATATTTCCTTGCTGAATTCTAAACTGCTCCCAATCTTCAGTTTTATTGTTTTTTTCTGGTGAATTTGTATGCCGTTTCCATGGATCTAATGCTATCTCTAATTTTCCCTGTAAGCCCTGGTTTGGCTACCTTTCCCGTTTTACTTTTGCGCTTGACAGGAATAAACAATTGTTGTAGTTCACCTATGCCCTCTTTGAATTTTTGCCTCTCCACCGTCATCCCTTAAGTGATGTTTTCCGATCCACTATAGCCAACTCGCGCCTCTTAACTTCGTAGTTTCCTTTATTAAGATTCAGGACCCGAATGTCAGAATCAACTATGTCACTCCCCATCTTGATGAATAATTCTCTTATATTATGGTCTCTCATCTCCAAAGGGTCTCTAGATAGTCAATTATTTCTATCTCAATACACAATACCCAGTCTAAGATGACTTGTTCTCTAGTTGATTCCTCAATGGATTGGTCCAGAAGTCCATCCCGTAGACACGCCATGAATTCCTCCTCTGCGGTATTGTGACTAATTTGGTTTGTCCAATCTATATGCAGGTTAAAGACACCCGTAATTACAAATGTTTCTTTACCGCATGCATCTCTAATTTACTGTTTACTGCCATTCCCAGCATCGACACTGCAGTTTGGGGTCTATATGCAACCGCCATTAATGTCCTTTTGCCCCTTAGTGCTTCTCTAGCCATACATATTCCACATAATCAGAGCCAATATCCTGCCCCACTATTGCGTGAATTTCCTCTTTTACCAGCAATGCAACCCCAATACCTTTTAATTTTTCTCTATCCTTCCTAACTGTGGAACACCCCTGGATGTTCATATCCCATCACTGCTCACTCTGCAGCCATGTCTCTGAAATCTCGACTATATCATACCCGTAAACATTTATTTGCACGATTAATTAATCCACTTTATTGTGAATGCTATGCGTGTTAAGGCAGAAAGCCTTAAGGCCTGTGTTTTAAACATTACCTGCCCCCTTCCCACTATTTTCCACTGTGGCCCTGTTTGATTCTCGCCCCTGATTTCTCTGCCTCACTTTCCTTATTCTCCTTATTGTCTTTTGTTCTTGTCCTTGATCCCCCCTCCTCTGACACCCTGAAAGGTTTCCCATCCCCCTGCCATTTTAGTGAAAATCGACCCCAACCACTCTCGAAAATACTCCACCGAGGACATCAGTCCTGGTCCTGCCAAGGTGTAACCCGTGCAGTTTGTACTCGTCCCACCTCACCCAGAACTGGTCCCACTGTCACAGGAGTCGAAACAGTCCCATTTACACCATCTCTTCAGTCACGTATTCATCCAATATATCCTGCTATTTCTACTGTGACAAGCACGTGGCACTGGTAGGAATCATGAGATCAGTACCTTTGACGTCCTACTTTTCAACTTACTTCCTAACTCCGTATATTTTGCTTTTATGACCTCATCCTTTATTTTTTAACCAGGTCTTTTGAACAAATGTGTGCCACGACCACTGGCTGGTCACCCTCCCCATTCAGAATGTCCTGTATCCTTGACCCTAGCACCAAGGAGGCAACATACCAAGCTGGAGTCTCATTTCCGGCCACATAATTGCCCCCCTATTCCCTTTGCAATTGAAAACCATATAACTATTGCATTTCTACACTCCCGTGTGCAGCAGAGCCTACCGTGGTGCAACATACTGGGCTGCTGCTGCTTTCTGCTGAGAGGCGATTCCCCCCAACTGTATCAAAAGCAGTAGATCTGATTTGCAGTGGAATAGCCACAGGAAATTCCTGAACTGCCTGCCTGGTCCTCTTGTTCTGCCTGGTGGTCACCCATTCCCTTCCTGCCTGCGGAGTGTGAGTCTGCGGTGTGACCTCCTCTCCATACGTGCTATCCACATTACTCTCCGCCTCGTAGAAGCCTCACAGTGTCCCCAGCCACCGCTGCAGCTCTGAAATCCGGGCTTCCAGGAGCTACTGCTGGAGACGCTTCCTGCACACATGCTGCTCCCGGGCACTGGAATTGTTCCCGGCTTTCCCCATCGAGCACGAGGAGCACACCATGGCTTTACACACTCCTGCCATGAATTAACCCTTTAAATTAAACTTTTGGAAGATGCTTAATATCAAACAATATTAATTACCCTGGTCCTCATTACCACAGAGCTCCCTAAAAACACTACATACTATATATGAAAATAAACTGTAGACCTTTCTTACCGCAGTTACGAAGCCAGCTATTTACAGCTATTCCCTGATAGCAGTGACTGACCAGCCAATCACCTTGCAGCTTTCCTGTGATGTCACCATTGACATTTTATTTCAAACTCTGGCACCCCTGGATTGCTCTGCCCGAAGGTAAAAGAATGGTCTTCAGCCCTCAGGGTCCATTTACAGGCTCCACTCTCGGCGTTCTCCCCACATGTCTGCTCCACGCCTTTTATCTCCGCTTCCAGAAGGTAAGAGACTGGACCTCGATCATCGGGTTCGATCTATAGGGTCCACTTTTGGCGTTCTCCCCACACGTCCACTCCGCTCCGCTCGTCTCTGCTCCCAGAAGGTAAGAGATTGGACCTTGATCCTCAGGTTCAATTTAAAGGCTCCACTCTCGGGGTTCTCCCCACAGATCCTCTCTGCTCCTCTCGGTTCCGCTCGTGGAAGGTGAGAGACTGGACCTCGATCATCGGGTTCGATTTAAAGCTCCACTCTCGGAGTTCTCCCCACAGATCCTCTCTACTCCTCTTCGTTCCACTCCTGGAAGGTAAGAGATTGGACCTCGATCTTCGGGTTCGATTTACAGGCTCCACTCTTGGTGTTCTCCCCACACGTCCGCTCCGCTCGTATCTGCTCCCAGAAGGTAAGTGACTGGACCTCGATCCTCGGGTTCGATTTGTGGGGTCCACGCTTGGCGTTCACGCCACAGATCCTCTCCGCTCCCAGAAGGGAGAACAAATGGCCTCAAATCGGTCGAAGCAGAAAGCGACGGTGAACCATACAAAACAGTCTCTTGCTGTCCGAACCAGGGAAATTAGAACACTATAGGCAGGGATGATGTCCAGGAAAGAGTCTGGGATATAGTAATGACTAATGGGCCTCAGTATGATGTCAGTGCTAATGAGCCCTACATCCGCCGTTGCCATGGCCACCAGGTAGCTAGTGGTGCAAGTGGAAAGGCCACACTTGCCCCGGGACAGGATCACAATCGCGACCAAATTAACTGTGAGAGAGAAAAGGATAAGAGACTGGTCCAACATTCCCCGTGTCAGAGCTCAGTCAATAACGTTAACAAATGTCAACAGCGACCTCAAGCGCCTCGGGCCTTTCATTTTTAAAGGAATCAAAACTGTGGCCTTCAGCCATACACAATCAAGAGACGTTTGGCATTTCTGATCAGAACCTACAAATTGAATTCATGATCAAATCTTCGTGGTGTGGGGGGTACCAGGACGCCCTCGGGACCAGACTATCCTAACTGGTCAAGAATCAAGGTGACCAGTGGTGTTCTGCAGGGATCTGTTCTGGGACCTCTGCTCTTTGCGATTTTTATAAATGACTTGGATGAGGTAGTGGAAGGCTGGGTTAGTAGGTTTTCCGATGACACAAAGGTTGCTGGAGCTGTGGATAGTGTGGATGGTAGTTGTAGGTTGCAACGGGACATTGACAGGATACAGAGCTGGGCTGAGAAGTGGCAGATGGAGTTCAATCTGGAAAAGTGTGAAGTGATTCATATTGGAAGGTCGAATTTGAATGCAGACTACTGGTTTAAAGACAGGATTCTTGGCAGTGTGAAGGAACAGAGGGATCTTGTGGTCCACGTCCATAGATCCCTCAAAGTAGCCACCCAAGTTGTTAAGAAGGCATATGATGTGTTGGTTTTCATTAACAAGGGGATTGAGTTTAAGAGACGCAAGGTTATGCTGCAGCTCTATAAAGCCCTGGTTCGACCACACTTGGAATATTGTGTTCAGTTCTGATCGCCTCATTATAGGAAGGATGTGGAAGCTTTAGAGAGGGTGCAGAGGAGATTTACCAGGATGCTGCCTGGACTGGAGGGCATGTCTTCCGAAGAAAGGTTGAGGGAGCGAGGGCTTTTCTCATTGGAGCGAAGAAGGATGAGAGGTGACTTGATAGAGGGGTCCAAGATGATGAGAGGCATAGATAGAGTGGATAGCCAGAGACCTTTTTCCCAGGGCGGAAAGGGCTATCACCAGGGGGCATAATTTTAAGGTGATTGGAGGAAGGTTTAGGGGAGATGTCAGAAATAGGTTCTTTACACAGAGAGTGGTGGGTGTGTGGAATGCACTGCCAGCGGTGGTACTGGAAACAGATACATTAGGGACATTTAAGTGACTCACGGATAGGTACATGGATGATAGTCGAATGAAGGGTTTGTAGGTAGTTGATCTTAGAGTAGATTCAATGGTCGACACAACATCATGGGCCGAAGGGCCTGTACTGTGCTGTACTGTTCTATGTGCTATGGTCTATGTTCTAATCAGATACCATCTGCTCCACTGCCCAGGATTTGAACCCTCTCCACGTTATCCTGGATTTGACACAGTGGAAATCTGCAATACCCTGCAGTTGGTGAATGGAGCCATGCAGGTTCTGACACTACTTGAACCTCCATAGAATTGGGAACAAAAACAACTTCTGGCGTTGTGGATAGGGCAATCATCTTCATGTCTTTTCTCTCTCCCCCATTCCACTCCCGCTTCCCGTCCTCCTCCACTGCCCTGCCTCTCACAGAACTTGGAGCTTGCTGCCGGAATGAGGCTCCGGCACAGGACTGGGGATCAGGTAGGCCCAGAACCTATCCCCCTCCCTCTCCCTCTGTCTCCTGCACCCTCATCCCTTCACACTTGCCTTGACACCCAATCCCCCTCCCCGTTCATGGACCACGCTGCAGGAAGGGAGACCTCCTCCCTGGGTTTGGGAATCGGACACACTTCCAATCACCTCTCCTCCTGTCCCTTCCTCCCCCTCTCATTGTGCCCCCCCCGCCCCTTTCCTCGGACTTGGACCACACTCGTGGGCATGAGGATCAACCACGGATTTGGGGATCGACATACCAGATGTGAGAGATGGCGAGGTCTCTGGAGTTGTGGATTGGATACCTCCACAGTAACCCAGAGTCATGGTTTGTTTAGCCCTGGTCTTGAATCCTCCATGACCCAGCAGAATCCAAGTCTGTCAGTCAGGGCGGGAAACCTTTCAAGGATAAAATGGACGGAATGTTGAGTTAATGCCATGAAATTACTGTCCCACCTCGATCATGTGCATCTGTTGATATCCAGCCCGAAGCATTGCAGAAAAAGGTACCTGCTGATGATGCAGTACATCTGATAGAAACAGAAAATCTGAAAACACCCAGTAGCTAGGCAGCATCTGTACAGGGTGAAACAGAGTTCACGATTCAGCTCGATAAACTTTCATTTGAGCTGGAATATATTCGAGATTAGCAATCCTGAAGGAATTGTAGAGAAGAGAAAAGTGGGGTACAGGGGAGGAAAAAAAACAGCACCGAAGCTCTGTGATGGATACTGGTCCGGAGTGATTCAGTGACAGAAGGGATCATCGTGCATGGATAATGGAACAATGAAAGAAACAAATGATGCCGCCAGTAGAAGTGTAAATGTTTACAATCGAATAACAGGGCAGGAGGAAAGCATGGAAAATCTGACCAAGAGAAGACAGTTGTTAGAGAATGTGATGGAGAAAGGTTAATGGATCCAAGGGCTGAGGAGCAACCAATAGTCCGTGAACTGATAGGGGATCCAGATCCCATTCACCTGCTCACAGCCCCTCCATTCTCAGTGAGTTTGGCTTTTGGCATTATCCCTTCGCAGCAGAGACCTTCTGAGAGAATGGAACGGTGGTTATGACCTGAAACGTTTCATCTCAGACTGATGTACAAGAAAGTGCCCACATGAAAATTGCAGAGCTGTATCTGTGTGAAGAATGATGGGGATCAGAGTGTGCTGAGGGTGGGGTGGGGGAGCGGGTTGGGGTGGGTGGTGCAATTCCATTCACTGTGAGTTACATGACAGCTCGGATTTTCTGGGCTGTGGAATGCTAAAGGGCATCTGGAGAGCAGCTCCAAGCTTCGAAGGAAGGAAGTCAAGTCATGAGAGTTTTGAGATAGTAGGGGCATAATGGAGCAGTTGGTGTAATTTCAGCAGCTGTAGAGAAGAAAGAAATCTGGTAGGGAGAAACTAAACTGTCCGAAACCATTCATTAAATCCAATAAAAAAGCGTCAAGACATTTTATTTAGTTCTGGGAATATAATTGATAAAATGATCAAGAAAAGGGTAAACATTCTGATTTGGATGCATCGCATCAGTCACAATCAAAACTAGACGTTGATTAAGTTATGCATGTATTGGTTTATTACTGTATGGTTAATCAGCTAACGTGTCAATTTAAACATTTAGTTCGTTTGTTGTCTGCTGTGGCCAACATGCCAGACCATTTGGGTTATTGTGTTATATGAGGCATTATGAGCTCCAGGTAAACTTTTGCTTTTTTAAGGCTGGGAAGCCAGTCCAGGCAAAATCTATCAGATTACACCTCTTGAGAATGCATGAAGTTCTGTGCAGAAGAGACAGTACTTAAGAGGAAATGTCGGTGACCTTGAAGAACATGAGTGCTCGTATACCCATGTTGCCCAGGTACATTATCTCAAATGGAAGTTGTAATTAAAAGCCAGTCGAATGAGGCTGACTGGCACGTGGCGTGGTGGTCAGAAAATGATTACAATCAGGAGTCTTGTAAGGTGTTGGTGCGCGAAAAAATGGGAGTATTCAGATATTGTATCACAATCTGACAGATACAGTCTTCCCCACGTTGTGAGGGATCAAGACCCAAAAGAGGGACAGGCCCTTTGCTTCTTTCAGCGAAGAATATTCGACTGGGGAGTGCTCCTGAGAAATCTGCAAGTTTATCTTCCTCAGTTTGTCCAGCCTAAGGTTACGTCCAATGAACGTTCTGCAATTGCTATCCAAGTGTATCTGTAGCCTTAATAGATGAAGTCTTGTCCGGAGCCAAATTAAGTATGTGCATTGAACTTCCTGTTGCAGCAGAAACACACTTTCAAAATTTGAAGACAAATCCATAACGAGAGTACTGTTAATGCAGGGGAACAGTGCAATAAGCTACCCGAATATATTATAAAAATAACTAATAAACTTGAACAATGGCAAGTTAATTTCATTATAGCTAAGTGTGCGGTGCTGCATTTTAGTCAGAAAAATATGACTGACAAATATTCCTTGGAAAATAAGCATTAATGCAGTAGACTTGCAACAGGATTCACAGACACAGGTTTGCAAATCATTTACATTTAATTTACAGAGGAATGGAATGGCAAAAGCAAAGCACTGATATTAAATTAATATTGGCCCTTTGTTTCTACAACTCTGAGCGTTCTGGAAAAACTCATATCTCCATTTAACAGAAAGGGATACTGATGCACAGGTGCAATTAATTTAACAAGGAGAATACCAAAATTGAAAGAAGTGATTTATTTATTTTATTATTAGCTGCTTCCAACATACATTTTTTATTGACAGCCTCCCGTTCTGATGTCTATAATATAACAGTCTGCTATGTATGATCATGAGCTGTAAATGGTCTTGCTCACAGAGACCCTCCCCACTGAACTAAAGGTCGAGCTGCTGCAGTTTCTATGTGTCGAGACTCTGCATCATAGCTAAAAGCTGATCTGCCAAACTTTAACCAGTTACTGTAGGGACATCATCACAGAATGACAGATGGAGGCTATTTGAATAATTGTCTCTGTGCTGGTTCTCCAAAAGACCACGTTACCGAGTATAATTTCCCCAAAATCTCCCCATAGCCCTCGACATTTATCCTTTTCAGATAAAAATCCAATGCCTCTTGAATGCCCCTATTGAAAATGCCGCCAATGCACTCTCAGGTAATGCCTTCCAGGTGCGAACTACTCGCTGCGTGAAATAAGATTTTCCTTATGACACCATTGCTTCTTTTGCCAATTACCTTAAATATGTGCACTCATGTTCCCAATCCTTCAACCGATGGCAACAGTATTTTCCCTTTCTGCTTTGTCGGGAGTCTTCATGATTTTGAACACCTCTATCAAATCTCTGTTCAACCTTCTCTTCTGCAGGGAAATACTCTCAACTGCTCCAATCTATCTACTTAACTAAAGATCCTACTCGCTGGGAGCATTCTCGTGAATCTATCCTGCACCCTTTCTAATGTCTTCACAATTTACCTAAACTGTGGTGCATAGAAAGGGACACAGTACTCTGGTTGTGATCGAACCAATTTTCTGCACAGTTTTAACAGAAATGCAATAATCACGGTCCGATATTCATCCTGAGTCGCAGCAAGATAATAAAATTCGGCATCCACGATGCACAAAGGTATTCAGGACCGTGCTGGAGGAAGGAAATTATCAGCAGCAGAAGGTGTTACCAGTGACTCTATTTAGGGCAAGGATAAGTTATTCTACAGAGGGTTTGAATATGGTGACTATGTTGCACTGCTATTTGCCTGTTAGTTAACATCCGTTTCTGCTCAATAGGAAATAAAGCACAATCAATGCATTTCGCATTAAAACGTATTACCAGTAACCTCAACCAACAGAAAAAAAATGTCAATTTCTGTCACTTCCCATTCATAAAACAGGAAAGCAGTTTCATCACGCAAGAATATTATTCACCTGAAACAAAGTGCAACTCGAAAGTGTGATGCTTCCAGTACTACATGGCCACTGGGGTGAGGTGCTACATTCAATTTAGTGTCACAAACTCAATAGATTTCTACAGTGATAGATACTCCCAGAAAGACATGGTTACTGGGTGCAGGTGTTGCACTGTGGTAAATGACTCACACTCAGTATAATTCTGCAATGACTGATACTCACAGTCATGCATGGTCACCGTTGTCAGCTGTTCAATTATGTTGGTTAAACAGACTCAGTACTATTGTACAATGTCTGACAGTGACAAAAATATCTTTCTTCAGATAGATCCCTGCACTGAAGTTTGATTCAACAGTCCAGCATACTCCAGCAAAAAGATTGACTTGCCATTTCAAAGAGCCCATGAACTACAGGCAGGTTTGTTTTCAATTGAAGCAATGGAATGAAACCACCGAGGTAATTCAGAACATTCACCTTAATGAAATGCTGTCACTGACCGACTGTATGTACTGGTCAACCCTAGTTCAAAGTGTAGCATTATCAGTCACAGTACTAAACCAGAGATGTAGTCTGGCACAGATTCACACCGCTGCAATGGTTGCAGTCACTTACCAGGAACACCAATGGAGCCAAGGATCACGTAGTATATTTTCAGGATATTTTCAATTGAAAGATACATTTTGCTGTGTGTGGAGCAACCTATTCCGTCGTGTTGCAAGCAATATCGCTGTATGAAACTCTGAGACCATGCATTCCCAGAGTATTTAATTTATACCTTGCAGGAATTGTCAAAGGACATTGATGTTGCAACCATTTTTTTTGTTTTGTTTTCAACAAGCAAACTAAAAACAGCTGTGTTCATCCCCTGTTATGAGAGAATATATTTAGTATGGAGATTGAATTTGAAACCCCAAAGACCAGATAATCTTATCATATTAATTAATGAATGATAATTGGAAGCTGTATTAACTCAGCAATGATGACGTTTCTTTAAACACCATCACTCCCATCTCAAAATCTTATATTGTTTTCTTAATTCACTCTGCTGTGTCCATTTACTAATTCTGAACGTTATTCTGCTCACTCAGGGCTCGTGCACTGAACTCTGGATTGTGGCTGCAGCGTTGAAATGTGGGAATTCAACTGAACAATTAATTAGAGACATGTTGTCTATGGATCCTCAAACCAACACAGCTGCTCAAAATAATTCAGCATTTCACATTAATATCATTCTGCAAAATTATTCCTTCCATCACACAAATACAAGATCTCAAACTAATACAATTTCTCAAACTAATACGGGACCTCAAACACGGACAGCCCCTGAATCCAATACAGCCCCTCAAACCAATGCAGCCTCTAAAACAAAAACAGCCTCTCAAACCGAAACAGCCCCGTAAGCGAATACAGTCCATCAAACAAATGCATTATCTCAAACTAATACAGCAGCTAAGTCAAATGCAACACCTCAAATGCATAGAAACACCACACCCTGCATTTCCCCTCCAGGCCGTGCACCATCCTGGTCTGGAACTCGATCACCGTTTCTTCACTGTTGTTAGGTCATTATTCTGGAACCCACTTCAAAACGGCACCACGGCACCGTTTGTACTATAACGGTTCTCTGAGGAAGCTCAACATCACCTTCTGAAGGGCAATTAGGAATGGAGGTTAAATGCTGGCCTTGCTAGCCACGGTCACATCCCGAAAATGAATACATTCAACTTGCCAAAAAACAAACCAGATGTCATAGAGGTGAAAGTGAGAACACACACAGAAATCTCTCAATGGATCGACACAGCATAACAAGCTATCAAATTTCAAAGAACAGTCTGAAATATATTGCTTGAGGGATATAATAGATATGTATACCCCCTTATGCCGATTATACCAGATCTGGAGTACTGTGTGGAATTTTGGTTGGCATGTCAAAAGGAGGATATAGAAGTGATTGAGAGGGAACAGAAGTATTCCACAAGTGGTACCAGAAACATGAGGGCATACCTATATCTGGAGGATGAACAGGATGCCGACTTTCCCCTTCAAAACAAAAGGTTAATTATTGACCGAATAGAAGTATTCAATATGATGAAACTTTCTGCTACAATATATGTGGACAGAAAGCTGGATTTTCTACCCAGCCAGTCGTCCATTTCCATGGCAGGGGCGCAGCAAAGAATTGGAGTGGCAGTGGCTGCCACAGAGTCCATCACCTGGATTATCCTGGCAGCCTCTCCGCCGCTTTTCGACGGTACCCTGCAATTTAAACACCCCCCCTGCATATTATCCACCCCTCTGCAATTTATCCCCCTGCAATTGATCCACCCCGCAATTTATACCCCCCGCAATTTATCCCCCCGCCCTGCAATTTCTTTCCCCCCACGCAATTTATATTCCCCTTGCAAATTTCCTCATCCAGCAAAATTTTCCCTCCCGCAATTTATATCCACCACGCAACTTTCCCCCCCGCAATTTATTCCCCCCTGCAAATGCCCTCACCCCGCAAAATTTCCCCCCCACCAATTGCTCTCCCACAATTCCCGCCCCCCACCCACTCCCCGCAATTTCTATCCACCACCCAAATTTTTCCCCTGCAATATCCCCCCCGGAAAACAATCCCCCTTGTACAGACCCCCAACAAATCTAAATAATCCTCATCTGCAGACCCCTATCTGATATCCCCTGTTGACTGATCCCCATCTAATACCCTCACTAAGAACAGACCCGCATCTAATTATCCCTTCACCCCCTCCCCGTTAAAAGACAACCCATCTAAATATTCCCCCGGGAACAGACTCCCATCTCCAACCACCCCGGGAACAGACCCCCATCTAAGTAGCCCCTTGGAAAAGACCCCCATCTAAATAGCCCCTGGGAACAGACCCCCCATCTAAATACCCCCGGGAACAGACCCCAATCTCCATCTCCCCCCCACCCCCGGGAGGAGACCAACATCTACATATCTACTGGGAACAGACCCCCATCTAAATACCCTCCTTGTCTCGGGAACAGACTCTCATCTCCATACCCCCCGGGAACAGACCCCCATCTAAATAGCCCCCTCCCACCTTTAACTGACCACAATCTAATTCTCCCTCCTGCCCCCCACTGTGAACACTCCCCCCTTTCTATATACCCTCCCTGTCCTGTAAAAGCCACCCCACTCTGCTAATTCCCACCCTGTATCATCCCCGCCTTGAACAGCCCTCCCCCCTGTGTTATTCCAACCTCTGCCTCCTGGCAATCTTTCATTCAATTAAATTTCTGGTCCGGATAAGCCACTGCAATTCCATCAACTGGCTCCCAGACACCCGGCACCTTTAACTCCTCTCCGGCCAAACACAGGGCCGGGCATAGAGCAAGGACCCCCAGAGGTTAACTGGCATTCTGAGCCTTTAACGCACAGGAAGATCCCAGCCCCAGACACATCCCTCTCTGCAGGAAGGTGTTTCGCCTGTTCTCCCCATCAGCTTCAGGGAATCAAACAGAGGGAGACACACATGAACACACACACACTGACTGGCACAGGGACGCGAGGAGTACATTCAGCCCTTTGAGCCTGTCCCACCCATGTTAGATCATGGCTGATCTGTCAGTACCCCATCGAGCCACAAGAAGACAGGCAGAGACAGTCGGGGAGCAGATACACAGAGAGGCAAAGAAACACTGGGCTGGACTCGGACTTGGTGCCAATGGTTCAAATCAGGGAGGAGGGTTGTTGTGAATCGGCTGTCTGTTCAGCATCACTCCTCTGTTTTTACCTCAATGGGAGCAAAACTGGGGAGAGATAGAAAGCAGGATCCAGGGTCACAATCACCCTGCACAACACCAAGGCAGCGAGTTCAAATCCACCCCCAGACAGAGGGACAGAGACACAGAAAACAGACATACACAGAGAGATATAGATATTGATGAAGATCCCAGACAAAGAGAGAGATGCAGAGACGGAAAGATGTGGAGGGGCAGAGATACAAAGTAAGATGTGTTTGCAGAATAGAGAGGGGTGTCCCGGGGCGGGACAGGTGGGGAGAAATGCGGAGATAATCTTGCAGGAAAGGAGGAGCAACGATGGAAAGATTCAAGGATTTGGAATTGAGTGAGAGAAGAAATGGACTGAGAGAGAGACAGATAAATCTGCAGAGAGTCGCAGAAAGAGTGAAAATGGAAACCTGTGCGACTCAAGAGAAGGGCAGAGGTCTCATAAATGTTGAGACACAGAGATGGGGTTTAAAAGATGTGAAGAAACAGAGATAGGAACAAGTTGCAGCTAGAGATGGAGAGAGGGAATTGTACGGGATTACATTGACTGTTCTGGAGCAACGCTTCCCAAACTATTTCCTTTGGAGCGCACTCCAGCCCCCTCCCTTGTGGTAAAAAGATATCCACAGACCCCCGAAAAAAAACAAAATCAAAATACAGCGGATGCTGGAAATCTGAAATAAAAACCGTGTTGGAAATAGTGAGCATTTCCAGCACTTTGTTTTTCCATCAACCCCGAAATCACAGTCTTTTCTGCATCTAGAAATGAATTTGACAAAGACACACATATATTTATTATTATTTTCCCTCTCTGGTTAAAGCTCTTGTCTGAGAATGCCACGTGGCCAAATGATTCTCCCTCTGCATCATCACAGCTGCACCTTCCGAAAAGATTCTCCTTGGAAATAAGAGAAATAAAATTGATTCAAACAAAGCAAAGCATTTTTGAACAGAAATAAAACACAGCAAGAGCCCAGGACTCTCTCTCAAACTCACTGACATAAAACAATCTCTCAGTGACTCCCCATCTTGCAAACACATCCCCCGACACAGAGCCAGAGAATAGGAAGTGTGGATGTGTTTACCCTGTCATTTCCAGCTGTCTCCCTCTCCCCCTCTCTCTTTCCCTCTATTTCTCTGTGTGTCTCTCTACATCTGTTTCTGCCTCATTGTAAAAACAGACAAACATTGGCAACCCCATCCCCTCTTCCGTAGAAGGATATAGAGAGAAATCCACATTCCCATCCCTGAAACTCTGAATTCAAATTGCCCCCAGGTGTTTCATTTCACTGTCAAATTCAGCCCACAGCCTAAAACACCAGCATTATTTGTTAATGAGAACAAGCCTTTACAAACCTCCACATTTCATTGCTGACTCACAGAAGTATTTGACACTCAATGAATTAATTTTTAAAGTGTTCAGCAATGTTGGAAATGCTGTCGGCCATTGGTGCACAGCAAGATCCCACAAGCAGCAGTGTGATAAAAGTTGGCTGCCCCTCCTCTCCCCCTTATTCCCTCCATGTTTCCCTCACATTTCTGCGTCTCTCTCCCTCCTGTTACTCTCATTCAGAGAGACAGATGGAGAGAGAGAGAGAAATTCACAGAACTGCTCAAAACACCAGCATTATTCAGGAATTATACCGGCTTCAAGCTCAGGACTTTAATTCCAGGCCTTCAGGAGAGCTTTACACACGATGAATTCACTTCTGAAATGCAGTCACTTTTACAATGCAGGACATTCTGCTGGCAGGCTGTGCACAGCAAGATCCCAGCAATGGTGACACTTCAACATTCAGTTTGCCAAGGTTTTGAGTGTTGATTTCTTTCTATCTCTCTCTCTCTCTCTCTCTGTCTTTCTCCATCTTCCTCTGCCTTCCCTCCCTCACCGACTCTCTGCCAATCTCTCTCTCACTCTCTCTCTCTGCGTTTAAACTGTTTCTCACTCTCCCACTTTTTCTCTCCATCTGTTTCTGCCTTAGTGTTGTAATGTCGGAATTGATGCAGAAAATGTATGCACAGCAGGATCACACAATGTGGTCATGGCCAGATATCCCATCACAGTCCTCAGAAAATGCTAAAGTCCATCTTTCAACTTCTAACAAGTCTTTCTACAGCTTCACGTTCAGCTCTTGTTATTATTGGCTCTCAGGAGCAGCTGACACTCAATTAATTAATTTTGAAAGTGGTCCTCACTGTGGCAAAGCAGGAAACCGGCAATCAGTTTGTGCACAGCAAGATCCCACAGGCAGCAATATGATAATATGCAGGTTGTTTTTAGTGATTTTAGTTTAGAGATGCCAGAGAGAGGAACATTCCTGCAGTTTGAAAATCTCAAACACCCCTCTCCCTGTCTTCCTCCTGCACCCGCACCCACCCACCCCCCACCCCCCTGCACCGCAGCCACATCTGTTTCTTTTTCTGTCACTCTGGGATTTAATCTGGATTCCAACGTCCTCTGAAGTGTTTAAGTCACCGTTTAGAATAATCACACGTCACATTGTGGCTCCTATTGATTAATGGTTAAAATAGAGCAAGTGCGGGGGGAGAGAAAAGCAGAGGAAGATGGAGAGAAAACACAGAGAAATCCACACTCAGACCCTCAGGAAGCTGAATTTTAAAGTGTGCTCATTGTTGTCATGTAGGAAATGCTGCAGGGGGCTAGATGCACAGCAAGATCCCACAAGCAGCAATGTGACAATACCAGATGTCAGTCCCCATAAAGTACGAAACTCCCTCTTTTAACTGGGAACAAGCTGCTGATTCTGTCTCACCATTTCAAAAAGCTACAAATCACATTGCTGTGTGTGGCATGTTTTTTTATTTATGAAAGGTTTAAATGCAGAAGGCGAGTGTTAAACAGAGACAGAGAAGAGAAAGCATGGAGGGAGATAGAGACATAGGGCAAGAATGTGGAGACAGAGAGAAAGCTAACCTCAGAACTACAGAACAATGAATTAAAATAGGCACAGTGCATCTTATTTAACTGTCAGCTTCATAGCAAAGCCCAAAACAGCAGCAAACCTCACAGACAGAGCTGGAAGGAGCAAGTGGCCAATGGGACTCCCTCCTGGGGCTGCTCCTTTAACCCCAGGCTTTCAACATGTTTAAAACTCCAGGGCCCCAATCCGACATGAACTAGTTTAACCCAGGGCCCCAGAGAGGAAATTAAACATCGGCCTAATAAACAGACACAACTCACGTGGGCCCTTTGGGTGCAGCCTGTGGACAAGGCCTCAGTACATCCCCTCGCGAGGAAGCTCCTTCCAAGGATTCCTCGTCCCAGACTTTCCCTCTTTTCATCTTCACGATGCAGTTTCCAGAACGAAAATTCCTGGAGGCATGAGGGAGAGAGAGAAACTTGATTAAAAGGCATTGTTAAACAAAATAGCACAGCAAGAGCCCAACCATTACTCTCGGTTACATAGATAATCTCTCAGCATTACCCAAATACGAACAAATCACAGTTATTAAAGCAGAGGCTAAAATGATTCAGACAGCTCCCTCCACCAGTGTGTCTGTTTGTCTGTCTCTTTATCTTTCTCAGTGTCTCAGTATCTCTCTCTGTTCCTATCTCACTTGCCCCTGTGTCCCTCTCTTTTGCTCTCTCTTCTGTCCATATTAGGTTTTGTCCCCTCTATTTCATATCAAATTTTTATTGAAATGAGCTATGAAATATTTCTGTCTCACCATTTAAAACAACAACAAATCATATTTCAGTGTGTGGTATGTTTTAAACTATTAAAGGTTTTAATAGAGAGACAGAGGGAAAGACAGCTGGAGAGAGACAGAGAGAGAAAAATCAAATCTCAGAACTTCAGTAAAATGAATTGAAATGAACTCTGTACATCTTATTTAACAGTAAAGCTTCCTAACATTGCCCAAAGGAGACAGATTATTCTAGAATTATAACAAGCCTTTAGAAACTATCAAATTTGTGACTTAATTCATAGTTTTTGATGCTCAATTATTTAATTTTTAAAGTGGTCGTCACTGTTGCAATGTTGGAAAAGCTGCAGGCCATTGGTGCACAGCACGATCCCACAAGCGGCTGTCTGATAACAGCAGGCTACCCCTCCTCTCCCCCTCTGATTCCCTCAATGTTTCCCTCACTCTCCTGCGTCTCTCTCCCTCCTGTTACTCTCATTCAGAGAGACAGATGGAGAGAGAGAGAGAGAGACAGAGAAATCCACTCTCAGAACCTCACTCTCAATTCAAATGGCTGCTGCACATTTCATTTCACCCTCAAATTCACGGCACTGCCCAAAACACCAGCATTATTCAGGAATTATAACAAGCCTTTAGACAGCTACATCTTTCGGATGTTTAATTTAGTCTTGCGAGGTGGGCTCCAGAGCAGAAATTAAACCTCGCGCTAATAAACAGACACAACTCACGTGGGCCCTTTGGGTGCAGCCTGTGGATAAGGCCTCAGTCCGTCCCCTCTGGAGGAAGCTCCTGTCCAAGGATTCCTCGTCCCAGACTTTCCCTCTTTTCATCTTCACGATGCAGTTTTCAGATTGAAAATTCCTCAGGGGAAAGAAGGAGAAAACATTGCGTTAAAATACAAACTGAGGACATTTTTAAACAAAATAGCACAGCAAGAGCCCAGGGTTGCCTCTCCGAGTTACACAGACAATCAGCATTATTCAAATACAATCAAATCACAGTTATAAACCAGATTTAGACAGAGAGAGCACACACACACACACACACACACACACACACACACACACACACACACACACACACACACACACACACACACACACACACACACACACACACACACACACACACACACACACACACACACACTCACTGAAACAGACTGGGGAATGTGTCCACACTCTCTAGAGAGAGAGTGAAAGGTGGGTTTTGTGATTGGAACTGGGATCTTCCCACCCAGTTATATCCTGAGTGAGCTGCTTGCAAACTCCACCCCTTGAGCCTCTGACATGTTGGGCTGTCTCTCAATCTCCTGCCTCGGGGGCCTGTCCATTGATATGTTAATCCCAGGACAGGACCTTCCTGACTCTTCCACTCCATTGATATGTTAATCCCAGGACAGCAATGCTTTCAGCCATTTCTTCGTTAATTTTAAACCTTTAGTTCTGTCCCTGCAGTTTGAAAATCTCATACACTGCTCCAACACTGACCCTTAAAACCCTCACACTAAACCCGCAATACAGGAGTGGGCAGATAATGGGGATTGTTATTGCAGTTGTGTTTAGGGACTTTTACTGACATCACAGTTAATCGCAAAGTGTCTCCCCTTCCCTTACTTCTAAAGTCTCTCAGGGTTGTTGTGTGCTGACAGCTTTTTCAGTGTCCAGTCCCTTTCAACTTTTAATAAAATCGGTGGAACACAAATAAATGTAAAGTTTCTCCTACAAGCTGTTTTGTCCTCCCTCTTTCTCTCTCTTTCTCTGTCATTCCCTATCTCTCTCCGGACTGGGCAGACACTGGGGATTGTAACTGTGGTTCTGTTGGTCATTTAAACTGACATCAGTGTGGATGGTAAAATATGTGTGTGTATGTGTCCCTGTTTCTGTGTGTGTCTCTGTGTCTGAGTGTCTCTGTGGCTCTGTGTATTTGTGCACATGTTTGTCTCTGTCTGTGTGTGTGTCTCTGTCTGTGTGTGTGTCTCTGTCTGTGCCTGGATGTTTGTGTGTGTGAGAGAGAGAGAGTATCAGTGTCACCTCTCTCCATCTCTATCTCGCCTTCTCTCACTGTTACTCCCTCTATCTCTGTCTATCCCTCTCTCTCAGTCAGCCTCTCTCATAGAAAGATAGAAAATAGGAGCAGGAGTAGGCCATTCGGCCCCTCGGGCCTGCTCCACCATTCAAAAAAGATCATGGCCAATGGTCTAATTCAGTACCCTATTCCCGCTTTCTCCCCCCAGGCCTTGATCCCTTTGACATTAAGAAATATATCTCCTTCCACCTTGAATATATTTAATGACTTGGCCTCCACTGCCTTCTGTGGTAGAGAATTCCACAGGTTATCTCGCTCTCGCTCTCGCTCTCACTCTCTATTTTTCGCTCTCGCTCTCGTTCTCTCTCGCTCTGAACTCCAAGGGTTATATTACTAGGGATTTATTCCCTGGAATTTAGGAGGATCAAGGTGATTTGTTCAAAGATGTTGAGATATTAAGGGGAACTGATGGCGTAGTTTGGGAGAAACTATTTTTGCAGCTTGGGAACATAGGAACAGGAGTAGCCTATCGAGCCTGCTCTGCCGTTCAATACTATCATGGCTGATCATCCACTTCAATGTATGTTTCCCAGACTGAGCTTCCACAGCCCACTGGGGTGGGGGAGGGGGGGAAATTCCAAAGATTCACAACCCTCTGAGCAAAGACATTTCTCCCCATCTCTGACCTAAGTGGCTTCCCCCTTACTTTGAAATTGTGTCCCCTGGTTCTAGACTCCCAAACCAAAGGAGACATTTTACCTGCATCTATCCTGTCTATCCATTTAAGTATTTTGTATGTTTCAATAAGATCACCTTTCATTCTTCTCAAGTCCAATGAGTATCAGCCCAACATGTTCAACCATTCCTCACAAGACAACCCCTTCATCCCTGGAATCAGCCGAGTGAACCTTCTCTGAACTGGCTCCAATGCATCCAGGCCTGACTATTTATCCACTTTCAAAGATGCCAAACACCTTAATATTTCCCCTCACTCTGTTTATCCCATCCAACATTTCTCACTCCTCCTCTTTAGCTACAATGTCTGCATCGTTCCCCATCTTTTTAAAGACAGACACAAAGTATTCATTAAGAACCATGCCCACATCTCCTACCTCCACATACACATTCCATTTTTGGTCCCTAATACTCTACCCTTAGTTATCCTCTTGCTCTTCGTGTATTTATAAAACATCTTTGTGATTTCTTTGCTTTTACTGGGTAATATTATTTTCCAGCCATTTCTTTGCTCTCCTAATTTGCTTTTTAATTTCACCCCCGAACATTCTACACTACTCTCAGCTTTCTGTGGTATTGATCTCTCGGTATCTGACATAAGCTTCCCTGTTGTGCCTTATCGTACCCGGTTTGATCCTTGACATCCAAGGGGCTCTAGATTTAGGAGTCCCACTCTGTTTGTCTTTGTGTGGACATATTTGATGTCAACCCTCAGTAACTCTCACTGCGCTGACATTGATTGACCTTCAAGTAGCTGTTTCCAGTCCACTTTTCTAAAATCCCCCATGTCTGGAACCACCATCCCCTCTGCTCCCTCCAATGGACCCTCACATCCTTCCTAAAGTGTGGTCACCATAATTGGATGCAGTATTTTGGTCGTGGCCTAACCAGAGGCTTATAAACATTCAGCATAACTTTCATACTTTTGTACACAAACCCTCTAGTTATGAAGGCCAAGATCCCATATGCTTTGCTGACTACTTTCTCAATATGTCCTGCCACCTTCAAAGATGTATGCACATGTATCCCCAGGACCCTCTGTCCCTTCAACACTCCCTGGAACTGGGCCATAAAGTCTATATTGCCTCTCCCTATCCCTTCTGCCCAAATACATTAACTCACATTTCCCTGTATTAAATTCCTTCCGCCACTTGTCTGACCATTCCACCCACCTATCTATGTCCTGTTGTAGTCGATTGGTGTCATCCTCACTGTTTACATCTCCTCCAAGTTTGGGATAATGGGCAAATATTGAAATTTTACAAAAAGCACTGACTCCTGGGGAAGACTGCTGTCTACCATCTTCCAGTCTGAAACACAACCATTTACCGCAACTCGCTGTTTTCTGTCCTTTCACCAATTTTTGATCCATGCTATCACTGGCCCTCCTATTCCATGAGCCTCAGGATTGTTAACCAGATTTTTATGGGCTACTTTGTCAAATGCTTTCTTAAAATCCATATAAACTCCATTGCATTCCCTTCCTCAGCCTTCTCTGTTCTTTCATCAAATCCATGCTGGCTTTCCCTAATTAACTCAAACCTCTCCAAGTGCCTGTTGATTTTTTTCTCTTTCAATGAATTCTCCAATTGTTCTTTTGAAAGCTCCTATTGAATCTGTCTCCACGACGATCAGACATTGCATTTCAAATCTGAAGCAATTGTGTGAAAAAAAATTGCTCATGTCGCCAATGTTTGTTTTCGCCAATCACCTTCAATCTGTGCTCTCTGGTTATCAATCCTTCAGCCATTTGAAACACTTTCTCTTTATTTCCTCCATCTAAAACGTCCATGATTGTAAACACCTCGATCAAATCTCCTTTTAATCTGCTCTGCTCCAAGGAGAACACGCCCATTTTCTCCAGTCTATCAGAGTAACTGTAATAATCTCATCCAGGAACCATTCCAGTAAATCTCTTCTATACATTCACCAAAGTCTCCATGTCCTTCCTAAAGTGTGGCCCCAGAATTGGACACAATATTGCAGCTGAGGACAAACTATTACTTTATAAAGGTTTATCATCACATCCTGACATTTACACTCTAGACCTGTTTATAAATTTCAGGATCCCATCTGCTTTACTAACCCATCAGCAAAGGGGGAAATTCTACCAGAACAATTGACCAGTTCCCTTGGACATGAATCCATGAGTTGTTCCAAAGGCTGGTGGGAGAGTTTAGAGAGAACCCCAACCTGGTCATTTTTTTCAAACAGAATGCCATCAATGCATTAGAACATAGAACATAGAACATACAGCACAGAACAGGCCCTTCGGCCCACAATGTTGTGCCGATCCTTTGTCCTCTGTCAAGGACAATTTAATCTATACCCCATCATTCTCCTTTATCCATATACCTATCCAAAAGCCTTTTGAAAGTCCCTAAAGTTTCTGACTCAACAACTTCCCCGGGCAAGGCATTCCATGCCTCGACCACTCTCTGGGTAAAGAACCTTCCCCTGACATCCCCCTTATATCTCCCACCCTTCACCTTAAATTTATGACCCCTTGTAACGCTTTGCTCCACCCGGGGAAAAAGTTTCTGACTGTCTACCCTATCTATTCCCCTGATCATCTTATAAACCTCTATCATGTCACCCCTCATCCTTCTCCTTTCTAATGAGAAGAGGCCTAGAATGTTCAGCCTTTCCTCGTAAGACTTATTCTCCATTCCAGGCAACATCCTGGTAAATCTCCTCTGCACCCTCTCCAAGGCTTCCACATCCTTCCTAAAATGAGGCGACCAGAACTGCACACAGTACTCCAAATGAGGCCTTACCAAGGTCCTGTACAGCTGCATCATCACCTCACGGCTCTTAAATTCAATCCCTCTGCTAATGAACGCTAACACCCCATATGCCTTCTTCACAGCCCTATCCACTTGAGTTGCAACTTTCAATGATCTATGCACATAGACCCCAAGGTCTCTCTGCTCCTCCACATGCCCAAGAACCCTACCGTTAACCCAGTATTTTGCATTCATGTTTGTCCTTCCAAAATGGACGACCTCACACTTTTCAGGGTTAAACTCCATCTGCCACTTTTCAGCCCAGCACTGCAACCTATCCAAGTCCCTTTGCAGACGACAATAGCCCTCCTCGGTATCCACAACTCCACCAACCTTTGCATTGGCAGGGATATTAATAAAGCCCTTCGGAGGACGGGAGGAGGCCATTCGGCCCCTCGAGCCTCTCCTGCCCATTCACTCAGTCATGGCTGATTTGCTCCTTATCCACTTCGAGATGTCTCAGCTCCGTAAACATTCATACCCTTTCCTAACATATCCTCTACCGACAATTAGGAATTAATGTCACTGCTTGGTAACACTGGGGAATTCCTTTCCTAAACCTCTCCATCTCTCTATCTCTCATTCCTGCTTAAATACGTTCCTTAGAACTAACCTCTTTGACCAAGCTTTTGGTCATCAACCTTAATCTCAACGTATGTGGGTTTGGTGCCAGATTTTGTTTTGTAATGCACCCTGCGTAGCGCCTTTGGGACTTTTTATTCCTCACCTTCTCCTTCACTCCATCTCTCTCTCTCTCTTTCTCCCCCTCCCCCATCTCTCCCTCCAGCGCTTTCTTCATCCCCCAACACTCCCTCTCACTCCCTCTTTCTCACCCTCACCCCATCTCTCCCTCTCCCTCTTTATCCCCCCACCCCCTCTCTCTCTTTCTCTCCCTCACCCCGTCTTTCCATCTCTCTCTCTATTTATCCCCCACCCTCTCTCTCTCTTTCTGCCCCTCACCACCCCCGTCTCTCTATCTACCTCTTTCTCCCCCTCACCCTCTCTCTCTCTCTCTCTCTCTTCCTCACCCCTACGACAAGTATATCCTTCCTTCAGTACTGAGACCAGGACTGTACACAGTACTCCAGGTGTGGGCTCACCAAATCCTGTACCATTACAGCAATACTTCCTCACTATTGTACTCTAATCCATTTGCAATAAAGGCCAACACTCCATTTGCTGTAGCTGCATGTTAACGTTCTGTGATTTGTGTACAAGGACACCCAAATCCCTCTGAATACTAACATTCAATAGTTTCTCACCATTTGAAAAATGTTCTGTGTTTCTATTCTTCCTGCCAAAGTGAAGAACCTCACATCTCTCCACATGATATTGCAGCTGTCACTTTCCTGTGCACTCACTTAACCTGTCAATCTCCCTTTGCAGTCGCTGTGCCCTCCTGACAGCTTACTGTCCCACCTAATTTTGTATCAAAAGCCCATATAAATCTAACACTGGCCGTGTTTGAGAGAGGCACTTCTGGCCTGACAAGTATTAAGATACAACTGCTTGATGTATTGTGGAGGATATTTCTGTATATTCATCGGAGTTGTCAAGAAGAAAGATCTTTAATAAGAGTTTAGAGAGTGTCCTTCTGTGTCCTCTCCCACCCTCACATCCAGAATTGGGAACACATACACAGAGAGTCACAAACCCACACACAGACACAAAGACAGTCCAATAAACACAGGCAGACTAACATGTCCAGATAAACACACACACACACACATAGAAATCCACACCCAGGCACATCCATTCCCACTGTCTGAGAGAGAGAGAAACCCACACAGAGACACGTATATACACATTGATCAACTTAGACAGATAAACACAAACACTTCCCTCTGAGTAAATCAAGTTTTTACAAACATCAAAATCTCTCTGTTCTCCTGCAGAGGAGATTTACTAGGCTGTTGCCTCGTATGGAGGGAAGGGCTTACGAGGAAAGGCTGAGGGACTTGAGGTTGTTTTCGTTAGAGAGAAGGAGGAGGAGAGGTGACTTAGCCATATAAGATAATCAGAGGGTTAGATAGGGTGGATAGTGAGAGTCTTTTTCCTCGGATGGTGATGGCAAACACGAGGGGACGTAGCTTTAAGTTGAGGGGTGATAGAAATAGGACAGATGTCAGAGGTAGTTTCTTTACTCAGAGAGTAGTAGGGGCGTGGAACGCCCTGCCTGCAACAGTAGTAGACTCGCCAACTTTAAGGGCATTTAAGTGGTCATTGGATAGACATATGGATGAAAATGGAATAGTGTAGGTCAGATGGTTTCACAGGTCGGCGCAACATCGAGGGCCAAAAGGCCTGTCCTGCGCTGTAATGTTCTATGTTCTAATGTTCTATATTTCACTCTCGGGGTAGAAATTTTTTGTCAATCTTATTTCACAGGGACCAGGAGAATCTTTAGCTCTCCTTTTCTTGTCTTTGGGGTCAGGGGGTCATGGATCAATCCCAGTATCTGTGACCTCTGACCCAGTGCTGTGACCCCGAAGGGGGAGGAGGGGTTGGGGGAGCAGGGAGAGGGTCAGTCCCAATCTCTTAAAGGGATCCCGCACCGTTAGAACTGCTCCTTAGGTTTAAACCTTCGAGTGAGTCAGTAGGAGTTTGAACAAGGATAGGAACAAAGTGACATTGAATCTTCCAATATTTATTTATTCAGTGATGTTAGTAAACAGCAAATTATCTGCCAAGCCCAAATTCACACAAGTAATACTGTGAATTCGGATTAATAATTTCTCTCTCTCTCTCTGTGAAACCTGCATTCCCCAGTTGGCCCCAATGTTCCCGTGAAAATTTAGATGTTGTGCGTGTCCAGTTTTTTTCCCCATGAGCTGTTCCTTGAAATTTTTGAAGAATCTTTGAAGATATGTGATATTTATTGTGCAACAGGATTTGTGTGGGACCTTTGAGGCTGCTACACGCAGATAATCAACTGACACTTGAAAGACGCCCACATGTCAGATGTTGATTTGCACTCAAATAGCCGCCCCCAATCTAAATTCTTCAGTTCTTGCCTAATATTGTTATAATTAGCCTTCCCCCAATTTAGCAACTTCACCCGAGGACTACTCTTATCCTTATCCACAAGTACCTTAATACTTATGGAATTATGGTCACTGTTCCCGAAATGCTCCCCGACTGTAACTTCGACCACCTGGCCGGGCTCATTCCCCAATACCAGGTCCAGTTCGGCCCCTTGCCTAGCTGGACTATCTACATACTGTTTCAAGAAGCCCTCCTGGATGTTCCTTACAAATTCTGCCCCATCCACGCCCCAAGCACTAGGTGAGTCCCAGTCAATATAGGGGAAGTTAAAACCACCCACCACGACAACCCTGTTACCTTTACATCTTTCCAAAATCTGTCTACATATCTTCTCCTCTACATCCCGCTGGCTGTTGGGAGGCCTGTAGAAAACCCCCAACATCGTGACTGCACCCTTCCTATTCCTGAGCTCCACCCATATTGTCTCGCTGCATGACTCCTCCGAGGTGTCCTCCCACAGTACAGCTGTGATATGCTCCTTAACCAGTAATGCAACTCCCCCACCTTTTTGCATCCCCCTCTATTCCACCTGAAGCATCTAAATCCCGGAACGTTTCGCTGCCAATCCTGTCCTTCCCTCAACCAATTCTCTGTAATAGCAATAACATCATAGTTCC
Organism: Heterodontus francisci; assembly: GCF_036365525.1. Classification (NCBI taxonomy): domain Eukaryota; kingdom Metazoa; phylum Chordata; class Chondrichthyes; order Heterodontiformes; family Heterodontidae; genus Heterodontus; species Heterodontus francisci. The sequence goes on from NC_090414.1 coordinate 9,397,667, forward strand.
AAGTACTAATCCAAGCTCTAAGTTCATCTGCCTTATCTGTTATACTTCTCGCATTGAAACAAATGCACTTCAGACCACCAGTCCCGCTGTGCTCAGCAACATCTCCCTGCCTGCTCTTCCTCTCAGTGTTACTGGCCATATTTATTAGTTCCCCCTCAGTTATTTCACCTGTTGATCTCCTGCTCTGGTTCCCACCCCCCTGCCACACTAGTTTAAACCCTCCCCAGTGACGCACGCAAACCTCACAGCGTGGATATTTGTGCCCCTCTAGTTTAGATTCAACCCATCCTTCTTGTACAGGTCCCACCTGCCCCAGAAGAGATCCCAATGATCCAGATATCTGAAACCCTCCCTCCTACACCAGCTGTTTAGCCACGTGTTTAGCTGCACTATCTTCCTCTCTCTAGCCTCACTGGCACGTGGCACAGGGAGTAATCCCGAGATCACAACCCGAGAGGTCCTGTTTTTTAATTTACTACCTAATTCTCTGAACTCCCCCTGCAGGACATCGTCGCACTTCCTGCCTATGTCGTAGGTACCGATGTGTATCACAACCTCTGGCTGTTCACCCTCCCCCTTCAGAATGGCCCCTGTCCGTTCAGAGACATCCTTGACCCTGGCACCAGGGAGGCACCATACCATCCTGGAGTCTCTTTCACGTCCACAAAGCGCCTATCTGCGCCCCTGACTACAAAGGCCCCTATAACTATTGCTCTTCTGTGCTTTGTCCCTCCCTGCTGAACAACAGAACCAGCCGTGGTACCACTGCTCTGGATACTGCTGCTGTTTTCCCCTGAAAGGCCATCCTTACCAACAGTATCTAAAACGGTATACTTGTTAGAGGGGGGGATAGCCACAGGGGATTTGAGGCTCTCTGTCCTCCCAGGCGCCATTCCTGCTGTAAATCCTCTGCGTCCCCATCATCCAGGATGGGTCCTGCTCACGTCTCTCCCCATCTTGCAAGACCTCCCCCCACGAATGAGTGCCTGGTTGTACAGAGTACAGCAAACAGCAACAATGCGAGCTATCCTTTCTGGTTCATACTGTCGGGGACCAACTGATCAATCCAGGCAGTGGAATCACATTTGTAGCTTGTAGCTCCATGACAGAATAGGGGCATGCTGGCACCCTTCATTCACACAGTAAAAACGACTCGCATATTAGGGAAGAATGTTTAGTGATTTAACTTTTTGCGGTGTAGTGCCACCCACCTGTGCAGACCCATTTGTGTCCTGGTGTTTTTTTCAGATTGGAGGCCAGTGACCAGTGGTGTGCCACAGAGATCGATGCTGGGCCCTCTGTTGTTTGTCATATATATTAACGATTTGGATGTGAATGTAAGGGGCAGGATTAGTAAGTTTGCAGATGACACCAATATTGGTGGTATACTGGCCAGTATAAAAGGTTGTCTAAGGTTACAACAGGATATAGATCAACTGGGAAAGTGGGCAAGGGATTGGCAAATTGAATTTAACGCAGACAAGTGCAAAGTGATGCATTTTGGGAAGTTAACCCAGGGCAGGACATATACAGTGAATGGCAGGGCCCTGGGGAGTGTTGTTGATCAAAGAGACCTTGGGATGCAAGCGCATAGTTCCTTGAAAGTGGCAACACAGGTAGACAGGGTGATGAAGAAGGAGTATGGCATGCTTGCCTTCATCAGCCGAGGCATTGAGTACAAGAGTTGGGACGTCATGTTACAGTTGTACATGACGTTGTTTAGGCTACATTTGGAGTACTGTGTGCAGTTCTGGTCGCCGCACTACAGGAAATATGTGATTAAGCTAGAGAGGGTGCAGAAAAGATTCACAAGAATGTTGCCTGGTTTTGAGGGCTTGAGTTATAAAGAGAGATTGCACAGGCTGGGTCTGTTTTCCCTGGAGTGAAGGAGGCTGAGAGGGGACATGATAGAGGTATATAATATTATGAGAGGCATAGATAGTGTAGATAGCCAGAGTCTGTTTCCCATGGTAGGGGTGAGTAAAACTCGAGGGCATAGATTTAAGGTGAGAGGGAGGATGTTTAAAGGGGATCAAATGGGTAAATTTTTCACACAAAGAATAGTGGGTATCTGGAATGAGCTGCCTGAGGAAGTGGTGCAGGCAGGAACAGCAGCGACATTTAAGAGGCATCTGGACAGGTACCTGAATGAGAAAGGCACAGAGGGATATGGAATTAATGCAGGCAGGTGGGATTAGTCTCGATAGGCATTATGGTTGGCATGGGTGCGGTGGGCCGAGGGCCTGTTCTATGCTGTACGACTCTATGCCTGTATGACTCTATGGCAGGCATTGTATCTCTCCGCTGAAGCAGTGGTGGGGTTTTTCACTGGGATCAGGAGCCATGTCTGCAAGTGCTAACTCTTGACTCCAAGAGACACCCCTCGATGTGAGCCAGTTCAGTGAACAGCCAGGGACTGGGACAGAGTGAAAGCGTCATGGCAGCTGCCTGGAAAGCGGGCACAGATTTGCATAAAGCGCTTATGGTAATCATATACTAGCTGCTCCTTGATTGCGTGGACCCCTTTCGGATGTGGAATGCAGCTGGGCACCCGGCAGGATCCTTAATGGCCACATGAGTGCAGTGTATGACTCCTGGAACCTGTGTGATTCCTGCAATGGTGCCAAAACCGATGGCCCTCTGGGTATTGCTCTCAGGGTCCGTCCTGAAGCAGACATAGTCACTGGCCCTCCAGTACAGAGCATCAGTGACCTCCCTGATGCAGTGGTGCACTGCTGACTGTGTGAGTCATCATAGGTGTCTGGTGTGTCCCTGAAATGATGCAGAGGTGGAGACGTTAAGAGCCCCTGTCGCTTTGAGGCATAGGATGTCCACTGATGCCCTTAGGCTGCAGGTCACTGTTCAATAGGTCACAGAGGTGTGTCACTGCCGCTCTCGATATCCGCAGCCGCCTCTGACACTGGCGCTCAGACATCTGCAGCGATGTCATGTGGGACCTCGAGATGTGTGGTGTTCTGTCGTGATGAATTCGCCTTGCGTGCTGCTGCTGCTCACGGACCGGCAGCTTCCAGGTGAGTGGCATCTGCCTCTGGTGCACATGGCTCCTCACGGCAAGTGTATTATTAAATACAGAGTGGACCCATCCCCATGTTAATACGACAGTTCAACTCGGTTCCTTCAGTACTTTCAAAGGCACCTGACAGGACAAAGAATGATGTTGATTGGTACATCAGGTGCATTCATGCCCCGGTAACACCAACCCCTTCCCTCCGACATGCACACAGATGCAGAGTTGAAATCCGTCTCGCAATGCTAACCTTCACAGGCTCCAGCACTTCAACCACTGTTCCACTGGCTTCCATCATTCAGCCACGAACCCGACGCCGGGGGATCTGTAAAATTCAACCCATTATCTCAACCAATGAAACAATTCGCTCATGTTATTAGTCAGTGTGTAAACAATTTAACAGTGACCTGTAATTTTATTCCTTCTTTGGGTTATCTCATCCAATGTAAGGATTAACTGGGCATCTGTGTACTGGTCGCAAGGTGCATTCGCTATCATGTCCAATTTAATCAGTAACTGCAGCTATGTACCCCATGCACTCGTTTCAATAAGCAATAAACAAACAACTGATTTTAATAGCTGGTGTTCTTGATACGTGATTTGAACAATTAACAGTAAATTGATTCCCCAGCTAGTAAAATTTAAAAATAAATGTAACATTATACTGCTGTGCATGAGTTATCAAATCCAGTTTAACAATTAACTGCTAACTTATTCCCCTGTGTACTATTACCAAGGCCAATATACCAAACATACTGTAACTATGTTCCTTGTGCATTAGTTCTCGAGCACAATGATTAATCAAAACTTTATAATCTGGGTATTAGTTATTATTTCCAGTCAAAGAACCATCAGTAGCTGTGTACACCATGAACTGGTTATCATGACAACTTTAACAATTAACTAATTTAATTCGTCAATCTGTTTGTTTATATTCAATTGAGCAATGAATTGTAAATTTCTTCCCCTGTGGGTTGGTTGGCATGTCCAAATTAACAATTGACTGTAACATTATTCGTCTGTGCATCGTTTATGTAGCCTAATTTACCAAATAACTGTAACCTTAATGCCCTATGAAATATGAGGTCAATTTAGAAATTATCTGTTATTTTACTGTATTAGTTGCCATGTTCAAATTTACAATTACATGTAGCGTTGTTCTTTTTGTATTGGACATCATGTCCAATTAAACTATTAACTGGAAACCTATTCTCCTGTCCACTGGTTATTGAGTCCAATTTAGCAACTATCTGTAGCTTCGTACCCATGTTCACTCATTGGGCTGGAAATTTCCGGGCTCCAGATGTCGAGCTCTGTGTGCCAGAATGATCATCCCAGCAGAGGCCCGCCACGGAGCGTGAGCGTTTCCCGATCTTCCCAATGGTGGCAAGGCTCCGTGGCAGCCATTTGCCACAGGGTGACGGGACCTGGATTAACATATGTTAATTCATTAAATGCATACATTTAAATACAGTTCCCTGTGATCTAATGTTTAGGCCACGATCTTCACAGCAGACTTCTGCGTCATCAATTTTCTGTCTGGGGTAAGTCGGCACCACATGACTGGGGAACGGGGGTGCGTGAGATTTTTAGTGTGGGGTGAACACAGTCAAACCTTCGTCATTCGTGATTGGGGCAGTGGGAAGTGGTGACCTGTAAACTTTGTTCAGTTTGCTCAATGAAGGTCATATTTGAATTATAAGAGTTTTAGGGTTGGAAAGCACAGACACTTAATCTTACTGTTATTGCGAGGGTGGGAAAGGGGTGTTCGAATTTTGATTTGAACAGTGGGTGGGAGGGTCCCTTTAAAAAGGTAAATTAGGCAGCAGGACTGCCTTCCCTTGAAAAATGGTGCCTGCGTCTGTGCACAGACAGCTGGCGCCACTGCCAGCGTCAAAGAGCTGGCGCCCTCCACGTGATTAGGGGATGAGCCAATAGGAGTATTTAATTGATCCACCACGCCGGAGGTCGTGGTGGCATGACGGCGCATGGCTCAGACATGTGGGCCGCCATTTTCTCGCATGTTGGCGCTCCCTGTGGCAGGAAAACAACAACGAGCTGGTTATATTTGTCAATGCAACAACTAAGTCATTTTATTAGACAGTGTATAAACAATTGAATAATGATATGATACTTTATTCTCTGCATAATGTTTCCGATAATCTCCTAATGGAAATGCTCTCTACCAGTGTACAGTTTATCGTATTAAATTTAATTAGGAGTATCATTATTCCCTGTGTGTTGGATTAAGCTTCCCAATTTTATCATTAACTGAAATACGTTTAATCTGTCGTTTTTTTTATTCATTCATTGGATGCGGGCGTCGCTGGCTAGGCCAACATTTATTGCCCATCCCTAATGCCCTTGAACTGAGTGGCCATTTCAGAGGGCATTTTAAGAGTCAACCACATTGCTGTGGATGTGGAGTCACATGTAGGCCAGACCAGCTAAGGACAGCAGATTTCCTTCCCTGAAGGACATTAGTGAACAAGATGCCTTTTTACAACAATCGACAATGGCTTCATGGTCATCATTAGACTCGTTTTGTAATTCCATATTTTATTAATTGAATTCATATTTCACCACCTGCTGTGGTGGGATTCGAACCCACGTCCCCAGAGCATTAGACTGGTCCTCTGCGCTACCAGTCCAGTGACATTACCACTACGCTACCGCCTCCCCATGCATCGAACCATAGAACCATACAAAAATAAATTACAGCACCGAAGGAGGCCATTCAGCCCATCATGTCTGTGCCAGCCGAAATATGCTAGCCGCCCAATCCAATTCCACCTTTCAGCACCTGGTCCATAGCCTTGCGGGTTACAGCACTTCAGGTGCATGTCCAGCTACCTTCTAAAATAATTGAGGGTTTCTGCCTCCACTATCGATTCTGGCAGTGAATTCCAGACACGTACTACTCTCTGGGTGGAAAAGATTTTCCTTATGTCCTCTCTTATCCTTCTACTAATCACTTTAATCTCTGCGCCCTGGTAATTGACCTCTCTGCTAGGGGAAACAGGTCCTACCTGTCTACTCTATCAACATCCCTACATAAATTTGTACACCTCAGTTGTCACCCCTCAGCCTCTTCTGTTCTAAGGAAAACAACCCTAGCCCTTCTACTATTTCCTCATAGCTGCAAATTTCAAGCCCTAGCAACATTCTTGTAAATCTCCTCTGCACTCTCTCCAGAGCAGCTATGTTCATGTCCTTCCTGTAATGTGGTGACTAGAACTGTACGCAATGCCCCAGCTGTGAACGACCAGTATTTATACAGTTCCAGCATTACATCCCTGCTTTTGCATTCTATACTTTGGCCAGTAAAGGAAAGCATTCCAGCTGCCTTCTTCACCACTTTATCTATCTGTCCTGCCACCTTTAGCGACCCGTGGACATGCACTCCGCTCTCTGCTGTAAGGAAAACAACTCCAACCTTTTCAGTCTCTCTTTATAGCTGAAATGCTCCAGCCCAGGCAACATCCTGGTGAATCGCCTCTGCATCATCTCCAGTGCAATCACATCCTTCCTATAGTGTGGTGCCCAGAACTGTACACAGTATTCCAGCTGTGGCCTAACTAGAGTTTTATACAGCTCCATCATAACCTCCCTGCTCTTATATTCTATGTCTCGGCTATTAATGGCAATTATCCCATATGCCTTCCTAACCACCTTATCTACCTGTGCTGAGACATTCAGTGATCTATGGGCAAGTACACCAAGGTCCCTCTGACCCTCTGTACTTCCTAGGGTCCTACCATCCATTGTATAATCCCTTGCCTTGTTAGTCCTCCCAAAATGCATCACCTCACAGTTCTCAGGATTAATTTCCAGTTGCCATTGCTCTGCCCATCTTACCAGCCCATCGATATCGTGCTGAAATCTAAGGCTTTCCTCCTCACTATTTACGATACCACCAATTTTCATGTCATCTGCGAACTTACTGATCATACCTCCAATATTCACGTCTAACTCAATAAGGTACACTGCAAATAGCAGGGGTCCCAGCACCAATCCATGCAGTACACCACTGGTCACAGGCTTCCACTCGCAGAAACAACCCTCGACCATCATCCTCTGCCTCCTGCCTCCAAGCCAATTTTGGATCCAATTTGCCAAATTGCCCTGGATCCCATGGGCTGTTACCTTCTTAACCAGTCTCCCATGCGGGACCTTATCAAAACCCTTACTGAAGTCCATGTCGACTACATCAACTGCTTTACCCTCATCGACACATCGAGTCTCCTCCTCCAAAATTTCAGTCAGGTTTGTTAGACACGATCCCACCCAACAAAGCCACTTTAACTATCCCTGATTAATTCCTGCCTCTCCAAGTGGACATTAATCCTGTCCCTCAGAATTTTTCCAATACTTTCCCTACCAAAGATGTTAGACTCGCCGGTCTGTAATTACCTGGTTTATCCCAGCTACCCTTCTTGAATAATGGTACACATTCAAGGTCCTCCAGTCCTCTGGTACCTCTCCTGTGGCCAGAGAGGATTTCAAAATTTCTGTCAGAGCCCCTGCTATCTCCTCCCTTGTCTCATAGCCTGGGATACATCTCAACTGGGCCTGGGGATTCATCCACTTTTAAGACGGCTAAAACAGCCAATACTTCCTTCCTTTCAATAATATTATGTTCCCGTATATCAAAATCCCCCTCCCTAATCTCTGCACCTACATCGTCCTTCTCCATAGTGAGCACAGATGAAAAGTAATCATTTAAAACCTCACCTATATCCTCCACACACAGATTGCCACCTTGGTCCCTAATGGGCCCTACTCTTTCCCTGGTTATCTTCTTGCCCATAAATAAAAGGCCTCTGGTTTTTCCTTTATCTTGCCTGCCAGTGTTGTTTCGTGTTCCCTCTTTGCTCTCCTAATTCATTTTTACTGTAGCCCCCCTACACTTACTGTATCCCTCTCGTGCCTCCACTGTTTTCAGCGCTCTGAAACTGCCATAAGCCTCCATTTTCTTCCTGATCCAATTCTACAAATCCCTTGACATCCAGGGTTCCCTGGATTTGTTAGTCCTACCCTTCACCTTAACGGCTACATGTTGGCTCTGTTCTCTCACCACTATTTCCTCTTTGAATGACTCTCACTGCTCTGATGTCGACTTTCCGACAAGTAGCAGCTCCCAGTCCACATTGGCCAGATCCTGTTTTCTCATACTGATATAAGCCTTACCCCATTCAGTACATTTATTTCTGGTCCGTCTTTGTCCTTTTCCATAACTACCTTAAATCTTACAGGTCACTATCCCCGACATGCTCCCCCACTGACACTTCTACTGCAACTTCATTCCGGTGGATTAGGTCCAGGACTGCCGCTTCTCCGGTGGGACTTTCTATGTACTGGCTGAAAAAGCTCTCTCGTATGAATTTAACGAATTCCACCCCCTTTAAGCCTTTTGCACTAAGACTATCCCAGTTGATATTAGGGAAGTTGAAATCCCCGACTATTATTACCTTATTATTTTTGCACCTGTCTGAGCCTTGCCGACATAACTGCTCCTCTATCTCTCCCTGACTGTTTGGAAGCCTGTAATACACTCCCAGCCAAGTGATTTCCCCTTTTGGTTTTTAAGTTCTACCAATACGGCCTCTTTTGAGGCAACTTCTAAGATATTGTTGTTCCTTTGTTTAAGAAGGGTAGCAAGGATAATCCAGGAAATTACAGGCCGGTGAACCTTAAGTCAGTGGTAGTGAAATTATTGGAGAGGATTGATCGGGACAGGATTTACTCCCATTTGGAAACAAATGGACTTATTATCGAGAGGCAGCACGGTTTTGTAAAGGGGAGGTCGTGTCTCACTAACTTGATCGAGTTTGCTGAAGAAGTGACGAAGATGATTGATGAAGGAAGGGCAGTGGATGTTGTATACATGGACTTCAGTAAAGCCTTTGACAACGTCCCTCATGGCAGACTGGTACAAAAGGTACCACATGGGATCAGAGGTGAGCTGGCAAGATGTATAGGTGGTCTGATTAGCAAGTTTGCAGACGACACTAAGATTGGTGGAGTAGCAGATACTGAAGGGGACTGTCAGAGAATACAGCAAAATATAGATGGACTGGAGAGTTGGGCAGAGAAATGGCAGATGGAGTTCAATCAGGACAAATGCGAGGTGATGCATTTTGGAAGATCCAATTCAAGAGTGAACTATACAGTAAATGGAAAAGTCCTGGGGAAAATTGATGGACCGAGAGATTTGGGTGTTCAGGTCCATTGTTCCCTGAAGTTGGCAACGCAGGTCAATAGAGTGGTCAAGAAGGCATACGGCATGCTTTCCTTCATTGGACGGGGTATTGAGTACAAGAGTTGGCAGGTCATGTTACAGTTGTATAGGACTTTGGTTCGGCCACATTTAGAATACTGCGTGCTGTTCTGTTCGCCACATTACCAAAATGATGTGGATGCTTTGGAGAGGTTGCAGAGGAGATCCACCCTGGTATGGACGGTGCTAGCTATGAAGAGAGGTTGAGTAGATTAGGATTATTTTCATTAGAAAGACGGAGGTTGAGGCGGACCTGATTGAGGTGTACAAAATCATGAGAGGTATGGACAGAGTGGATAGCAAGAAGCTTTTTCCCAGAGTGGGGGATTCAATTACAAGGGGAAATGAGTTCAAAGTGAAAGGGGAAAAGTTTAGGGGGGATATGCGTGGAAATTTCTTTACGCAGAGGGTGGTGGGTGCATGGAAGGCTTTGCCAGCGGAGGTGGTAGACGCGGGCATGATAGCATCTTTTAAGATGTATCCAGACAGATGCATGAATGGGCAGGAAGTAAAGAGACACAGACACTTAGAAAATAGGCGACAGGTTTAGATAGAGGATCTGGATCGGCGTAGGCTTGGAGGGCCGAAGGGACTGTTGCTGTGCTGTAATTTTCTTTGTTCTTTGTTCTTTGGATACAGAACTAGCTCGGTCATAGAAGACAGAGGGTAGCAGTGAAAGGTGCTTTTATGAATGGAGAGCTGTGACTAGTGGTGTTCTGCAGGAATCAGTGCTGAGACCTTTGCTGTTTGTAGTATATATAAATGATTTGGAGGAAAATGTAGCTGGTCTGATTAATAAGGTTGCAGACGACACAAAGGTTGGTGGAGTTGCGGATATTGATGAGGATTGTCAGACGATACAGCAGGATATAGATCGGTTGGAGACTTTGGCAGAGAAATGGCAGATGACGTTTAATCCGAACAAATGTGAGGTAATGCCTTTTGGAAGGTGCAATACAGGTGGGAAGTATACAGTCAATGACAGAACCCTTAGGAGTATTGACAGGCAGAGAGATCTGGGAGTACAGGTCCACAGATCACTGAAAGTGGCAACGTAGGTGGATAAGGTAGTCACGAAGGCATACGGCATGCTTGCCTTCATCGTTCGGGTCACTGAGCATAAAAATTGTCAAGTCATGCTGCAGCTATACAGAACCTTAGTTAGGTCACACTTGGAATATTGCATGCAATTCTGGTCGCCACACTACCAGAAGGACTTGGAGGCTTTGGGGAGGGTACAGAAGAAGTTTACAAGGATGTTGCCTGGTCTGGAGGACATTAGCAATGAGGAGAGGTTGGATAAACTCGGATTACTTTCACTGGTATGAAGGAGGTGGAGGGGCGCAATGACAGAGGTTTACAAAGTTATGAGTGGAATGGACAGAGTGGATATTCTGAAGCTTTCTGCAAGAGTGCAAGAGTCAGTTACGAGGGGACATAGGTTTAAGGTGCGAGGGGCAAAGTTTAGCGGTGATGTGCGAGGCACGTTTTTTACACAGAGGGTGGTGAGTGCCTGGAACTTGCTGCCGGGGGAGTTGGTGGAAGCAGATACGATAGCGACATTTAAGAGGCATCTTGGCAAATATATGAATAGGAAGGGAACAAAGGGATATGGACTCTGGAAGTGCAGAAGGTTTTGGTTTAGAAAGCAGTCAAGATCGGCACAGGCTTGGAGGGCCGAATGGCCTGTTCCTGTGCTTTACTGTTCTTTGTTATTTGATATCATCCCTCATTACTACAGTAATTGACTAGTTGATCAACTGTGCAATGGTACCTCCTCTTGTATCCCTTCCCCTGTCACGCCTGAACATTCTATACCCGGGAATATTGAGCTACCAGTCCTGCCCCTCCCTCAACCTTGGCTCTGTGATAGCAATAATATCATAATCCCATGTGCTAATCAATGCCCTGAATTCATCTCCTTACTAGTAAGACTCGGAGCATTGATATCGATGCAATCCAGCCTTGCATCTTTCATTTGTGCCTTAACAGGTCTATATTTGCTCTACCTTCCAGACTGACTCTGTTTTGCTTCTATACTTGATTGTGCATCACCCCTTACTGTACCTCCACTCTGTATCCCATCCCCCTTTCAAATTAGTTGAAAGCACCCCTCACTCCACCTCCCCCCAACAGCACTAGCAACATTGCAGAAATAGATTTCGAGAAAAAAAGCTAAGTCCCTGTTCTGATGAGATATATATAGTGCTGTGATTGAATTCAAACAATCCAGGGCGTTGCGGGAAGGGGGAACAGGGGTGGGGGAAGAGGGGTAACGGGGGTGGGAGAAGGGGGAGCGAGAGTGGGGGAAAGGGGGGAACGCGGGGTGGGGGAAGGGGGAAGCGGGGGTTTAGTAAGGGGGAGAGGTGGTGGGGGAAAGGGGAGCAGGGGGGTCAACGTGGGAGAACGAAGTTTGGGGGATCGGGTGTTGGGGGATGGCAGGGGAACGGGGGTGGGGGAAGGGGGATGTGGAAGTGGGGGAACGTGGGGTGGGGAACGGGAGTTGGGGGAAGGGGTAACGGGGGTGGGGGAAGGTGGTAACGAAAGGTGGGAGAAGGTGGGGAACGGGGGTGGGGGAACGGTGTGTGGGGGAGGGCGGGTACGGGGTGTGGGGGAAGGGGGTTAAGGGGGGAACGGTGGTGGTGTGGGAAGGAAGGGAAGGGGTTACGGGGGGTGGGGGAAGGGTGGGTGGGGGAACGGGGGTTGGGGGAAGTGGGAACGGGGGGTGGGAGAAGGTGGGGGAGCGGTGGAAGGGGGTGAAGCGGGGGTTGAGGGAAGGGGGTGGAACGGGGGGTGGGGGAATTGGGAAAGGGTGTGGGGATGGGGGAACGGCGGGTGGGGGAAGGGGGAAGGGGTGGGGGAAAGGGGGAGAGATCGGTGTGCAGCATGGGGGGATATAGCGGGGGTGAAGGAAGCGTGGCGAGAGCGAGGTGGGGGAAGTGGGGAGAGGGTGGGGTGCGGGAAAGGGGGAGAGAGCGGTGGTGGGGGAAAGGGGGAGAGAGCGGGTTGGAGGATGTGGGGAGAGGGTGGGGGTGGGGAGAGAGCGGGGTGGGGAAAGGGGGAGAGAGCGGGGGTGGGGGAAAGGGAGAGGGTGGGGAAAGTGGGGAGAGGGTGGGAGAAAAGGTAGAGAGCCGGTGTGGGGGAAAGGGGGAGAGAGCGGGGGTGGGGGAAACGGGGAGACAGCGGGGAAGTGAGCTTGTGCCACTGCAGCACCACCTACTGGTAGCGTTGTCAGCAAACGCAGCCGGAGAATAATGCACGGTGTCGTCGTTCCCCCGACTGAGTAACAATTGCGCTCTGCTGAAGACTAACTGAAATATTTCGAATTAAATTGCAAAAAACACATTGCTCTCCCGCCATACACCGGAATCCTCAGGGATAATGTAGCGCAGTGATACAACATTGTATTGTATCTCGGAATTAGTGTATGTTTAGTACTTGAACCATAATATCGGCATTAATATTGACAAAGGCACAAATTCCAACTAAAACATTGAATACATTCTTTATTATTATTTCAACGTTATTTCCATTGTACATTAACACTTACATTACAAACTGCAGTAATTTTTCCACATCGAGCATATAGCAGTGGAGGAAGCAGTTACAATAAATGCAGATAAAAGAGACAGACCGTATATTTGTTGCCTGACATATTCTTTAGCAGGATATGGAAAAGTGATGCATATTACACAGCCAACTTTATATAAACTCTTTATTAATAAACAATGCTTTTAATCACTAGAAGACTTGGTTATTCCATGCAGATCAATGTATCTCAGTATTAGCATAGACAGAGAAATGATCCGAAATCAATTCTGTTTTGTACTTAATTAAGCAGAAAACACACACTTTCAGACAAAATATGGAGAAAAGTCAAATCCAGCTATTTCAACACACAGTAATATGATGATTGATTAAAATAAAGTAATCTTTAAATGGTGAAGCAAAGCACATTCAGCATGTTCACACTGTTGGAAAAGTCTCCGATCTAACTCAGAATATTTTCCACCAGTCTCTGATCCGACTACAGACATCATACACAGGATGTGAGGCTGATTTTTACCTGAAAGGAAAACAAAACTACCTTGAGAGGGTTGAAACAATGCGCACCACCAAAACAAACAAATCAAATACAGTATATGTTTTCTATCAGAATATTCCCGTTTCAATAAACATTCTATTTCAATAGTAAATACACAGAATGTTCTCTCTGATACTTTGTAGTCACTGATAGTTGAAAACACCACTCATTATCATATTGCTATCAGAGCCAGCCGGGACTGCACACTGCCAGCATAAATTAATGGAACAAATAATAAAGCATTGGTCTTACCGTGTTGAAGTAGACGTGACATGCTGAACCAATCAGTCACTGCCCATCGGCGGCGGAATGTCTGGCATTGTGAACGTGTCACAGTGAACATCCTCATTCTTTTCAGGAATGGAGGGACCCGGCAAACCGGGGTCAGTGCGGGTCTGAGTGATGTATACTGCGGAAAGAATGATTATGGATTAATGGTTGGACTGAAAGCGGGTTCAGTGCAGGTCTGAGAGCTGTACCCTGTGGAAAGAATGCCCCTCACCTCAAACTTGTGTTCCCTCGTTACTGACTCTTCAACGAAGGGGAACAGCTGCTCCCACCACCCTGTCCATGCCCCTCATAATCCTGTACACCTCAATCAGGTCACCCCTCAGTCTTCTCTGCTCCAGCGAAAACAACCCAAGACGATCAACCTCTCTTCATAGCTTAAATGTTCCATCCCAGGCAACATCCTGTTGAATCGCCTCTGCACCCCCTCCAATGCAATCACATCCTTCCTATAATGTGGCGACCAGAATTGCACACAGTACTCCAGCTGTAGCCTTGCCAAAGATCTATACAACTCCAACATGACCTGCCTGCATTTGTAATCTATGTCTCGATTGATAAAGGCAAGTGTCCCATATGCCTTTTTCACCACCCTATTAACCTGCCCTTCTGCCTTCAGAGATCTATAGACAAACACGCCCTGGTCCCTTTGTTCATCGGAACTTCCCAGAGTCGGGCAATTCATTGAATACTTCCGTGTCACATTACTCCTTCCAAAGTGTATCACCTCACAATTTTCAGCGTTAAATTCCATCTGCCGCTTTTCTGCCCATTTGACCATCCCATCTATATCTTCCTGTAACCCAAGACACTCAACCTGACTGTTAACCACTCGGCCAATCTTTGTGTCATCCACGAACTTAGCGATCCTACCCCCCACATCGTCACCTATGTCGTTAATATAAATGACAAACAATAGGGGACCCAGCACAGAACCCTGTGGTACGCCACTGGACACTGGTTTCCAGTCACTAAAACAGTCATCTTTCATCACGCTCTGTCTCTCACAGCTAAGCCGATTTTGAATCCACCTTATCAAGTTACCCTGTATCCCATGTGCATTTCGGTTCTCGCTTCAAAAAATTCAATTACATTTGTTAGGCAGGGCCTCCCTCTGACAAAGCCATGCTGTCTATTGCTAATCAAATTTGTCGCTCCAAGTGGAGATAGATTCTCTCCTTCAGAATTTTCTCCAAAAGTTTCCAAACTATGAATTAATGGTTGGACTGAAAGCGGCATCAATAAGTGTCTGAGAGCTGTATACTGTGCATTCAAAGATTCTGGATTAATGATTGGACTGAAAGCGGATTCAGTGCGGGTCTGAGAGCTGTACCCTGTGGAAAGAATGATTGTAAATTAATGATTATACTTTTGGCGGGTTCAGTGAGGGTCTGAGAACTATCTACTGTGGAAAGAAAGATTATGGATTAATGATTATACTGGAAGGGATTTCAGTGCAGTCATCTATGTAAATCTCAATAATGTAAAAGGGGAACGGAATTTCTTGACCGCTGAATGTTTTCCAGCTCCATTCTGCATGCTGTGTTTTACTGCAGGATGAGAGCAGATGAAGTGGATCGGCTATCCCTGAATCAGGGTGTTCAGATTGAACACTTGAATGATTTTCAGTGGGAGTGTTAACAAGAGAGATATCACGCACTGGGTAACATCAGGACGCATTTTCTCAAATAAATCAAACCTCGTTTCAACTAATTTCCTTCAAACACAGCATGAATTTAAGTCAACCACGACATCTCTGATTGGAAAGAAATTCAAAGTAATGGCAGAGAGCTGGTGACTGTGAGTTGAACTCACCAAGATTGGAGAGATCACCGCTGGAACTTGTCAGTGTGAAGAGATCATCAGGCCCACTGTCTCGCAACAAGTGATCAGTCTGAGCGTCAATGGCTCCAGTCTCAACATCATCATAATCACCCGGAACAAGACCTGAGTGGAAATAATGATTTTCACTCGAATCAGAAGGTAACACTGAATACTTAGAATTATATTATTAGAAATCAATCTACCCGATCCGGCCAAGGTACACAGTGATCTTCAGGTGTAGTGAGATTAGAGACTGGGGAATAGTAGGACCATGTGTTGGCGCGTTAGATGAGACTTCCTAGGCCCGTACCATACTTAAAAAGACAGCCAGCAATGGATTGAAAGACAGGATCTCTAAAAGACATTGGGTGGTAGGACTGACAACTGGTGTGTTTAGCATATGGCAGCAGCCAGAGCAAGGGTGGCGCCCAGGTTTTCTCATGCCTACCTGGAAGTCCCCCTCCAGGCAGCAAGGGCAAGAAGAGAAGTGCATTTCCCTCGTGTTGGGTGTAGGAGGCTGGCTAAGTAGGCAAAGAGGGCATGGCAGGAGATTCAGGAGGAGGTGAACAGCCGTGAGGTGGTCCCATGCAAGATGCTGCAGTGCAGGAACAGGATTACAATGGCCTGAACTCGCATGGCAAGGTGACTGCAGTGCAACAACGGGATCAATGCCCTGATGTTGTATGGCAAGGTGAGTACGGTGCAAGAACAGGATCAATGTCCTGATGTAGTATGGCAAGGTGTGTGCTGTGTAGGACCCGCATCAATGTCCTGATGTAGTATGGCAAGGTGAGTGCAGTGTAGGACCCGGGTCAATGCCTTGATGTAGTATGGCAAGGTGAGTGCAGTGTCGGACCCGGGTCAATTCCCTGATGTAATATGGCAAGGTGAGTGCAGGGCCTAACCTTAAACGCGCAGCATCAAATGCCACAAAGGATGAAAATAAAATTGGAGAAGAGGTGCCACCATTCATTGGATTCAGATCCTCCTCCATCATAATGCACAGCTCAGTGACCTCCACCCTTGAGAGGCACTGTCTTCAGTGACACTGCTGCTCCGACATTTGCAGGAAGTAGAGTCTCTGATGGTAACTCCTCTCTACTGACTAACATCTTCTGCACTAAAGAAGCATGTTGCATGCTGCTGTGCGCCTTGTTCATCCACAGTCTCGTCAAGTCTCATGATCCTTGTCCCTCTCTGGTGCTACTGTGTGCCCTGGTCATCCACACTCTCTTCCAGCCTCATGATCCGTGTCGCTCTCTGGGTGTCTCTGAACGCCCTGCTCATCCACATTCTCTTCCAGCCTCATGATCCTTGTCCCTCTCTGGGTGCTGCAGCCCAACTGCCAGAGACTGCAGTTCTCTCCAACTTTGATGCTCCTCCACAATGGGAGGCCTCAAAACCGGAGTGGATGAGACCTATTGTAAATTGATGCACTCATTTCTTAAGGACTCCTTCCTTTTTACTCATTATCCATAAGTTCCAAGTCAGAGTGGACACTCCACCTGAATACCTCCGTTGTGTTTGCCTTGTTTGGTCAGTCTCCAGATTGTCCATACTATGGTTCAGTATGTCTCTATACCATCACGACACTGCCACGATGCTGATTGCAGCCAGAACTGACCTTTTACTGAGAGAGGTAGCAGCGATCATAATACGACTGAATTTTACATTCAATTTGAGGGACAGACATGTGAGCCCAAGACTAGTATTTTAAACTTAACTGAGAGCATGGAAGCAGAGCCAACTAAAGCGGAACTGGCAAAATAGGTTAAGGGATAGGTCAGTAGAGATGCACTGGCAGATATTTAAGGGGATATTTCAGAATACACAGAATAGATACATTTCAACGAGAAATAAAAATTCTGTGGTTAACTAAAACAGTTAAAGAGAGTATCAAACATAAAGATCAAACTTATAATTGTGCAAAGATGGGAAGCAGGGCAGACGATTAGACAGAAGATAAAAAACAGCAAAGAATGACTTAAATATTAACAATGAAGAGAATGTTAGAGTACGAGAGAAAGCTGTCCAGAAATATAAAGTCAGTTAGTAAGAGTTTGTATAGAAATTTAAACAAGAAAAGTGAAAACAAAGAGAGCGTTGGTCCGATAGAAAGTGAGCCTGGGGAATTAATAATGGATACGAAGGAGATGGCAAATAAATTGGACAGATATTTTGCATCGTTTTTATTATTAAGGAAGCAAGTAACATCCCAGTATTAGCTGGAAGTCAGGAAATGGAAGGGAGAAAGGAACTCAAGAAAATTACAATCACCAGGGAAGTGGTACTCAACAAATTGTTGGAGCTGCGGGATGACAAGTCCCCGGGTCCTGGTGGACTTCATCCTGGGATGTTGAAAGAAGTGGCTACTGAGATAGTTGATGAGTTAGTTTTAATTTTCCAAAATTGCCTAGTTTCAGGGAAGGTTCCATTAGATTGTAAAATAGTGAATGTAACTAAAACAAGAAATGCTGGAATCACTCAGCAGGTCCGGCAGCATCTGTGGAAAGAGAAGCAGAGTTAACGTTTCGGGTCAGTGACCCTTCTTCGGAACTGACAAATATTAGAAAAGTCACAGATTACAAGCAAGTGAGGTGCGGGTGGGGCAAGAGATAACAAAGGAGAAGGTGCAGATTGGACCAGGCCACATAGCTGACCAAAAGGTCACGGAGCAAAGGCAAACAATATGTTAATGGTGTGTTGAAAGACAAAGCATTAGTACAGATTAGGTGTAAATACTCTGAATATTGAACAGCAGCAAGTGCAAACCTGAAAAAAGAACCTGAAAAAAACAGTGGGTAAGCAAACTGAACAAACGAAGATGAAATGAAATAAATGTAAAAAAAGAATGTTAAAAAAAAGAAGAAAAAATAACTAAAAATGAAAGTAAAATGGGGGGCTGTCATGCTCTGAAATTATTCAACTCAATGTTCAGTCCGGCAGGCTGTAGTATGCCTAATCTGTAGATGAGATGCTGTTCCTCGAGCTTGCGTTGATGTTCACTGGAACACTGCAGCAATCCCAGGACAGAGATGTGAGCATGAGAGCAGGGGGGAGTGTTGAAATGGCAAGCAACCAGAAGCTCAGGGTCCTGCTTGCAGACTGAGCGGAGATGTTCCGCAAAGTGGTCACCCAGTCTGTGCTTGGTCTCCCCAATGTAGAGGAGACCACACTGTGAGCAGCGAATACAGTATACTAGATTGAAAGAAGTACAATTGAATGTAACTCCTTTGTTCAAAAAGGGAGGGAGACAGAAAACGGCAAACTACAGGCCAGTTAGCTTAACATATATCATAGAGAAAATGTTTGCAGCTTTTATTAAAGCCATTATAGTACAGCAATTAGAAAAAATCAAGGTTAGCAGGCAGAGTTAAGATGGTTTTGTAAAAAGGGAATCGTGTTTAACCAACTTATTGGCATTCTTTGAGGTAGTTACTGTGGATAAAGTGAAACTGGTGGATGTACTGTACTTAGTTTTCCCGAAGGCATTTGATAAGGTGCCACATAAAAGGTTATAGCTTAAAATAAAAGCTCGTGGTATCGGGGGTAACATAGTAGCATGGATAGAAGATGGGCTAGCTAACAGGAAACAGAGTAGGTATAAATGGCTAATTTTCTGATTGGCAAGATGTAACGAAAGGTGTGCCAAAGGGTTCAGTACTTTGGGCTCAACTTTTGCAATTTATATAAATGAATTAGATGAAGGGACAGAAGGTATGGTTGCGAAATTTTCTGATGACACAAAGATTGGTAGGAAAGTAACTTACGAATGGGACACAATGGGGGTATAAATATATATCGATAGGTTAGGTGAGTGGGAAAAGACCTGGCAAATGGAGTATAATGGGGGAAAGTGAGCAATTGTCCACTTTGGCGGCAATAATAAAAAAGAAGCATATTGTCTAAATGGTGAGAGATTGCAGAGCTCTGAGATGCAGGGAGATCTGAGTGTCCTAATGCTTGAATCACAAAAGGTTAGTATGCAGGTTCAGCACGTAATTAGAAAAGATAATAGAATGTTATTGCTTATCACTAGTGGAATTGAATACAAAAGTAGGGAGGTTGTGCTTCAGTTATACATAGCATTGGTGAGACCACATCTGGAGTACTGTGTATAGAAATGATCTCCTTATTCATTGAAGGTTGTCAATGCGTTTGGAGGCAGTACGGTTAATATTTATTAGACTGATACCTGGAAAGGGTGGACTATATTAGGAGGAAAGACTGGACAGGCTAGGCTTGTATCCACTGGAATTTAGAAGAGTAAGAGCCAACTTGATTGAAACATACACGATCCTGAGGGGTCTTGACAGGGTGGATATGGAAAGGATGTTTACCCTTGTTGGAGAATCTAGAACTAGGGGTCACTGTTTAAAAATAAGGGGCTGCCAATTTAAGACAGTGATGAGGAGAATATCTTTCTCTCAGAGGGTTGTGAGTATTTGGAATTATTTTCCTCAAAACGTGCTGCAAGTGGAGTCTTTGAATATTTTTAAGGCAGAGGTAAATAGTTTCTTGATAAGCAAGGGGGTGAAATGTTAGGCAGGTAGGTAGATGTGGAATAATCAGTTTCGCCATGAACTTATTAAATGGCAGAGAAATTCGAAGGGCCGAGTGGCCTACTTCTGTTTTTAATTCGTATGTCTAATGGTCGTCTGTTGCGCCTCCTTATTGGTGGCGAGTCTCTGAAACTCCATTGTTCTCAAGCACCGTTCATAAAGCTGTGAATAGCTTGGAAGTTTGCCATGATTTTCCTCTTTTAAATGCTCAGTTACCTGCCCGCCGCCTTAGAGTGCGGCCTGCACCCACCAGCTTGGCCGACTCCGGGAATATCACCTAGTGTTGTAAAGACGTCGGGTTTCCTTTGCACCGTTATCAACCGGAAGTTTGCCTCCCAGTCTTTCGCCATTGCTGTGACAAAATTCTGCCCTCCGTTTTAAAGTCACATATATCCCTTTGAATCACCCATCAAACATGTGCACAATTTTCACATTTGACCACCCAGACAACAGTGTCAGAAAACATAATGAATTGAATGTTTCATTCCATTATAATACTGGGGGCAATAGGTATTATGTTGTAAAAGTCCAAATTATTTCTCACTTTTTTTCATTGAGATTAGTAGGCAAATCTACGCGTCTTCGGCATCATCATTTTATGGCATGTAAGTTCTGATGTAGTTTGCTGTTGATTTTAGAAAGCAGACAGCGTGATGGTAACAAGTAAAAATGTACCCACCCTGAATACTGGAGGAGTTGCCGTCAGGATTTTCTGATCCAGGATCCGTGTCACCCAAACTGTGGCTGGTGTAATATTCAATCTGATTGAGGGACTCAATGGAATCAGAAACTGTTAAACACAAACATGGATGGTTATTGGAGAAATTAATTGGGACGTTCGAGTAGATAACATAATATTGTCATCATCTGGTGACAATGTCCTGGGACTTTGTATCAGACAGGAATGTGGAACTTCATTCATCACAGGGACTGCAGTGGTTCAAGAGCAACGAGGGATGGACCATAAATGTTGGATCAGCCAGCGAGCAGTCCGAACAATACTCAATACAGCTGGTGAGTCAGATTTCAGATATCAGAGCAGAGATAATAGTGCAAAACATAGGCGGTTAGGATAGTTTCGTAATCCAGTATCTGTCCACCCTGTCCCTGTCTGTCTTCCTTTCAGAGTCTCAAACGGCCGTCGGTGACTCTAAAAGGGCCAGAAAGGAGAGCAAGGAGACGAATATCGGATTTATTCTTCTGGATGCGTTTTGCTTTAAACCGAGAAATTTATCTCAATGGTTGAATCGCTCCCCAAATTTAGCGCAAGACAAAACTTTTATTGATTCGGTAGTGTTGTTGCTCCAGTATGGTGAAGCAGAATTTGTAGATTAATGTTCAAAGTGTTAGAATAAGTTTTTGTAGAAGCCACAGATTTCAGGTAAAGTGTTCCTGATGGGAACGTGTTCTGATCCAGAAATCCAGTCCCCTAGAGAAATAAAATCTGAGAGAATGTGACTCTCTCCTCATGGGAGCAGTGATTATTTATGGTCCAGCTTAAAGAGAATATAATGAAATGATAGTGACAGAGACTGCAACGGCAGCAGACACAGAAAATGCTATCAAAGATGTGACGATAAATGAAAGATTGAAGAGAGTTTCAGTCGATTTATGACTTTCCGTTGCTCTTTGAGATACTATGACATAAAAAATAATATGAAGAACCGATGTGTTTATTATTCAGGGGTTCAGGTATCTGAGGCAGTCCGTGTGCAGCCGGAAGGGAAAATGAAACAACGATTTTCGTTGCTAGTTACACGTTCTTGAAGCAATACCAACCGTTGGGAATCTTCCCACACCCATTGCTCGTCTTACTATACACACAGATATAAAGACTTTCGCACTGTGATAGGACTCCTTCACATGGAGATAGATAGTGAGCGAATTTCTGACAGCGGTCAGTCAATAAACTGACTCTTTAAATGGGGTATTTAAAGGGAAGTGACATTTGTCCAGTGAAAATTCGGCATAAAATATAAAACACAGACCTGAACGCCGGATCTGAGAGGAATCCTTGCCTGGTGGAATATTCACAATCTCTTCATAAATTGCTTGGTACAAACCAGCCCGTGAACCCTTGCCGCTCCTGACAGAACCTGTCGGAAGGAGGGTGGGTAGATTACCGTTTTGGTCCAACCTAGGAGCGTGTAACAGTAAATTATCTGCAAACACATCCACATCACCGAGATGGTGATAGTAGGAGACAAAGCCAGGTATTGTGAATAAGGAATAGGTTTGTTCGTGTATGTCTATGCGTCTGTTTTTCTGCATACTCATGTATTCACCTGCCACAGACTGGGGATAAATGAGGGAAAGAGGAAAACGCCAGGTATCAGGCGAAACAAATTCCAACTGATTACTGGGTTCTGGGCCCGCAAGTGGAATTCAGCTGAAGAGAAGCTGGATTAAGTTGTCTGATTCTGTGACAGTATCAGTTGTAAGTATGAGCAAGGAACCGATTGTTCTTTGGTATTAGATTAGATTAGATTAGAGATACAGCACTGAAACAGGCCCTTCGGCCCACCGAGTCTGTGCCGACCATCAACCACCCATTTATACTAATCCTACACTAATCCCATATTCCTACCAAACATCCCCACCTGTCCCTATAGTTCCCTACCACCTACCTTTACTAGTGACAATTTATAATGGCCAATCTTTTGGCTTGTGAGAGGAAACCGGAGCACCAGGAGAAAACCCAGACACAGGGAGAACCTGCAAACTCCACACAGGCATTGTCCAGAATCGAACCCGGGTCCCTGGAGCTGTGGGGCTGCGGTGCTAACCACTGCACCACTGTGCCGCCCTGTGGTGTGTTCCGTCACTGTGAGAAAAGACTCATGTACATAGTGTAGGATTTAGGTTCGGGATTCACAGTTTACCCAACAAACGTGGTCCAGAAACAAAAAGTAATTTTGAAATATCAAGCTTATGAAGAAGCTACAGTTTAGATACGATACATAAGCTAAATAGACAGAAGAAGTATACTATCCATGGCAGATAATTTTGTTGCCACTCTCTGCAGCTGCAAGGGCAGTCAGTCTCTCTCTCTCTCTCTTTCTCTCTGTTTTCAGCACTTCCATTTAGCCGAGCTGCCATGAAACTGTCCATCGTCTGCCAGAAGGGGGATGCTGTATCTGCTCTTCTGAGCATCCATCGATATATTTTACCTTGGGGGGTCTGGTAGATCACCCTATGTCAATCACTTATTCCAAAGCTTTTAACCAATGAATACAGGAGATGTACCTGGGATGTCGGGTGGTCATCTCCCCCTTTTCCAACACTCTGATCCCCAAAGTCACCTTTCACCTTATCTCGTGCTTGGTATAGTTTGCAGATTTCTACCAGGTACTTGTCTAGAGATGGTAAAAGCCTCCATCTTATTATCTTTAGGAATCTTTTTTCTGTGCGGGTCGTGCCTTGGCAGAGATAACAGGCCTGTGGTATCCCAGCTGTAGAAACTTTCGTAATAATAGAGAGAGAGAGCTATTTCTATAAGAACACAATATTATTATGAGAAATTTCATTTATTAAAAGTCCCATTTCTTACAATAAACCTGGAGTGAGTTGGATGGGTGAAATATGAATGGAAGCATTGTTTTGTAATGTAGAATCACCTCTGGTCCTATAAAAGTAACAGCTCTCAAGATAACGGACAGAACACGGTTATACAGATCGAGATTGGATGGCCAGAGCCAGAATATAAAAGGCTGGAATTGATGAACAATGGATGAAGGAAGATTAACAGTCGGATAAATAGCTGAATGCAGGAAGCAAAATGTTCAATTAAACTTCCTGATCCATTGTTACAACAAGTAAATTCTTTCAATATTCTTCATATACTAAGTGATGAACTCTCACCGTGAATGTGAACACGTCAAACAACTCTCCATTTTAAATGTCACAGTTTACAAATTCCGGAGTGCATTGAATGTAGAAAATCAGCAAAAAATATGACAATGTATTTCTAACAAGGCCGCTTGACATTCCATAGAAAGCTACAATGAACTAGAGTCTTGCAAAGGGATATGATACAATATCAGGGATCTAGTGTTGGTTCTGTGGTAAGATATGAGCCTCACCTCTTCTGGTTGACTTTTTCTGTATAACTGCCATCAGTGCAATCAACACACAGATTAGCAGGACTCCGAAGCAGACCGCAACTAGGATGGAAGTAGTTTTATATCCCTGTTCTTAATGACAACAATACAGAAAGGTTCAACACAGTCTGTCTTGCATGAGAAAATAGTTACAATAAGTAATTAATAATTATATCCACTGCTTCCGAGTAATGACTCAGCCGAACATTCCCCAGTCTGTGTGGTGCACATTGCACCAGAGGAAAGTGTGAGCCAGTCTAAATTGCAGAGACAGTGCCCCCATGTTTCTGATGAGTACAGGACAGTTCAGGTACAACCAGAAACTTGAATTAAAGGAATTTCAAACAAACACTTTGAAATATAAGGTAAAGAAAATAAAACATGTTCATGTCAGTGCGAAAGCGCTCATATTACCTTCAGAAAATGGCAACAATACCATTCTGCTAATGCAAACCCTAATGCCAGCTCGAATACTAATAATAGTAAGTACCTGAAGATATGTCCGGGAAAGCAATTGGTAACACATCGACCCCTGTGGAATATATTGTACAAAAAGTTCAGGAAGATGAAATTTCAGCACTTCACATTAAAACGATAAATACTGTTCTTAATTTCCTGAACCGACGAGTCAATTTAACAGAATAAGGAACCCTAAACCCACTCGCTGAACCGTGGCATCCTCACCAGAACAAATCACACTGGCATCTTCCTTGTGGTCACAGTCAGATTGAGCAGGCGATGAGGAAGGACAGTCAGACAGGGAAGACTCGCTTCCAGTGCACTTCACCTTATCCAGCCAGATAACACCGTCACCCTGGGAAAAGGTAGCCCCTCCTGGGGCCAATAAAGCGGGGCCACAACCCAGCTGTCTGCAGACAACATTGGCATCGATTAAATCCCAGGAGTCATCACACACCGTGCCCCATATGTTATTGCACAATATCTCCACTCTCCCGGAGCAGTTGTTGTTACCTCCAAACAGTCGCAACCATTGTGCCGGATCTGTCAAAGAGAATCAATGACTATTATTGATGTAGTGTAAGACAAGTTAGATAGTTTGCATAATGAAGAGGAGCACACACCTGATTCTCGCATGCAGTCCTTTGATCTTTGGGGCTGCTCCTTAGTTATTTTTGCTTCTGTTGAGAAAAGAAACATGCTGACTGTATAATATATCAATGTTTGAAATGACACTCTCACATTGAGAGGTTTGTTGTGTTACCTGTACAAACAACACCAGCATCATCCCTGTGTTCACATTTGTTTTCACCCCACGGGTCTGATTGGCACTGCCAAAGGGTCGACTCGTGTGAAATACACTCAATTTCATTGAGCCAAATGGGTCCGGATCCTTCTCCGAATGACTTTGTCTCATAATCGATAGATTTTAAGAGACCACACTGCAACTGTTGACAGATCACTTCAGCATCAAGTGGATCAAGTTTATCCAAGCACACTGTTCCCCAGGTGCTATTGTAGAACACTTCCACTCTCCCCTCACATCGATGCTTCCCATTCACCAGCCGCAGCTCTTTGTGCTCTGTCAATGACACAAGAAATATCCAGATGGTTAGACTGATAATTCGTTGTATCTTCATACTGCACAGCTCAGCACATGCTGCACCAGTTGTCTTTACTGATTGCCAGTAATTGTTACAGAAAGCTAATAGAAAACATCTGCAATTCAAATTTGTAATAAAGAATATTCGACATGAATTACAAAAGGAAAGGTCACGCTTGATCAACCGTATTGAATTCTTTGAAGAAGTTACGGAAAGAATAGACAGGAATAATGCAATTTTTTAAAAGTGCGTGGATTTTCAAAAGGCCTTCGAAAAGGTACTACAGAGTGGAATCATGACGGAGGTCACAGGATCAGTAGAAGAATGGATTGAAAACAGGCTACAAAACATATCGTCAGGGTTAAAGTCAGTTATCCAGAATGGCAAAGGTGGGAAGTGCTGTTCCACAGGGATTGGTTCTGGTGTCACTGCTGATCAACATTTGCATCAATGATTTGGATTTCGTAATTGAAAGTGCGATTTCAAAATGTACAGTGATGCGGAGCATAGTTAATACTAATGAAGAGTGTGGCAGAATACAAGAAAACAGAATGGGCGTGCAATTGGAAACTTAACTTTAATACAGAGAAGTTGAAGGTAGTGGAGGTTGCAAGGAAGAATAAAAAGGCAATTAAGAGCGCAAATGATGTATCGGAGCAAAGAGATTATTGGCTATAGAGACACTAATCACATATAAAGTGTCAGAGACCAAAGCTAAGGAACATAAATGTAAGATAGTCATTCATAAATCCAATAGGAAATTCAGAAAAATCTTCTGTTTTTACCTAGGCAGTGGTTAGATCAGAATCAATAGTTGAGACGAATATCACAGTTGCCTTTAAGGTGAAGCTCGATCAGTACATGAGGGAGGAAGAAATAGGAGCATGCGCAGATCGTGGTAGATGCAGTAATGTGGGGTGATACTCGTGTGCAGCATAAACCCCACATAGACCTTTGAGCCGAATGGCCAAATTATTGCTGTAAATTGTAAGCAATTCTATGTAATATCTTCCGTGTGAAGTCAGATGTACAACACTGCAGAAAATCAGAAAATGAGGACATTGTGAGTATCCTTACCTGAACACATGATCCTCACATCCTCTTTATGAGAACAGTCCTGATTACCCCACGATGCTGAGTGACATTCCCAGAGAAATGATTCGCTACCGGAACAATTCAGCTCATCCAACCAAACTGGCCCTGAGCCTGGTCCACAAGAAGCAGGAAGTGCCAGGTCCACTGCATTCCCACAACCCAGCTGCTTACAAACTACGTCAGCGTCCGCCAGATCCCAGGAATCATCACAAACAGAGCCCCATGTCCCATTGTAATAAATTTCCACTCGGCCAGCACACGGGCTTCCACCGTCAGACAACCTTAACTGTATGTGGGCTGATGGACGACAATACAGGAGGATTATACTTTCAATACACATTCATCTCATCACTCAATCCAACGCATTGTTTATTCTCCAACTAAATTAAAATCTGACTTTCAAATGTGCTAGGTAAAAGAAAGTATCCAATCTGTTCTACACGTACCTATTACAAAGAATGTACAACTTAGAAATGTTTCAGATATTTCTGTCTCCGACGAACTATGTCATCCGCACCCACCATTTTGTGCTGAATGCTGTGCACGTTGTTATACCGCCTAATGAATTAGTTCTCATTAAACGTTCCACTCATGCTATACGGGGATTTTATCGTCATTTCGATAAGGGGATTTGTTCCCTGTCGTTTGACTTACCCATATTCTTTACTTTTGTTTGATATTTACTTTCACCTCCCATTTCATTTATCTTCAGGCTTGCGTTAATTTCACCAGATCCCTCCACATTTTACTAATTCACAAGCATACTTGTCACTTCCTGCTCAGACTGCACAATGCAAAGTACACACTTACAAACCCAGAACATCTGTCTTCCAGTATGCAGCATGCAGGTGCTGACAGACTTTTGGCTGTTGTGCTGATGTAAGTTCCAATGTGCAGTGTATTAGCGTACTTACATCATTATATCACAGAATCAAATAATAGTTACAGCACGGCCATTTGACCGATCGTGTCTGCACTAGCTCTTCAAGAGAGCAATTTCCTTCGGGACATCATACTCTCTCTCCCGTTCCTTCTCCCTGAAGTTGCAATGCCATATGGCATCCGTCAGAAAGACTTCCACCTCCGTATCATTGTTCAATTTCGCCATTATTTCAACCCATTTAATTTTGAGAGGCTCATCTGTGCCATTGTTCCCTCCAGAATGGATTGTTCCAATGCTCTGCTGGCTGGCCTCACATCCTACACCCTCCATAAACTTCAATTCACCTAAATCTCTTTACCAGAACAGCAGAAGGTCCCACTCACCAGCAACTCGGTGGTCGTTGTTTAAGAAAGGAGAGAGAAAACGGGGAACTACAGACCTGTTAGCCTGATGTAGGCCGTAGGGAAAATACTAGAATCTATTATAAAGGATGTGATTACTGGGCACTTCGAAAATAATGTTCTGATTGGGCAGAGTCAACAAGGATTTGTGACGGGGAAATCATGTTTGACAAACTTGTTGGAGTGTTTTGATGATGCTACTGGCAGAGTGGATGAGGGAGAACAAATGAATTTGGACTGTCAGAAGGCTTTTGGTAAAGTCCCGCATAGGACGTTACCAAGCAAAAGAAAATCACGTGGGATTGGGTATAATGTACGAGCATGGATTGAGAATTGAGTAACAGGCAGTAAACATAGAGCACGAATAACTGGGTCATTGTCAGATCGGCAGTCGGTAACCAGTGGGTTACCACAAGGATCAGTGCTTGAGCCCCAGCTTCTCACAGTCTATATCAATGATTTGGGGACCAATTGTAATATTTCGAAGTTTGCAGATGACACAAAACTTGGTGTGAATGTGAGTCTTGAGGAGGATGCAAAGAATCTTCAAGGGGATTTGGACAGTCTTCGTCAATGGGCAAGGACATGGCAGATGGAATACAATGTGGATAAGTGTGAGGTTATCCACTTTGAAAGGAGGAACGGAGGGGCAGAGTATTTCTTAAATGGTAAGAGATTGGAAAGTGTTGATGCACAAAGGAACCTGGGTGTCATTGTTCATAAGTCACTGAGAGCTAACATGCAGGTACAAAAAGCATTCAGCAAGGCAAACAGACTGTTCGACTTTATCACAAGAGAATTTGAATACAGGAGCAAAGAAGTCTTACTTCAATTATGTAGAGCATTAGTGGGGCACCACCTAGGATATTGTGTGCAGTTCTGGTCCCCCTGTCTGAGGAAGGATATACTTGCCATAGAGGGAGTGTTACGAAGGCTCACCATACTGATTCCTGGGATGGTGGGACTGTCCAATGAGGAATAATTGAGGAGACTGGGCCTTTACTCGCTGGAGTTTAGAAGAATGAGAGGCGATCTCACAGAAACTTACAAAATACTTAAAGGGATAGACACGGTTGATGCAGAAAGGATGCGGTGTCTAGAACCAGGGGACACAATCTCAGAATAAAGAGCAGCTCATTTCGTACTGAGATGAGGAGGAACTTCTTCACTCAGACGGTATTGAATCTTTGGAATTCTCTGCCTCAGAGGGAGTTGGAAGCTCAGTCACTGAATAAGCTCAAGACAGAAATCGATAGATTTCTAGTTGTTAATGACATCAAGAGATATGGGGATAGTGTGGGAATATGGCTTTGAGGTAGACGATCAGCCATTATCTAGAAGGGCGGAGGAGGCTCAAAGGGCTGAATAGCATATTCCTGATCCTATGTTCCTGATCTACTTGGTTTCCCCTCCACAATATCATCATCATGTTTAAATACCTCTAGGATCTCTCACCCCTCATCCTATCACCATAACCGCCTCCCACTCTAAACATTCCATGGCCTCTACTTTACTCCATTCTGGCTGTTTGTCCATCATCCACTATCCCCACCCACAATTGGCATCCTTTCCTTTAGTTGTTTTGGACATAAGATCGGAAATCCATCCCTAAACATCTCTGCTTTTCCACTTAGAAGTCGCCCTCCTGAAATCTACGCCTGTGACCCAGTTTCAGTCACTCGTTTTACTGTCTTCTTGTTTGGTTCTATGTAAATTTTCCATCTGTTGCATTCCTGTAAAGTGCCTTTACATATTGATGTTTGTTATAGGCGCAATAAAAATGAAAATCCTCATTGTTGTTCAGTTCTGGCTGTGTCATTTTTCTCTGCACTCATCCTCTCAGTATAATGATTGGTTTAAGAGACGCCTTGGAGAGTGACCTATATTAGCACTTTGTCAGTAGAATAGAAATTCCATTTTATTGGCTCTGTAAAAGTAGTGAGCTATTAGTTCACCTGAGCACAGGACCCCTACATCCATACTATCAGTCAGAGACGAATTCAATGTGAATAAGCTGCAGTTCTGGAGCTGCGATTCATTTCCTTCACATCCGACATCATTCACCCAGACGGGCCCTTCACTCTTTCCGTACTTTGAATAATTATAAACAGCTGTCGCTTCACCACAGCCCAGCTGTGTACAGACCACGTTAGCATCATTCAGGTTCCAGAGTCTGTCCTGCAATCTCCCCCAGCTGCCCTTGTAGTAAATCTCCACTCGCCCATCACAGCGGCTTCCCCCGTTAGTCAGTCTTAGTGACCAATGTTCATCTGCAACAAGAAATACATTGAGGACGGGTTAAACTGAAGCCAAACTATCCCATCATATACTGCCTCACACTCGGTTAGTTATTAGCAATTTTAATAATTAAAGTTTCTGTTATGCAGACAGTTGCTCTTCACCATTACCTTTTCTAAGTGAATCGATTTTAGAGAGATACTGAGCAACTTCCACAGGCTATTCTGGGGAAAGAACTTAAAGTGAACTGCGGGCGAATGGCCCAGACTGCTCTGAATGTGCCGTGATGGAAGACAGGAGCAGGGCTTTCAAATGGATTCTCATTGTTCACAGATCATCTTATCCAATCCGGGGAGAAACAGACAGGTTTGAATTGACAGAACATTTCCCATGACGTCCCAGTGCATTTCACAGTAATGAAGTACTTTTGATTTGTCGACACTGCTATATGCCAAGCAGTTGATGGGCATCTTTTTGAATGACAGAACAGGTTCAAGCGGCCGAATGGCCTACTGCTGCTGCTATTTCCTATGTTCACATGTTCATTGTGGCAGGGTGAAAGTACCAGAACTCCCTTCTGTGCAGCCCTGGAGGAGCACTATACAGACAGCAGCCATTCAAGAAGACAGCTGACCAGCACCTTTTCAAGGGTAATTATGGGTAGGGAATATAATTAGTCCTACCAACATCACCCATATCCCGTGAATGAACACATAAAAAAAGAAATAGAGGTGCAGCATTCCCATTGTATATCATGGTCCCCGTTTTACTGTTTGAGCGTTTCTGCCAACTGCTCGGATAGCGAACTCTGAATAAGGCTCTGAATTCAGAGAATAGAGATACAAGAGACATTCATTTGTTAAACATGTTGTGCCTTGATACCTCTTAGTTTAGTGCTAACTAACTTGAAAATAAATCGGCTGACAAAAACAACTCAGTTCAGTTTCGTTTCAGTTCAATAGTCTGAGATGACTCACCTGAACAGATAACACTGGCGTCATTTTCATGTGAGCAGCTTAACTGATTCCAGGATGAAACAGGACAATCCCAGAAGTGGGTCTCATTCCCCCAGCACCTGTAGTTCTCCTTCCACACTGGACCGGCTCCTTTCCCAAAGTGAGCTCTTCCGGGGGTTGCGGTTGCTGTGCCGCACTGAAGGTGCTGACAGACCACGTTGGCGTCTTCTAAACCAAAATAATCATCACACAGCGTCCCCCAGTGCTCTCTGTATAGCACTTCCACCCGGCCGGAGCATCGGTTACCTTCAGATACCAGTCTGAGTGCTTTGTGATCTAATTAATAATAATTATAATAATAATAACAATAATTATATTAACAAATACCAATAATGCCGCAATTAGCCTAGTTACACTGAAAATAATTTTAGGCGGATTCACATTTTATCTGGTTACAGCTGAATTGGAGCAATAGCTATTAATATCAGTACTGTGATTATTACTACTTCTGCAGCTACTACTAGCCTGTCACTCCAGAATTGGCCTTTCTAGCCACTCCAGGCGCTGCTTCACAAACCACTGACCACCTCCAGGCGCTTATCCATTGTCTCTCGAGATAAGGAGGCCCAAAGAAGACAGCTACTGCTCGCAAAATCACAACTTCTACTATTACCTGTATCACTGCTAATATGTTTTATTATTTTACTACTGCTACTATTGCACGCCTTCTATTACTGCTGTTAATACTATTGCTGCTTCTACTCCTGTTAGCTCCAGAATTGCTGGTACTGCTATTACTGCAACTGTTGCTGTTACTATTACTGCTACTATTACAGTTACCATTACTCCTATTACTACTACCTGGAACAAAGTTACAGAAATCAACAATTCTGCCTTGAAGCTGTCCCTCCACTCAATTAGGTCATGACTGAACGGTCCTCAGCTCCATTTTCCTGCCTTTACTCTATATCTGTTGATACCTTTTCCTAATAAGAACCAAACGATCTCAGCCTCAAAATTTACAGCTGCCTTTTGGGGAAGGAAATGCATGACTTCCGCAATTTCTTTTTTTAATGTAAATGTGCTTCCTAATTTCACCTCTGAATGGCCTCGCTCCGATTGAAGATTGTTCTCCATGTTCTGGATTCCGAAACCACAGGAAATAGTTTCTTGGTCTCTACTCATCGAATTCTGTTATCGCTTTATCTTTCCAATTGCATAACCGTCAACTTTCGAAACTCAGGGGTAAACAATCTAAATGTTTCAAACTTGCCCTCACAATTCAACCCTTTTATCCCTGAACACCCAAACTCATTTGCTCCTCTATAGTTACTCGAATCACAGCATTAGGAAAATATTTCAGTTATTTTTTTCTGATCCATCATGTATGCCTTCATACTTCCCGCATTGACCTCCGCCTACCGCAGACCCGACCACTCATTTGATCTGTCTGTGCCCCATTGTAACTTTATAATTGCATCTACACAACATATTGTGCTTCCTAACTTATTTATATGGGTGAACCTGGTCGTATGACTCTGTATCCCTTCAATCATCAGTTAATATGATGAAAAGCTAAGACCGCATACAGATCTCTGAAGAACATTACTTGTCTCACCCTTCCAATCAGTTATTCACTTTATCCGCAATCCCTGTGTCTTACCTTTTCACAAATTACCAACCCACGTTACAAGGTTACCTTTAATCCCGTGCACTATATATAATTCTGCCAATGATCCTTTAGGTGGAACCTTATCAATTGCCTCTTGGAAGTCCATATGTATAGCATCAGAAGACACTGACTTATCCTCCTTGTTAGGAACTTCCTCAAAAATTCAACGGCACATTTTAAACTTTAATAGAATCAGAGAATGATACAGCACAGAAGGAGGCCATTCGGCCTATTATGTCTGTGTTGGCTCTTTGAAAGAGCAATGCAAATAATCCCTCTCCTTTTCTCTTCACAGCGTTGAAATTATTCCACTTCAACTATTTATTCAATTTCCTTTTGAATGTGATAGCTATTTTTAAATTTGTTTCCACAACCATTTCCAGCAGTGTAATCCAGATCAGAAGAGCTCGCTGCAGATTTTATTCCCTGATGTCACTTCAGGATCTGTAGTGAATCACCTCAAATCTATTTCTGCTCATTACTGATCCTTTGTTCACTGGAACAATACAATGTTTGTTACTCTAACAAACTCTTTATGATGCTGAACAACGATACCAAATCTTCCCTTAACATTTTCTGCTCTAAGGGGAAGAGGTCCAGATTCTCTTGACTCCCCACAGAACTGCAATCCCCGCCTAAACATAATACTCTGGAAAATCGCCTCTGCACGCTCCTCGGACTTGATGTAGTTCCTAAAATGTTCTCTCTAAAATTTGAGACGATGCTCCTGCCTTATCATTCTTTTATAAGTGTTCACCATAGCATCCCTTTTTTAACTCTATTAATAATGTCCATGAACTCCTATGCCTTTTAACAACATTCCTGTTTTTTTCCACAGTCAAAGAGAAATGCACGTACACCCTCTGCTCTCGATGTTTCTGCAATACCTGTAAATTTTTATCATTTCATTTACATTAACTCTCCTCATTCTGCCCACGAAAATCAAGTTAATTAAAAGCAATTTACCTTTAACTGATCAATACAGACTTTAATTTAATAACACATATTCTTCCAAATGACAATGATTTTTCAACCGGATTGGTCTCCACAATTTTCTCCTTCAGTGTCGTTAGACTCAGTGATCTGTAGTTGCAGGGTGCACCCCTCATCTCTTACTTCTGTTGGCTACCTTTTCTACTGTTTACATGTTTATAAATTTACATGTGGGTTCATTTTTATGTTGTACACTAATCTATTCTTCCAAACTCTGTATGACCCTTTTACTTCCCTATTCAGTTCTCCCTGTAGTTTTTGTATTCAGATTGAATTGCCACTGAACTCCGAACGTGACCTTTATGATACGCTCCTGTTTCTGCTTCATTTTAAACTCCATCTCTTTAGTCATCCGGGAATCTCTGGTTTCGGACTGCCTTCCTTTGCCCCGAGTGGGAATGTGTCAAGTCTGTATCTAAACTACTTCCTATTTGAATTCACATTTACTGTCTTACCTGCCAATTACTGATGTAATGTTTGACCTGTCAATTTCCGATTCCAATCTATCTCAGCCTCACAGATATCTGGCAATTCCCAGGGGTTTAGTGAACCAAATACATCACAAAGACAGTCAGCAGTCCCAATATCCTCTTTATCACCTCTGAATAAATGCCATCTAGTCCTCGCGCACTTGTTAGTTTTGAGCCGAACATTCAGCACATTCACCACGAAAGTGAAGAAATGTAACATGAAACGCTGTTTTAACAAACTTCACATTTATCAAGCTGGGAATGTTTGTAACCTGTCACTGTCTATCAGAGGTGGCAGCACAATATTTGTAGGTAACTACTTTGTTTCCATTACTATCAAGTTTGTACCTGAACAGATTACGCCAACGTCACTCTGGTGTCCGCAGCCAGGCGGACCGATAACAGGCCCTGACCCTTCGCCAAAGTGAGCATCAAGCGGCGCTGCTACTCCAGAGCCACAACCGAGCTCCCTACAGACAACTTCCGCATTCGGTAACGACCAGGACCCATGACCACAAACTGTGCCCCAGGTTCCGTTCCAGTAAATCTCCACTCTGCCCGCACAGGGACTGTTTCCATTCATCAGTCTCGGTTTGACATTTCCTGGGAATTATATGTTAGCAGTGAGCATTTTAAGGCGCTTGATATTAAAAGTTGGTTGGAGTTTCTGTCATCTGATCAATTATCCGATTTCTCTGTTTATTTATAGTCAGCTGAAAGAGCCCTAAACATTGTGACCATATTGTATCCACATGTCGCATGTGAGGGAAAGTAATTACGTCATCAATTTCTATCGCGTGGCAATGTAAATTGTAAATTATTTTTAAAGATAATTTCGCCCATTTTCTGGTTTTCATTTGAAAATTGAGTTCAGGTACTACAACATAATCGTCACCTAGAATGTCAAAGATTGATGAATTTAAATCAAAATGACGCAAGCAAGAGGACATGTCTATTTATTGTGGACAGGTTATGTGTTTAACTCACGCGCACAGACCAAGCTCCAGCATACCAAATAATGAGAAGTCTTAGACTGAATTGTGAGTTACGAAGTAATCAGATTCTGAAAATTCAATGGCGATATGGATAAAAACCTGAAGAAATTAGGATGGAGACAATGAGTTATCCAGGAACAGCAGGTCCCCAGATCGTTTCTGGTCCTGTACATCTGGGTACTTACTTGGAAGGAGAATTGTTCTAAAATAGTCACCAGGGATATTAATGTCAATTCACATTACTAAATACGGGCATTTTTCAAGGATAGCCGTTTTGTCTGGGGCAATATCCCACAACCAGCAAACATTTTAAAAAGCAATTAATAGGCATTGATAGTGACTGGGCGAGAACTATGCGTCAGAATTGCGGGAGAATTAATTCTCCGTTCCTTCTCGAGCAGTTCCATAGGATTCTCCTTATTTATTAGAACTATTTGCAGTTCTTCAAGCCTGTGATTCTGTCACTGTTGTTTCAACAGTGATCAGAAGAATGGGACATACAGTAGCGATGGGATTTTGCTGTGCAGTTTCCTCCCGTGATACACAGTACCCGCTGATCCATTACTCCAGCTCCCCGATGCTGAGAAACCTCTGCTGCTCCCCGATGCTGAAAAACCTCCGCTGCTCCACTGTCTCTGCTTCACAACATGTTTACAATATCCAATCTGGAGCCAAGCGAGCAGCGCAGGCGCACAGCCGGGCTGACAGCGCATGCCCCGTCGTGGCTGCTGGGTTGATGAATGGAGAGTTGGATTGAGATTGTGACATTTCCAGCGGTTCCGCTCATTCACTGGGTAAATCTCAATGGAAACTGCTCTGTCTGTATTGTAAATGTGCTAAGTATTTACTGCTCCCGTTGGAGAATTTTGATTAAACATAATACTAATGATATAATTTTAACAAATAGTGATTCCAATATTTTAAATAATATTAATTCTAACTGGAGAATACTGGAATTATTATCATTTGACTTTCCGGGAACGGACCGTCCCGGATTATTTTACTTCTGCTTTGTCCCGGAATCCATCAGCCACGGCGGGAGATGAGAGACTGAGAAAGATTTTTACCTGAGCAGATGACGCTGGCATCATAGGAGTGTGGCGTGGGATAGTGACCCCAGTGAAATGTCTTACAGTCTCGCAGAGTGGCCTCGGTCCCGCGGCACTCTACATCCGTCGTCACAACGGGTCCGGAGCCTTCCCCAAAGTGAGCTCCGCCCAGTGCAGAGACCGCGGTCCCGCAGCCCAGCTCCCGACACACAACAGCGGCGTCCAGCAGGTCCCAGAGACCATGTTCCACAGTTCCCCACTGTCCTCTGTAATGAATCTCCACTCTGCCAGCACACCGACTACCCCCATTCACCAGTCTGAGCTTCACTGTCTCTGTAAAATATTAGAAATTTCATCAAGCGGTTACAGTCTATTAAACCCACAGGTTCCCAGCACATGGACCCTTTCGATTCAACAGGCCAGTGGGGAATCAGTGTCAGACTGTGTCCAGAATCCGAATAAAATACGGAGTGAATATTACACATGGCAAAAAGGAGAGGGAAATTATAATAAACGATGTAAACGAGCAGGGAACCGGGAGACAGACGCAAATTCCCACCAACACACGGGCTCCAATGGGATCCGGTTGGCGATAGGCTCACAATATATTTAACTTGTGGAAGTGGGCAGATGGGCGTGGCTGTATTGCTCACATGTTTATCGTGCTCTGTACTGATTGGCCGAACACAGTGAGATACCAGCACCAGGAAAGATCAGAAAAATTGCAAACACACCCACCACAGTCAATAAACAACAGGCTGGATGGTCATGTGACGTCGATGTCAGCGCCGATTAGTGAAGTGGGCCTTTGGGAGCAGCAAGAGCGCGAGTGGAGCTGATCATTCACTCTGCTCTTCAGAGACCCTCAGTTATTATCCCGCCGCATGAAGTCGGCAGCCATTTCTCAGCTAGAATTAAAGATCTTCAGGAACACTGTGAGGGACACACACCCTTTCTGACTAGCAACCGGGCAGCGTGTTAATCCGTGATCAAAAAGACGCTGAGGTTGTCGCCCAAGCTTTATATTTAATGAGATTAATTAGAGCAGAGAAATAGCAGACAGTGTGAAAATAAAGGGCGATTACCTGATGGGTCAGGCTGACTGTCCCCAGGTCTGCCTGAAATGAGAAGTTGACAATTAGAATTAACTGGGGCACGAAATGAATGAAACTGTCAGAAAGAAAAGACACAAATGCAACTAACTGCAAGGTCATTATTCCCATCACGGAAGAAATTATACCGGGATCTGTGATTTCATCTGTTCGTCAATCCTTAAACCAAAAATACAATTTCTGCAGCGAATTAATATTGGTAATGGGCCAACATGTATCCATAACTGTTCCAACACATACAAACACCGACACCCGAAACAGTCTCTCCTTATGGTGACGGTAGTTGGGTCCCATGTATTACCAGTGTGAAAGTACCCTGAGAAGGTGGTGGCGATGGTCCTCCCCCTTATAGAATCTTCCCATGAAGCAGCATAGAAAGACGCCATTCGGCCCATGGGGTCTCTGCTGTCTCTTTGCAAGAGATGTCTAATTAGTCCCACTTCCTTTCTCCATCGCCCTGTAAATTTATGCTGGTGGTGCTCTAACCATTGATGACCCGTGTGTGGGTGCCGTGAGAATAGGGTTGTAAACCCGCTTGTGATGGCACTCTCAGTGAATTCAGCTTTCCGGGCCAAAGTTCGAGAAGGAATCGGAACATCTAATTTAAAGGTTTAACTCAAATCAAATGGTCCCGCTCTATTGCTCTTCATCGTGCTGACATTTTCCACTTCTACTATTTATTCAGTTGGCTTTGGAACGTGATAGTTATTTTTTAATCTGATTCTACGACTATTTCCAGCTGTGTAATCGAGATCAGAACAGCTCGCTGCAGATATTTTCCCTGGTGTCCCTTCAGGTTCTTTAGTCAATCACATTAAATATGTTTCTGCTCATTACCGATCCTTTGTTCCCTGGAACAATACAATGTTAGTTACTCTAAAAAACTCTATATGATGCTGAACAACGATATCATTTTCTGCTCTAAGGAGAACAATTCCAGTTTCTCTTGTCTCTCCGTAGAACTGCGATCCCCGCCCAAACATAATATTCTGGAAAATCGCCTCGAACTTAACATATTTCCTAAAATGGTCTGCCGAAAATTTGAGACAATGCTCCAGTTGGACATAAGCACTTTTTTCCAAGTGCTCAACATAACTTGCCCTTTTTAAACTCTATTCCTCTATTTATTAAGTTGAGGAACTCCTATGCCTTTTAACAACATTCTCGTTTTTCCACAGTCAAAAAAAAAGTGCACGTACACCCTCTGATCTCGATGTTCCTGCAACACCAGTACATTTATATCATTTCATTTACATTGACTCTCCTCATTCTGCCCACTAAAATGAATCACTTCACTCTATTCTGCGGAAACTTTGATCTGTGAGGTACCTGCCAATATTAATTTAGAGCGGAGGGGATGGCAGCTAGGGCAGTTGCATGCTCCTCTTGCAGGATGTGGGAGGTAAGGGTCACCACTTGTGTCCCTGCTGACTTCACCTGTGAGCAGTGCACCCAACTCCAGTTCCTCACAGACCGCTTGAGGGAACTGGAGCTGGAGCTGGATGAACTTAGGATCATACAAGAGGCTGAGGGGGTGATAGAGAGCAGTTATAGGGTAGTAGTGACACCTAAGTTACAGGATAAACGTCGCTGGGTGACCGTCAGGGGAGGGAAAGGGAATTGGCGCACATTACAGGATCCCCTGTGGCCGTTACCCACAATAATAAGTATACCGTTTTGGATAGAATTGGGGGGGACGACCTACCAGGGGAATGACACAGCGGCCAGGTCTCTGGCACTGAGCCTGGCTCTGTGGCTCAGAAGGGAAGGGGGGAGAATAGGAGAGTGATAGCGATAGGAGATTCAATGGTTAGAGGAACAGACAGGAGATTCTGTGGTCGCGAATGAGACACCCGGATGGTATGTTGCCTCCCGGGTGCCAGGGTCAGGGATGTCTCGGGTCCAGTCTACGGGATTCTTAAGGGGGAGGTGGAGCAGCCAGACGTCTTGGTACACATTGGTACCAATGACATAGCTAGGAAAAGGGATGAGGACCTGAAAAGTGAATATAGGGAGTTAGGTTAGAAGCTAAAAGGCAGGACGAGCAGAGTAGTAATCTCAGGTTTGATACCGGTGCCACGTGCGAGTGAGGCTAGAAACAGGGAGTGAGTGCAGCTGGTGTAGGAGGGAGGGCTTCAGATATGTGGATCATTGGGATACATTCTGGGGAAGGTGGGACCTGAACAAGAAGGACGGGTTGAACCTGAACTGGAGGGGCACCAATAACCTGGCCGGGAGGTTTGCCAGAGCTCTTCGGGAGGGTTTAAACAGGTTTGGCAGGGGGGAGGGAACCAGAGTGACGGATCAGTGGATGGGGTAGCTGTTGAACAGGCAGATACAGAGTGCAGAGAGTCTGTGAGGAAGGTTAGACA
The DNA here is from genome assembly GCF_036365525.1 of Heterodontus francisci. NCBI lineage: Eukaryota > Metazoa > Chordata > Chondrichthyes > Heterodontiformes > Heterodontidae > Heterodontus > Heterodontus francisci. Next base: position 9,437,631 of record NC_090414.1, read on the forward strand.
GTTGACAGGGCAAAGTTGCAGCCAGTATGATGGGTTGAAGTGTGTCTATTTTAACGCAAGAAGTTTTAGGAATAAGGGTGATGAATTTAGAGCATGGATCAGTACTTGGAGCTACGATGTTGTGGCCATTACGGAGACTTGGATATCACAGGGGCAGGAATGGATGTTGGATGTTCCGGGGTTTAGATGTTTCAAAAGGAATAGCGAGGGAGGTAAAAGAGGTGGGGGAGTGGCATTGCTAATCAGGGATAGTATCACAGCTGCAGAAAGGGAGGTCGTCGAGGAGTGTTTGTCTACTGAGTCAATATGGGTGGAAGTCAGAAACAGGAAAGGAGCAGTCACTTTATTGGGAGTTTTCTATAGACCCCCCAATAGCAACAGAGACATGGAGGAACAGATTGGGAGGCAGATTTTGGAAAGGTGCAGAAGTAACAGGGTTGTTGTCATGGGTGACTTCAAGTACCCTAATATTGATTGGAACCTCCTTAGTGCAAATAGTTTGGATGGAGCAGATTTTGTCAGGTGTGTCCAGGAAGGTTTCCTGACTCAATATGTAGATAGGCCGGCTAGAGGGGAGGCTATGTTGGATTTGGTGCTTGGCAACGAACCAGGCCAGGTGGCAGATCACTCGGTGGGAGAGCATTTCGGTGATAGTGACCACAACTCCCTGACCTTCACAATAGTCATGGAGAGGGATAGGAGCAGACGGGATGGGAAAATATTTCATTGGGCGAGGGGGAATTACAATGCTATTAGGCAGGAACTGGGGAGCCTAATTTGGGAACAGATGTTCTCAGGGAAATGCACGACAGAAATGTGGAGGTTGTTTAGGGAGCACTTGCTGCGAATGCTGGATAGGTTTGTCCCGATGTGGAAGGAAAGGGATGGTAGGGTGAAGGAACCTTGGATGACAAGAGATGTGCAACAGCTAGTCAAGAGGAAGACGGAAGCTTACTTAAGGTGGAGAAAGCAAGGATCAGAAAGGGCTCTAGAGGGTTACAAGGTAGCCAGGAAGGAACTGAAGAATGGACTTAGGAGAGCTAGAAGGGGACATGAAAAATTCTTGGCGGGTGGGATGAAGGAAAATCCCAAGGCGTTCTACACTTATGTGAGGAACAAGAGGATGGCCAGAGTGAGGGTAGGGCCGATCAGGGATAGCGGAGGGAGCTTGTGCCTGGAGTCGGAGGAGGTAGGGGAGGTCCTTAATGAATACTTTGCTTCAGTATTCACTAATGAGAGGTACCTTGTCGTTTGTGAGGACAGCGTGTGACAGGCTGATATGCTCGAACAAGTTGATGTTAAGAAGGAGGATGTGCTGCAAATTTTGAAAGACATGAGGATAGATAAGTCCACGGGGCCAGACAGGATATACCCAAGGATATTCCGGGAAGCAAGGGAGGAGATTGCCGCGCCTTTGGCGATGATCTTTGCGACCTCACTGTCCACTGCAGTAGTACCAGATGATTGGAGGATGGCAAATGTTATTCCCTTGTTCAAGAAAGGGTATACGGATAATCCTGGGAATTATAGACCACTCAGTCTTACCTCAGTGGTGGGCAAATTATTGGTGAGGATTCTGAGAGACAGGATTTATGATTATTGAGAAAAGCATTGTTTGAGTCGAGATCGTCAGCATGGCTTTGTGAGGGGCAGGTCATGCCTCACAAGCCTTATTGAATTCTTTGACGATGTGACAAAACACATTGATGAAGGAAGAGCAGTGGATGTGGTGTATATGGATTTTAGCAAGGCGTTTGATAAGGTTCCCCATGGTAGGCTCATTCAGAAAGTAAAGAGGCATGGGATACAGGGAGATTTGGCTGTCTGGATACAAAATTGGCTGGCCCATAGAAGACAGAGGGTGGTAGTAGATGGAAAGTATTCAGCCTGGAGCTCGGTGACCAGTGGTGTTCCGCAGGGATCTGTTCTGGGACCTCTGCTCTTTGTGATTTTTATAAATGACTTGGATGAGGAAGTGGAAGGCTAAGTTAGTAAGTTTGCCGATATCACAAAGGTTGCTGGAGTGGTGGATAGTGTGGAGGACTGTTGTATGTTTATACGGGATATTGACAGGATGCAGAGCTGGGCTGAGAAGTGACAGATGGAGTTCAACCTGGAAAGGTGTGAAGTGATTCATTTCAGAAGGTCGAATTTGAATGCAGAATACAGGCTTAAAGACAGGATTCTTGGCAGTGTGGAGGAACAGAGGGATCTTGGTGTCCACGTCCATAGATCCCTCAAAGTTGATAGGGTTGTTAAGAAGGCTTATGGGGTGTTGGCTTTCATTAATAGAGGGATTGAGTTTAAGAGCCACGAGGTTATGCTGCAGCTCTATAAAGCCCTGGTTCGACCACACTTGGAATATTGTGTTCAGTTCTGGTCGCCTCATTATAGGAAGGATGTGGAAGCTTTAGATAGGGTGCAGAGGAGATTTACCAGGATGCTGCCTGGATTGGAGGCCATGTCTTATGAAGAAAGGTTGAGGGAGCTAGGGCTTTTCTCATTGGAGTGAAGAAGCATGAGAGGTGCCAGAGACTTTTTCCCAGGGCGAAAAGGGCTATCACCGGGGGGCATAATTTTACGGTGATTGGAGGAAGGTTTAGGGGAGATATCAGAGGTAGGTTCTTTACACAGAGAGTGGTGTGTGCGTGGAATGCACTGCCATCGGTGGTAGTAGACGCAAATACAGGAGGGACATTTAAGCGACTCTTGGATAGGTACATGGATGATAGTAGAATGAAGGGTATGTCGGCAGTTTGATCTTAGAGTAGGTTAAAGTGTCGGCACAACATCTTGGGCAGAAGGGCCTGTACTGTGCTGTACTGTTCTATGTTCTATGTTCCCTGTCTGTCCATGTTTTGAAATGTATTCCTATTCTCGTCACTATTTACTGCATTTTCCACTTCCATGTCATCTTCAGACGTTGAAATGAAGCATTGTATAACAGTATCAGGTTATTAATATATATTAAAAGGAGCAGTCGTCCCAATTTCGACCCAATGTGACACCGCGACACACTTCCCTCCAGTTTCCAAAAACGTCGTTCACAACTAAATGATCTTTTCATTCCCTTGGACAATTTCGCACCACACAACCACTCAACTTTCAATCCTAATGTTTTCAATATTACTAATAAGTCTACTCATTGCCTGATATTTTATCCAACGCCTTTTGAAAGCCCGTGTACATAATAGCAACTGCAAAACTCTCAGCAGAGCTCTTCGGTACTTCAAAGAACTCAATCAAGCTTATTAAGTCAATTTACCTTTAACTGATCAATGCAGACTTTAATTTAATAACACATCGTCTTCCAAAGGACAATTAGTTTTCAGCCAGTTTATTCTGTCTAAACTGTTCTCCATCAGTGTCGTTAGACTCACTGCCCTTTAATTGCAGGGTGTCCCCCTCATCGCTTACTTCTTTTGACTACCTTTTCTCCTTTTTACATGCTTATAAAAAGACCATTGGGTTCTCTGTTATGCGAAACACTAATCTATTCTTCCAAACTCTGTAGGACTCTTTTACGTCCCAATTCATTCCTCCCCGTAGTTTTTGTATTCAGATTGAATTTCCACTGAATTCCGAACGTGACCTTTATGATAAGCTTTATTTTAAACCCTATTTCTTTAGTAATCTGGGAATATCTGGCTTTGGATCGCCTTCCTTTTCCCCCGAGTGGGAATGTGTCTAGTCTGTATCCAAATTATTTCCCATTTGAAATCGCATTTATTGTCTTACCTGCCAATTGTAATAATACCTGTAATACAATACCTGTCATGTTTGACCTGTCAATTTCCGATTCCAATCTATCTGAGGCAGGTCACTTTGCCTCAGAGATTTCTGGCAATTCCCAGGGGGTTAGTGAACCAAATACAAGACAAAGACAGTCAGCAGTCCCAATATCCTCTTTATCACCTTTGAATAAATACCACCTAGTACTCGCGCACTTGTTAGTTTTGTGCCGAACATTCAGCCTGGTCACTGCAAAAGTGAAGAAATGTAACATGAAACGCTGTTTAAAAGCCTCCCCTTTCTGAAAATGGGAATGTTTCTAACATGTCACTGTCTATCAGAGTAGGCAGCACAATATTTGTAGCTAACCACTTTGTTTCCATTACTATCGGAGTTTGTACCTGAACATATTACTCCAACGTCACTCTGCAGTCCGCAGCCAGCCGGACTGATAACAGGCCCTGACCCTTCGCCAAAGTGAGCATAAAGCGGCGCCGCTATTCCAGAGCCACAACCGAGCTCTTTACAGACAACTTCCGCATTCGGTAACGACCAGGTCAAGCTAACTGTGCCCCAGGTTCCGTTCCAGTAAGTCTCCAGTCTGCCTGCACAGGACTGGAGGACACCGAATGAGGTACCATTATTCAAGAAGGTTAGCAGGGATGGACCAGGCCGGTGAGTCTAACATCAGTGGTTGGAAAACTATTGGAATAAATTCTGAGGGACAAGATTAATCTCTACTTGAAGAGGCAGGGTATAATCAGCGGTAATCAGCACGGTTTTGTCAGGGGAGATACTGTCTAACCAACTTGATTGAATTTTTCGAGGAGGTGACGAGATGTATAGATGACGGTAAATCAGTTGATGAAGTCTGCATGGACTTCAGTCAGGCTTTTGATAAGGTCCGGCATGGGAGATTGGTTCCGAAGGTAAGAGCCCATGGGATCAAGGTCAATTTCGCAAATTGGATCCACAATTGGCTCAGTGGTCGGAGGCAGAGGGTGGTCGTTAAATGTTGTTTTTGCGAGTGGAAGCCTGTGACCAGTGGTGTACCGCAGGGATCGGTGCTGGGACCCTTTCTGTTTGTAGTGTATATTAATGATTTAGAAATGATTATATAAGGTAAGTTCGCAGATGACATGAATATTGGTGTTGTCGTAAATAGTGAGGAGGAAAGCCTTAGATTGCAGGAAGATACAGATGGGCTGATGAGATGCATAGCTGTGGCAAATGGAATTTAATCCTGAGAAGTGTGAGGTGATGCATTTTAGGAGGACTAACAAGGCAAGGGTATATACAATGGATGGTAGGGCGCTCGGAAGTACAGAAGGTCAGAGGGACCTTGGTGTACCTTTCCATAGATCACGGAAGGCAGCACCAGGGACATTACGATGGAGCTGTATAAAACGATAGTTGGGCCACAGATGGAGCACTGTGTACAGTTCTGGGCACCACACTATAGGAAGGATGCGATTGCACTGGAGAGGGTGCAGAGGATATTCACCAGGATGTTGCCTGGGCTGGAGCATTTCAGCTATGAACAGAGACTGAGAAGGCTAGGCTTGTTTACATTAGAACAGAGAAGACAGAGGGAGGATATGATTGAGGTATACAAAATTATGAGGGGCATTGATAGGTTAGATAGGAAGAGACTTTTTCCCTTAGTGGAGGGGTCAATAACCAGGGGGCATAAATTTAAGGTAAAAAGCAGGAGGTTTAGAGGGAATTTGAGGAAAATAATTTTCACCCAGAGGATGGTTGGAATCTGGAATACACTGCCTGAAGTGGTGGTAGAGGCAGGAACCCACACAACATTTAAGAAGTATTTAAATGAGCACTTGAAACGCCAAAGCATACAAGGCCAAGTGCTGGAAAATGAGACTAGAATTGTAGGTGCTGGATGGCCGGCACAGATACGATGGGCCGAAGGGCCTGTTTCTGTGCTATATGAATCGATGACTCTATGAGGGGCTGCGTCAATCACCAGTCTGATCATGGCATTTCCTGGGAACTATATGTCAGCAGTGAGCATTTTAAGGTGCTTGATATTAAAAGTTGGTTGGAGTTTCCGCAATCTGATCAATAATCCGATTTATCTGTTTATTTGTAGTCAGCTGATAGAGCCCTAAACATTGTGATCATATTGTACCCACATGTCACATCTGAGGTAAAGTACTTATGTTATCAATTTCTATCGCGTGGCAATGTAAATTGTCAATTATTTTCAAAGATAATCTCTCACATTTTCTGGTTTTCATTTGAAAACTGAGTTCAGGTACTACAACACAATCAGCAAGCAGAATGTCAAATGTTGATGAATTTAAATCGAAATGACACAAGCGAGGGAACACGTCTATTTATTGTGTGCAGGTTAGGTGTTTAGCTCAGGCACACAGACTAATCTCTAGCATATCAAACAATGATAAGACTTAAACTGAATCATGAGTTACGAAGTAATCAGATTCTGAAAATTCAATGGCAATATGGATAAAGACCTGAAGAAATTGGGATAGAGACAGTCAGTGATCCCCAGCAGGTCCCCAGATTTTTGCCGGTCCTGGACATCCGGGTACTTACTTGGAAGGAGAATTGTTCCAAAATAGTCACCAGGGATATTAATGTCAATTTACATTACCAAATACGGGCATTTTTCACGGATAGCCATTTTGCCTGGAACAATTTCACACAACAAGCAAATTGTGTAAAAGCCAATTAATGTGCTTTGATAGTGACCAAGCGAGAACTATGGGTCAGATTTGTTCCTTCTCGACCAGTTCCAAAGGATTTTCTTAACTGATTGGAACTATTTCCAGTTCTTGTAGCCTGAGATTCTGTCAGAGTTGTTTCCATATTGACATTCCGTAGCAGTGGGATTTTACTGTGCAAGTTTCTCCCTTGCTACACAGTAACCGCTGACACATAACTCCAGCTCCCCCCATGCTGAGAACCCTCCCTACCCTGCTCCCCAGTCTCAGCTTCACAACATGTTTAAGATATGAGAATATGAGATCTGAGGCCAAGCGAGCAGTGCAGGCAAACAGCCGAGCTGACAGCGCACGCTTGGTAGCGGCTGCTGGGTTGATGAATGGAGAGTTGAATTGAGATTGTGACATTTCCAGCAGTTCCACTCATTCAGTGCGGCTTTAGGGAAAATCTCAATGGCAACTTCTCTGTCTGTATTGTAAATATGCTGAGTATCAGGTATATTCTGCTCTTGGTGGAGAATGTGTATTAAATATAATACCAAAGATATATTTTTAACAAACAGTGATCCTAATATTTTAAATAACATAATTTTTAACCGGAGATTACTGGAATTATCATCTGATTTTCCGGGTACTGACAGTCCCAGACTAATTTACTTCTGCTTTTTCATGGATTCTATCAGCTGCGGCAGGAGTTGAGAGACTGAGAAAGATTTTTACCTGAGCAGATGACGCCGGAATCATTGGAGTGTGATTCAGAATAGTGATCCCATTGATATGACTTGCAATCTCGCAGAGCGGCCTCGGTCCCGCCGCACTCTACATCACTCGTCACAACGGGACCGGAGCCTTCCCCAAAGAGAGCCCAGCCCAGTGCAGCGACCGCGGTCCCGCAGCCCAGCTCCCGACACAACACAGCGGCGTCCAGCCGGTCCCACAGATCATGATACACAGTCCCCCACTGTCCCCTGTAGTGAATCTCCACTCTCCCAGCGCACCGATTGCCCCCATTCACCAGTCTCAGCTTCACCGTCTCTGTAAAACATCAGAAATATCATCATGCGGTTACAGTCTATTAAACCCACCGGTTCCTAGCACATCGACCCTCTGCATTCACCAGGCCAGAGGGGAATCAGTGTCAGACTGTGTCCAGAACCCGAATAAAACAGGGAGCAACTATTAAAAATTGCAAAAAGAAGAGGGAAATTCTAAGAAACGGTGTAAACGAGCAGGGAAGCGGGAGACAGCCAGAAATTCCCACCAACACAACGGCTCCAATGCGATCTGGTTGGCAATCGGTTCAGAATATATTTAACCTGTAGAAGCGGGCATATAGGCGGGCCTGTAATGGCCATATGTTTACCGTGCTCTTCACTGATTGGCCGAACACTGTGAGATCCCAGCACCAGGAGAGATAAGAAGAAATTGCAAACTCACCCACCACAGCCAATAAAACCCGGCTGGATGGTCATGTGTTGTCGATGTCACCGCTGATTGGTGAGCTGGGCCTTTGGGAGCATCAAGTGTGCCAGTGGAGCTGATCATTCACACTGTGCTCTTCAGAGACCCTCTGTTATAGTCCCTCCTCATGAAGGCAGCACCCATCTCTCAGCTAGGTAACAGTGTGAGTGGAGCTGATCCTTCACACTCTGCTCTTCAGAGACCCTCTGTTATTGTACCTCCACATGAAGGCAGCAGCCGGCTCTCAGCTAGGTAACAGCGTGAGTGGAGCTGATCATTCACACTCTGCTCTTCACAGACCCTCAGTTATTGTCCCTCCTCATGAAGGCAGCACCCGGCTCTCAACTAAGTAACAATGTGAGTGGAGCTGATCATTCACACTCTGCTCTTCAGAGACCATCTGTTATTGTACCTCCACATGAAGGCAGCAGCTGGCTCTCAGCTAGGTAACAGTGTGAGTGGAGCTGATCATTCACACTCTGCTCTTCACAGACCCTCTGTTATTGTACCTCCACATGAAGGCAGCACCTGGCTCTCAGCTAGGTAACAGTGTGAGTGGAGCTAATCATTCACACTCTGCTCTTCAGAGACCCTCTGTTATTGTCGCTCTGCATGAATGCAGCAGCAATATATCAGCTGGAATGAAAGGTCTTTATTAACACTGGCAACCAGGCAGCGGGTAAATCCGTGATCAAAAAGACGCTGAGATTATCACCCAGGCTAAATATTTAATGGTTTTTATTGAAGCAGAGGGATAGCAGAGAGTGTGAAAATAAAGACCGATTACCTGACGGGTCAGGCTGACTGTTCCCAGGTCTGCCTGAAATGAGAAGTTGAGAATTAATGTTCACTGGGGCACAAAATGAATGAAACTGTCAGAAAAAAACACTCAAATGCAACTAATGACAGGGTCACTTTACGGAAGAAGTTATACCGGGATCTGTTTTCATTCCTGAAAACCGAAAATACAATTTATGCAACAAATTAATATCGGTAATGGGCCAAATAAATCGAGATTTGTTTTCACATAAACACACACTGACACCCTCTCTCACTCCTTGTCTGACGGTGGGTGGGCCCCATGTATTACCAGCGTGAAAGTATTACTAGTCTGAGAAGGCGGTGGTGATGGTCCTCTCCTTTATAGAATCTTCCAATGAAGCAGCATAGAAAGACGCCATTCGGCCCATGTTGTCTCTGCTGTCTCTTTGTAAGACCTGTCTAATTAGTCCCACTCCCTTTCCCCATCGCCCTATAAATTAGTGCTGATGATGCTCTGACCATTGATGACCCGTGTGTAGGTGCCATGAGAAGAGGCTGGCGATGGATCCGCTTTTAAACCCGCTTGTGATGGCAGTCTCAGTGAATTCAGCTTTCTGGTCCAAAGTTCGTACCGGGATGGGAACATAAATTAAATTAAATCGATCTCGATGCCTTTTAGTCAACTGAAAATTCTTCCCGGTGGAACTTTCAAATTTCTGTAAAGGTGTATTTTGGTTTTTCCACCATTTAGTTAATTTATAACTTCAGCAAACAAAACAAGATGAACGGTCTGTCAGCGTCCTAACTCCGTGCTGACTGAGTATGACTAAGTTCCTGCTGTTGTCATTATCTGGTAACCTATACTCGCCGACGTGCCCTATTCTTTTACACACTAATGATGTTCGAACAATTGTTCTCCGGTTTACTGGTTAAGCGTTTCTACATTTGTAAGAATGCAGTCAGTATGTTGACCTGTTCCCAATCCCCCTGGTGTTAATATGTGTCCCATGCATCATTGTCTCTTTGTATACTCTGCTGATATACTATATACAAAGGGGAATCGGTTCCTGTCCTCAGCTGTGCTTACCGAGTAAACTTAAATGCGTTACAGTTTCCCAACTATAATCTCACTGCTCTCTTTATGCAGATAGTTCCGCAATGTAAATAGTGTGTGACTTCTGCCCAGTCCTGGAGCCTCGGCATTCCTACCAACATCCCTGGATAATAGTCAACTCCCGCAAATTCCCCTTTTCCAGTGACCAAATGACAGACGAGTTGGAATAATCTTTCTGTATTTACTGAAAAACGGTTCCAACCTCAGCGCTTCAGTAGAGTCCGTGAATCTTCCTCAATCCACTCAGTCATTTCCCGTATTCTTCATACATTTATCATTTTAGCCTGTAACCACCCAGGTCACGCCTTTTTCCTTCCCGCCCCTCCACCCATTCCCCCGCTCCCATATAATCCAATGGTTCAAGGAGAAAGCCCACCAATACCTTCTTAGGAAAACTAGGGATGGACAATAAATGGGTGCAGAACAATATAGCCAAATGACGATAGTGGTTCAAGAAAACACCCCGCCATTCTCTCTGGCTAAGTAGGGTTGTTCAGTAAATTCTGCCTTGCCAGTGAGCTCATATCCCGCAAATGAATCTAAACAATCTGTAACCGAGACTCCAATACTTGCCTGTTCATCGAATTTATCTCTTACTGTCTCAGATAATTGTTCAGTCGTTCCCCTTTCTCAATCATTCCTATTTTTCCATTTATCTACCCGACTCCTCATATCTGCTGATCCCTCGATTTTCCCTCGTATCCTTCCTTACAGTTTCTAACTGCTCTCATTGCTGTTCACGAAACATTTTGAATGCATTTCTTGGTGTACCATCACAAAGTTACTTTCAAAATCGGAACTCTGTGATGCCATTGATTCTATAGGCAGTAGTAAAGCCCCCGAAAGGACGGAATTGACCCTGAAATAAATCAAAAGTGCCAAGCCTGCTATACACTCAGCACTCCATGAACTGCTTTGCCTGTGCTGGGATGAGGGAGCAGTATCACAGGACATGCACGATGCCATTATCATTACCCTCTATAAGAACAAGGACGATAGCGGTGACTGCAACAACTACCATGGAATCTCCCTGCTCAGCATAGTGGGGAAAGCCTTCCCTTGAGTCGTTTTAAACAGACTCCAGAAGCTGGCGGAGCATGTGGACCCTGAGGTACAGTGCCGCTTTCGAGTAGAGAGATCCACCATTCGCCAGCTACAGGAGAAATGCCGTGAACAACAGATGCCCCTCGACGTTGCTTTCATTGATCTCACCAAAACCTTTGACCTCGAATGCAGACGTGGTCTCTTCAGAGTACTAGCAAAGATCAGATGTCCACCAAAGCTATTAAGTATCATCACCTCATTCCATAACAATATGAAAGGCACAATTTAGCATTGTGGTGCCTCATCAGACCCATTTCCTATCCTGAGTGGCATGAAACAGGGCTGTGTTCTCGCACCTACACTGTTTGGGATCTTCTTCTCATTGCTGCTCTCACGTGCGTTCAAGTCTTCAGAAGAGGGAATTTTCCTCCACGTAAGTTCAGGTGGCAGGTTGTTCAACTTTGCCCGTCTTAGATCGAAGAGCAAAGTACGTAAGGTCCTCATCAGGGAACTCCTCTTTGCTGACGATGCTGCATTAACATCTCACACTGTAGAGTCTCTGCAGAGACTCATCGACAGGTTTGTGGCTGCCTGCAACGAATTTAGGCCTAACCATCAGCGTCAAGAAAACGAACATCATGGGACAGGACGTCAGAAATGCTCCATCCATCAATATTGGCGAACACGCTCTGGAAGTGGTTCAGGAGTTCACCTACCTCGCCTCAACTATCACCAGTAACCTGTCTCTAGATGCAGAAATCAACAAGCGCATGGGAAAGGCTTCCACTGCTATGTCCAGACTGGCCAAGAGAGTGTGGGAAAATGGCGCACTGACACAGAACACAAAAGTCCGAATGTTGCAAGCCTGTGTCCTCAGTACCTTGCCCTATGGCAGCAACGCCTGGACAACGTATGTCAGCCAAGAGCGGCGTCTCAATTTATTCCATCTTCGCTGCATCTGAAGAATCCTTGGCATCAGGTGACAGGACCATACTCCAACGCAGAAGTCCTCGAGGTGGCCAACAACCCCAGCATATACACCCTACTGAGCCAGTAGCTTTTGAGATGACTTGGCCATGTGAGGCGCATGGAAAATGGCAGGATCCTCAAGGACACATTGTACAGTGAACTCGTCCCTGGTATCAGACCAACCAGCTGTCCATGTCTCTGCTATAAAGTCTGCTAACGCGACATGAGATCCTGTGACATTGACCACAAGTCGTGGGAGTCAGTTGCCAGTGATTGCCAGAAAAGACAGAAGTGCAAGGCGAGAGCCAACTGTGGAACAGCCCCGACAACCAATTTTATCTGCAGCGCCTGTGGAAGAGTCTATCACTCTAGAATTGGCCTTTATAGCGACTCCAGGCGCTGCTCCACAAACCACTGACCATCTCTAGGCGCTTACCCATTGTCTCTCGAAACAGGGAGGCCAAAGGCTAAGCTTCAAACCACGGGAAAAGCATCGGACAGAAGGAACTCACATCAAACAATCCGGATTATGTACGTCAATAGCATGATCAGTACATTTTAACAATCTATCTCCAGAACACATCAGCTAGTGCCTGAAGAAGCATTACCACCGTTAGAAATAACTAAACACACACCGAACATTTACAGAACCGAAACAAATTGTTCTGGGCACTGTCTGTTCAATTTCAATAGGCAAACGAATTCAGAATTTGTTCCACAAGATGTCCAGAGTATGGGACATGTGGAATATCATTAATGGACTTAATAGGAGTAGGAGTGGATCATGCTGCCTACTCATACTACTCCGCCGTTCAATAAGATCATGACTTATCTACTGCCCCAAATCCACTTTCCCGGCCTTTCCCCAGAGATTGGGAAACAACTCCGGATCTTCCCTTAAACATTGTGTAGCACGATACAAAAGTGTGGGGCATGTGGAAAGAAATTCATAAACAATTCTGGATATTAAATACTGCATCAAATGTATGAATCATGTAGAAAGAGACTGAGAAACACTAATTATTACACGACACCATGCATATAAATATAAGAAATAGAAAGCATGACTGAATGTAAAAAAGCTTAGTTTTGAAGATTATCACCAACTAAATAAAATTGCTCATGCAGTGAATCGCTCTGAGATCAGTAGCATCGTTTTTGGAGAGTGTAATTGATAATTCTATTAATAATCAGTACAAATGAAGCAACATTGCTTCCACCTCCAGTTAATATATTATACAATATTTATAGTCCTTTCCGAACATTCCAAATGCTGTACAAACGTTTTAATCTAATTCTCTGTGTCACACAGCACTTCACTGAGAAATTCCAGGACAGAAATCTCAATGTGGGATGAGTCGCCAAGATGCAGATACCTGTATTCTGCATTTCTGACTCCCATACACTCAACTGTAACACTGAGCACTTTCTACTTCCAAGAGGCTCCATTTTAAACGATTGATTAGAATTTTAACTGCTGTCTGCTGCGTCTCTACCAGAGCCATAGGAAACAAAATAAAACCAACTGTTGCGGTATTTATGTTCAATTATGGTAATAAACCTAAATTTAACTCAAATCTCCTCCGAAAATGCAATTAAATGTTAATCAGATGATTGATATTAGATACGTTTGTACTGTCATCGACAGTTCCCTACGTGAGTTTGATGAAGTTAAAGTAAAACAGGACAAAATGTATTAAATGATGCATTTATAAATTAAAGAAACTGTTTCAATATTCACTTTATAAATATGCACATTTCCTACAAATTGATTTTGATCAGCAGCCGATTGGTAAAATAAACGATTCAGGGAGTCAGATGCATTTCATTCTTTCTGTCCGTTCTATGGCTTGCAGAAAATATTCTTAAATTACCGTCAAAGTCAGGATTTTAGAATCGAATCGCTTTTTACAAAAACAAAAGAAAATTCATCACGGAAATATCTAATAACTTTTAGGGAACGTTTCCCTGTCGTTAACCAGCATTTGTTGTCAATAGACAATAATAAATTTAACCAAACCAGCACTGGAAACGGAATGGAGCCATTGACCGAAAATCTCCACAAAAATATCGAAAAGGTGGAAGGAGACTATTCAGGATATCTCATTAAACACTTCACTATGCTTTACATAAGAGGAGCATGTAGAAGGAGATTGTGTCACATTAATTATTACTCGAAACTGTACATATGAGAAATAAGGTGATTAATTTACGAAACAAAGTTCCCCATTTTCAGGTTCATCGTTAAGTAAACAACAATAAGCAGAAAATCCTCCGGAAATCTTAGAATATTCAGCAACATCATCTTTTGCAGAGGCTCTTCACAATGACATTAATAATTAATGCTCAATGAAATAATATTGGTGCTGCCTCTAGTTAATATATTATACAATATTTATGGATCATGTGCAACACTCCAACACTGAAAATACAATTTAAAATATTTTATTTCATTCAGTATACCACACTGGCTCAGTCAACACTTCGAATGTGAAAGACCTTGGACAGAAATGCCCGTGTGGGTTCAGTCGGCAGTAGATTTAGCTTTTACTGCTGTTCTAAAATCCCTGTGTTACCATCGACCACAGACTCTGAGATCTTTTATTCTCACTGTGATCACGTTCTACTGTGTTTAAAAAATCTCCTTAGAATTTCAACTACAGTCCTTTGTGTTTGGACAAGCGCTGCGGAGAACCAAATAAAACAAATTGCGGCAGTATTTGTGTTCAATTTTGGAATTAAATCAAAATTTCTCACATGTACGACCTGGGAATTTAATAAGGTGCAACATTTTCCAAAAACAATGTTTTCGAAAAGCAACAGAATGGATAATAGTTCCCTGTTTAATGTTAGAACATAGAACATACAGCACAGAACAGGCCCTTCGGCCCACAATGTTGTGCCGATCCTTTGTCCTCTGTCAAGGACAATTTAATCTATACCCCATCATTCTCCTTTATCCATATACCTATCCAAAAGCCTTTTGAAAGTCCCTAAAGTTTCTGACTCAACAACTTCCCCGGGCAAGGCATTCCATGCCTCGACCACTCTCTGGGTAAAGAACCTTCCCCTGACATCCCCCTTATATCTCCCACCCTTCACCTTAAATTTATGACCCCTTGTAACGCTTTGCTCCACCCGGGGAAAAAGTTTCTGACTGTCTACCCTATCTATTCCCCTGATCATCTTATAAACCTCTATCATGTCACCCCTCATCCTTCTCCTTTCTAATGAGAAGAGGCCTAGAATGTTCAGCCTTTCCTCGTAAGACTTATTCTCCATTCCAGGCAACATCCTGGTAAATCTCCTCTGCACCCTCTCCAAGGCTTCCACATCCTTCCTAAAATGAGGCGACCAGAACTGCACACAGTACTCCAAATGAGGCCTTACCAAGGTCCTGTACAGCTGCATCATCACCTCACGGCTCTTAAATTCAATCCCTCTGCTAATGAACGCTAACACCCCATATGCCTTCTTCACAGCCCTATCCACTTGACTTGCAACTTTCAATGATCTATGCACATAGACCCCAAGGTCTCTCTGCTCCTCCACATGCCCAAGAACCCTACCGTTAACCCAGTATTTTGCATTCATGTTTGTCCTTCCAAAATGGACGACCTCACACTTTTCAGGGTTAAACTCCATCTGCCACTTTTCAGCCCAGCACTGCAACCTATCCAAGTCCCTTTGATGTTGATGCAATGTAAAATCAAAACAACAACCTAAGATCCGTATGAAAAACAAGAAATACTGGAACCACTCAGCAGGTCTGGCAGCATCTGTGGAAAGAGAAGCAGAGTTCTGCTTCTCTTTCCACAGATGCTGCCAGACCTGCTGAGTGGTTCCAGCATTTCTTGTTTTTATTTCAGATTTCCAGCATCCGCAGTATTTTGCTTTTAAGATCCGTATTAAATGTGAATTCTATAAATCAGATAAACTATTTCAATATTCACTTCATAGTCTAGCAATTAATAATTTAAAAAAGCATGCCTGCTTATAATAATGATTCTGAGCAACTTGCGATTTGAGAAAAGGATACAGGGAATCATGTGCGCTTCATTTTTCCCTTTTCTGTGGCTTGAATAAAATGTTCTTTAAATAATTCACAGAACAGGATTTTAAAATCCAATTAGGTAATATTCACGGAAATATAATTAGTTAAATACATAACGTATCTGATAACACTGGGGCAAAGTTGCCCTGTCAATAAACCAATAATGTTTATTTTTATAGCCAGAGATTAATAAATGGAACCAACCACGCACTGGAAACAGTGCGAAACAGAATGGAGTCATCGACAGAATAAAACAATAAATATATCGAGCCGTTGAAACGATATTGAGGAACAATATCTCTAACTCATTGTACGCTACATGACACTGCGTAAAAATATGCGAATAGACACTGTACATATAAATGGTGGAAATTGCGTGATGTCTTTTAATATAAAAGTTGCTAATATTGAAGATCATCACTAACTAATCAATAATACAGAGCAAAATCCCCAAGGATTTAAAAACTTGCAGTAATACCATTTTTGCAGCGTGCACTTGAACATAATTATACTAATAATTAAAGCCAATTGAAAAATATTGTTTCTATCTCCAGGTGAGATGTTTTTATAGATTTTGTATAACACTTCAACGCTGAACAAACTATTTTAAAATATTTAGTTTCATCAACTGTATCATTAGGAGGTTTGGCAACACTTGTATTGAGAAATTTCTGTGACAGAAAAGTGTGTGGGGGTTCAGTCGGCAGTCGATGTAGTTTTAACTGGTGTTCTACACACAGTGAGTAAACTTACACCCAGACTCTGATGTACTGCATTCAAACAAGAACCGCACTATACTTCTATCAGGCTCGTTTTAAATAATCAGATTAGAATTACAATTCCAGCTGGCTGTGTCATTGCAAGAAACGCAGGAGAAAAAAGAAAGCAAACTGCCGCCGTCTTTGTGTTCGACACACATCTCAACTGGGAATTTAAAATACCCGTTAATGAAATTTAAAATATTCCAAACTGGTTTGCTGTCACCAAAACAATATTACTGTCAACAGCAGCTCAATCGGCAGCACTATCGCCTCTGTGTCAGTAGTTGGTGGGTTCAAGTCTAATTCCAGAGACTTGATACAAAATCTGGGCTGCCACTCTAGTACTGAGGTTGTGCTGAACTGTTCAAAGGGGTTGTATTTCGGAGGAGAAGTTCAACCCATGTCCCATCTGCACTCTCAGGTGCACTATTTGGAAGAAGGGCAGGGGAGCTATCCCAATGCTCTGGCAGATTTTGATCCGTCGACCAACATCAAACAAATATATATATTATTCTGGTCATTATCACATTGCTATTTGTCGGAGCTTGCTGTGTGTAACTTGGCTGCCGCGTTTCCTACATTACAGTATGGACAACACTACAAAACAGTACTGAATTGACAGGGAAGCTCTTTGGGACGTCCTGACGTCGTGAAGTGCGCTATATAAACGTAAGGCATTTTTATACAAATGGAGAGTTATTCCTATTTGTAACTGATAGAACTTAAAATGGAAACAACCAATCCAAAGGATGTATCAAATGAAACTTCTACAAATTATATAAACCATTTCAATATCCATTTCACACCTTCGCAATGAATCACAACTGTAAATAAAATAGAACCGTTTTCTGCAAATTGATCCCAGACACTGACAGATTCTATTCTAACAACGAAGCAGCTCTTTTTCTAACAGACTCAGTTTAAACAGTCCCATTAGATTTTCAACTCCAGTCTGCTCTGTCTGTACAAGCGGCAAGTAGAAGGCAATAAATATGTTCCGATATTTCATTAAACTCTGCACATGGACATTAAAATGTATAAAGCATTAATTACTTTCCACATCACCTGACTATGTTCTGTAGTGAAGACGATAATCATATTAATGATGCACATCTTTCAATAATAATCAGTATATAATCATTTTTTCAGTGAAATAATCAGTTATTTCAGTAAATAACATAATACATTCAATAATCCGTAACTCACAGTTCAAAAACTGCAGTAGAAACAGGGTTAGGAAGGACCACAGCATCGTTCTGGCACTGGGTATAGCGATGAGGCCAGAACATTAACCAAACGCTGTTCTCAGACACTGAGAGCCCCCACTTGCAGCTTCTGACACTCCGGCTGTTGCGGTAGTTCATCGTTTGATAGAAGTTTCTGCAGAAACCAATGATTCCTTCCAAATAACCAATAGATGTTAACTTGTGTGAACTGTGAATTACAGTCTGGCAAAATTCACCAATGAGAAGAAATGTGACCATTAATGGATACAATGAACCCAGGTTCCAACTAACAGCCTATCCTGCGTGGTCAATGATGTGTGACACTGTGAAAAGTAAATGAGTCACTGATCTGGCGTCCAGATCATAGAATCATAAATGCACTGGGAAGGCCATTCTGCTACTTTAGTCAGAGACGTCCCTTGAAAGAGATGTCTAATTTATTGTCACATACGTAGCTTTTTCTCATAACTCTGCAAGCTAGTCCATTTCAAGTACTTGTTCAATTGTCTTTCATAAATTCCTCTGGAATCTGATTTCATCACTCTTTGAGGTCGTGCTTTCTAGATCTTAGCAAGCCTTTGTGTGAAGAAATGTCTCTTGATTATCCCTTCAGTTATTCTGCTGGTTCTACAGAAGGCCGCGGACTCAGGCCCAGCGCTGGAACCCCAGAGCAGAGCTCGATGAGTCGGGGCCACGTAAGGCCCTGCTGAGAAGGCCTGGGTGGTGTTGTTGTGGTCCAGGAGGAGTGAGGTCCCGGGGAATGAACTGGCTCCCGGTGGGGGTGCTATGTGGGCCACAAATTGCCCAAGAAGGAGGCAGCGCCCCACCCCACCGACAAGGCCGCAGGGAGAGTGCTTCGTTTCAGAAGGTCTCCTCTCCATGTTTCGGAGGACCTCACCACTGGTAAGATCCCGGCAGCGGTGGAAGGATCCCATAACTAGGCAATAGGATCTTCATCCTGTCACATCCCCTGCCACCCGCCGCTTTTCTCCATGCCCCCTACCCTCTCCCTCAAGGCTTCCGCTCACGCCTCTGGGGGGCCATTAGATCCCGGCCGTGATCTCTGGTGACCGACTCATTTGTGACGGAAAATAATTTCCCCATTCTTACTCTTTCATAACGCCTCATTATTTTGAACTCTGTTAGATCTCCTGAAACGTCTCTGCTCTAATGAGAGCAGTCCAAGCTCCTCCATTCTGTCACCTAAATGAAATCCCTCACCCATGGTGACTTCCTGCTAACCCTCCTCTGTCCCCTCTCCAGGGCCTTGACATTCTTCCAAGGTATTCATGCCCGGAACTGTACTCAAGACACCAGCTGAGTCATAACAATTGATTTGTAAAGGTTTACTTTACATTTACAATCATTACCCCGATTTTCAAAGCAAGTACCCCATACAACTTCTCTATCAGCTTCGCTACTTGCACTGCAAGCCTTGAAGATTTATGGACATGCATTCCCCGGGTCCCGCTGTTCTTGCATCCCCTGAAAATGGCACCATTTATATTATACTGACATGATGTTTCCTAATGAGAATCACTTCTGACTTGACCACAATAAATTGCATCCACTATGGATCTGCCCATTTCACCAGACTGTGCTTGTCCTCCTAAAGTCTGCTATTATGATGTTCATGATTTATACAGAGCCAAGCATGTACCATACGCAAATGCCAAAATTATACATTCTCTCCCCAAGTCTATGTAATTTGTAGGAAACAGGAAAAAACTGTAGTCTTAAAGCCAACCCCCGGGCGATCCCCACTCTCTCTTGTCAGGAGAACATCCATTCACTACTGCTCTCAGCCTCCTATCTCATAGCCAATCGACTACTCGAGCTGACATAGTCCCTTTAATAATATGTATTCCTACTTTCTGAATATGTCTGTTGTGAGATACTTGGTCAAAATTGGATGCCCACATACACAAGGTCTACTGTAGTCACTTACTTCATTACATAACGCAATCCTGTTATTTGCACAAGATTGGTCTTTAGCTAATCCGAGATGCCTTTCCCATCTTAATCCATGTTACTGCATGTGAAAATTA
Source organism: Heterodontus francisci (assembly GCF_036365525.1). NCBI lineage: Eukaryota > Metazoa > Chordata > Chondrichthyes > Heterodontiformes > Heterodontidae > Heterodontus > Heterodontus francisci. The sequence goes on from NC_090414.1 coordinate 9,457,507, forward strand.
ATGTTGCTCTTGATGAGTGTCTCTTGCTGTTCTCTCAAGCTTCATTGTCGTCAGCCAGATTAACCTGTAGTTACAAGGCTTCCCCTCTCCTCTTTCGTTTTTTGAACAGGAGTCTAGCATTTCCCGAATTCCTGTTCTCTGACACCAGTGCAATATGCAAGGAGGATTGTAACATTGTGGTCAGAGCTTTTGTTATCTCCAACATAGCTTCCTTCAGCAACCTGGGATGCATCCAATCTGCACCAGGGGAGTGGTCGACATTTAGTGATGTTAAACTTTTTATCACCGCCTTCCCATCTATTTTATTCTCTGCAAGATCTCTCCTTCCCTCTCCTCGACTGCGACATTAACTTCAACCTCTTCTTTTGTGAAGACAGATGCAAATTACTCATTCAGTACCTCAGTCATGCCCTCTGCCTCAACAGGAATATTGATTTGTTTGTCCATAATCTGCCCAATCATTCCTTTAACTATCACTTTTACTGTTACATATTTTACAAGATTTGTGATCCCCTTTTCTGTTAGTTGCTCATTTTTATACCCTTTCTTTGCCCTTCTTGTATTCTTTTACTATTCCTCCCTACACACTCTGCTTTCTGTTTGGTTTTAGATTATATTCTTTATATGGCATTTGTAATGAATCTCTTCTTTCTGTTTTACTTTAACTGACAACACGTTTTTTTTCATCTAGAGAGTTTATCATCTAATGCCCCATATTTACCTTTAGACTGACTATTCCAATGCAGTCTCAGCCAGTCTCCCGCTTTGCATCCTCAGTTCACTCGAGGACATTCAAAGCTCTGCTGCCTATTTAAAAGTCACACCAGGTCCCGTTCATCCATCACTGCTGCACTCGCATTAGTTTCGGGTTATGCACCTTAACAATATTGAAATCCCCACGCGTATTTTCTAATCTCTGAATGACCGCTTCCCTCCCTACCTCTGTAATCTCCTTCAGCCCTATCAGATATTTGTGCTCCTTCAATTCTGAAATCTTCAGCATTCCCAAATTTAATCGCTCCATCGCTGATGGTCTTGTTTTCATTTGCCAAGATCCTAAATTCTGGAATTCCCTCCATAAACCTCTGCCTCGCTACATCTTTTGCCTTCTTTAAGATGCTGCTTAAAACTTACCACCTTGACAAAGCATTTGATCAACTGCCGTAATATCTTGTTACGCTGCTCGCTATCAAGTTTTGTTTGATAATGCAACTTGAATATTTTAACTACGTTAAGGACACGACATAAATAACAAGTTGTTGCTCTTGTTTTCCCTCTTTCCCCTTTTACTATGGGTTGTCGCAGACTGCATTAGTGCAATTGAAGGTTAAAGCGTTTCTATATTTCTCTGAACTTCGGCGACAGAATAACTCCATAATCTAGTGCTCACTGTTAGGGGGTGTGTAAAATAAACACTGAGCTATTTAACGCATCATTTTCTGAATGGATTAGGGAATAGATTCACTCGTTGAAACCCCTAGTATTTGCTCTTCTCCAGAATTGTAATATTATCCCAGATCAATGCTGTCTCCCACTTATTTATTTTCCCCTTCTCTATCCCTGCTGAACACAATGTTTAATTCCTGATGCTGCTGATGTTTAAGAAAGATCCCCGTCAAACCCACTTTATCATAACCCTATGTGGCAACTTGCAGATGTAACCTCGGCAATCTTATTTCTTCCACTTCTTTCATTAACACTCATGCATTTCATACCATGCTAGTTGGCTTTGAGTTTTGGCCTTTTACATCCCGCTTTTACTGCACTATTCTTCGTGTTGTTGCTTTTTTCTCCCTTTTAATTATCCATGTACCCTGTTCCTTCTCTGTTGTTGAGTCTGGTGTCCCAAACCTGTCATATTAGTTTAAACTCTCCCTCACAGCACTATTTAAGCTTCCCTCCAGTACATTGGTCCTAGCCCTGTGCTGTTGCAACTGTTGTGCCTTGTCCAGGTCCTTCCTGGTCCAAATCTGGTCGTTGTTCCCCGGGACTCCTCCTTCAACCATTTCTGCAGACACGCATTCACTTGCACTATCGTCTGGTTCTGTATTCACGGGAACGTGGCACTGGCAGTAATCCAGATTATTACCTTTGAGGTCCTGCTCTTTCTTCTTTTTCTGCCTGTAAGACCTCAATCCTTTCCCTACCAGTGTCATTGGTTCCCATATGGACCAGGACTTCTAATTGTTCCCCAATCCTCCACATAATGTCCTTCACCCATTCAGTGATATTTTTACCCTGGCACCAGGGAGACAATCGACCATTCCAGTCTCATGTCTGCAGTTGTAGAAACACCTTTCAACACCCCGACTATCGAATCCCCAATAGTAAATGGATTGCTACCCATTCTTGTGCCCTCCTGTACAGCCGAGCCCCGCATACTGCCTTGGAATTGTCTCTGTCTGCATTCTCTCGTGCTGTCATCGTTCTTACGGGTATTCAACACGAAATACCAGTTTTTAATTTTTTTAAAAATTATTTCACGGATGAAAGGCATCTCTGCCTAGGCCAAGATTTTTGCCCATCCCAGTTGCCTCCCTGTAAACTACCTGCAACAGAACAATAACATTTAAAATCACAGGTGAGTGAAATCCAGTTTCACACAACTACTCAATCTCCCAAACATACACAACAGTGAAACAAGAGCCTTCAAACCCAGTGACCCTTTCCAATTAGTGTGATTCTCAGGAATACTCCATACAAAGGAATGCAACATATCGAGGGAAAATAATGCATAAACTCGTATGTCTCAGCTTTTTGCAGGAACTCCGACCGTTAAAGAAACCAACAATCTCACTTATAGCTGGGCACTACAGTGTCTGAGAGACAGTGGTAAAATTCAGAATGGGGAAGTGACAAATGAGTGATCAATGTTTCCAGTAAATCAGATGAAAAGAAGTACAAGTCGAGATGTGCTTTCCAAAATTCTCTCTAGCAGACAGACTGTATTGACCTGACTGCAGACAGGCTAGGTGCAGTTTGACAGAACCAAGGTTTAGGGACCTCTGTGTTTCTTCAGTGTCCCACTGCAGTTTAACCAGCAGACCGAGCTCGGTTCCCAGAACAGAGCACTGCTAGCGCCTGTCGTCTCAAAACACAAGTGGTTTCCCTTTAGCCATAAAATGGGACAAAAACCTTCATCAAGATGGATGGAGTTACATAGAGCCGCGGGATGGGTGCCATCCATCTTGCTATTGTAAATTGTTTAAGCTGCAATCTGCAGACAAGTGGGAAGTATTCTCCCAGCAATTGACTTGTGCTATGTTAATGGTGAGATGAATGCAGAGCCAATAGATGAGTTGCTGTCCGTAGTATACCTAGTATTTGACCTACACCTGTAGTCACAGTATTTGAATGCCTGGTCCAGTAAACAGTCTGGTCAATGGTCAACTCCAGGATGTTAATGTTGTCGTATTTGGCGATGCTAACGTCGTTTTATGTAAAGAAGCGTTGGTTAGACTCTTTCCTGTTGGAGATGGCAATTAACTGGCATGTGTGTGTTGCGAATGTTATTTGCCACTTATCAGCCCAAGCCTGTATCAGAAGGACATCTTACTCGAAATGTAATGGACTTTGTAAAGCAAAAGGGATTATTCTTCTCCAGTTGGAAGTGCGCTTTAGAATGAAGTGTATTTAGCTCTTGTTGGATTGTGAGGGAGATTTCAGGAAAGATTTCAGCTCATGCCATTTGCTCTAGATAGTTCTTCCTGTTAGATTGTGTGGGAAAGATGAGGACAGTGATACAGCCCATGCTTCAAAAGTGCAGTTATGCATCACCTGCAATTGCATGGGATGATGCCATGGAAAGGCTTGTGAGAATTAGGGTTGTTGGAAAATTGCCAAGCTATCACGGAAAGAACTGGCCTTTCAGAAGGAAAGTAAAGGGGAGGGGAATATGTGTTTGGTGGTGGCTTCACCAGAACAGTTGCGACAGGGACAGAGAACATTGGGGGCATGGGGATACAGAAGTGAAGGAAGGGAGGGAAGTATGTCTTAATTGCTGGAGCAATCTGCCTACCGGAATGTGCTATAAGCCACTGATTGTCACAGTTACATTGATTACAATTGCTCACATCCTGCTTCTTGTCAGGACTCTATTCCATTCTCCCAGCTTCTCCATCTCTGTCACCTCTATCCTTACAACGCTGGACATTCACTACAGTGCTTCTGATGTGCCTTCCTTTTTCTGAACTGTGAGTTATGTTCCACCATGGCTGAAAGGGCCTTTGAACCTCTCCATTCCATTGCTCACAGTACCACTCTCACTCTTTCCATTCTTCCCTTCACCATAATAAAGTTTCACTTACCCTCAACATTCACGCCACTGGCCTCTACATGCAATGAACTATCCTCCGCCACTTCTGCCAACTTCACCGCAATTCTACCAACAGGCATCCTCCTCTCTATTTTCAGAATTCTGAAGGTACAGCTTGACCCACTCTTCCTTCACTCAAAACACCCACTACTCTTCCAAAGTCACCTTCCAATGCAAGTGTTGGAGATGCGTTAACTGGCCTTTCACCTCCTCTCTTTTAACTGTCAGGCTCGAAAATAGTGTACCTTTTATTTAATCCCTTGTATTAATTCTAAATAATGCATTGTCCTCTGCACTGCGGAGACCAAACACAGATTCTTCAGTTGCTTTAATGAGCATTCTCTTTAAGTCTCTGAGCTTCTGGTCACTTGCCATTATAATTCCCTATCCCACTCTCAACTGATCACTTGGTTCTCGTTCTCCTTCACTGTTTCAATCTTCCTGACTCAGCGTCAACTTCAAAACAAAAAGAAAGCTGCTAACTATTGCTCCCATTTGTTTTTGATAGCAGGCATTGGGAATTATCCTGCTTTTCATTTAACCACTCTCCCTTCCACACTACCACAGTTTCTCTCTTTCAATCCTTCCTCCTGTCCCCTTTTCCCAGCCTCTGTGCTTATTTAAGCACAGTCACAGCACATCATTTTCCAGTTCGGAAGTATATTCTTCAGCCGGGATGTTTAAGACTTTTTCTCTAAAAATTCTGTCTCGCCTACCAAGTAGTTCCAGCATTTTCTGTTCAGATTTCAGCTTTCCAGCATTCACGGTATTTGCCTTTTAAAGAAGATGATGTCTTTGATCAATGAGGTGAGGTTGTAATTGAATGAAAAGACAAAGACATACACAACATAGATAAATAACTTTGGAAGAGGCTGGCAAAAGGGAATATGATGGTGTTAGGCAAGTGGTCTCCTTAAGCTCACACTTGGTCAAATGCTGCCTTGATGTTAAGGGCAGTCACGTCGATTACCATTCCCACCACTACCAGTAATACAGCAATCGCTGTTTTTCTTGCCCGGTTTTGCTCTATTTTCCCTCTGTAGAGCGGCAGAGTGTCCGAGCCGTAACTCTCAGAAATGCTGCACATTTGCAGTCCATATATGGACTGTGTAACTTTATTGGGAAACCTGCCAAATATCTGAGGGAATGTGATCACTGATCGAGTCTGTCGAGAGACGCAGGACACAGACAGACTGACTGGTAATCACAAGTTGCGACTTTGTACAATTGAGCTACATGGGGAGGGATGTGAAGTGTTCCCTCTAAAAGAAAACGTAGTCTGTTTTCTTGAAGGCAGACCATTTGGAGTCAAGAACGGCTTTCCATTACCGAAATATGGGGAAAGCAGCTCACAGTCTTCAGAGCCTCAGAACAGTCACTGCGTGTTTTGCCGTTCTGTTGAACTGACAGGAAGCACCTGGCATGTTGTTGTTAGTTCTGTGCTTCTGTTTTTCTTGCCTGCTGCTCTGCAATATCAAGATACTGCAACAGTATATTTCACCTCAGAATTTGAACTTTGCTGCATAAAATCCAGTATCGGGGGAAGCATTTCTGTGCAATATCAATAATTATTGGAAAGATTTGACATAAACGTATCACTTACCACAAAGACTGAATAACAGTCGAAAATTACGGTAATCTGTGTACACTTTCCCTGATGTATAACACAAAATATCAGCAGATCGAGATAAAGTCGGCTTAGTCCAAATAAATCAGCAAAGTCAGATCCACCAGGAGCATCAATTCTCCCTGTGATTTTACAGTAAAATAGAAGAACGCATGGGATATTAAGGCTATGTCCTGTATAGGTTAATGCTGCAGAAATACTGTTAAGAATCAAATACAATCAGGAGGATTGAAGCTGTGTAAATGTAAGTCTTTAACTCGCTGTGATCCGATCATCGGAAATGCAGGCTGTGTCAATGTCACTTATGATTCAATTCAAAGAGGGGATCTGAAGGTAAAAGGTTGCTTCAATAAACTGTCCACTGTAACTCAATAAATAACATTGAATGTCAGCCTAATTTCTCTGGGATTGAATGTAGATCTGGACAATGGAAAAAGTCTGAAGATCTAAAACAGGTCAATAAATGAACACAGCTGAGGTGCCACTATAAAGTTAGCACAGGAAGAACACCTTCAAATAATTCACTCCCCAGATGTCACGTAGAATGAAATAAAAACCCTCCAGAAATGGACATTTAATAAACAATTCCACGAACTGTATTGTCAATCTAGACGAAAATCATTTGAAACAAGGCAAAGCCCCCCATAACTCTGTCACACACTCTTTGGTTTCTGCAGGTGTATCCGGTCCTTTCCCAATCTGATTGACCTGTCCCCCTGAACTGTGTTTTGCAGATATCACAGTGTGACAATTTCAGTATGAGCCATGGGCGTTGACAGCAACCGGTTGTAAGAGAAACTGGAAATGCACACCCAGAATGGTGGAGCATTCAGGTCTTTGAGTCAATCTCTTGTTTCTGTGAGGAGCTAATCAATCCTGTAAACAATGACATTTACACATGAACATACTTAAAATGGTAACACTAAGCAAGAAACTTCCAGCAATCACTGATACTCAGCAAAGAAGCTATATATAATATATAATTTCTCAGATAACTAAGAGAATGCAGTATAAAAGTAGAGATCTGAGATTCTCTCTGCCAACACTGTCATTTCCTGGAATTCCCGTTAATAATGTGACGTTAAGATGACCCAATAAATACTGACGTTAAACAGAAAGTGCTGGAAATACTCAGGAGTCCTGACAGTATCTGTGGAGACAGCGTCAGCATAGCAGGTCTGTGACCTTTCATCAGAACAGAAAAAGGTTTTCAGCAAGTGAAAAGGAGGGATAAATAAGAAAGAAAGGTAAGTTGTGTGATAGGATGGAGGGCAGGAGAGATGTATTTTACTATTCATTCATGGGATGTGGTCGTCACTGGCTAGGCCAGCTTTTATTGCCTATCATTAATGGCCCTTGAGAACTTGGCAGTGAGCTGACTTCTTTAACTGCTGTAGTCTTTGGGGTGTAGCGCATAATGCTGTGAAGAAGGGAGTGTCAGGATTTTAACCCAGCAACAGAGAAGCAACGACAACATAGTTCCAAGTCAGGGTGGTGTGTGGCTTGGAGGGGAACTTGCAGGCGGTGGTGTTCACGTGCATCTGCTGCCCTTATCCTAATAGGTGGTAGTGCTCACGGTTTTTGCAGCTGCAGTCGAGGGAGTCATGGTAAGCTGCAACAGTGCATATTGTAGATGGTACACACTGCTGCCATTGTGTTGCCATCCATGGTGAAGGGAGTGAATGTTGAAATTATGGATGGGGTGCCGTTCATCGGGTTGGTTTGTCCTCGATGGTGTTGAACTTCCTGAGTGTTGTTGGAGCTACACTCATTCAGGCAAATGAAGAGTATTCCGTCACTCTCTTGAATTGTATCTTGTAGATGGTGGACAGAATCCCGAGCGTCTGACATGCTCTTGCAGCTACAGTACTTATGTGACTGATCCAGTTCAGTTTCTGGTCAATGGTAACCCCAGGATGTTGATAGCGCTGGATTCATCAATTTTAATGCCATTGAACATCAAGTGGAGATGGATAGATTCTCTCTTGTTTGAGATTGTTGTTGCCTGGCATTTTTGTGGCGTGAATGTTACTTGCCACTTTCTACCCCAAGGCTGCATGTTGCCCAGGCCTTGTTGCATATGAACATATGTTGCTTCAGTATATGAGGTCTCACAAATGGTGCTGAACATTCTGCAATCTTCAGCGAATATCCCCACTTCTGAATTATAATGAGGGAAGGTCATTGATGAAGCAGCTGAAGATGGTTGGATCGAGCACTTCCCTCACAAACTCCTACAGTGATGTCCTGGGACTGAGATTATTGACCTCCAACAACCACAACCATCTTCATCTGTGCTAGGTATGACTCCAACCAGTGGAGCATTTTCCCTCTGATTCCTATTGACTCCAGTTTTGCTAGGGCTCGTTGATGCCATATTCGGTCAAATGCTGCCTTGTTGTCAAGGACAGTCACTCTCACCTCGGCTCGTCAGTTAAGCGCTTTTGGTAATGTTTGAACAGAGGCTACAATGAGTTCAGGAGCTGAGTGGCTCTGGCGGAACCCAAATTGAACTTCAGTGGGCAGATTATTACTGAGCAAGCGCCACTTGATAGCACTGACATTGACGCCTGTCATCACTTTTCTGATGATCGAAAATAGACTGATAGAGTGGTAATTGGCCGGGCTGGATTTGTCCTGCCTTTCGTGTACGGGACATATCTGGTCCATTTTCCTCGTTGTCAGGCGGATGTCAGTATTGTAGCTGTACTGGAATAGCTTGGCTCGGGGACTGGTCACTTCTGGTACACAGGCCTTCAGTACTATTGCTAGAATATTGTCATAGCCCATAATCTTTTCAGTATCTACTGCCTTCTGCGATTTCTTGCTATCACGACTGAAGACTGACATCTGTGATGCTGAGCACCTCAGGAACAGGCCGAGATGGATCATCCACTCGCTACTTCTGGCTGAAGATGGATGTGAATGTTTCAGAATTGTCTTTTGCACTGAGATGCTGGCCTCCCCCATTTTTGAGATGTTACTATTTGTGCTGCCTCCTCCACCTGATAGTTGTCAATTTGTCAACCACCATTCATGATTGGATGCAAAAGGACTGTACAGTTTCTTCTGTGGTGTTGGAGCTGCACTCATCCAGGCAATTGAGTGGTGAGAGTATGAAGAACGACTTTTCACTGTTAGCTTGTAGGTTTAAGAAAGTACAAAAAGCTAGTGGGTGGGGGTGGAGGAGTTTTATATGAACTGTGGTAGAACATGGAGTTAATCGACCAGAAAACTTCCTGTTCTCTCTACAATTTAGTTTATCTGGTATGACATGTGGCTGGAAGCCTTTCCTGATTCAACAGGCTGAATGTTTCAAGTCATTTGGAGATAGCCTAGTAGTCAGGAGGGCTGGCAGGATAGGTGGGGAGGCATAGAGTTGGGAGCTGATCTGTTGGCTGTGGAATTGTTTAGCTCTGTCTATCACATGCTGCTACCACTTTTGGTCATGCAAGTAGTCCTGTGCTGTAGTTTCACCAGGCTGACACCTCATTTGTAGGTATGCTTGGTACTGCTGTTGGGATGCCCTACTGCACCCTCATTGAACCAGGGTTGATCCACCAGATTGATGGTAATTGTATAGTGGGGGATATGCCAGGCCATGAATTTACACATTGTGGTTGAATATAGTTCTGCTGCTGTTGATGGCCCATATTTCCTCATGGATGTCCAGTTTTGAGTTGATAGCTTTGTTCGAAATCTGCCCCATTTGGCACGGTGGTCACACAACGCAATAGTGGGTATACCTCAATGCAAAGACAGAACATCTTCTCCACAAGGACTGTGCGGTGGTCACTCCGACCAATGTTGTCAAACAGATTCATCTGCAACAGGTAGATTGGTGATTACTAGGTCAAGTAGGCTTTTACCTGTTGTTGGTTCCTTCACCACCTGCCACAGACCCAGTCGAGCAGCTATGTCCTTTAGGACTCAGCCAGCTCGGTCAATAGTGGTGCTACCGAGCCACTCTTGGTGATGGACATTTAAGTCCCCCACCCAGAGAGCATTCTGTGCCCATTCCACCCTCAGTGCTTCCTCCAATTCGTGTTCAACATCGGGAAGCAATGATAAATCAGCCAATGGTGGGGGACGGGGGAGGCGGGTTGGGGGCGGTGGTAGGTGGTAATCAGCAGGGGGTTTCCTTGTGCATGTTTTATCTAATGCCATGAGACATCATGGGGTCCACAGTCAATGCTGAGGACTCCCAAGCTAACCGCACCCTGACTGTATACCAGTATGTCAACTCCTCTGCTGAGTCGGTCCTTCCAGTGGGATAGGACATACCCAGGGATGCTGATGGTGGTGTCTCTGGGACATCGCCTGTAATGTATGACTCCGGAAGTATAATTATGTCAGGCTGTTGCTTGACTAGTCTGTGGGACAGCTCTTCCAATTTGGTACAAGCTCCCAGATGTTAGTAAGGAGGACTTTGCACGTTCGATAGGGCTGGGTTTCCAGTGCATAGGTCAACGTTGGGTGGTTCGTCTGGATTCGTTCCTTTCCTTAGACTTAATAGAGGATTGATAAAACTGAGTGGCTTGCTAGGCCATTTCAGAGGATATTTTATGAGCCAACCTGATTACTGTAGTTTGGAGTCTCATGTCGACCAGACCGGTAGGTATTGCAAGTTTTCTTCACGAAAGGACAACAATCAATAATGATTTCATGGTCATCATTAGACTTGCTTTTAATTCCAGTTTTATTAAATAACAGTGATACGACAGAAAGGGAGTGCTAATATAAAATAAACGCAAAATACTGCAGATAATGGAAATCTGAAATAAAACCAAAAAGTGCTGGAAATACTCAGCAGGTGAAGCAGCATCCGTGGAGACAGAAGCAAAGTTAACATTTCAGATCTGCGATCTTTCATGAGAACTGGTAAATGTTAGAAATGTAACAGGTTTTAAGCAAATAAAATGGGAGTGGGACAAAAGAGAACAAATTGGAAGGTGTTGATAGGACAGAGGGTCACAGAGAATAACTGTCAAGGAAGTCATGGGGCAAAGGCAAAAACAAAGAGTATGTTAAATGGTATGGTGAAATACAAAGCGTTAGTGCAGAGAGGGTGTTACGTGATAGAATAATGAAAGACTTCGCACGAAAAAATGGGCAGGCACATGGTAAGACAGAGTGTAATGAAGAAACACTGAAATAAATTGAAATAAAAAAATGAAAAATACAAAGCAAAACAAAAAAAAAGTGTTCAAATTATAAAAAAGGGGGAGGGGGTTCAGGAGGGCCGTCATGCTCTAAAATTATTGAACTCGCTGCTCAGTTGGCCAGGCTGTAGTGTGCCTAATTGTCAAATGAGGTGCTCTTCCTCGACCTTACGTTGATATTCACTGGAAAACTGCAGCAATCCCAGGATGGGTAAGTGGGAATGGGAGCAGGGGGAGTGTTTAACTGGCAAGCGACACAAAGCTCGGGGTCATGTTTTCAGACTGAGCAGAGGCGTTCTGCAAAGCGGTCACCCAATCTGCGTTTGGTCTGCCCAATGTGGAGGAGACCACCTTGTGAGCAGCGAATACAGTATGCTACATTGAAAGAAATACAATAAATCGCTACTTCACGTGAAAGGACTGTTTGGGGCCTTGGATAGTGAGGAGAGAGGAGGTAAAAGGCAGGTATTACACCTCCTGTGATTGCATGGGAAGGTGACCTGGGAAGGGCCAAAGAGGTCAGGATAATGGAGGAGTGGACAAGGGCGTCACGGAGGGAACAATCCCTTCGGAATGCAAACAAGGGAGGCGAGGGGAAGATGCATCTGGTAGTGGCATCACGCTGGACGAGGCGGAAATAGCGGAGGATGATACTTTGGATGTGGAGGCTGGTGGGAGGAAAGTGAGGATAAGGTGAATCCTGTCGCAGTTCTGGGAAGGAGGGGAAAGTGTGAGGGTAGAGGTACGGGAAATGGACTGGACATGGTTGAGGGCCCTGTAAACAATAGTGGGGTGGGGGGGGCGGGGTTAATCCTGGGTTATGGGAAAAACAAGAATTATCAGAAGTGCAGTTGTGAAAGGTTGCATCATCATAGTAGATGAATCGGAGTTGGAGAAACTCAGGAGGCAGGGTGTGAAGAAGTGTAGTCAAGGTTGCTGTGGGAGTCAGTGGGCTTTTAATGAATATTAGTAGACAGTCTATCCATAGAGATGGAGACAGAGAGGTCGAGGAAGGGAAGGGAAGTGTTGGAGATGGACCATGCAAAGATGAGAGAATGGTGAAATTGGAAGCAAAGTTGATAAAGTTTTCCACTTTGGGGCGGAAGCAAGAAACGGCAGCAATACAGTCATCAATGCATTGGAAAAAGAGTTGAGGTATGGGGCCTGAGTAGGACTGGAACAAAGAATGTTCGACATGTCTCACAAAAAGACAGGCATAACTAACACCCGTACAGAGAACCCATAGCTGCATCTTTTATTTGAAGGATGTGAATGGTGTTGAAGCAGTTGTTCAACGTGAGAACAAGTTCATCCAGGAGAATGGGTGGTTGATGGTCGGCACAAACTCAGTGGGCCGAAGGATCTGTTTCAGTGCTGTATAACTAAACTAAAGGAGGGTGGTGGTGAATGGGGACTGCTTGGGCCTCTGTGCAAGGAAGAAGTGGAGAGCCGTCAAACTGCCCTGGTGGGGGATGGAGGTTTAGAGAGATTGGACATCCATAGTGAAGAGGAGGCAGTTAGGGCCAGGAAACTGGAAATTGTCAAAATGACGTAGGGTGTCAGAAAAGTCACGGATGTAGGTTGGAAGCGACGAGAGCAGTGGAGAAAAGAGAGAGTCAAGACGGAAAGAAATAAGTTCAGTGGGGCAGGAACAGGCTGAAATGTTGGGTCTACCAGGACAGTCCTGTTTGTGGATTTTAGGAAGGAGGTAGAAGCGGGCTGTCCAGGATTACAGATCTATGAGGTTGGAAGCTGTAGAAGGAAGATCTCTGGATGAGATGAGGTCAGTGAGAGACCTGTGGTGGGGTCATGGTCCAGGGGGAGGTGGAACGAAGTGTATGAGAGTGGGCGCTGAGGCTCTGCAAGGTAGAGGTCGGTATGCCAGATAACGACAGCTCTACCCTTGCCATATCAACACACCTCACCGAAACTCCATTCCCCCCCCCTTCCCCCCCACAGCCCCGCTCCCATGCGCACATTTCTGTCCTGGGATTGCTGCAGTTTTCCAGTGAACATCAACACAAGCTCGAGGAACAGCATCTCATTTACCGATTAGGCAACTACAGCCTACTGGACTGAACACTGAGGTCAGTAAGTTGTGAGCATGACTGCGCCACCCCCCACCCCGCACTTTTTTTTAGTTTAAATTTGTATTTTTTATTTGTATTTCATTTTAGTTTGGTTTGTTTCATCATTGCACTTTTTTGCCGTGTGCTTGACCACTGTTTTGATTATTTTTTTCATCTGTTGCTCTACTCCCACATTATTTGCTTAAAACCTATTATATTTCTAACCTTTGTCAGTTCTGATGGAAGGTTACTGGCCTGAAAGGTTAACTTTGCTTCTCTCTACACAGATGCCGCCAGATCTGATGAGCATTTCCAGCACGTTTTTGGTTTTATTTCAGATTTCCAGAATCTGCAGTATCTTTCTTTGAATATAGGAGATTTGTAAACCCTGTTTCACTGAAATATTGTTCTTTAATTTACATTTTGGGAAGACTGAAGCCAGTGTGGTTGGTCTCCATCACAAACTCCAACCGGTATCTCTGAAACATTTACCCCTTCGTGGCCAGTGTCTGAGACTGTTTACAGCCTCTGTGTTCTATTTAAACCTGAGCTGACTTTCCACTTCATATTCTTTCCATCACCAGCCCTGTCCACAGCTACCTCTGTAATATCACCCATCTCCACCTCTGCCTCAGCCTATCTGCTGCATAAACCCTCATCCGTGTCTTTGTGAAATCCACACTTGACCATTCCAATTCTATCAAGGTCACCCTCCCAGTTATAAACCTCCACAAACCACAGCCCATTCAGACCTCGGCTGCCTTTAACCAACTCACACCAAATCCCGATCACCCATCACCCCTGTGCTCACTGATCTATATTGGCTCCCGGTCTGGCCGCACTTTAATTTTAATATTCTCATTCTTGAGTTTGAATCCCTCCATGGCTTCACCCGCCAATTAGTCCCATCCCCTGTCCATTCCCATATTCCTGCAAATCTTATGCCTTCATTTTTAAAAATTCTCATTTTAAAGTGAATCGCTTTCCCTCTGTATCTGTCCTTAGCCATGATACTCGACTCTGCAGCATCACTGGTGCTGACGGTGCAGAAGCTGGTATCCATGGAATGATGTGAAACACACAGCTAGTCACTTCTAGTGTGGCTAGTTCAATGCCCCACGCTGGGCAGGGCTCCAGTGAAGTCAACACAGGGCCCAGGCTGGGCAGGGCTCTAGTGTGGTCAGCATACTGTCCCACGCTGGGCAGGGCTCCAGTGTGGTCAGCACAGTGTCCAACACTGGGCAGGACTCTAGTGTGGTCAACACAGTGCCCCATGCTGGGCAGGGCTCCTGTGTGGTCAGCACAGTGCCCCACGCTGGGCAGGGCTCTAGTGTGGTCATCACAGTGCCCCATGCTGGGCAGGGCTCCTGTGTGGTCAGCACAGTGCCCCACGCTGGGCAGGGCTCTAGAGTGTTCAGCACAGTGTCAAATGCTGGGCAGGGCTCCAGTGTGGTCAGCACAGCGCCCCGTGCTGGGCAGGGCTCTAGTGTGATCAGCACAGTGCCCCACGCTGAGCAGCGCTGTAGTGTGGTCATACAGTGTCCCATGCCGGGCAGGTCCTCAGTGTGGTCATCGCAGTGCCCCATGCTGGACATGTATCGAGACCAGTCATATCAGGTAGGTTCTGTTCGTATGGCAAGGGTTCGACTATGGAATCATTCAGCCATTCCGACAGCTTTAACACAAGTCTTGAAACTTGGTCTGTGCATGTCCACTGACCACTTGCGTTAGTCACTGTCGGCGAAACATACATTCAGCAGCACGAGGAACCCCCTTTAGTGTTATTTAAAAGAACCAGGCATCCAACTTACAGGTGAAAGCTTTTGACTTTCTTCTGCTATTGTAAATTTTGTGTTTGTGCTGTGGAAAATTTTCTGGAGGTTTTCTTGTGAGCTGCTTCAGGGAGTACAGAAGATTTGGTGACCCAAGTCTGGGCGAGGTATGGGGGACAGTATTTTCAGTGTCTCTGGGTCTGTAACATGACCAACAAATGGACCAGAGGCTGCAGAGAGGGGAAGTTCTGTAAAGAGGAAGGAGGAGGGGGCTCTTCCCTACCCACCCCTGGTTTTCCAAGAGCAAAAAGAGAGTAGTCCTCATACCGAACCCTGGGGAACACCACTGTATACTCACATCGAGTCTGAACAACAAACTCTCCCCATCTCCCTCTGTTTTCTGTTCCTTAGCCAATGTTATATCCACACCGTTACTGTCTCTTTAATCCATAGGGTTCAGTTTTCCTAACCTGTCTATTGAAAGTCACTTGATCAAACACCTTTTGAAAGTCCATATATATAACTTCAATCACACCACCCTCATCAGCCCTCGCCATTGTTTTATCAAAGAACTCCATCAAGTTTACCTCACCACCACCTCTCTCCACTCCTCCACTGTTGTTAAATTATCAGACTGCTTATCCGACATTCAGTACAGGATGAGCCGAAATTTCCTCCAATTAAATATTGGGAAGCCTGAAGCCATTGATTTCACTCCCCACTCCAGCTCTGTTCCCTTGCTATTCATTCCATCCCCCTCCCCGGTAACAGTCTGAGATTCAGACAGTCTGCTTACAACCTTGATGTCACCTTTGACCACAGAATGAGCTTCCAACCGCATTTTCAGCATATCATTACAACAGCCAATCTCCACCTCAGCAACAGCGCCCGACTTGACACCTGTTGCAGCCCATCTGCTGCTGAAACCTCATTCCTGCCTTCGTCACCTCTAGATATGACTATTCCAATTCACTCCTGGCTGATCGCCCACATTCTGCTTTCTGTAAACATGAGGTCATCCAGAACTCTGCTGCCCATGTCTTAGCTCATACCAAGTCCTGTTCATCTATCACTGACCGACTTCAGCTCCCTGTCAAGTAATGCCTGAATTTTCAAACTTTCATCCTTGTTTTCAGATCCATCCACAGCCTCGCCTCTCCCTATCTCTGTAATCGCCTCCAGCTCCACAACCCACTGAGATATTTGTGCTTGTCTAGTTCTGCTCTATTTTGCATCCTGGATTTTAATCACTGCACCACTGGCGGCCGTGCCTTCAGCTGCCGGGCCCCAAACTTTGTAATATCCTCCCTACAACACTCTGCCTCTCCATCGCACATTCCTCCTTTAAGACACCCCTTAAAACCTACTTCTTTGACCAAGCTGTTGGTCATCTGAGCTTATATCTCCTGTTGTGTCTCTGTGTTCTGTGAATCACCTTGGGATGTTTTATAACGTTAAAGGCGCTAGATAAGTGTAAGTTGTTGTTGTTGAAGTTTGCTCGCCATAATTTGTCATTAGCATATCTGTGTTGCTAGCCACTGTCTTTCCAAGCAACAAATATTTTCCCCTTAGTTGGCACCTCTAGAAATGTCCCCAGTTATGACATTAGTCTCATTGGTCTGTAATTACAGGGTTTGCCGCATCTGACCTTTTTGTATAAGCTGTAACATTTGCAACCCTATAGTCCTTTGCCACCTCTCCCATATCCAATGAGGATTGGAAGATTCTGGCCAGTTCCTCTGCTATGTATACCATTGCTTCCCTCAGTATCCCTCATGCATTCCATTCAGACCGGGTCATATTCCAATTTATTGTGGTACAAAAAGTGTTGGTTTGAACGGGGTTAACGGAACTTATTTGTTCAGTGATTGTAATTAATGCCAGTCTTCATGGGCATAATTGTATCTCTGGAGGCTTTCTATCTTCTATTAATTCAGCATTATTTTCAATGTGTTACGCATGTTGGCAGCGGGAACATCACCCCCAGCATGAACAGTGACCAACGGCTGCAGAGAGAGGGAGTGGATAGATCAGAATCACAATCTGAGCACAATTGATTGAAATGTTACAACAATTTACAGGAGTTTCTCCTCGGATCGTCATTATATTCTACATATTATGATTGGCTATCATTAACAACGAGGTGCGGAGCGGACTTACAGCTGAGCGGCCAATTTCACTTTGACAGAACGAGGTGTGGAGCGGACTTACAGCTGAGCGGTCAATTTCAGTAAGTTACAAGTTAATCCCCTTTTGTTTCGGAGGACCAGGGGAGTGCTGGGTAAGGGAAAACTATTTATTTGGGCAGTTTTAAAATCTTTATCTTTTTGCGAGGAGCAGCTTTGACAGAACGAGGTGCGGAGCGGACTTACAGCTGAGCGGTCAATTTCAGTAAGTTACAAGTTAATCCCCTTTTGTTTCGGAGGACCAGGGGACTGCTGGGTAAGTGAAAACTATTTATTTGGGCAGTTTTAAAATCTTTATCTTTTTGCGAGGAGCAGTTTGACAGAACGAGGTGCGGAGCGCACTTACAGCTGAGCGGTCAATTTCAGTAAGTTACAAGTTAATCCCCTTTTGTTTCGGAGGACCAGGGGACTGCTGGGTAAGGGAAAACTATTTATTTGGGCAGTTTTAAAATCTTTATCTTTTTGCGAGGAGCAGTTTGACAGAACGAGGTGCGGAGCGCACTTACAGCTGAGCGGTCAATTTCAGTAAGTTACAAGTTAATCCCCTTTTGTTTCGGAGGACCAGGGGACTGCTGGGTAAGGGAAAACTATTTATTTGGGCAGTGGCAGTACCCGAGACACTACACGTGTAATGTCTCCCACCCACCCTCCTCCTCCAACCAAAAAAAAAGGACTCTGGTGTGTTGATAAGGTAAGCTTTTTATTTAAAAAGTTCAGTCCGTCGGATTGCTAAGCGAACAAGTTTTGACTTTTTTTTTTTCGTTTGGTTTTTCAGTAGATTTGCTGAGAATTTAGAATAGTGGGAATGGAGGTAAAGGCAGTTGTTCCTGCAGAATGTGGGAGGTAGGGGTCGCCAAGAGTGTCCCTGCTGACTACATCTGCGGGAAGTGCACCCAACTCCAGCTCCTCGCAGACCGCATTAGGGAACTGGAGCTGGAGCTGGATGAACTTCGGATCATTCGGGAGGCGGAGGGGATTATTGACAGGAGTTATAGGGAGGCAGTCACACCTCAGGTAAAAGAAGTAGGTAGATGGGTTACCGTCAGGGGAAGGAAAGGGAACCAGCAGGCAGTGCAGGGATCCCCTGTGGCCGTTTTCCTCAACAACAGGTATACCGTTTTGGATACTGTTGGGGGGGACGACTTACCAGGGGTAAGCAATGGGGTGCAGGTCTCTGGCACAGAGTCTGTCCCTGTTGCTCAGAAGGGAAAGGGGAAGAGGAGCAGAGCATTAGTCATTGGGGACTCCATAGTTAGGGGAACAGATAGGAGGTTCTGTGGGAACGAGAGAGACTCACGGTTGGTGTGTTGCCTCCCAGGTGCCAGGGTACGTGATGTCTCTGATCGTGTTTTTGGGATCCTTAAGGGGGAGGGGGAGCAGCCCCAAGTCGTGGTCCACATAGGCACCAACGACATAGGTAGGAAGAGAGATGGGGATTTAAGGCAGAAATTCAGGGAGCTAGGGTGGAAGCTTAGAGCAAGAACAACCAGAGATGTTATCTCTGGGTTGTTGCGCGTGCCACGTGCTAGCGAAGAGAGGAACAGGGAGAGAGTGTAGTTGAACATGTGGCTGCAGGAATGGTGTAGGAGGGAGGGTTTTGGTTTCCTGTATAATTGGGGCTCTTTCTGGGGTAGGTGGGACCTCTACAAACAGGATGGTCTTCACCTGAACCAGAGGGGTACCAATATCCTGGGGGGCAGATTTGTTAGTGCTCTTCGGGGGGGTTTAAACTAAATCAGCAGGGGAATGGGAACCTAAATTGTAATTCCAGTGTGCAGGCTGTTGAGAGTAGTGAGGCAGGGGATAAGGTTACAGGGACGCAAGAGGGCACTGGCAAGCAAGAACTTGGTTTAAAGTGTGTCTACTTCAACGCCAGGAGCATCCGGAATAAGGTGGGTGAGCTTGCAGCATGGGTTGGTACCTGGGATACTGATGTTGTGGCCATTTCAGAGACATGGGTAGAGCAGGGGCAGGAATGGATGTTGCAGGTTCCGGGATTTAGATGTTTCAGTAAGAACAGAGAAGAATGTGAAAGAGGGGCGGGGGGGGGGGGGGTTGTGGCATTGTTCATCAAGGAAAGTATTACAGCGGCAGAAAGGACGTTTGAGGACTCATCTACTGAGGTAGTATGGGCCGAGGTTAGAAACAGGAGAGGAGAGGTCACCCTGTTGGGAGTTTTCTATAGACCTCCGAATAGTTCCAGAGATGTAGAGGAAAGGATAGCAAAGATGATTGTCGACAGGAGCGAGAGTAACAGGGTAGTGGTTATGGGGGACTTTAACTTTCCAAATATTGACTGGAAATACTATAGTTCGAGTACTTTAGATGGGTCAGTTGTTGTCCAGTGTGTGCAGGAGGGTTTTCTGACACAGTATGTAGACAGGCCAACCAGGGGCGATGCCACATTGGATTTGGTACTGGGTAATGAACCCGGCCAGGTGTTAGATTTAGATGTAGGTGAGCACCTTGGCGATAGTGATCACAATTCGGTTAGGTTTACCTTAGCGATGGGCAGGGACAGGTATGTACCGCAGGGCAAGAATTATAGCTGGGGGAAAGGAAATTATGACGCGATTCGGCAAGATTTAGGATGTGTAGGATGGGGAAGGAAACTGCAGGGCATGGGCACAAACGAAATGTGGAGCTGATTCAAGGAGCAGCGAATGCGTGTCCTTGATAAGTATGTACCTGTCAGGCAGGGAGGAAGTTGTCGAGCGAGGGAGCCGTGGTTTACTCAAGAAGTTGAAGCGCTTGTCAAGAGGAAGAGGGCGGCTTATGTTGGGATGAGACGTGAAGGCTCAGTTAGTGCGCTTGAGAGCTACAAGCTAGCCAGGAAGGATCTAAAGGGAGGGCGAAGAAGAGCAAGTAGAGGACACGAGAAGTCATTGGCGGATCGGATCAAAGAAAACCCTAAGGCTTTCTATAGCTATATCAGGAATAAAAGAATGATAAGAGTTCGAACAGGGCCAATCAAGGATAGTAGTGGGAAGTTGTGTGCGGAATCAGAGGAGATAGGGGAAGCGTTAAATGAATATTTTTCGTCAGTATTGACATTAGAGAAAGAAAATGTTGCCGAGGAGATTACTGAGATACAGCCTACTAGGCTAGATGGGATTGAGATTCACAAGGAGGAGGTGTTAGCAATTTTGGAAAGAGTGAAAATAGATAAGTCAGATGGGCCAGATGGGATTTATCCTAGGTTTCTCTGGGAAGCCAGGGAGGAGATTGCAGAGCCGTTGTTGTTGATCTTTATGTCGTCATTGTCGACAGGAGTAGTGCCGGAGGACTGGAGGATAGCAAATGTTGTCCCCTTGTTCAAGAAGGGGAGTAGAGACAGCCCTGGTAATTATAGACCTGTGAGCCTTACTTCGGTTGTGGGTAAAATGTTGGAAAGGGTTATAAGAGATCGGATTTATAATCATCTTGAAAAAAATAAGTTTATTTGCGATAGTCAGCACGGTTTTGTGAAAGGTAGGTCGTGCCTCACAAACCTTATTGAGTTTTTCGAGAAGGTGACCAAACAGGTGGATGAGGGTAAAGCCGTGGATGTGGTGTATATGGATTTCAGTAAGGCGTTTGATAAGGTTCCCCACGGTAGGCTATTGCAGAAAATACGCAAGTATGGGGTTGAAGGTGATTTAGAGCTTTGGATCAGAAATTGGCTAGCTGAAAGAAGACAGAGTGTGGTAGTTGATGGCAAATGTTCATCCTGGAGTTTAGTTACTAGTGGTGTACCGCAAGGTTCTGTTTTGGGGCCACTGCTGTTTGTCATTTTTATAAATGACCTGGATGAGTGTGTAGAAGGGTGGGTTAGTAAATTTGCGGATGACACGAAGGTCAGTGGAGTTGTGGATAGTGTCGAAGGGTGTTGTAGGGTACAGAGGGACATAGATAGGCTGCAGAGCTGGGCTGAGAGATGGCAAATTGAGTTTAATGCGGAGAAGTGTGAGGTGATTCACTTTGGAAGGAGTAACAGCAATGCAGAGTACTGGGCTAATGGGAAGATTCTTGGTAGTGTAGATGAGCAGAGAGAACTTGGTGTCCAGGTATATAAATCCCTGAAAGATGCTACCCAGGTTAATAGGGCTGTTAAGAAGGCATATGGTGTGTTCGCTTTTATTAGTAGGGGGATCGAGTTTCGGAGCCACGAGGTCATGATGCAGCTGTACAAAACTCTGGTGAGGCCGCACCTTGAGTATTGCGTGCAGTTCTGGTCACCGCATTATCGGAAGGATGTGGAAGCTTTGGAAAGGGTGCAGAGGAGATTTACTAGGATGTTGCCTTTTATGGAAGGAAGGTCTTACGAGGAAAGGCTGAGGGACTTGGGGTTGTTTTCGTTAGAGAGAAGGAGGAGGAGAGGTGTCTTAATAGAGACATACAAGATAATCAGAGGGTTAGATAGGGTGGATAGTGAGAGTCTTTTTCCTCGGATGATGATGGCAAACACGAGGGGGCATAGCTTTACGTTGAGGGGTGAAAGATATAGGACAGATGTCAGAGGTAGTTTCTTTACGCAGAGAGTAGTAGGGGCGTGGAACGCCCTGCCTGCAACAGTAGTAGACTCGCCAACTTTAAGGGCATTTAAGTGGTCATTGGATAGACATATGGATGAAAATGGAATTGTGTAGGTCAGATGGTCGGCGCAACATCGAGGGCCGAAGGGCCTGTACTGCGCTGTAATGTGCTAATGTTCTAATGTTCTAACTCGGATCTGCATCGCACTCCAGATTACGAAAAACACTTACTATCCCATCCTCGCCATTATTGGTGTCCGTGGTAAGTCTCTCGATACCGTTATTGATTCTATAAACCATGTTTAACTGCATTACTGTTCCTGTTATTTACTCTGCCATCCTTGCTGCTGCTGTAATCCCTGGTGAAGCTCCATCTCCAGCTATTAGCTCTATAAACCATTGTTAACTGTATTACAGTTCCTGTAATTTGCTGTCTCATCTTTGATGCTGCTGCTGTCTCTATTTCCAGCTCGGAGATCTGTAAACCCTGTTTCTCTCTAATACTGTTATGCTATGTAATTTTTGGGAATACTGAAGCCAGTGTCATTAGTCTCCAACACAAACTCCACCCCGGATCTGTGAAAGATATACACCTACCTGGCCAATGTCTGAGGCTGAATCAGACTGCTTACAACATCTGTGTTCCATTTAAACCTGAGCTAAATCATCTCCATATTCTCTCCATAACTGCCCACTGCCATCTCTGTAGTCTTGCCTATTTCCACTCTGCCTCCGCCCATCTGCTACATAAGTCCTCATCTGTCCCTTTGTTAAACCACTCTTGATTATTCCAATTCTATCCTGGTCATCCTCCCAGTTATAAACCTCTATGAACCACAGCCCATCCAGAACTCTGCTGCCTTTATCTTCCCTCACACCAAAACCCGATCACCCATCACCCTGTGCTCACTGATCTCCATTGGCTCCCGGTGTGGCAGCACCTTACTTTTAATGTTCTCATTCTTGTGTGTGAATCCCTCCATGAGTTCACCCTCCAATTTGTCCTATTTGCATTTCAATTTAAATATTCCTGTAAATCTTTTGCTTTCAATATTTTTGTCAATTCTCTTTCTAAAGTGACTGTCTTTCCCTCTGTCCTGAGCCATAATTTTCTACTCTATAGCACCACTAGTGCAGATGGTATGGAAGCAAGGATCCATAAAATGATGAAAAACACAAAGCCGGCCACTCATAGTGTGATCTGCACAGTGACACATGCTGGGCAGACGTCTAGCCTGGCTACACTGTACATGTGTTGCGAGTGTGATCTCCATGGCCAGCCACATTTACTGTGGTCTGCACAGTGTCCCATGCTGGGCAGGGCTATCGTCCAGTCATATCATGTGTGCGTTGCTCATATGAGGAGGGGTTTGAATGTACAATTCAGACAATTTCGATACACGTCTTTGAAACTTGGTCTGTGCGTGTCCACTGACTGCCTGTGTTAGTCACTCTCAGCTGAACGTTCACTTAACTGCACGAGAAACCCCCTCTAGTGTTATTTAAAAGGACCAGTCATCCAAAGTACAGGTGAGTGACTTTTGTCTTGCTTCTGATTTTGTAAACTTAATGGAGGTGCTGTGGATGGTTTTCTGGAGGTTGTGTTTTGAGGTGATGCAGATATTCAGGGAGGACAGAGGATTTGATACTCCAACTCTGGAACAGGTCTGGTGACTGTAGTTACAGTGTCTCTGGGTCTGTACTATGACCATCAAATGGAGCAGAGGCTGCAGAGAGCAGATGCTCTGTAAAGAGGGAGGACGATTTTCCAACAGCATTTTTCCTACCTGCACCTAACCCAAGAGCAGTGTGTGAGGCGATTCAGATTCAATGAGAAGGTGGTCACAGAGCTGTATCACCTACTGAACACGACCTGGAACCTCACACCAGGGTGAGGACGGAGCTGTCAGCGGCCATAAAGGTCACAGTTTCATTGAACTTCGATGCATACACAACTTTCCCTGTTCCCTGAATTCTGACTGCAGGACCACATTCCTCTTTCTGCCTATGTCGTTTGCACCGATGTGGACCACGACTTCTGGCTGATCACCATTCACCTTCAGGATGCTCTGTAGTTGCTCAGCAATATGTTTGACCCTAACACCAGGGAGGCAAGATACCATACTGGATACATGCCTGCGGACACAGAAACGTCAGCCTATTCCCCAACTATCGAATCCCCTATCACTATCAACATTCCAGTCTTCCCTATACACCCCAGTACAGCTGGGACAGCCCTGGTCCCATGGCCTTGTCTCCGACTGCAGTCCCCAGATGAACCATCACTTTCCTCATTATTGAATACTGGTTGGAGAGTGAAATGCAGTCAGGGGTCTCCTTTGCTAACTGTCTGATTCTTCTCAACAGTCTGGTGATCACCCATTCCCTCTCTCCCCGCATTCTCTTAAGTTGTGGGATGACCATATCTATAAACGTGCTATCCACAAATCACTCCACCTCATGTATACACCGCAGTGACATATATGATCCCACCATCAGAAGTTCACTGACATTGACCACCCGTGTGAGATCATTAAGCTTCTTCCTGCTCTGCTTCAAGGTCTTCGGGGCCAGATCTCTTGCATTGACCTCCCTGGCCACCTGCTCCCATTCCTTTTGGTGGGCGTTCCTTGAGGATTTCCACCCCACTCCTGGAAACACGGCCTCTCTCCTTCTGTCACCGTCCATGAATAAGGTCTCCAGCATCACATCCGTGAACTGCAGAGCCCTTTCTCTGTCCTAGTATTCCGTTTATCCTGTCTGCAATTGAAGCATGCACAGTCAGCAGCAGCAGCCTCCTGTGATTCAGCGCAGTTGCCCTTTAAGAGGGATAGACAGCCTTTAAGAACTGAATCATGTCTAAAACACGAGCCAACGTCACATACAGTTAAGCCCCCGTTAAGCGTGCAGAAAGGCAGCAGCTCAGGTCACCCTGGGCGACACGTAGAATTCATAGAAATGAGGAGGCAGCAGGAAGTTTGTGTGTCATCTGCCTCAACAGGAACGGGCATGGGCAGATCATGAGTCCACTGCCCAAATAGCGATGCAAACCTGATTTATCCGTTCTTTCTATATCCCTTTCCCACTTTCATGTTCTCTCCTCTCTCCTCCACTTTCCCCAGACTCCTTTTTTTTCCTTTTCATGTTTTTGTTAAATCGCCTTTTGAAACATATTAGTGAACCTGGTTCCATGATGTTTTGAGGCAGTGAATTTCAGATCCCAACTACTCGCTGTGTATGAAAATTCTTCTCATATCACCTCTGGTTCTTTCTCAATTATCTTCAATCTGTGTCTTCTTAATACCAAACTTTCTGACACGGGAAAAGGTTTCACATTAATTGCCCGAACAGGTCTGTGCTAATCCCAGCTGTAGTGGTACTGGGTTATATGCACACATCAGGATGAGCCATGCCCATCTCCATGTGACAAATAAAGTTGTATCCTTCACTTGTTTCAAGATTCCTAATAGGGCAGGCAATGTTGTAACAGGTACATCATGTGCTTTCATGGATCAAATATGTGGCGTGACATGGCCTATTTCGCCCACACTCAAAGTGGCACAGCATGTTCACGTAAAGATTCCAGCAGCTGCATCGATTACCTCGACCAGAAAGAAAACCTTTATACACTCCTATCATTTCTGGCACTCTTCCCACACGCAGGGTGACTAGTGTGCCATTGATCCTTCAGAAACACAAACAACAACGCAGAGTGGCAACTGTTTATGGAGGGAGGGCTCACATTACCTCCCGTCATGCCTGCAGAGCTTTGCCCCCAGTCTCACCGCCCCAACACCTCCATTCATGCTTTCAGATTTTGCCCCAGTAATCCCTTACCCCCTCCCACACCCGTTCCAGTATTCAGAGTTCAGACCTGTTTTAAAGAGACTTACCTGCACTGTCTGTGATTGCTCCTTCTTCCACTGTCATGCTGGCTTCTCCCATTCATTAATGGGACGGTTCGTAACAGCCGTCCATTCAGTGTCAGTTCAAGACTGAGGAGCGACGAGTAGCGGGATGCATAATCAGGCAAGGTAAGTATTGCTTAACATATTTAAAGTTGGGTTCTGCCGCCGACAGTCGAGGGGGTTGGCGAGGGTGGGGTGTGGGGGGAGGCTGCAGCGACGACCCCCCGACGCCGGGAAAATTGGCCGGGTCATATATGGTGTTGGGTCATCACAGGCCTCTCCTGCTAGACTATTCTGGGCCCAACCAGCACTGCCCCTGACGTCGGAAGGCTGGTAAAATTCATTCCAACGGTTTAAGTCAATAACATCATCAGAACTAGAGGATATTAGACATTAACAGTTTTAAAGCAATGAAAAACGAAGTATAGTGGGAGGAAAGAACAAACGGGGCGGTCTGTGATCGGGAGAAGGGCAGGAGGGATGCAATGGCAAAAGGGATGATGGTGTAATGCGAATGGGACAACTAACAAAACAGAAAATGGATCCAGAGGAGGTGTAAATGTTCCAGCAGAACAACAGAGGGAGAGGGAACATGGAAAATCTGGAAAAGAGGAAAGGCTCTAGTGACCAGGAAAAGTGATGGACAATGATGGGTAGAACCCATGGGTGTGGAGCAGCCTGCCAGCTGTGTACCAATAGGGAATCCCCCTCCCCAAGCATCAGCTCAAACCTCTTCCATTCACAGGGCTGGATTGTATACAGCCAGCAGGGGTCGTGACACTAGACCAGAACAGGCATAAGTTGTACCATGGACATTGACAAAATTATTGAAGGTGCCACGGAAATGGCGGCCATTAATCTATGAAAACAAGTTGAATAGCTAACAGAATGCCAAAAATCACACATGATTTAAACACTTTTCTCCCTGTTTAGTGAGTTTCCTTGCATTGTTTTGTTTCCACAAGTAGACGATGTCTGATTGGATACTTGATGTAGCGATGCAGAGATGTTACAGAGATCGCCACCTGGCAGGAGTGATCTTGATCTGTCGCCCCCCCCTTTCTGTCCACCCCTCCCCCCATTGTATACCCACTCTGAGTCTCCATCCCCCTCAGTGTCCACCCCATCTCCCCCATCTGTGTCTATCTCCCTCTACCTCCTCTGTGCTTACCCTTCCCTCTCTGTGTCAATCCCCTCTCCCTCTGTGCCCATCTCTCTCTTCATACTCTGTGCCCACCCCCCTCTTCAGCCTCTGTGGCCAGCCCTGCCCCTCCCCTACACCTCTGCTCTCTGGGACGGTGCTTGTCTCAAGGGCTGCCTGACTTTCAGCGTTCTCCCTCTGCGCCGCTCTGCCCTGCTTTAATGTTTCTGTACTGACCCGCTTCCCAGTCTCCTCTCGGCCTCCCACTCCCTCTTCCCCACAGCAGCCACTCACACCCTGAACCGTGTGAAAGCAGCATGGGCGGCCTGCGTTGTGAACCGCCGACCAGTGCTCATCCCTCCCAGGCACTCAGCTGTCAGTTACAGACATGTCCCGTCTCCTCCTGACGTACACTTTTATAGGACAGTCGTGCAATAGGAGAACCATCAATCAAAGCCAGTTTGCGGGCAGCCCGCTGTCAGTCACAGAGGATTGGGAAGCCGGATGGAAACAACGGACCTGAACATTTGTTACACAGACACTGCTGTCATGTACGGGCATTTTACTGACTCCTGGGCTAAAAAGATGAGGGACCTCGACTTGGCCATTTTGGTAAACATGGTCTGCATTTAACAGCGTACAGCCAATTAACTGCCCCCAGTGTAGGGTTCTCTGTCCCTTTCAGAACCGAAATCCCGCCTCCGGGACCTGCGGTCAATCAGATCGCCGACAGCCCGCAGCCCCACCAGGAGCGGGAACCACTGCTGGAACTGCAGAAGGACCAGGAGCAGCGCTGGAGCCTCGGACTGCACAGAAGTGAGCTCGACTGTGCCCGTCGGGGGAGGTGGGTTGTAGTGGGCAGTGGGGTCGATGTTGGCAGAGGTACATCCTTTGCCACCGGGGGCTTTAGATTTCCAAGCAGGAGGGTAACACCTCCACTATCCACATGGAGACCACATGGGCGGTCCCCTCATGTTGCAGGACTCCCACTCCCTGTTAAAATACCAGCAATGACCAGGTGATATCGTAAGGGACCAGTAACTGGCCACGGAATGACCTCAATTAGCCTCTTGGTATGAGGTTCGTCCTCAGCCTTCTGCGTGGCTGACTAAATTGAAAGATGTTGGAGGCTGACACAGACTCCAACCCCTGCCTTCCCTCATAGTTTTATGGGCATCACACTTTTCTCCCCATCTCTAGAGTGATATCACATTAATCTGGTGTAGCCATCCTCCATTACCAGTACAGGCCATCCCAGATAATGGACGCAGTGTTTAGAATCTGATGCGTTTACTCTCAGCATTGAGTCCGACAATGTGCAATTGAAAAGTTCAGTTTTGTTCCTGTTGAAGGGAGTGGGAGTTCAAGAATAGAGAGGTCAGAATGAGAGTAGGAAGTAGACTTAAAGTCACAATTGACCGGAAGCTCAGAGTCACGCTTGCAGACTGAATGGAGGACTTCAATAGAGCAATCATCCAATCTGCAGTTACTCCTTTCCCAGTGTACAGGAGGCTCCATCGTGAGCAACGAATACAGTCACTGAACTGGAAGATATACACGTAAATTTCTCTATCCCCTGGAAGGAGTGTTTGTGGCCTTGGACAGTGGGCTGGAGGGAGATGAAAGGGCAGCTGTTGCTCCTCCTGTGTTTGCATGGGAAGCGAAGGTGCAGGGCGAAGGGGAGAGTATGTTGCGAATGATTGAGGAGTGAACCAGGGTATTGCAATGAGCGGGAACAGGTTGGTAGTGACCTTTACTAGATGTGACATAAATGTTGGAGGATGATGCACTGATTGTGGAGACTGGCAGTGTGGAAGGTGAGGACAAGGTGAAGCTTATCGTGGTTCTGGCAGGGAGGAGAAGGGGTGAACACAGTAACGTGGGAAGTCGGATGGACACGGTCGAGGGCCCTGTTAATCATGGTGAAGGGGAATCCTCGGCTGATGAAAATGAAGATATTTCAGAAGCACTGGTGTCGAAGGTACTTCATTGGAACAGATGGAACAGAGTTGGAGAAACTTGGAGAATGGAACAGAGTATTTACAGGAAATGAGTGGGAGGAAGTACAGTCAGTGTAGCTGTGGGAATAACTGGGGTTATAGAAGATATTGGTGGGCAGTCTATCCTCTTAAATGGAGATGGATAAGTCGAGGAAGGGAAGGGATGTGTCTGAGACCGAGCTTGTGAAGAGGAGGAAAGGGTAGAAATTAAATGCAAAGTTAATGAAATTTTCCAGTTCAGGATGAAATTGCCCCAGCACAGTCATCAACGTACCGGAAACAAAATATGTGAAGGTGGGGACCTGAGTAAGATGGGAACAGAGAATTGTCCACGTATCCTACACAAAGACAGCATAGCTAGGACCCAAGCCAGCTCTGATAGCGAGACCATTTACATGTGGAATATCCCAATGTTTCAAACCGTGGCTCATATACCAATACTTTACAACGAGGCTCCTGAACGGGAGTCAGGATCAGACAAGAGCCAGTGAGGACGAGATGAGTTTCAGCGGGAGTGGAGAGTGAATGAAAGTAAATAAATCAATTCCAAATGAGACCTTTGGAATGTCCAACAGGGGATGGTGGAGCGCACCAACCGGGGAACACCCTCAAGTTGTCTGTAAGGCAATACCCCATCCACTGTGAGCAAATGGCTTCACGGATGAATGAGATCTCGTCGGGGCGGGGGAGGAGAACTAAACTGTCGAATAATAATTGAGTAACTTCAACACAAATCTTCAAGACATTTATGGCAGAAAGGGAGGATAGATTTGATAAAGTGATCAAAGAAAAGTTAAAACCTCTGGCTGGGAGAGAGTGCATCCACGCATTGATGGGACCGGTGACAAAAGGATCTAGGTGTTCCCTCTCCGCCTTTTCCTTGTTTAACTGTCACTGAGTTTATTTCTAAAACATTTTGCTTTTAGTTTCCTCTCAGTGAATCCTTGTTCAATGCTTTCCAATTGTAAGGCAAATAAATCAACGTGACAGTTTTTCGTAGATGTAAACAAGAAAGGTGGAAGTTTATTAACTTTACATTCCAATTTTGTTAATGACTACGAATTAACAATGCACCCATGCTAGCATGCATACGTGATAAACGTACACGCAGAGAGAGACAGGAAACAATGGAAAGAATAAAATGGGAAACGTTTGAGGCAATAGCTGGGATGCATTTCCTGTCATTTGAGTTCACTGTAGAGCGTTGGATCGCAGGTAAATCGTGCTGTTCCTTGGAGCCCAGTGCCAGTGTTCAAACGTTTTTCGATGTAAGAGTCTCTCTTTTGGTTTAAGCGTCTTCATTGGATTTGGAGCTTCATGACAGAGAAAGAGGGAGCCAGACAGAAAAGGCTGTCTTCCAAGTTCAGAAGCAATCTCAATCTAATTGTGCTGTTTAAAGTTCACATAACTTTGGCTAGCAGGTTGTTCATGTGACCAGCTGTTTTGACCACTTCCGTTTGTGCATTCTGCCATCTTAGTAGTCATCCTAGAATGTGAGCTTCCTCGCCATCAACATCCATTTTGAGTTAGCTGGACCATACAGCAGCCACCTTTGTCTCTCCAAGCACGACTTATCTACATTTTATTTATTTCCAGCCACTGGTGATCTGCTTAAACTAGTCAATTTCTTACTGCAGCAACAGTTCAATATTCATGTTCATTTGAAGAACTTAATGTGCCTCAGTCTAGGCAGATGGGAGTTTTCATGACAGGTTCACACCCAGTGGTATGAAATGCAATTTCTAAAAGCAATTTTTATAGGAAAACATACATGCATCTTTCTCACACATTCTCATTCATTCAGATACCTAAAAATTGTTGCAGCCTGTCTTTTCTCCGTAGCAGTGCTGCTTTAAATTGCCCTTTTGTCATCCCAATAAACATGATTTTGTTTTTTTATTTCAGTTTGCACATTTCCATTACTGCCTAGGGTGTCTTTTTCCTGTTGCGATCTGTAGGGGGAGGGTTAGATTTAATTATTTAATACAAAAATAAATAAATAAAATAACATTAAAATAAATAAAAAACAAATAAAATAATAAATAAAAATAAAGCCCTAAGTTGCACTTCTGCTCAGGAGATTTAGTAGTGGTGGATCCATTCTGAACTCTCTTTTAGTGCTTTGATGAGTCATGCAAGGTCGTTTCACCTGAGGGCATGCTTGGTTCCCTTTTCTCCTGACTGTGGGGGTGGATTTCTTGCCAATATTCCCTTTGTCCTCTGGGGAACTTCTGCTTGCAGTTATTTATCCAAGTGCTACTGCATTCCCCTACAGCACTTCGACCAGGTGCCGTATCACCCTCACGGTTTCTCTGCCCTCTTGAGGACTTTCTTTGTCTCTGCAGGTTCCCGTAAATGTTGTTAGCAACTCTGG
This sequence comes from Heterodontus francisci, assembly GCF_036365525.1. Lineage (NCBI taxonomy): Eukaryota > Metazoa > Chordata > Chondrichthyes > Heterodontiformes > Heterodontidae > Heterodontus > Heterodontus francisci. The sequence continues at coordinate 9,488,575 of NC_090414.1, forward strand.
TGGTGTGCTTCTAGTGTCTGCATTCACATAGAAGAATGTGCAGTCTAAGTCTCCAAATATACCGGTGTTGGCTGACTGGATAGCAAAGGTTTTCATCCAGGATTCATCCCGGATGTCCTTTAACCCACTGTCTTTGTTCTTTTTTTCCCCCATCCCTTTCTATCCTTCAGGTAACCTTGTGCCTGCCTGCCCCTTTTTTGCTCTCGGCACTGGTCCCTTACAGTTCACTAGCCCTCTGCTGGAGGGTCCTCTAAACACCAAATCACGACTTAACGATGCATATTTCACTGTAGGTTGGGGTTTCCCCTCAACCTGGCACATGTGGCAACTCCTACAGTACTCCAGAACATCGTTGTGGAGTTTTGGCCAAAGTGCTGTCTTATGTGGTCTTTGGATCTTTTTTTTTGTATACCAACATGTACAGCCACTGTCATCTCATGGTATATTCTTAATATTTCTGTCCGGTACCTCTGCGGCACCAATAACTGGTGAACCATTGCACACGCCTTGCCCTCAGGGCTGTGAGGAGAACTTCACTTCCTCATCAGTACCTCATTTTGAAAGTAATAGCAATCAGGAACTGCCTCAGCTTCAATGTCAGACTGAGTAGCCTGTGCTAACTCAAATAACCTGTTCAGTTCGCTGAGCCTCAGCCAGCGCAGATCCATTTAACTGATTCCCTGGGTCTTCTAACTTTCCAAAGAAAGTCTCAGACAAACAGGCCCCAAGGCCATCTGCCTGCAGTGCCAACTGAGTCTCCTCTGGGGGAACTGGTTTGATTATGCCCTGATCCATTACCCATTAAGCGAAAATGCAGGGGATAGACTCCTGCCGCTGCCCTGCGTCTCTGAGCTCCTGGGATCTCTCTCTCACTACTGGGGGAGCTACTACCTTCGCTCCCAAGCAATTATTACCTAGGAATTGGTCAACCCCGTCCAGAGGCAAACTAGGGACAACACCTATGGTCATTGGTCCTGAAATTAAGTCACACCCCCAGTGCACCCGATGTAAAGGTACAGGCATACACTGATCTGCAAAACCATTCACCACCATTCTGGTATTAACTCCGTGGGAATGGTAAGACCTTTTCCCAGTAATGGGATCGAGTGGCCCCTTCGGGTTGTGGATTCAACCATCTTTGCAGTCAGCCTGGAATGTGAGCTTCCTCACCTTCAATGTCTGGTGACCAGCATTCATTTTGGGTTATGTGGACCAGGAAGCAGCCACCATTTGTTCTCCAACACTGTTGTTATTATGCATTTTATTTCTTCCAGTCACTGAGGTTCTATTTAAACAAGTCAATTCCTTGCTCCAGCAACAGTTCAAAATTATTGTTCAGTGATGAAATTAATATGCCTGATTCTTGGCAGATGGGAGTCTTCCTGATAGCATACTAAAAAAAAAGCAAAATACTGCGGATGCTGGAAATCTGAAATAAAAGCAAAAAAGGCTGGAACCACTCAGCAGGTCTGGCAGCATCTGTGGAAAGAGAAGCAGAGTTAAGGTTTCGGGTCAGTGACCCTTCTTTGGAACTAGCAAATATTAGAAATGTCAAAGGTTATAAGCAAGTGAGGCGGGGGTGGGGCAAGAGATAACAAATGAGAAGGTGTAGATTGGACAGGGCCACATAGCTGACCAAAAGGTCATGGAGCAAAGCAAAATAATATGTTAATAGCATACTAAAAAAGATAGGGAAGAGACAGAACAGGCACTGTTATCTGTTCATTGGCAATCATCAGATAAGGGAATATTGCCAGAGGACTTGTGGACAGCTAATGTTTTTGTACTTAAATCAGAAAATAGAAAAAGACCAAAAATCTATAGACCATTTTTCACAATGTCAGTAGAAGTAAGGATAATGGAATCCTTATTCAGAGATGCAATAACGAAACGTTTACCAAAAATTGTAGTCCGCACAGATTCAAAAAAGTTGATCATACTTGACCATTATTATTGAATTCTTTCAAAAATAACAGAACGAATAGATAATACTAATACAGTCGTTGTAATATACGGTGATTTTCTCAATGCCTTCAATAAGGTACCACACAGCAGACTCATGACGAATCACGGAACAGATGGAGTTGCAAGACAAGCAGCAGAAGGGACAGTACGCTGGCCACAGAAACAGAAAACAGGGACTAGGAATTAAAGTTCCTAACTTCGGTTGATGGAAGGTGAGCAGTGATGTTCGCTAAGCATTGGCACTGGGACCACTGTTATTCATAAATTGCATCATTTATAGGGTCTTGGTAAGCAGAAGCACAGATCTACAGACAAATCCACATTTACAGTACAGTTAATACAGAGGAAGAATTCAACAAAACACCTGAAGACATTAATAAACTTGCACAATGGAAATTTAAATGCTGCACTTGGACAGGGCTTTGTTGAGACCACATGTGTACAGTTGTATTCTCCGTACCTAGGGAAGGATATACCTGCTTTAGAGAACATGTAAGAAAGCATCATTAGATTGACTCTTGGGATGCAATGTTTGGCCTATAAGGAGAGATTGAGTAGAATGAGTCAATGTTGTTTAGAGTTTAGAACAATGAGAAGTGATCTCATTGAAACCGATAAGATTCTGAGAGGGCTGGACAGGGTAGATCGGAAGTAGTTTCACCTGGCTGGATAAACTAGAACTAGGGGACATAGCCTCAGGATAAGTGAGCAGCCATTTCGGACTGTGATGAGGAGAAACGTCTCCACTCAGAGGTTTGTGAATCTCTGGAATTCTCTGACCCAGAGAACAGTGAATGCTCAGTCGTTGACTATATTAAAGACAACAATCAATAGATTTTGGAACTTGATGGGAGACAAGGGATATCTGCATTATCTTCGAAGGTGGAGTTGAGATGTTGCATCAGCCATGATGTTGAATTGAGGAGCATGTTCGAGGGGCTTAATGGCCTTCTCCTGCTCCTTATGTTTCAATCTTATGTAATACACTACAAAGAGTAAATCTTGGATTATATTCTATATGTATATTTATTCAGTCAATAAATAGGAAAATGTAATATTTAGCAAAGCAGACTGAAGATGTGATAGCAATAAACACACTTGGACAATCCAATAAAACTCTCTGAATCTGACAACATGCTAATAACACCTTCAGCTCACATTTCCTCATCAGGATTGTAATGGAAGTTTCATCAGTTCATTCTGATGAATTTTCCACACCGTTATCAATTTCTCTCTTCCTGCATGTATTCACCCGATCCCTCCAATTTTCCTCCTCCATCTCTTTCTTTGCACTCCTTTGTACTCTTTCTTAATGATCCTTTTCCTATCTCTTTTAATCCTAATATCCTGAGCATGTATTCTGTTCACCAACTCCGTGTTCAATGATCCTATGCTTGGAGTCAGTTTGTTCAATGTTGAAGCCCCTTTGAGTTATGTAATCCTTTTACCGATAATACAAATCTCCACCTGTTCACCTACACTGTTCACTTCATCTAAAAGGTATGGAATAAATATAACTGAATGCCTCTTCCGGGCACACGTCACAATGATTGAAATTATTTTTCTTGTAATTATAACATGCATGGTTAGATTATTCAACCAATAAAACGCCAACAACACTGCTGATACTTATACTTTACAGATAAATAGAAGAACTCATGTTTTCAACAGAAGCAGTGTAAAGTGATGGAACGTCACAGCAACACATTTCATTTTACAATGTGGCCCGGTGACATTGAATTCATCCAGAATGAGGCAGAGAAGGAGATGTGAAAGAGTCAGCAGCAAACTCAGTTCAGTAGCCAGACCTCTGAAGCAGCGTCAGACACACACAGAATGAAATAATATGTCATAACAGTGATAACCAATAAATACATTGCATTCCATGTTAAACTGAACAAAGTTATTGGGGATGGAGAAGATTTCACTGCCTCCTTGTAACACTAGGACTGTCAGCTATCTCATTATCCATCGGTGAAAACACACCCATAACAATATTCTAGGACAGGTTGGCTCCACAACATGAAACAATTAACAGCTCCTGATGGTCTGACTCTTGCTCCTATTTCAGACACCTGATTGCAATACATTCAACACAGAGAACAATCCAGCAACAATGCCAGGGATGGATAAACAAAGATCATAACAGATACAGTGCAGCTCCTAGAAGATTGAAAGAGTAGTAACTGAGGACATTCTAACATTTAGCTGCTGAAACATAACAGGCAGCTGTGTAAATCACATAGTGAGGAATAATACTGAGTGTACCAGCACAGTTAACACTGATTAAACCATTAACAGCGGAGATAACAGCTTACCAGGAACCCCAACAGCTGCAAGAATAGGAACGTAAATGCCTTCTGTCTGATAGAATAGTTCAAGTCCCATTTCTGTGAGAAGCAGTGATTTCTGTTGTGCTGGAATCCACAGCTCCAGCAGGCACTGTGAGCTAATCCATTCGAATCGGTCCTGATTTATACTGGGAATAAGTCTCCACTGACACAGTTGCACCCCTGATCACTGCAATGAGTTACACTCACTTGAACAAACACATTACATCAGCAACCTTGACCCTGAGGCAAGTAATGTAGTGGATCAAACACAGACATGTCAAGGCGCAGGGTATTATCTTCGCACAGCATCTCTTTGAAATAAAACTGTAAGCTGTATTCATACAGAACGGATCCCACAATAATGAGCAGCTTCATTTACATTTTTCATATAATTGTATTGACCATGTTCACTGCTATTGATTCAAAGATAAACGTTATTGATTCCTCTGAAGTTTGCACTGAATCCAGGGACACAAGCAGACGTGCTTCACTCTGTTCTTCCAGTTGTCTGGATAACGGATAGCAGATAAAGGAGACTGGAGACAGACAAAGCGAGAGAGAGGTGCACGGCGGGAGCATAGGTTTAAGCAATGCACCAAAAGCCCAGAGTCGGAGAACAGACACAGGTAGAGGGGTTTTAAACTGAATAGTGAGGGAAAGGATCAAATTTGGGAAGATATGGTAGATCAACGAGTACAGACAAGGCAAGAGAGAAAGCCATTTATATGGGAAATGATAAAGAGACTGTGACAGGAAGGGAGAGAGCATGCAAATCTAAAGATAGATAAAGAGATAGGGCTAGCAGTTTAAAAAATACAAGGACACAACTAAAGGCTCTGTATCTGAATGCATTTAGCATTCAAAACAAAACAGATGAACTGAGAGCGCAAATAAAAACAAATAAGTATGATCTGACAGCCATTATAGAGACATAGATTGGGACCTGAATATTGAAGGGTATGTGACATTTAGCAAGGACAGAAATCTAGGAAAATGTAAAGGGATAGCTCTTTTGAATGATGGTGTTAGCGCAATAGAGAGGGATGACCTAAGTTCAGGAGACCAGGATATAGAAGCGGTTTGGGTAGAGATAAGAAATAACAAAGGCAAGAAGTCACTTCTGTGAGTGGTATACAGGCCACCTAACATTAACCACACTGTAGGACGGGGTAGAAAGGAAGAAACAATGGAAGATTGCCAGTAAGGTACAGTGGTAATGATAGGGGATTTTAACCTACATGTAGTCTGGAAAAATCAGATGGACAGAGGTAGCCTAGATGAGGAGTAAATAGCATGTTTTCGGGATAATTTCTTGGAACATTACGTTCTGGAGCCAACCAGAGAGCAGGATATACTAGACCTGTATTGTGCAACGAAATAGCATTGATTAATGACCTCATAGTCAAGGTGCCCCAAGGTAGCAACGATCAAAATATGATTTAATTTTACAATCGTTTTGAGGGAGAGAAGAGTGGTTCCAAGACAAGTAAATTAAAATTAAATAAGGGCAATTATGAGGGCATGATGGCAGAGCTAGATAAAGTGAGCTGGCAAATTCAGTTAAGGGACTGGTCAATAGAGTTGCAGTGGCAGACATTCAAGAGGATATTTCAAAATACAAAGAATATATATATTTAAACAAGAAAGAAATATTACAAGGGTGTGACCCGCCATCTGTGGTTAACTGAAACAGCTAAAGACAGTATCAAACTTAAGGAAAAAGCCTAAAATTGCGCAAAGATAGGAGGCAGTTCAAAAGATTGGACAAAATACAAAAAAAGCAAAGAATGACTAAAAGATTGAAAGGAAGGTACGATTAGAGTACAACAGAAAGCTAGCTAGAAATATAAATACAGATAGTAAGAGTTTCTATCGATAGTTAAAAAAGAAGTGTTAACAAAGTGAGTGTTGGTCCTATAAAAAAGTGAGTGTGGGGAATTAGTAATGAATAATAAGGAGATGGCACATGAATGGAACATATATTTTGCATCAGTCTTTACTATTGAAGGTACAAGTACCATCCCATTATTAGCTATGTCAGGAAATTGAAGGGAGGGAGGAACTCAAGAAAATTGCCAGCTCCAGGGAAGTGGTACTGAACAAATTGTTAGAGCTGCAAGCTGACAGGGCCCCGGGTTCTGACGGGCTTCATCCTAATTTGTACAAAAGAAGTGGCTAGTGAGATCGTTTGCGTTAGTTTTAATTTCCTAAAATTCCCTAGATTCGGGGAAGGTTCCATTAGATTGGAAAATAGCAAATGTAACACCTTTAATCACAAAAAGAAAGGAGACAGAAAGTAGGAAACTACAGGCCAGTTAGCTTAACATCTGTCTTCGGCAAAATGTTAGAAGTGATCATTAAATACATTATAGCAGGGCATTTAGAAAAAAAATCAAGGTAATCAGGCAGCGTCAACATAGTTTTCTGAAAGGGCAATTATGTTCAACCAATTTATTGGAGTGCTTTGAGGGAGTTACCTGTGCTGTGGATAAAGGGGATGTATTGTACTTAGATTTACAAAAGGCATTTGATAAGCTGCCACATCAAAGGTTACTGCAGAAAATACAAACTCATGGTGCAGAGGTTAACATATTGGCATGGATAACAAATTGGCTAGCTAACAGGAAACAAAGGGTAGGCACAATTTAGTCATTTCAGGTTGGAAAAACGTAACAAGTGGTCTGCCACTGGGATCTGTGATGGGGCCTCAACTTTTTACAATTTATATAAATTACTTAGATGAAGTGACAAAAGGTATGGTTGCTAAATTTGCTGGTGACACAAAGATAGGTAGGAACGTGATTTGTGAAGAGGACACAAGAAGGCTACACTGGGATATAGATAGGTTAATGAATGGGGAAAGAACGGGCAAATGGAGTATAATGTGGGAAAGTGTGAAATTGTCCACTTTAGCAGGAAGAATTATAAATTATGCATATTGTATAATTGTGAGAGTTTGCAGAATTCTGAGATGCAGAGGCATCTGGGTGTTCTAGTGCATGAATCACAAAAGGTTAGTATGCAGGTACAGCTTGTAATTAGGAAAGCTAATAGAATGTTATTGTTTATAGCGAGGGGAATTGAATACAAAAGTAGGGAGGTTATGCTTCAGCTATAAAGGGAGTCGGTGAGAGCACATCTGGAGTACTGTATACAGTACTGTCTACTTATTTACGGAAGGATATAAATGCGTTGGCGGCAGTACAGAGAAGGTTTACCAGACGGATACCTGCAATGGGCGGACTGTCTTTTGCGGAAAAATTGGACAGGTTAGGCTTGTATCCGCTGGAATTTTGAAGAGTATGAGGTGACTTGTTTGAAACATATAATATCCAGAGCGGTCTTGACAAGGTGAATGTGGAGAGGATGTTTCCCCTTGTGAGGGAATCTAGAACTAGGGGTCAATGTTTAAAAATAAAGAGACAAGGAGATTTTTTTCTTTCAGTGTCGTGATTCTTTGGAATTATATTCTTCAAAAGGCAATGGATGCAGAGTCTTTGAATATTTTTAAGGCAGAGTCGATAGATTCTTGATAAGCAACGGGGTGAAAGGTTATCGGGGGCAGGTGGAAATGTGGAATAATTGGTTCATTCATGAACTTATTGAATAGTGGAGCAGACTCGAAGGGCCAAGTGACCTACTGCTGCTCCTAATTCGTATGTTCATATGTCCTCACCCCACCCCAGCTCCAAACTCTCCTCCAAATCTGCAGCAACCCCGCCCCTGATTTCTCCATACATCTGACATTGGCCTCTTTAAGTGGCACTGCTCTCGCTTGGTTTTGTCCTTACTGATCTGACTTTAACCAAGGCATCGCCAGCAATGACTGTTTTCCCACACCATCACCGTTACCGCGGGAGTCCCTGAACATTCTATTCTCACTTCTTGCTCTTCCTCATCTGCATGTGTCCACTGGTGGCATCATCTATAGACATGGGGTCAGCTTCCACATGTGTGCTGACAACACTCAGCTCCAGCTCTCCACCATCTCTCTCCACCCTCAACTGCCTCTGTGTTATCAGACTGCAACAGCCTGTTCCCCATGAGCTGAAATTTGCTCCAAATAAGCACGAGGAATATTGAAGCCTCCTCCTTTGGCTGCACATAACTCCTTAACCTTGTCACCGATTCCATCCCACTTCCTGGCTCTTGTCTCAGGCGAATATGATGTTTTGTAACTTCTGATTCCTATTCACTTGATTTGGGATTCTGGTCATCACACAAACGCCTCCACCTGCTTCCACAACCTCACCAGCCTCCTCCCCTGCCTCAGTCCATCAGGAACTGAAATAATCAACGACACATTTGTCAGTTCCAGACTCTCCGTCCTTTTCTCTAATCCGTCACATCTTCAATCCTCGTTCGCTGGCCTCCTGGTGTGAATTCCCTTGCTTGTTTTCACTCTTACCAACCTTATCAGTGTCAGGTACTCTCCAGCAATGTATTCTCCTCTTCATCAGTTTTGCTAACTCACAAGGATCTACCTTGTTTTGTCGTCTCTCTCCTTGCTCATCTAGAAGCTGCCCATTGACTCTCTCATCCACAGATATGGAATTGGGCGTTACATGCATATTGATGATATCAGCTTTAGCTTTCAATTCCCTCTTTCATGATCCGTCCATTTCCCTCCCCCTTCCCCACCCCGCTTTCCCCATGTTTTCCATCCACATCATGCCTGCACCATACCTTATCCGTGGAATCATATCGAGCTCTACAGTCCCTCCCTTCCCCCAGCCCCCTCTGAGCTTTCTGCACCTTGTACTGCGGCTGCTTGTGGATACTCCCTTCATTTGTCGCACACTTGTCAACCGAGCCTTCAGCCATCTGGACCCCATTCTCCAGAATTCCGTCCTTAATAGCCATCCACTTTCCACCTCTCTCCTCCTTTCAGTCCGCCCAAAAATCGTCTTGGTTTCCACTGACTTGATGGTCACTCCTATGAATATCTCCTTCCATGTTTATTTGTCAATTTCTATCCGACATTTTTAAAGTTCTTTCATCGGATGTCATTGACGCTTGCAAGGCCAACATGTGCACCCATCCGTTTTGCCCATCCTTTTTTCCCTTGTGAAGTTGGTGGTGAACCGCCTTTTTGAACTGCTGCAGTCCATGTGGGGTCGGTAAACCCACAGTGCGGTTAGGGAGAGAGTTCCAGGATTTTGATCCAGCGACAGTGAAGAAACAACAATGTTCCAGCTGTTGAAGCTTTAAACTTGAAATTCACTGATCATGTCCCACTTTGGTCTAGTGCTGCTCACAGGGGATCTATTCAGTCATTTTAATCATTTTGTTTATCTTTAATCCTCTGTTTCCATAGAACAGCGACATGGAAATGATCATCCTCATGGGACAATGTATTGCATCACCGCCCCGATCACACCAAATTACACCCCAGTGGAGGTGGATAGCAGATTGTTCTACCCTGGGTCTACGGTCCCAGACAATCTGTCCCTTGCTGCAGAGCATAATACACGCATAGGGAAAACAACGATCATCTTTGGCCGACTTGTGAAACGGGCATGGGATAACAGCAAGCTGATCCTTAGGACCAAGCTGATGGTTTATAAAGTCTGTGTTCTCAGTACCTTACTGCATGGCTGTGAAACATGGGTGACTTACAACTGCCAGGAAAATAAGGTCAGTAATTTCCATCTTCACTGTCTGCAGTCCGTTATTTTTATAGCCTGGCAGGACAAAATCACAAATGTGGCAGCCCTCGCTAAGGCAGAGCACCCAAGCATGTTAGCACAAATCAAACAGAGGTGGCTTCAGTGGTTTGGACACGTCCACAGATTGGAATACGGTCGCATACCCAAGTACCTATTATGTGTTGGTCTAGCTGGGGCCAGACGACCAGTGAGTCATCCAAAATTCTGCTTCAAGGATGCTTGAAAGCGTGATATGAGGGCCCGAAATGTCAACAAACGCACGTGGGAGTCACTAGCTGGCACAAGAGGTAAATGGCGACACATCTTGAGGACTGGTGTGCAGTGCAACGATCACCAGATTCTACAGCATCTCGGTAACATGTGACAACGTAAAAAGCAACAACTCACAGCGTCACTTGGCAGCTTCACGTGCAGCACCTGTGGTAGAACCTGCCTCTGAAGGATTGGCCTTCACGTCCATCAGCAAACGTGCAACAAGAGAAGTCACCCCACCTAAATGCATTGTTCCTGCTTGTCCATCATGTTTCTTAGATGGAAGGATGCCGACCCTTATATGTCCTCTCCATTGTTATCCATTATATAGGTCGTGGCTGGCTGGCACTTACTCAGAGGGCTGTGGGAAAGGGTTTCTTTCAGCTTTAAGGGCTCTGTTGGTCCATTGACAGTAACCGGATGGCTGTAGAGGAACTCTGAATGCTCGGCCCCTCAGACGACAATCTTCCCAGGATGAATTTTAATCAGAGGGCAAATGGTTGGTGGAAGAGAGAATCAAAGGTCTGAGGATTGGGGTCGAGACTCCTGGAGATTTGGGAAGGAGAACGCAGTGGGGAGGCATTGTGCTGATAGGGGGATATGTGCTTGGGATATTATCCAGACTGTGCTGGAGGACTGCGGGAAAGGAAGCTGCTTTGCCTGCCCACCGAAACTGAATGTTGGATTTGAGGTGGCGATAAGTGTCCAAGCGGAGGTGGAAAGAATTAATGGAAATCAAACTAACAATAAGTGGAATGAAGGTGGTAGGGATTCAATTCCGCATGGACTGATTACACAATTTTATTTAAAAAATGTCTTTAATCGAGATTTTAAGAGTATCTTACTATTTTTCTGTTTATTCTTTCCTGGGATGTGAGTGTCACTGGCAATGCCAGCATTTGGTACCGATCCCTATTCGCTATCGTGAACGTTACAGTGATCTGCATTCTTGAACCGTTGGGGTCCACGTGATGTAGGAAAACCCACAGTGCTATTAGAGAAGGAGTTCCAGGACTTTGACCAAACGTCAGTGAAGGAACGGTGATACAGTTCCAAGTCAGGATGGTGTATAACCTGGAGGTGAGGTTGCAGATGGTGGTGTTCCCTTATGTCTGCTGTCCTTGTCCATTTAGTTGGTGGAGTTTGCGAAAATGGAAAGTGCTCAAAACATGGGAAGGGGTCTCTCTCACTGTCTTCAGTATTAACCTTTCACATCGTTCCACTGCAATACATGTGCCAATCAAATGTAAAATACACACTGTGTGGGCGGAGGCCCATAAGTGCCAGTTAATTGTTCACTTACGTGTCTTGATTGGGGAAGCTGGGCCGGTTCTCGCCACTTTCGCCCCATGCAAAATTGCAGCAGGGACCGTAGGGGATCGGGAACCCCCCACCTCGCACTCAATTTTAACCACCCACCAGCCTGCTTGTTTGGGGAGGTGTATACTGTCATCCGTTTTCACTGCTGCTGTGCAGGGCTAAAGAGAGATGTCGCAGTGGTTAGCACTGCAGCCTCACAGCTCCAGCTATACCGGTTCAGTTCTGGATAATGCATGTGTGGAGTTTGCATGTTCTCACTGTGACTGCATAGGTTTCTGCCAGGTGCTCGGGTTTCCTCTGACAGCCAAAGAATTGCTGGTTGATAGGGAAATTGACCATTGTAAATTGCCCCTAGTGCAAGTAGATGGTGGGATGTGGTAGGGAACATGGGATTAATGTAGGATTAGTGTAAATGGGTGTTTTTCGGTGGGCCGAAGGGCCTGTTTCAGTGCTGTATCACTAAAAAAATAAAAATAAAAATCTCAAGCTGAAGTATCACACATGAAATCGCAGTTTTAACTTTAAAAAGATGTAACAAGCTTTAATAAAGACTTCAGTTTACCGCTGCTACTTTTTCCATCTGATATTACAATAACTCCCAGGTCAGGTGTTTCCCCAAAACACGGAGTTGCTTTCTGTTTCGTTTCCAGGTAATGTATAGGCTCTAATACTCAAGTGCACACATATAATCATGACACGTGTGTGTTAACCAGAATGGTTATAAATGATTACTGAGAAATCAGCGTAAAACGCAAGACTGACTTCTGTCCAAAGTACTGCTCAAAACTTTCAAAAACAACAGCTTATATGTATATAGTAGCTTCAACGTTATAAAATGCCTCAAGATTCTTCACAGGTGGATTATCAAACGAACATATGACATCAAGCTGCATAGGGGATATCAGTTCAGATGATTGAAAGCTTGGCCAATGAGGTATGTTTTAGGAAGTGTCCTTAAGGTAACTTTTGCAGGAAGAATAAAACGTAGAGTATTACATCAACAGAGAACGACTGAAGAACTCCTTTGTGCTGAGGGATCGAGGTGTTCTCGTGCATGAGTCACAAAATGTTAATAAACAGGTACAGCAAGAAGCAAAGAAGGCTAATGGAATGCTATCCTTTATACAAGGGGGATTGAAAATAAAAGTAAGGATGTTATGCTACAGTTATACAGGGCATTGGCGAAACCACATGACGAATACTGTGTGCAGTTTTAGGCTCCTTATTTAAGGAAAGATGTGAATGCGTTGGAGGCTGTTCAGAGAAGGTTTACTGGATTAACAACTGTAATGAATGGGGTTGTCTTATAAGGAAGGATTGGACAGACTGGGCTTGTTTTCATTGTAGTTTAGAATAGTGAGAGGAGACTTGATTAAGTTTAAAAGATACTAAACAGTCTTGACAAGATGGATGTGGTGAGGATGTTTCCTCTTGTGGGTGAGTCCAGAGCTAGGGGCACTGTTTTAAAATTGGGACTCGCCCTTTTATGACAGCGATGAGGAGAAATGGTTTCACTGAGAGGGTTGTGCGGCTTTGGAACACTCTGCCACAGAAGATGGCGCAGACGGTGTCATTGAATAACTTAAAGGCAGTAGTAGATAGATTCTTGTTAGGCAAAGGAATAAAAGATTAGCAGGGGTAGATGAGAGTGTGAAATTCAAGGTACAGACAGATCAGACATGATCTGATTGAATGGCGGAGGAGTCTCGAGGGCTCAATGGCCAACCTCTGCTCCAGTTCGTATGTTTGTATGTTCGAAGGTGAGGTAGAGATGCAAAGATGTTTAGGGAGGGAATTCTAGAACTTGGGGCCGTGGCAGCTGAAGACATGAAAACCAATGGTGAGGCGATTGAAATCAGGGATGATCCAGAGGCTACAATTAGAGTAGTATAGTTTTCCCGTAGGATAGTGGGGCTAGAGGAGATAACATAGATACGGAGGGAACAATACCATGGAGGAAATGAAAACAAGGATGAGTATTTCAAATTCAAGACACGCAAACAGCGGACTGGATTACCTCCTTCTGTGCTGTAATTTTACTATGGTTTATTTTTAAAACGTACCTGGGCATGCAGCTGAAGTGCTGTAACCTGCAAGGCGATGGACCAGGTGCTTGAAGGAGGAATTAGCTTGGACGGATAGTTTTTGGCTGGCACAGGCACCACGGGCTGAATGGGCTCCTCCCGTGTTGTATTTTTTCTATGGTTCCAACGTTTTAAGACGTTGCTTGACCGAGAGACAATGTAGGTCAATGAGCACAGGGGTGATAGGGGAACAAGACTTGGTCCGAGATGAGACATAGGCGGCAGAGGTTTGGATGACCTCAAGTTTACGGAGTGTTTTACGTGGAAGGCCAGCCGACAGTGCATTGGAATAGTCAAGTCTTGAGGTAACGAAAGCATGAACGAGGGTGTCAGCAGCAGGTGAGCGGAGACAGGGGAAGTCGGGAGACGTTAGAGAGGTGCAAACAGACAGTCTGAGTAATTGCTTGAATGTGAGGTCGGAAACTCATCTCGGGGTCAAATTTGACACCAAGGACGCGAACATAATGATTTTATCTTGGACTGTTGCCAGGCAAAATGTTGAAGTCTGCAGCTCGGGAACACAGTTTGAAGTGGCAGCACTAAAACAATGGTTTCAGTCTTTCCAATATTTAGTTGCAAGAAATTTCTGCTCATCAAGTACTGGATGTCGGATAAGCAGTCTGATAATTAGGAGTAGGTGTAGGAGTCGAGCGAAGTGGTGGTGAGGTAGAGTTGGGTGTCGTCAGCGTATGTCTGAAAACTAAGACTGTGTTATCGGCTAATGTAACCAAGGGACAACATGTAGGTGAGTAACAGTACGAGGAGAAGGATAGATGCTTGGAGGACACCAAAGATGATTTTTGGGAGTGGGAAGAGAAGCCATTTCAATTGATTTCTCCCTTCAATGCTGATAATGTATCTAGTTTCTATGTTTCTCTGACACCTAGTTGCAGATTCCGCAGCCTAGAAAACATCCTCTCAGCATTTACCCTGCCACGCCCCTTATGACATTTATACAGTTCAGTGAGACGGCCCTTATTGAACGGTCTTAGAATATTATGGGGGTGGAATTCATTTGCTTCTATGGAGCCTACCTCAGGCTTCCATGTGCACAATCTCCACTGGTCATTTCCTGCATGGCGCACGCTGTGTTAACGAATTGGAATGGTGAACGCAGGGCCGTTTCCTGTGTGAGACCGAAGACCTTGAATGGGCGTTTTCCTGACGTTCGTGACCCGAACGGGCTGATATTACACCAGGATCCCAAATATGTCAACACATGTGCTGGCAGCGTCTTCATTAATCACTCCTGAAACAATAAGTCTTCGGAAGCAGGATGGGACCTGTTCTGAGGATATTTAAAGAGGCATTCAACAGGTTCCAGCTGAGGTATTTTACACTGACTTATGTGGAGGTAAAGTTTGTGGAAGCACTGTGGTGGGTTACTGGAGCAATTTGGAGAGGTTTGCTTTACACATTAAGAGGCGACCACAATGTGATTGAATTTTACATCCCAATTGAAAGAGAGAGGAGTGGGTCTAAGACTACTACTTTATCTGTGCTGACCTCCTGAATGTGATACAGTCGTACAATCTTGCCATTACAGGGTCTACAAACAGCATCTACAGTGACTGGCAACTCAACTATATCCATAAAGAAAAGTACATCTTCCCTGTTGGGCTCTACCTCTGATGGGGACGGTAATCTCGACATCGCTTCGGCATTACAATGATCTTGCAAACGTCTGTATTTCATGTCATACTTATAAGCAGACAAAATCACAGCCCATGTCTGCATTGGGGCAGCAACTAAAGAGGGTACTGGAAATTTTGGATTCAAAATATTCGTCGGTGACTTATGGTCAGATACGATTGTGAAACTATTACTATACAAGTGCTTATGAAAGCTTCTTACTCCAAACATCAAGGACAATGCTTTACATTGTATATGAGAAAAATTTTACTCACTGGCACTGAGAGTGTGAGAGGCAAATGCAATCGGTGTCTCTTCACAGCTACCCAACACATGAGAGATCAGAGCACCTACTCCATATAGAGAGGCATCACATGCTCGCTTAACATCTTTGGACACATCGTAATGTACTGGCATCTTACCTTCTAGAGTTGACGTTTACACAATTTAAATGCCTTGTCAACTTCTTCCGTCCAATTCCACTGAAAACCCTTCCTTAACAGCTTATTGAATGGATGTAAGTATGTTGCCAAATTTGATATGAATTTACTGTACTATTTCACGAGGCCACAAAAAGGTGTCAGCTCCGTGATGCTCTGAGCGTGTGGCACATTTCTAATTACTTTAACTGAAGGGCATGACCCCCGAACTGTAAGAATATAAAATGGCTCAAAACCACGCACAGAGATCAGCTCTTCAGACATAAAGGGGTAAACTGTAAGGCACAGAAGGGTCAGTTAACTGAAATTCTGGCTCATCCAGAGACTGAGATCATCATTACCATGGACAATGCCACAGGTCAACTGCCATTACATAGCACAATGAATTCCTGCCAGGAATGAAAGAAGCACGGCACAGTGGTGCAGTGGTTAGCACAGCAGCCTCACAGCTCCAGCGACCCGGGTTCAATTCTGGGTACTGCCTGTGTGGAGTTTGCAAGTTCTCCCTGCGTCTGCGTGGGTTTCTTCTGGGTGCTCCGGTTTCCTCCCACATGCCAAAGACTTGCAGGTTGGTAGGTAAATTGGCCATTACAAATTGCCCCTAGTATAGGTAGGTGGTAGGGAATTATAGGGACAGGTGGGGATGTGGTAGGGATATGGGATTAGTGTAGGATTAGTATAAATGGGTGGTTGATGGTCGACACAGACTGGGTGGGCCGAAGGGCCTGTTTCAGTGCTGTATATCTAAACTAAACATTCACACCCCAGTCAACTTGGAGCCAGATATCCCTCCCCATGGGGAGGGGATCACTTTGTTTTCTGTTCTGTTACCAACAGAAGAACTGACTATGTCTGTGCAGTCCTATCTAGTTCGGGGCATGGAATAAACCAAAGTAAAGAGGTGATAAGCACCGGATGACTCACTGGAATGGCAACAGGATATGTGCCTGTGATTATGAATCATCGTAAAAGAGGACGAGATCAGAGCGTCGTCTCCAGATCCATTGCAACAATCAATGCCAGCTGCAGGTGATTGTAAGTTTCAGCCAAGTCGTTGAGGGTTTTGTGTTGTGAGGGTTTCTGTAAATTTTAGTCAACCTTGTATGGGGGTTTGTACTGTGAGGTGTTGTTAATTCAGGTCAAATCACAGTAGGATTTGTACTTCGGGCTGGGGGTGGGGGGAGGGCGCGATGGTTGAGAGTTCTGTAAACGACCAAATCCAAGGTTGACCAAAACCCTGTGTTGCCTGTGTTTTTTTTCCTCATAATACCTGGAGTTCAGGAATTATTGCAAGGGGGTACGGCAGTGGAATCCCTTACTCTTGATTGACTGTTATTTCTTGGAGGTTGTCTGCATCTTCCCTCATGAAGACAGACATAAAATAATTGCTTATTTTCTCTGCCATGACCCTTTTCTTCATTATAAATTCCCCTGTCTCCGCCTTTAATGGACCCACATTGGTCCTTGCTAATCTTTTCCTTTTCACCTACCAAAATACCTATTTGACGTTCACCTTTACGTTTCTCATTAGCTTGCATTTATGTTATCTTTTCCCTTTCTTTATCAGTTCCTGTGCCATATTTTCTGGATTCGAAATTTCTCCCAATCCTTGGGCTTACCACTTTTGCTGGCAACCTTCTTAGCCACTTACTTTGATGTGATGCAATCTTTAACTGCTTTCGTTAGTTTTGTCGTCTTTCCTGTTCGGTTTCTCTGTCTAACAGGAATGAATATTTGCTTTAACCTCGAGAGTGCACATACTGTGCTGTGTGGGAACTCTAGGCTCGTCTCCTATCCTGGATAACCATATTATGAAGGACATTTCATGAACTGCAGCAGCTTTAGCTCTGGGTTGCGGTGCATCCGTGAGATTGAGAACTGTGTGGATAACACGTTTATCAATATGGCCACCTGCAGCTTAAGAGTATGCAGGTAGAGAGGGAATGGGTGACCACTAGACAGTCAAAAAGAAACAGGCAGGTAGTACGGGAGACCCCTGAATACGTCGCCCTCTCCAAGCGGTATTCAGTACTGACCATACAGTTCATTGGGTGTACAGTCAGAACCATGGCGATGGAACCACGGCTGGCTCAGTGCACAGATGAATATAAGGAGGACTGGAAGAGCGATGAATAAAGGAGATTCGATAGTCAGGGATCAGACAGGCGTTTCCATGGCCATAGCTGTGAATCCAGGATGGTCTGTTGCTTCCCTGTTGCCAGGGTTAATGATGTCACGGAATGGCTGCAACGCCCCCTGAGGGGGAGGTCGAACAGCCAGCAGTCCAGGTCCACATTGGTATCAATGATATAGGTAAACATAGAAACGTTGAAAATAGGAGCAGGAGTTGGCCATTCGGCCCTTCGAGCCTGCTCCGCCATTCATTATGATCATGGCTGATCATCCAACTCAGTAGCCTATTTAGGCTTTCGCCCCATACCTTCTGATCACTTTGTACCCACGAGCTATATCTAACTCCTTCTTGAAAACAAACAATGTTTTGGCCTCAACCGCTTTCTGTGGTAGCGAATTCCAAAGGCTCACCACTCTCTGGGTGAAGACATTTCTCCTCATCTCTGTCCTGAAAGGTTTATCCCGTATCCCTCGATTATGATCCCTGGTTCTGGACTCCTCCACCATCGGGGACAACCTTCCTGCATCTACCCTGTCAAGTTATGTTAGAATTTTCTAGGTTTCTATAAGATCCCCCCTCACTCTTCTGAACTGCAGCGAATATAATCCAAACTGACTCAATCTCACCTCATACATCAGTCCCACCATCCGAGGAATCACTCTGGTAAACCTTTGCTGCACTCCCTCCATAGCAAAAACATCCTTCCTCAGATAAGGAGACCAACACTGCACACAATATTCCAGGTGTGGCCTCACCAAGGCCCTGTATAATTGCAGCAAGACATCCCTGCTTCTGTACTCGAATCCTCTCGCTATGAAGGCCGACATACCATGTGCTTTTTTCACGCCTGTTGCATCTGCATGCTTACCTTCAGTGACTGGTGTACGAGAACACTCAGGTCTCACTGCATATTCCCCTCTCTCAGTTTATAGCCTTTCGTACAATTATCTGCCTTCCCGTTTTTGCTACCAAAGTGGATAACCTCACATTCATTCACATTACACTGCATCTTCCATGCATTAGCCCACTCACTCAACTTTTCCAAATCACCCTGAAGCTTCTCTGCATTGTCCTCACAACTCACCCTCCCACCCAGTGGTGTGGCATTTGCAAATCTGGAGATATTACATTTAGTTCACTCTTCTAAATCATTATTGTATATTGTGAATAGCTTGGGTCTTCACACCGATCCCTGTGGTACCCCACTAGTCACTGCTTGCCGTTCGGGAAAAAAGACCCATTTATCCCTACGCTTTGTTTCAGATCCGCCAACCAATTTTCTATCCATCACAATACGCTACCCTCAATCCCATGCGCGATAATCTGCATGCTAATCTCTTATGTGGGACTTTGTCGAAAGCCTACTGAAAGTCCAAATAAGTCACATCCACTGGCTCATCTCTACTAGTTGCATCCTCGAAGAATTCTAATAGATTGGTCAAGCATGAATTCCCTTTCTTAAATCCATGCTGACTCTTCCCTATTCTACCACTGTTCTCCAAGTGCTTTGCTATAAAATCTTTGATAATGGACTCTAGAATTTTGTCCACTACCGACGTCAGGCTGACTCGTCTACAATTGCCTGTTTTCTCTCTACCTCCAGTTTTAAATAGTGAGGTTGCATTTGCTACCCTCCAATCTGTAGGAACTGTTCCAGAGTCTACGGAATCTTCGAAGATGACCACCAGGTAGGAAGAGGAATATGGTCCGACAGAAAGAGTTTTGTGAGTGATGTAAAAATTAGGAAGCAGGACCACAAAAGTAGCAATCTCTGAATTACTCCCAGAACCACACGCAAGTGAGTATAGAAATAGGAAGAGAGTGCGGATGAATGCGTGGCTGGAAAGGTGGTGAAGGAGGAAGGGCTTTAATTTTCTGGGACACTGGGACCTGTTGTGGAGAAGCTGGAACCTGTACAGCTCGGACGGGTTGCAGCTGAACCGAGATGGGACAAATCTACCTGCTGCGTAACATGCTAGTTATATTGGGGAGGACTGAAAATAACTTGGCATGGGTGCAGAGACCAGGAGGAAATATGAGAGAGGAATACCAGATTGCAAAGAGTTCTGGGAGAGATGCATTGCATTAAAGTAGGGGATAGTAAGTTATTCGGTAGGGTCACTGTAAGAGAGAAAGTAATGCAGTCTACGTAAGGGTTAATATGCATGTATGTGAATGCACGGAGTGTTGTTAATAAGATTTATGAGTTACAGGCGCAGATTGACATGTGGGAATGTGATGTTGCAGCTATAATAAAGACCTAGCTCCAAAAGGGCAGGACTGGATGTTAAATATTCCCTGATACAAAGTGTTCAGGAAAGATAGGAAGTGAAAAAAGGGAGAGTGGCGGCATCGATTAAGGATAACATTTAACTACTGGAGCAAAAGGATGTCCCAGTGGGGTTGAGGGCAGAATCAATTTGGGTTAGAGCTTACGAACAAAAAAAGTGCGGTTACATTTCTCGGTGTTGAGTGTAGGCAGCAGCTAGTGGGAAGGACGTGGAGGAATACATCTGCAAGGAAATTACAGAGAGGTGCAATGAATTGTAGGGCAGTTATAATGGGGGATTGTAATTATCCAAAAACAGCCAGAGATAGTAACAGTGTAAAGAGCAGTGAGGGGCAAGAGTTCCTGGAGTTTGTTCAGGAAAATTTTGTACAGCATCATGTTGCTAGTCCAACGAAAAAGGAGCACCATTAAACCTGATTCTTCGGAAGGAGATGGGCAAAATGGATCAAGTGTCAGCAGGAGAACATTTAGGAGACGGTGGCCACTGTATCATAAGGTTTAGCCTCTCTATGGAAAATGTCAAATAACAATCTAGAGTACGAATAATTAAGTGGACGAAAGCCAACTTCAATGGTGTAAGATTGGAGCTGGAACAAGTAAATTGGAGTCAAAGATTGTCAGGAGAAATACTGGATGAACAATGGGCTACCTTCAAATATGAGATATTTAGGGCACAGTCAAGTTATGTTACCTCAAAGGGGAAAGGTAGGGTAAACAAATCCAGAGCTCCTTGGATGCCCAAAGGGATAGAGATTAAGATAAAGAAGAAAACGTGCGCTTATGATAGACGTCAGGTAGAAAATAATATTGAGAACCAGGCTGAATATAGAAGGTCCAGAGGGCTAGTGAAAAAAACAAATACGAGAAGCAAAGAGACAGTATGAAAAAGAGACAGTATGAAAAGAGACAATGTAGTGAATATAAAAGGGAATCCGAAAGTTTTCTGCAGATATAAAAATAGAAAAATGGTGTTCAAAGGAAAGGTGGGTGATTCGAGACCAGAAAGGCGATTTACACATGGAGGCAGAGGGAAGCGCTGAGGTATTAAATGAATACTTTTATCTGTCTTTACCAAGGAAGAAGATTCTACCCAGGAAATGGTAAAGCGGGGGTAATTCAAACACTAGAAGTATTTAAAATTGATGAGGAGGAGGTATTAAATAGACTGTCTTTATTTAAAGTGATTAAGTCACCGGGATATTATGAGATGCATCCAATGATACTGAGGGAATTGCGAATGGAGATTGCAGAGGCACTGGCCATTTTTTTTTAGTCTTCCTTAAACTTGGGGTTGGTGCCAGAGGATTGCAGAATTACAAATTACAAACGTTACTGCCTTGTTCAAGAAAGGTTGTAAATGTAAGCCCAGCAACTGCAGGCCAGTCAGTGGAAATTCGGTGGTGGAGAGAATTCTGGAAAGAAAGTCAGGAAAAAAAATCAATAGTCACATGATTAATTAAAGAAAGACAGCATGAATTTCTGAAGGAAAAAATCGTGTTTAACTAACTTACTGTAATGTTTGAGGAAGTCAGAGGGTTGATAAGAGCAACACAGTTTTTTCCATGCACTTCCAAAAGGCATTTTCGATGGTGCCACACAGCAGAATTGTGAACAATTATGTAATTCATGGAATATATGGTCCGATAGAAGCATATGAAATTGTTTGAGTGACAGAAAACAAAGAGTTGTGGTTCATGGATGCTTTTCAGGCTGGAGGGAAGTTTGTAGTGGAATTCCACAGGGCTCAGGGTTGGAATCCTTGATTATCATGATGTATATTAATGACCTCGAACTTGGTGCACAGGTCACAATTTCAAAATTTGCAGATGATACGAAACTTGGAAACATTGAGAATTGTGAGCAGGATAGTGCAGAACTTCAAAAGGACATAGGCAAGTAGGTGAACTGGGCAGACGTGTGGCAGATGAATTTCATTACGGAGAAATGCGAAGTTATTCATTTTGGTGGGAAGAATTGAAGATACAAAATATAATAAAGAGTACAGTTCTAAATGGGGTGCAGGAGCAGAGGGACCTGGGTGTATATGTGCATAAGACATTGAAGGTGGCAGGACAGGCTGAAAGCACGGTCAATAAAGTATACAGTATCCTGGGCTTTATTAATAGGGACACAGCATAAAGGATCAAGGAAGCTATGTTGAAATTGCATAAGGCACTAGTTCGGCCTCTTCTGGAGTATTGTGCCCAATTTGCGTGCCCTGCTCCAGGAAGGATGTAAACGCATTCGAGAGGGTTCAGAATAGATTAATGAGAATGATTCCAGAGATGAGAAACTTCAGTTCTGAGATAGATCAGAGAGGTTGCGACTGTTTTCCTTGCAGAAGAGAAGATTGAGAGGAGATTTTATAGAGGGATTCAAAATCATGAGGTCTGGGTATAGGAGATGGGGAGAAATTTTTCCCACTCTTGAAAGGATCGAGAACGCAAGGACATAGATTAAAACTAATTGGTAAAGTAAATAAAATCGACATGCGGAAAAGCAGTTTTCAGCAGCATCTGGTTAAGATCGGAAATGCACTGTCTGAGAATGTGGCGGAGGCAGGTTCAACTGAGGCATTCAAAAATAAATTAGGCTAATATATGACAGGCTGCGTTTGCTGACAATGCAACCAATCGTGGTGAACTACTGGCACTAATACGAGCAGCCTTATGCAGCATTTCAGGCAGCTGGCAGGATTAAAGATGGCGTTTCTGAACTTACCACCAAAAAACAATGTCAACCCGAAAATCCTCTCAATGTCTGCCATCGCCATCTCCATCCCATCCCGACAGTTCCCCGCTCCCTCCGGCCATTGCGTTTATCTTTGCTTGCTCTCTCCTGTGCCTGCCATCTTTCCGCTGGCTCCCCCCACGCCTTTTCTTAGCCACTCGCTCCGTCCGCCCACTCCCCGTTGCTCCCAGCCCCCCAACTCCAGCCGCTCACTCCAGGCCGCGCCATTTCACTCTTCTCGGCCAAGTTCAATCGTTCTCTGCGCCGCCGGAAGAAGCAAAGCAGGCCGCCAGTGGTGACGGGCGATGTAGGAGCGAATGGCCGAGAGGAGGGAAGTGGCGAGGCCTGGATTGAGCGGCTGGAGGGAGGGGTTGGAGCTGTTGTGGGGAACGAGTGGCCGAAGGAAGGCAGCGGTCTGGTACGGATTGATCTGGCTGAAGCGGCATTGCAAGCAAGGATGGTGGGAGGGAGTGGTGTACTTTTTTCGGGTGAGTGGAGATCTGTGAGTAGAGACAACTATTGAGGGGTGAGGACGTCATTGCGTGGTGACTTCAAGCGTGCTCACAGGCACATTCATATTGGAAAGTTGGCAAATCTTCTCACATTGATGACGCCCGTGATGCTCTGCGCATGCTCTGCGTTGTCAGGAGTCACTTTGTACATGAAAGTGATTTGCAGGGTTACAGGAAGAAGGCTGGGGAGTGGCACTGGGTGAAATTCTCATGAGCAGAGTGGGTGCAGACACATTGCACTGAATGGCTTCCTTCTGCACTGTACTAACTCTGAGATTCTGTAACTCACTCTTGGTCACCCTGGAACCATGCCTCTGAAATTGCAATTACATCATGTCCGTTTACCTCTATTTGTGTCTTCAAATCATCTACTTTGTTGCAAATGTTGCATGCCATCAGATAAAAAGCAGTGAACTTTGACTTTTTAACATTATTCTGCATTCTGATCCTATATGATGCTTGCCTTTGCTTTTTCTGTCTTCTAATTTTGCTTACTCCTTTTCAACTTCCTCTTCCCAATTTTGCTTCACTCCAACCTTCCCGTCCTGCCACAGTAAGATTAATATTCCTCAGGACCTGCATCACAAAGCACACGAGCATTTGCTGTACAAGTTGTCACGGTTGCTTCTACTTGATGCTCAGAGTCTGAGGTATTATTTTTAATGTGAAGAATGAAGCTTAACAGTTTGATTGACATGCTTGATAAATACTGTCTTCCCAACATCACCTATTACATTTCCACGGTCTTTTCATTACCTGTGACTGTCTCTTTTATCGGATACTAAATCCCCCATATTGAAGCTGTCTCAGATTGCCTTAAATGATGCCTCGTACTCTTCCAGTTTCAATTATTCAAGTTATGCAGTAAAATAGAACTAATTGTGGTATGTCCTGACGCAGGAGGGCGTTTGCTCTGAGACGAATGCAATTTGGGGTTTTGCTTACACACTAAGTGATAGGGACTATAGCCTCTCACTATCTGGAGTGATTTTTTTTGTGAATTCCCCATGCCAGCGTGGTTGTCATCTTGCAGTGTGGTTGATCCCCACCTGTTTCCTTTCACAGAGTCCATTGCTGAAAGGACTTTCAGCTGTGGTACTCATGCTGATGATGTTCATAGTTTCGCACATATCTCTGAACTCATTACTGGCAAATTTCCCTCCATTATCTGTCAGAAACCTTGCTGGTGTGACAAATCTGTAACTGTCACAGACTTTAATGAATCTGTAACTAGTTAACTGATACATTAAATAGATAAGGCTTGACAGATATGGTAGAGCAGATGATGTGCCGTAACTGCAACATGTGGGAGTTTGTGGGGAGCATTGTGATGCTGGACAAGCAAACCTGTGGAAGTGCCTGCAGCTCGAGTAACTTTACTCCCAAGTTGTTGAAGTGGAGTCCGTGCACCCTCAGAAAGGGAAGGAGTTGCCTGGACACGTTGTTCCAGGAAGCAGTCACGTCCCTTCGGCTCAATTGAACTTCGGAGTTTTTCAATGGTCAGGGAACGGAGGATGTGAGTGTGAATCAGACAGGGTTGGAGATCGAGCATTAAATGATGCAGGTGCCTTGGTCTTTGACTTTGACCAACAGGCATGAGGCACTTGCTATCTGTGCAGATGAGAACAACGACTGCAGTGTGGATGGACAAACTGATCATAGCACCGTCGTGCAGGAAGCCATTCAAGTGGATCAGTGAAACAGAAGGTGGTACTTTTCGAAACAGTATAGTCAGGGGATGGATTATTTTACCTGCTGCCATGACCTTGAGTTTCGAAGGTTGCGTGCCTTCCCCAATGCCAGGGCGAAAGACACCTCCTTGCGGCTGGAGATGAACTGGGACTGGGGGAGGTGGGGAGGGGAGGGGGAGGTGGAGGATTTATTTGTCATTTATCACACGGAAACAAATAACATATATAGAAAGAGGAATAATAATCTGCTGAGAGAGTTTGAGGAGTTAGTGCTCAAATTAAAATGCAGAACCTCATAGATAATAATCTCTGATTACATTGTCATCTGCACGACGCACCAATTGGCACAGGGTCAAGAAGATTAGAGAAGTAAATGTGTATCGGAACAAGTGGTGTGGAAAGGTGAGGCTTCGATTTATGGGGCTTTGGCCCCATAAATGGGCAAAGAGGGATCTGTTCCATTGGTATGGGCTCCAGATAAACGAGGCTGGGATCGGTGTCCTGGTGAATCATTCAACTAGGGCTCTGGGAAGGGCTTTGAAGCAAAAGGGTGGGGAAGGATTCAGTAGGAGGGAGATTTAGAAATTTAAAGAGAAAAGTCGAGGCAACGGAGCAGTGTATAGATTTGTCTACAGACCGCAGAGTGCGACAGGAGGGGCAGAAAGTTAATTGGTAATAGTTCATCAGAGAATAAGTGTCATGCAAAGATTAATAGTAAAACCATAAAATTAAAGGCTCTTTCTTTGAATGTTTGAAGTCTTCATAATTAGATAGATGCACCAGCAGCACAAATACAGATTAAGCCTTCAGATCTAATCGTCAAATAGTCCCGACATAGAGCCTTGACGATTGAAGGCATCACCACGAATGGTAGGGCAAAAGGATGGAACATTAACATGCTTGTTACAGCAAAAGAGAGTTGTGAGTGGAGGAAGGGTTTTAGTCAGACTAGAAAATGTTATTGACATAGAATAATATTATCATAGGGAAGTATCTGCAATGATCAGAACCCTAGATTCGAGGTTTTGGAGGCATCGGACCCAATGATGTTCAACAAAAATATGCTTGTTGGATCAGAGGAGCTTGGATGGAATAGGATGTGAGCAGTGGAGTTTTAGCAGAACTGAGGTTTGTTAATCTTGTAAATGGGATGTCAACCAGGGGACATTGGATAAAGTGAGTCTCGAGGTGGCAAGAGCATGGGTCAGAGTTTCAACACACATGGACTGCAGAGTGAATTGAAGTCATTGACGTTATGGAAGTAGGTGGTCTTTGTGATGAGAGAATGTGAGTTTCTGATGCTCATCGTTGGAAGCCAAGATTGAAAACATTATGGCTCCAGTTGAGACAAAGTCCATGGAGCAGTACGAGAGAGTGGAAGGTACAGAGTTTGTGCTGTGGACCCGAAGATGGTGGCTCCTGTCCTCCAAATGTTTGCCTGGAGGAAATTGTGAATCATAAATACCGCACTTCATTCAAACAATCCGAAACCCGGTGGCAGTGTAAGGGTTGAGTGCGGTAATGGAGAGGTTGAAATAGGTGTTGTCAGTGTACACGTGGAAGCTGACCCTATGTGTTCTGATACTATCTTCAACGGGCACCATGGAGATGGGAAAGAACATTTGGAAGGCTAAAGTAGATCATTGGAGGATCCAAGGTAGAATTTCAGGCTACTATTGGACAGCAGGTAAGAATAGAACTACACGAGGATAGTACCAGTTATCTGGCGACCGGATCAGAGGTCTTGAAGGCAAATTGCGTGGTCAACCATGTCAAAGGTTGGCAGAGACTGAGGTGATCTAGTGGAGGTGTTGTGCACCGCAGTAACAGTCACCAACGGTGTGATGCTTCATTTTGTTTGGCACCATTTGAGTATTGTGGTAGGGATGGAACCCTGATTGAAGAGATAAAAATATGATAGCACCAGAAAGATGTGCATGGATTTGGGAGGTAACAACATAGTTAAGGGATTTTGAGAGGAAAGGTATGTATGAGATGGGATTGTAGGGGTATTTAAGAACAGAGGGATTCTGCCTGGACTTTTGAGGAGGGGGTGACAATAGTGGTTTTGAAGGGATGGGGAAGAAGGTGAGAAGAGGGACACGTCAACGATTAACAAACCTTGGGACCAGGAACAGAAGCGGTTATTATTCGAATGGAATTAAGCTCGAGCTGCAGAAGGTGGCTTTCATAGACTAGACAAGTTTGCATAGATATTAAGGGGAGATAGGACACAGATTGGTGAAAGCAGTTGATTCCAGACAGAAAGGGTTGGTTTGTTGGTTAAATAGAGAACAGTGAATCCCGCTTCATGTGGCCCAGCACGGAAGAGTTATGGAGCAGATATGCAGATCCCATTGATTTGTGACAGCAAACACGAGGCCAGAACAGAACATACTATGGTTGAAGGAGAGTAACCATACTGGAAAGGCTAGGGGCTGGATTGTATGGGCTTCCCTGAGGAGCTACTGGAGGTGGGAGTCACAGAGAATTGCGACAGGTGGTGGAGGGCGGAGGGCCCATCGCCGCTCCATCACCAGTGATTTTACCAGGCACGATAGGCCAACAGTGGCCTTTTTGCCCTGAGGCCAATTGAAGCAGTTAAGTGACCTATTAACGGCCAGTTAAGGACCTCATCTCGCCGCCGGTGGGATCTTACCAGTGTTATGGTGCCTCCATCATGTGGGAAGGGCGCCTTGTAAAATGAGGCACCCTCCCTGCTCGTTTACAGGATGTTGATCTTACGTGGACATCGGTGGCCAACGAGGACCCCTGCACAGAATTACTTCCCACCCTGGGACATCCCTCCACCTGGTCTGCTAGAGTACCCGCTCACCGCTCCTCAGTGAGGCCTTCTGGAGAGACTCCGGGAGCACCGCCTCACTTAACTCTGGTCTGGGGTCCAAGGCCTCTGTAGTGCTGGCATTGGGCACTGCTACTGGTGGCACTGCAAATACTGCTCAGCTGCCTACCCTATGATAGGCCAGCAACTCATGCAGGTGGGATCCACGTCTTTAAACGGACGGAGATCCAGGCTCGTGAAACTTTCATGAAAAAGGATCACTCTAGGGAGGCATAAAAAGGCCAAGGTGAGCTTCCCCCTGACCTTTCACGCCGGTGCCGGCGGCCCCGCCTGCTGCACAAACTCCAGCCCGAGATGCTTCTCTCATATTTGAATGTATTTTTGCCTCTTTTTGCAGAATTTTAGTCTGAATTTTTACCTTTTCTAATCATGTGAGAATGTTCTTGAAAAAATATATAGTCATCATGCATTGGTCCAATGATAATTTGCAATGATTGTCAGAACATTCTTTCTTGAGGTTGTTCTAAGCTTATGGAATATGTGAGTCAGTGTTACTGCTCCTTTATGAGGAATTAATTTGATGTTTTTTTGAGGGTGTATGTTTGCTGTATCGTCACAAATACAGAACTTAAATTGACATTGGGATATTTCATCTTATATCATTTCATTTACCTAGATTAAAATTCATCTTTAATAGTCTGGTAATTATACATCACTATCCAAAATCATGGTAAAGATAATCAGTCTTCTCATTGCCCTTCACCTGCACACCAAGATTTCAGGAATATCAAGCAACTTATTTCCCATTCAGTGTAAACAAATATTTCACCCCATTCTTCAGCTCCTCTCTGAATTTCCTTTGTGTCAGTCCATAGATACAAGTATTTGTGCACGAACTGAGAAGCTGCAGCATAAACCCAAATTGTTGGGCAATATATATGGGGTTACTGTAATATTTGTCGTTGTAATTAAAATTTATCACTGGCCACTTTATCGAATAGACAACATACGTCATCCACAATAGTATGAAATTGGCAGAAATAGTGAAAAGCAAAATCATGGATTTCCTCCGATTCTTCACCTCTGGATCATTTTGATTCTCAGTGTTGCTCCGGAATCCCCTACGGATTCTATTTGCAACTAGAATGTGTCGGACGGTCAGAGCATTGAATACCAGAATTAAAACAAATGGCAGTAGAGGGGTTAGGATGCTGTTGATAAGCATATATGCCCTCCACAAGGGGGAGGTGAGAAAATCAGCTGTAGGAACACAATACCAAGGCACGTTATCAATTATGAAGAGAGGTTCACCTGAATAGTAGAAGGGAAACCTCCTGAGACAGCTCACCACAAACACGGTGGCGATAACAACTGTCGCTGTTTTCTTAGTGTTATATTTTGCTTGTAGCATATGACAGCCAATTGTTACAAAGCGATCAAAAGTGAAGGCGGCAGTAAACCAGACAGAACAATCGACAGCTATAGTGTATGCGATAAGGTTTACCGCGCACACAGGAGATATAAACAGGAAGCTAATGGGAAAGTACATGTTATTAATCCGGTGTAATATTACATCGATGGTAACCACCATCAGATCCGCCGCTGACATGGCCACCAGATAGCAAGTGATACATTTGGATAGACCACACTTGCCTCGAGCTAAAATCACAATCGCCACCAAGTTAACTGTAAAAAAAAAAGACAACGTAAAATTTACCACAACACTGTCCCTAAACATGTTTAAAGAAGCATTAAAAGTCGAAGAAGACAGTATGGAAAAATGAGTTTTCAAGTTCCGAATTAAATACAATTATCAATTTAAAGAATTGTTGATTGATGGAAGGGAAAACTGTGGCAAAAGAAGGCACGGTTAAGATAACATGAAAACTTGTTCTTGACCTCAGGTAGAGAAAAAGATGCTGAGTAAAAAAAAATGAACAGAAGATTGTGGTATTGCAATCATCAGTGTCTCCAAAATCAAGAAACAGATGATCAGCTCCGTCCTGTTGGGTAATGGGCTGTTCAACATGAAGAGCGCACTCGCACCCTGTTCGGTCATGGTCTGTACAACATGGAGAGGGCACAGCAGCACTGTTGGGTTAGAGTCGAGATAACATGGAAAGTGCATTCCCACCTTGTTGGGTAATAGTCTGTACAACATGGAGAATACACTGTCACACAGTTGGGTTATAGTCTGTCCAAAATAGAGAGCAGAACCTCGCCTGTTGGGCTATAGGCTATAAAAATGAAGAGTGCAATCTCACACTGTTGGGATATCGTCTTTACACCATGGAGAGGGCACTCCCGAACTGTTGTGGTATGGTCTGTACAACATGGAGAGTGGCCTCTAGCCTGTTGCGTTATGGTCGATACATATGGAGACCGTACTGTCACCCTGATGGGTTATAATCTATACAATAAGGAAAGCGTGCTCTCAAGCTGTTGGGTTATGGTCTATAAAAAATGGATATGGCACTCTCAACCTGTTGGGTTATGATCTGTACAACAATGAGAGTGCACTTTCACCCTGTTGGATTATAGTCTGTACAACACGGGCAGAGCACTCTCGCTCTGTTCTGTGCAATATGGAGATTGCTCTCTCGAATCTTGGGTTCCATAATACACAAACTGGGAGCTCACTCTCACTGTGTTGGGCTATAGGGTACGAATATCCTGGGGGGTAGATTTGCTAGTGCTCTTCGGGGGGGTTTAAACTAATTCAGCAGGGGAATGGGAACCTAAATTGTAGCGCCAGTGTTCAGGATGTTTAGAGTAGTGAGGTCAGGGATAAGGTTACAAGGACGCAAGAGGGCACTGGCAAGCAAGAACCTGGTTTAAAGTGTGTCTTCTTCAACGCCAGGAGCATCCGGAATAAGGTGGGTGAGCTTGCAGCATGGGTTAGTACCTGGGATCTCGATGTAGTGGCCATTTCGGAGACATAGGTAGAGCAGGGGCAGGAATGGATGTTGCAGGTTCCGGGATTTAGATGTTTCAGTAAGAACAAAGAAGATGGTAAAAGAGGTGGGGGTGTGGCATTATTAATCAAGGAGAGTATTACAGCGACAGAAAGGACATTTGAGGACTCGTCTACTGAGGTAGTATGGACAGAGGTTAGAAACAGGAGAGGTGAGGTCACCCTGTTGGGAGTCTTTTGTAGACCTCCAAATCGTTCCAGAGATGTAGAGGAAAGGATAGCAAAGATGATTTTCGACAGGGGCGAGAGTAACAGGGTAGTTGTTACGGGGGAATTTAACTTTCCAAATATCGACTGGAAATACTATAGTTCGAGTACTTTAGATGGGTCAGTTTTTGTCCAGTGTGTGCAGGAGGGTTTTCTGACACAGAATGTAGACAGGCCAACCAGGGGCGATGCCACATTGGATTTGGTACTGGGTAATGAACCCGGCCAGGTGTTAGATTAAGATGTAGGTGAGCACTTTGGTGATAGTGACCACAATTCGGTTAGGTTTACCTTAGCGATGGGCAGGGACAGGTATATACCGCAGGCAAAAATTATAGCTGGAGGAAAGGAAATTATGACGCGATTAGGCAAGATTTAGGATGCGTAGGATGGGGAAGGAAACTGCAGGGGATGGGAACAATCGAAATGTGGAGCTTATTCAAGGAGCAGCTACTGCGTGTCCTTGATAAGTATGTACCTGTCAGGCAGGGAGGAAGTTGTCGAGCGAGGGAGCCGTGGTTTATGAAAGAAGTTGAAGCGCTTGTCAAGAGGAAGAAGAAGGCTTATGTTAGGATGAGACGTGAAGGCTCAGTTAGGGCGCTTGAGAGTTACAAGCTAGCCAGAAAGGATCTAAAGGGAGAGCTAAGAAGAGCAAGGAGAGGACACGGAAAGTCATTGGCGGATAGAATCAGGGAAACCCTAAGGCTTTATATAGGTATATCAGGAATAAAAGAATGACTAGAGTTAGATTAGGGCCAATCAAGGATAGTAGTGGGAAGTTGCGTGTGGAATCAGAGGAGGTAGGGGAAGTGTTAAATGAATATTTTGCGTCAGTATTTACAGTAGAGAAAGAAAATGTTGTCGAGGAGAATACTGAGATTCAGGCTACGAGGCTAGATTGGATTGAGGTTCACAAGGAGGAGGTGTTATCAATTTTGGAAAGTGTGAAAATGGATAAGTCCCCTGGGCCTGATGGGATTCATCCTAGGATTCTCTGGGAAGCCAGGGAGGAGATTGCAGAGCCTTTGTCCTTGATCTTTATGTCGTCATTGTCGACAGGAGTAGTGCCAGAAGACTGGAGGATAGCAAATGTTGTCCCCTTGTTCAAGAAGGGGAGTAGAGACAGCCCTGGTAATTATAGACCTGTGAGCCTTACTGTAGTTGTGGGCAAAATGTTGGAAAAGGTTATAAGAGACAGGATTTATAATCATCTTGAAAAGAATAAGTTCATTAGCGATAGTCAGCACGGTTTTGTGACGGGTAGGTCGTGCCTCACAAACCTTATTGAGTTTTTCGAGAAGGTGACCAAACAGGTGGATGAGGGTAAAGCAGTGGATGTGGTGTATATGGATTTCAGTAAGGCGTTTGATAAGGTTCCCCACGGTAGGCTATTGCAGAAAATACGGAAGTATGGGGTTGAAGATGATTTAGAGCTTTGGATCAGAAATTGGCTAACTGAAAGAAGACTGAGGGTGGTGGTTGATGGCAAATGTTCATCGTGGAGTTTAGTTACTCGTGGTGTACCGCAAGGATCTGTTTTGGGGCTACTGCTGTTTGTCATTTTTATAAATGGCCTGGAAGAGGGTGCAGAAGGGTGGGTTAGTAAATTTGCGGATGACACTAAGGTAGGTGGAGTTGTGGATAGTGCCGAAGGTTGTTGTAGGGTACAGAGGGACATAGATAGGCTGCAGAGCTGGGCTGAGAGATGGCAAATGGAGGTTAATGCGGAAAAGTGCGAGGTGATTCACTTTGGAAATAGTAACAGGAATGCAGAGTTCTGGGCTAATGGGAAGATTCTTGGTAGTGTAGATGAACAGAGAGATCTTGGTGTCCAGGTGCATAAATCCCTGAAGGTTGCTACCCAGGTTAATAGGGCTGTGCAGAAGGCATATGGTGTGTTAGCTTTTATTAGTAGGGGAATCGAGTTTCGGTGCCACGAGGTCATGCTGCAGCTGTACAAAACTCTGGTGAGACCGCACCTGGAGTATTGCGTGCAGTTCTGGTCACCGCATTATAGGAAGGATGTGGAAGCTTTGGAAAGGGTGCAGAGGAGATTTACTAGGATGTTGCCTGGTATGGAGGGAAGGTCTTACGAGGAAAGGCTGAGGGACATGAGGTTGTTTTCGTTGGAGAGAAGGAGGAGGAGAGGTGACTTAATAGAGACTTATAAGATAATCAGAGGGTTGGATAGGGTGGATAGTGAGAGACTTTTTCCTCGGATGGTGATGTCAAACACGAGGGGACATAGCTTTAAGTTGAGGGGTGATAGATATAGGACAGATGTCAGACGTAGTTTCTTTACTCAGAGAGTAGTAGGGGCGTGGAACGCCCTGCCTGCAACAGTAGTAGACTCGCCAACTTTAAGGGCATTTAAGTGGCCATTGGATAGACATATGGATGAAAATGGAATAGTGTAGGTCAGATGGTTTCACAGGTCGGCGCAACATCGAGGGCCGAAGGGCCTGTACTGCGCTGTCATGTTCTAATTCTAATAGTCTGTACCACATGGGGCGCTCACTTTCGCTGCATTGTGTCATGGTTTGTGCAACATGGAGAGAGGACTTTCGACCGTTGGTTTATAGTCTGTACCACATGCAGAGCTCACTCTCGCTGTCTTGTGTCATGGTCTGTGGAACATGGAGAGTGCACTCTCGTCCTGTTGGACTATAGTCTGCACAACATGGAAAGTGCTCTCTCGCTCTGTTTGGTTATTGTCTGCATAACATAGAGAGGTCACTCTCGCTGTGTTGGGTTATGGTCTGTTCAATATGGAAAGTGCACTCTCGACCTGTTGTTAGAAAGTCTGCACAATATGGGGAGCGCTCTCTTGCCCTGTTGGGTTATGATCTGTGCAACATCAAGAGAGCACCCTCTCTCAGTTCGGTTCTACACTGTGCAACATGAAGAGCGTAGTCTCGCTCTGTTTGGATATAGTCTCTGCAACCTGGAGATTGCTTTCTCGCCTGTTGGGTTATAGTCTATACAAACGGGAAGCTCAGTCTGAATCTGTTGTGTGTCCTTTCTGCCATATGGAGAGCTCAGTCTCCCTGTGTTGTGTCATGGTCTGTACAATGTGGACCGAGCACTTTCGCCTTGTTGTGTCATAGTCTGTACAATATAGAGAGGACACCCTCGCCTGTTGGCTTGTCGTCGATACAAATGAAGAGCTCACTATCACCCTGTTCGGTCATAGTCTGTACAACGTGCAGAGTGCACTGTCGCCCTGTTGGGTTAAAACCTGCACAATATGGAGATTGCATTCGCTTCCTGTTGGGATATAGTCTGTAGAACATGGAGCGTGGACTCACGCTCTGTTCAGTTCTAGTCTGTACAACATGGAGAGTGCACTGCTCCCCTGCTGGGTTATAATTTTCACAATATGGAGAGTTCGCCATTGCCCTGTTGGATTATAAACTAGACAACATGGAGAGTGCACTCTCACCGTGTTGGATTTTAGGCTGTACAGCATGGAGAGCGCACTGTCGCTCTGTTCTGTGCAGTATGGAGAGTGCTCTCTCATCTCTTGGGTTATTGGCTTTACAAACGGGATGCTCACTCTCACTCTGTTGGGCGACAGTCTGTACCGCAAGGAGAGCTCACTCTCGCTGTATTGTGTTATGGCCTGTGCAACATGGAGAAAACATTTTAGCCCTGTTGGTTTATAGTCAGTACCACATGGAGAGCTCACTCTTGCTGTGCTGTGTTATGGTCTGTGCAACATGGAGTTTTCAATGTCTACCTCTTGGGTGAGTCTGCACAACATGGAGAGTGCTCTCTCGCCCTGCTCTGTTCTACCCTGTACAACATGGAGAGTGTACGATCACCCTTTTGGGTCATCATCTGTACAACATGAAGAGTGTACGATCACCCTGTTGGATTATAGACTGTAAAATATAGAGAGCACACTCTCACCCTGTTGGGTTAATGTGTGTACAATATGGGAGCATACTCTTACACTTTTGGGTTATGGTCTGTTCAATGTGGAGCGTGCACTGGTACCCTGTGGGGTGATAGGCTATACAAAATGGAGATTGGAACCTCGACCTGTTGGATTTTAGTCTATGCAACATGGAGAGTGCTCTATCGCCCTGTTGGGTTATGATCTGTACAACATAGAGTGCGCACGGCCACCCTGTTTGGTTATAGTCTGTCCAACATGGAGAGAGCATGGGTTATGGCCTGTACTATATCGAGGGAGCACTCTTGCTCAGTTCGTTTCTAGTCTGTGCAGCATGGAACGTGCACACTCAACCTGTTGGGTTATAGTCAGTATAATATGGAGAGTGCACTCTCGCTCTGTTCCATTGTACTCTGTACAACTTGGAGAGTGCACAATCGCCCTTTGGGTTGATGGTCTGTTCAACGTGAAGGATGCGCTCTCACCTGGATGGATTATCGTCTGTACAACATGGTGAGTACACTCTCGTTCTGTTCAGTTATGGTCTGTACAACATGGAGAGGGCACTCTCGCTTGTTGGGTTTCAGTGTATAGAAACGGAGAGCTCACTTTCAACCTATTGGGTTATGGTCTGTACAACTTGCGGAGCGCACTCCAACCCTGTTGTGTTATGGTCTGTGAAACGTGGAGGGCACATTGTCAGCCTGTTTTGTTATTGTATGTACAATATGAAGAGTGCACATTCGTCCTTTTGGGTTATGGTCTGTACAACATCGAGAGTGTACTCTCGCTCTGTTCGGTTCTCGCCTGTAAAATATGTAGAGTGCACTCTCACCCTGTTAGAGTATGGTCAGTACAACATGGAGACTGTACTCTCGCTCTCCTGGGCGATAGTTTGTACAACATGGAGAACGGCACTCACACCCTGTTGGGTTATAGTCAGTACAATAATACAGACACAGTCTTTCCCTGTTGCGTTAAGGTCTGTACAGCATGGAGACAGCCGTCTCGCCCTTTTGGGTTTTTGTCTGTACAACATCGAGAGCGCAGTCTCGTTCTGTTCGGTTTTAATCTGTAAAACATGGAGAATGCACGCTCGCCCTGTTGTGTTATAGTCTGTACAACACAGAGAGTGCACTCTCACTTTGTTGGGTTATGGTCAGTACAAAATGGAGACTGCACTCTCGCCCTCTTGGGTTATAATCTGTACAACATCAAGAGCGCAGTCTCAATCTGTTCGGTTGTACTCTGTAAAACATGGAGAGTGCACTCACGCTCTGTTAGGCTCGAATCTGAGCAACATGGAGAGCGCACGCTCGCTCTGTTCAATAATAGTCTGTGCAACATGGAGAATAATCTCTCGCCTGTTGGTATATATTCTATATACATGGAGAACTCTTTCACCCTGTTGGGTTATAGTCTGTACAACATGGAGAGGGCGCTGTTGCTCTGTTCGGTTATAGTCAGGACAACATGGGGAGTGCGCTCTTGCCCTGTTGATATACGGCCTGCACAATATGGAGAGCGTAGTCTCACCTTTTGAGCAAAAGTCTGTGCACCATGGAGAGCGCACTCTCACACTGTTGGTGAAAATCTATACAACATGGAGACTGTGCTCTCACCATGTTGGGTAATAGTCTACACAACATGGGGTGCGCAATCTCACCCTGTTGGGATATAGTCTGCACAATATGGAGAGTGCACCCACGCCATGTCGGGTGAGAGTCTGTTCAACACGGAGAGCACACTGTCACCCTGTTGGGTTATGGTCTGTACAACATGGAGAGCGCACTCTCGACATGTGGGGTTATAATCTGCACAATATCCAGAGTGCACTCTCACCCTTTCGGGTTATACTCTATACAAATGAAAAGCACACTCTCATCCTTTTGGATCATTGTCTGTACAACATTGAGAGGGCACTCCCGCAATGTTGTGCTATTGTCGATGTAACTTGGAGAGTGCACTCTCGAGTGCTGAGTTATAGCCTAGACAACATCGAGAGAATACTCTCGCTCTGTTTGGTTCTAGTCTGTACAACATGTAGAGTGCCTTATTCCCCTGTTGGGTTATAGTCTGCACAACGTGGAGAGGGCACTCTCGCTTATGGAATTGTAGTCTATACAAACGCAAAGCTCACTCTCACCCTAATAGGTTATGGTCTGTGCAATTAGGAGAGCGCATTGTCACCCTGTGATGGGATAGTCTCTTCAACATGGAGATGGCAATCTCGATCTGTTGGATTTTAGTCTATACAACATGGACAGTGCTCCATCGCCCTGTTGGGTTATGGACTATACAACATCGGAAGCGCACTGTCATCCTGTTGGCTTATAATCTGCACAACATGGAGAGGGGACTCCAGCCTGTTGGGTTATGGTCTGAACAACATGGAGAGTGCACTCTCACTCTGTTATGTTATAATCCGCAATGCATGGAAACAGTGCATTTCACCCCCCCCCCTCCAACACCCCCCCACCCACCCCGCGCTATTGCTTATAGTTTGTGAGACATGGAGCGTTCACTCTTGCCCTTTTGGTTATTTTCTGTACATACTGAGCACTCACTCTCGCCCTGCTTTATTATGCCCTGTACAACGTGGATAATGCACTCTCGCCCTCTTTTTGAGCTGTACTGGCAAAGCTCACAGTGGAATAATTTGAAGGAGTGGATCAGTGCCAATTACTTCCACCTATATTCAGAAACAAAAGCGAAGCTGAATTCAAAACTATTCAAGCAAGAGAAACTTCTGCAGTAACTCCATATTCAACATGAAATAACGTTAGAATACAATAACTCCTAATTTACCCAAGTTACAACTTAATGACATCAGTACATTTAAAATTGTGCATATATTTCTGATCCGAAGTCCGTGCAGACTTCAGGGAAGAGTTTCTATTGTATACATTAAAGGGAACTGTTGTTTAAACGCTTTCTGCAGTAAAAAAAAGATCAAGATGCATTAGTCCAGAAATCACATTAAGAAAACATGACGATCACTTGGCCCTTAACTGACGCCATCAAACAGGAAATATATAACGTGAATAGTCGACATTGATATTCAACTTTCATAGTCTTATTTCACTGTCTTACCAGGAATACTGACAGCTGCGAG
Source organism: Heterodontus francisci (assembly GCF_036365525.1). Classification (NCBI taxonomy): domain Eukaryota; kingdom Metazoa; phylum Chordata; class Chondrichthyes; order Heterodontiformes; family Heterodontidae; genus Heterodontus; species Heterodontus francisci. The sequence goes on from NC_090414.1 coordinate 9,526,624, forward strand.
AATCGGATAGTAAATGAGCTCTATCTGGTAAATTACAGGATATTCCATTTCTTGTGTGAAACAGCAATGCTGTGACTTCTTCAGAGGAGCTCTTATTATCAACACAGATCAAACTCCATGGGGGAGACATCTAGGGAATGTGAGCAGGAATATTACTTATGGTCCACTGAACAAACTGACTTAATTAACCGTTTTTAGTTGTGTGTAATAATATATAGTCATTAGAGGAGAAAGAAAACATAATAAAGTTATATCCCTTATGAATTTCTTCAAAACACGATTTGATTTTTTTTAATTTTATGATTCCAGGCGTTGTTGTGGATAAACATTCTCAGGAAAAATAGCCCTGGTGTTCATGCGGATTAAGAGTCTCAGGAACAATAGACCTGGTGTTGATGTGGATGAATAGTCTCAGCAACAATTGCCCTGGTGTTTATGTGAATGAACAGTCTCAGCAACAATAACCATGGGGTTGATTTGGATGTAAAGTGTCTTTTACAGTAGCCCTGCTACTAGTAGAAGGGGATAAATTGGATTCAACCACATTCTGTGCAATCAGAGCTATAAGACAGAGCATATTAAGTGCAAGATAGCCTATGAGTGAAATACTGGGTATTTGTCCAGAGTTTTGGCTGAGATGTTATGCTTCTGAATAGTGAAACGCTTCCCAGTGATAACAGCTTAATAAGTGAAGAAAGTGAGCCTTTTGAAGAGCAGCCTCTGATGCTCGGCTTCCTTATCTCCATGCACCCCAGACTAGATATGGCCAAATCCAATTATTGTCCGGAGCCTTTTTTTTTTTAGAATTAGAACATGACAGCGCAGTACAGGCCCTTCGGCCCTCGATGTTGCGCTGACCTGTGAAACCATCTGACCTACACTATTCCATTTTCATCCATATGTCTATCCAATGACCACTTAAATGCCCTTAAAGTTGGCGAGTCTACTACTGTTGCAGGCAGGGCATTCCACGCCCCTAAAACTCTCTGAGTAAAGAAACTACCTCTGACATCTGTCCTATATCTATCACCACTCAACGTAAAGCTATGTCCCCTCGTGTTTGCCATCACCATCCGAGGAAAAAGACTCTCACTATCCACCATATCTAACCCTCTGATTATCTTATATGTCTCTATTAAGTCACCTCTCCTCCTCCTTCTCTCCAACGAAAACAACCTCAAGTCCCTCAGCCTTTCCTCGTAAGACCTTCCCTCCATACCAGGCAACATCCTAGTAAATATCCTCTGCACCCTTTCCATAGCTTCCACATCCTTCCTATAATGCGGTGACCAGAACTGCACGCAATACTCCAGGTGTTGTCTCACCAGAGTTTTGTACAGCTGCAGCATGACCACGTGGCTCCGAAACTCGATCCCCCTACTAATAAAAGCTAACACACCATATGCCTTCTTAACAGTCCTATTAACCTGGGTAGCAAACTACAGGGGTTTATGCAACTGGACACCAAGATCTCTCTGTTCATCTACACTACCAAGAATCTTCCCATTAGCCCAGTACTCTGCATTCCTGTTACTCCTTCCAAAGTGAATCACCTCACACTTTTCCGCATTAAACTCCATTTTCCATCTCTCAGCCCAGCTCTGCAGCCTATCTATGTCCCTCTGAACCCTACAACATCCTTGGGCACTATCCACAACTCCACCGACCTTAGTGTCATCCGCAAATTTACTAACCCACCCTTCTACAACCTCTTCCAGGTCATTTATAAAAATGACAAACAGCAGTGGCCCCAAAACAGATCCTTGCGGTACACCACTAGTAACTAAACTCCAGGATGAACATTTGCCATCAACCACAACCCTCTGTCTTCTTTCAGCTTGCCAATTTCTGATCCAAAGCTCTAAATCACCATCTACTCCATACTTCCGTATTTTCCGCAATAGCCTACCATGGAGAACCTTATCAAACGCCTTACTGAAATCCATATACACCACATCCACTGCTTTACCCTCATCCACCTGTTTGGTCACCTTCTCGAAAAACTCAATAAGGTTTGTGAGGCACGACCTACCCGTCACAAAACCGTGCTGACTATCGATAATGAACTTATTCTTTTCAAGATGATTATCAATCCTGTCTCTTATAACCTTTTCCAACATTTTACCCACAACCTAAGTAAGGCTCACAGGTCTATAATTGCCAGGGCTGTCTCTACTCCCCTTCTTGAACAAGGGGACAACATTTGCTATCCTCCAGTCTTCCGGCACTATTCCTGTCGACAATGATGACATAAAGATCAAGGACAAAGGCTCTGCAATCTCCTCCCTAGCTTCCCAGAGAATCCTAGGATAAATCTCATCTGGCCCAGGGGACTTACCTACTTTCACACTTTCCAAAATTGATAACACCTCCTCCTGGTGAACCTCAATCCCATCTAGCCTAGTAGTCTGAATCTCAGTATTCTCCTCGACAACATTTTCTTTCTCTACTGTAAATACTGACGCAAAATATTCATTTAACACTTCCCCTACCTCCTCTGATTCCACACACAACTTCCCACTACTATCCTTGATTGGCCCTAATCTAACTCTAGTCATTCTTTTATTCCTGATATACCTATAGAAAGCCTTAGGGTTTTCCCTGATCCTATCCGCCATTGACTTCTCTTGACCTCGCCTTGCTCTTCTTAGCTCTCCCTTTAGATCCTTCCTGGCTAGCTTGTAACTCTCAAGCGCCCTAACTGAGCCTTCACGTCTCATCCTAACATAAGCCTTCCTCTTCCTCTTGACAAGCGCTTCAACTTCTTTCATAAACCACGGCTCCCTCGCTCGACAACTTCCTCCCTGCCTCGCAGGTACATACTTATCAAGGACACGCAGTAGCTGCTCCTTGAATAAGCTCCACATTTCAATTGTTCAAATCCCCTGCAGTTTCCTTCCCCATCCTACGCATCCTAAATCTTGCCTAATCGCATCATAATTTCCTTTCCCCCAGCTGTAATTTTTACCCTGCGGTATATACCTGTCCCTGCCCATCGCTATGTAAACCTAACCGAATTGTGATCACTACCACCAAAGTGCTCACCTACATCTAAATCTAACACCTGGCCGGGTTCATTACCCAGTACCAAATCCAATGTGGCATCGCCCCTGGTTGGCCTGTCTACATACTGTGTCAGAAAACCCTCCTGCACACACTGGACAAAAACTGACCCATCTAAAGTACTCGAACTATAGTATTTCCAGTCGATATTTGGAAAGTTAAAGTCCCCCATAACAACTACCCTGTTACTCTCGCCCCTGTCGATATTCATCTTCGCTATCCTTTCCTCTACATCTCTGGAACTATTTGGAGGTCTATAAAAGACTCCCAACAGGGTGACCTCACCTCTCCTGTTTCTAACCTCGGCCCATACTACCTCAGTAGACGAGTCCTCAAACGTCCTTTCTTTCGCTGTAATACTCTCCTTGATTAACAATGCCACACCCCCCCCCCCCCTTCTTTTACCATCTTCTCTGTTCTTACTGAAACATTTACATCCCGGAACCTGCAACATCCATTCCTGCCCCTGCTCTACCCATGTCTCCGAAATGGCCACTAAATCGAGATCCCAGGTACCAACCCATGCTGCACGCTCACCCACCTTATTCCGGATGCTCCTGGCATTGAAGTAGACACACTTTAAACCAGGTTCTTGCTTGCCAGTGCCCTCTTGCGTCCTTGTAACCTTATCCCTGACCTCACTACTCTCAACATCCTGTACACTGGCACAACATTTTAGGTTCCCATTCCCCTGCTGAATTAGTTTAAACCCCCCCGAAGAGCACTAGCAAATCTCCCTTCCAGGATATTGGTACCCCTCTGGTTCAGTTGATGACCATCCTGTTTGTAGAAGTCCCACCTACCCCAGAAAAAGCCCCAATTATACAGGAAACCAAAACCCTCCCTCCTGCACCATCCCTGCAGCCACGTGTTCAACTCCTCTCTCTCCCTATTCCTCGCTTCGCTATCACGTGGCACGGGCAACAACCCAGAGATAACAACTCTGTTTGTTCTCGCTGTAAGCTTCCACCCTAGCTCCCTGAATTTTTTGCCATGCTGCAAAGCCATTTCACATTCTGGGATCACACGAAGAGTACGGGGGGAGATCTGCTTGTTTGTTGGTTTTCTTCCCCTGAAGTATAAGTTGAGGACGGTGTTTGTTGTGCAGTGCTGTTGAACAGTTGCTGCATGAAAGGTGTTTCCCGATCTATGAGATCTCTGTTCTGCTCTTAGCCACTGTAACTGTTTTTGGCTCAACTACTTGGTTACGTCAAAGAGCCCTGTAAGGTGCAGCCATCATTGAATATTGCGAGCACACAGGAATGGTTGCATATCTGCCTGTTACCGAGACAGGAATAAATCCATGTGCATTGCTGGCAACTCTAATTGTGGGTGAAACACACTGATATGGTGCCTACTTTGTCTGTACAAGACCTTGGTTTAAAGCCCCAGAACTATTAGAATCATTGAATCTTAAAGCACAGAATAATTCTATTCAGACCTTATTATCTATGTCGAGACATTGAAAGATGAATGTAAGAAATCATACTTCCCTGCTGTTCCACCTTTGTCCTGTAAATGCTTAATTTTATAATTTGCACCCAATTCTCTGCTGTAAGTTCCTATTAAATTAGGTATCCCAGGCCGGTAAGGGAGTGTATTCCATGTTGTAACAATGAACAATGGAGAGATGCATAACTTTTTAAAAAATCATTGGTTAGACCTCAGCTGAGACAATTTTGGGCACCAAACTGTCGGACTATAACGTTCTGAGAGATGTAGCAGTGTTATACAAGATACGAACTATTTCCGTTCTGTACAGAATGTTGGGAAGCATATGGGGTGGTTTAATGGAGGTGTTAAACCTGATGAGCGTTTGAATAGAATCAGTGTGGTCTTGCTTAGACTATCTTTCGGGAACCGTGCATAGGTCTGGTCTTCATAGTGGAAAACTTTTATAAAAGCACTGGAGAAAGTGTGAACTAAATGTAAGAATTATATCAGAACTAATACTGTAGAACTTAAATGAAAGATTGGACAGGCTGGGACTCTTTCCTCTGCAAAATTGAAACTTGAGAGGTGAACAGACATTGTTCTTTACATTTATGAGGTAGTTTGATGAGGTAGACTTAGATGAGCTGTTTTTCACTTGATCGGGGAATTTTGACATAGGATCATAGAATCGTTACAGCACAGAAGGAGGCCTTTTGGCCCACTGTCTCCATGCCAGTCTCTACAAGAGCAACACTCTCCCATATTTTCCCCACAGACCTTCATTTTCTTTTTTAAAATTCAGATGTTTATCTAATTCCCTTTTGAAATCCACGATGGAATCTCCCTCCAACACACTATCAGGCATAATGTTCCACATCCTAAACCCCTGCTGCGTTAAAAAAAAGTATTTTCTTCATGTCACCTTCGGTTCTTGGGCCACCCATCTTAAATCGGTAATCTTTTGTTCTTTACCTTTCTGCTAATGGGACAATTTCTCCTTGACTACCCTCCATAGCTGCTTCATAATTTTGAACACTTCTGTCAAATCTCCTCTCAACCGTGTCTTCTCCAAAGAGAACTGCCACAGCTTTTCCAATCTATCCACGTAAATAAAGTGCCTCATCCCTGGAACCATTCTTGTAAATCTCTGCTGCACCCTTTCTAATGCCTTCACATTCCTCCTCAAGTGTAGTCTTCTGGATTGGACAGAATCCTCCAATTGAGGCCAAACCAGCGTTTTGTAAAGGTTCACAATAACTTCCTTGCTCGTGTACTCTACACAACTATTACTAAAGCCCAGGATATCATATACTTTATTGAATGCTCTCTCAATCTGTCCTGCCACACTCGATGATTTATACACATATACACCGAGTTCTCTCAGCTCCTGCACCCCCTAAGAAGTGTACACTATATTCTATATTCTCTCTTCATGTTCTTCCCACCAAAATGAATCACTTTAGATTTCTCCTCATTGAATTTCATCTGCCATTTGCCTGTCCATTCCACCAACTTGTCTATGTCTTTTTGAAGTTCTACACAGTTCACAATGCTTCCAAGTTTTGCATCATCAGACAGCTTTTAAATTGCGCCCTGTACACCAAGGTCTAGGTCTTTAATACATATCAGGAAAACAACGGTCCCAACACTGATCCCCGGGGAACTCCACTACAAACCTTCCTCCAGCTCGAAAAATAGCCATTAACCACTACACTTTGTTTCCTGTCACTCAGACAATTTCCTATCCATATTGCCACCGTCACTTTTAATCTACGAGCTACAAGTTTGCTCACAAGTCTCTCGTCTGGCACTGTATTGAACGCCTTTAAAAAGACCATGTACACCACATTAACAGCATTCTCCTCATCAATCCTCTCGATTACCTCTTTAAAACGTCAGAAAGTTCAATAAACATGATTTTCCTTTAAGAAATCCATGCTGGCTTTCTTTATTTATCACCCATTTGTCCATGTGACTATTCATTTTGTCCTGATTTCTATTCCTGAAATTTTTCCACGATTGAAGTTAAATTGAGTGGTCTGCAGTTGCTGGGATTATCTTTACACAATTATTTTGAACACAGGTGTAACGTTTGAAATTTTCCTGTCATCTGGCACCATCCCAGAGTCTAAGGAAGATCGACACATTATGGCCAATGCCTCTGTGATTGCCACCATCACTTCCCTTAGTCTCCTTGGATGCATCTCATTTGACCCTGGTACTTTATGCACTTTACGTATAGACAGCCTGCCAGTGTTTTCTTCTTTATCAATTTTAAAACCCTCTCGTGTCTGACTAAGTTCCTCATTCAACATTGCCTGGGTTACATCTTCTTCCTTGGTAAAGACGGATGCAAAGTATTAATTTAATACCTCAGCTATGCTCTCTGCCTCCATGTGCAAATCCCTTTGCTGGTCAATAAACGGCCCACTCCTCCTTTTGCCACCATTTTACTATTTATATACCTACAGAAAACTTTCGGAATTCCTTTAATGCTGGCTGCCAGCCTCTTTTTATGCGCTCTCTTTGCTTATCCATTTCCCCTCTGCACCTTCTCTATTCAGACTGGTTCTCAATAATATTTTCGACATGGCATCTATCATAAGCACACAATTTCTTCTTTATCCTAATCTCTATCTCTTTTGTCATCCAGGGAACTTTGCATGTGTTAGACGTACTTTTCCCCTTCGATGTAACGTACCTTGGCTGTGCCCAAACTACCCCTTCTTTGAAAATAGTCAATTTTTCATCTAGCGGTTTCCCTGCCAGCTTTCGACTTCTATTAATGCGCCCCAGCTCCAATTTTACCCTATTGAAGTTAGCATTCCCCAATCTAATTATTCTTACGCTGCATTACGTTTTGTTATTTTCCATAGTCAGCCTAAACCTTATGATACAATGAACACTATCCCCTCGATGCTGTCATACTGCTACTTGATCCACTTTAGCCACCCCATTCCCTGGAACCAGGTCTAACAGTGCCTCCTTTCGCCTTGAACTAGCAACATTCTGTTGCAGAATCTTTTTCCTGAACACACTCTCAGAACTCTTGTCCCTCATTGCCCTTTACACTACCATTATCCCAGTCTATGTTTGGATAATTAAGGTCCCTCGTTATAATTACCATTTAGATATTGCAGATTTCTATAATTATTTTGCAAATTTATTCCTCCGTGTCCTTCCCACTAGCTGGCGGCTTATGTAACCACGGCTTTATTGTTCGTTGGCTCTGGTCAAATTGATTCTGCCCTCGACCCTTCTGGGATATCCAAATTCTCCAGCACTGCAATGATCTCTTTAATCAAAACTTCCACCCCTCCTCTGTTTTGCCTTTCCTATCTTTGCTGAACACCTTGTATCAAGGAATATTTAAAACCCAGTACTGCCCTTCTTTGAGCCGGGTCTCTGCTGTAGCCACAAGATCAGATTTACACATGGCAGTCTGCACCTGTACCTCATCATTTTTATTAACCACATTCCGTGCATTCACATACCTGCACATTAACCCTGATTCAGACCTCACCTAACAATGTACTATTCCCTACTCTTGTGCTATCTATCCCCACCCCCCAATCCCAGTTTTCTGTGCATTTTGGTATTCCTCTCTGATACTTTTTCCTGGTTACCACACCAGGCAAGTTACCATTTCTGCTTCCCTGCAATCGGAGCTCCCTCTCAGGTTAATATCCCCCTGACAATTTAGTTTATACCCTCCCCAACAGCTTATCAAATCTCCCTGCTGAGATGCAATCCGTCCATTCTGGACAGCTCCCACCTGCTCCTGAAACGTACCCACTGTCTCAGAAATATGATGCCCTCCCTCCTACACCATTTCTACAGACACGTGCTCAATCGCTTAACCTTGCTCTTCTTATGCTTGCTTGCACCTGGGTCTGAGATTATTGCTTTGAGGTCTTACTTTTTGATCTCCTTCTTAGCTCCCTAAAATCTGCTTCCAGGACTTCATTCCCTTCTTACCTATTTCATTGGTACGGATGTAAACCACGACCTCTGGCTTCTCACCCTCCCGAGGAAAGTGTCCTGCAGCTGCTAGGTGACTTCCTTGACCCTGGCAAAAGTGAGGTAACAAACCACCTTAGAGTCACGTTTACTGCCACAGAAACGCCTGTGTGTTCCCCTAACTAACGAATCCCCTATCACTGTTGTTCAACCATTCCTCTTCCTCCCCTCCTCTGCAGCTGAGCCACCTGTGGTGCCACAAACTTGTCTCGGAATGCACCCCTGAGGAATTAGCACCTTCAACAGTATCCAAAATGGAAAACCGATTAGCGAGTGAGATCAAATCAGGGGTCACCTGCAGTACCTGCCTGGTTCTCTTCGACTACCTAGCGGTCACCCATTCCCTATTTGCCTGAATACTTCTAACATGCGGGGTGACTACCTACCTTAACATGTTATCCACGTAGTCCTCCTCCTCGCTGATGTATAACAGTGACTCCAGCCGCCCAGAGCTCATTCTTGTGGAGCCAGTGGCACTTCCTACAAATGTGTTCATCTTGGAAACATGGTGCGTCCACGACTTCCCACATACGGCAGGCCATGCACTCCACTCAGCAGAGTTGCCCTGCCATACTTTCACTTTACAGACTATTTATTATAAGTAGAATAGCTCACCAGGTACTCACTAAACATGTCCTTCCACTGCACCGAAGCGGGAAGAACACGTTGGGGGGTTAAAAATGTATGAAAAAAGTAGAAAAATAGAGCACCTCCTCCCTCCTTCAATGAACTCGCCTCTCACCAAACTCCAATCTCCACCCTCAGCTTGCAATCTGCACTCCGTTGAAAGTAAACTAACACCTGATGTGAAACTACCAAGACCCGTTAGAAGCCATCTTCCAACCATTACATTCGGCTGACCTCGTGGCACATCTTGCAAAGAGCAGGGTTGCTAAAGTTCAAGAAACCTATCTAGGCCACATTGTGGGTCAGGGGAGTGTGCTTCCCAGAACAGCAGAGGCACAGGCATTGACTGATTTCCCAGTCCCCACGACTTAATGTAAATAATGGGAACTGGGGGATGCCTGGATTTTTTCACAAGTTTTTGTTCCCTCAAAGTTCAGCACTATAGCCACACCAGGCAGTGTTGCAGAAAAGAGCAAATGTAGTGTGCTCGGGAGGGTGCAAAATAGTTTTCGAGAGGCTAAAATCCAGCTTAATCAATGGAAAGGAGCTGGCAGCTTCGAACTTTAACAAACAAGGGCGGCACATTGGCTCAGTGGTTAGCACCGCAGCCTCACAGCCCCAGGAACCCGGGTTCAATTCTGGATACTGCCTGTGTGGAGTTTGCAAGTTCTCCCTGTGACTGCATGGGTTTTCTCCGGGTGCTCCGGTTTCCTCCCACCGCCAAAGACTTGCAGGTGATAGGTAAATTGGCCTTAGTGTAGGTAGGTGGTAGGGAATATGGGATTACTGTAGGGTTAGTATAAATGTGTGGTTGTTGGTCGGCACAGACTCGGTGGGCTGAACTGCCTGTTTCAGTGCTGTATCTCTAAATAAATAAAAAAATAACTATTTTAACTGGTAGTTGATGCCAGTGACTGAGTGGTAGGTACCATCCTCGTCCAAGATAATGAGCCAGGCATTGAGAGACCAGCTGTGTATTGCACCAATATATTAAATGAATATCAAAAGAGATACTCTACTGTGGAGAAGGAAACCCTGGGGCGGTTTCTGGCTCTCAAGCACTTTGAGTTATGTGTCCAAAGTGGAGAAAGAGAGACCGTGCCTTATACCAACCACAATGCTTTGACATTTACGAGGACATTCAAAATCCTGAATGTAAGACTTATTAGATGGAGCCTTCAGTTGCAACCTTACCACGTAAAGATTATCCACATTCCAGGGGTAAAAGAAAAGACAATGGGATCGCTGGCACATCATCTAGAGTCTAACTCAGCACAGAACCATCCAGGATGAAAGTAAACAAATCTAAACTGGTGCATGGCTGTGACAGTGTGAGGTTGATAAGTGTGTGTTTGACGATGAATGTGTGTGTACATTTTTTTTTTGTTCAAATTCACGACCTTCTGATGAAATGCTTCTGTGATCTGGTGATCACAATTCGGTTAGGTTTACCTTAGCGATGGGCAGGGACAGGTATATACCGCAGGGCAAGAATTATAGCTGGGGGAAAGGAAATTATGACGCGATTAGGCAAGATTTAGGATGTGTAGGATGGGGAAGGAAACTGCAGGGGATGGGCACAAACGAAATGTGGAGCTTATTCAAGGAGCAGCTAATGCGTGTCCTTGATAAGTATGTACCTGTCAGGCAGGGAGGAAGTTGTCGAGCGAGGGAGCCGTTGTTTACTCAAGACGTTGAAGCGCTTGTCAAGAGGAAGAGGGCGGCTTATGTTAGGATGAGACGTGAAGGCTCAGTTAGGGCGCTTGAGAGTTACAAGCTAGCCAGGAAGGATCTAAAGGGAGGGCTAAGAAGAGCAAGGAGAGGACACGAGAAGTCATTGGCGGATAGGATCAAAGAAAACCCTAAGGCTTTCTATAGGTATATCAGGAATAAACGAATGCTAAGAGTTAGAACAGGGCCAATCAAGGATAGTAGTGGGAAGTTGTGTGCGGAATCAGAGGAGATAGGGGAAGCGTTAAATGAATATTTTTCGTCAGTATTTACAGTAGAAAAAGAAAATGTTGCCGAGGAGATTAATGAGATACAGCCTACTAGACTAGATGGGATTGAGATTCACAAGGAGGAGGTGTTAGCAATTTTGGAAAGAGTGAAAATAGATAAGTCCCCCGGGCCAGATGGGATTTATCCTAGTATTCTCTGGGAAGCCAGGGAGGAGATTGCAGAGCCGTTGTTGTTGATCTTTAAGTCGTCATTGTCGACAGGAGTAGTGCCGGAGGACTGGAGGATAGCAAATGTTGTCCCCTTGTTCAAGAAGGGGAGTAGAGACAGCCCTGGTAATTATAGACCTGTGAGCCTTACTTCGGTTGTGGGTAAAATGTTGGAAAAGGTTATAAGAGACAGGATTTATAATCATCTTGAAAAGAATAAGTTCATTTGCGATAGTCAGCACGGTTTTGTGAAAGGTAGGTCGTGCCTCACAAACCTTATTGAGTTTTTCGAGAAGGTGACCAAACAGGTGGATGAGGGTAAAGCCGTGGATGTGGTGTATATGGATTTCAGTAAGGCGTTTGATAAGGTTCCCCACGGTAGGCTATTGCAGAAAATACGGAAGTATGGGGTTGAAGGTGATTTAGAGCTTTGGATCAGAAATTGGCTAGCTGAAAGAAGACAGAGGGTGGTGGTTGATGGCAAATGTTCATCCTGGAGTTTAGTTGCTAGTGGTGTACCGCAAGGTTCTGTTTTGGGGCCACTGCTGTTTGTCATTTTTATAAACGACCTGGATGAGGGTGTAGAAGGGTGGGTTAGTAAATTTGCGGATGACACGAAGGTCGGTGGAGTTGTGGATAGTGTCAAAGGGTGTTGTAGGGTACAGAGGGACATAGATAGGCTGCAGAGCTGGGCTGAGAGATGGCAAATGGAGTTTAATGCGGAGAAGTGTGAGGTGATTCACTTTGGAAGGAGTAACAGCAATGCAGAGTACTGGGCTAATGGGAAGATTCTTGGTAGTGTAGATGAGCAGAGAGATCTTGGTATCCAGGTACATAAATCCCTGAAAGTTGCTACCCAGGTTAATAGGGCTGTTAAGAAGGCATATGGTGTGTTAGCCTTTATTAGTAGGGGGATCGAGTTTCGGAGCCACGGGGTCATGATGCAGCTGTACAAAACTCTGGTGAGGCCGCACCTGGAGTATTGCGTGCAGTTCTGGTCACCGCATTATAGGAAGGATGTCGAAGCTTTGGAAAGGGTGCAGAGGAGATTTACTAGGATGTTGCCTGGTATGGAAGGAAGGTCTTACGAGGAAAGGCTGAGGGACTTGGGGTTGTTTTCGTTAGAGAGAAGGAGGAGGAGAGGTGACTTAATAGAGACATACAAGATAATCAGAGGGTTAGATAGGGTGGATAGTGAGAGTCTTTTTCCTCGGATGAGGATGGCAAACACGAGGGGACATAGCTTTAAGTTGAGGGGTGAAAGATATAGGACAGATGTCAGAGGTAGTTTCTTTCCGCAGAGAGTAGTAGGGGCGTGGAACGCCCTGCCTGCAACAGTAGTAGACTCGTCAACTTTAAGGGCATTTAAGTGGTCATTGGATAGACATATGGATGTAAATGGAATAGTGGAGGTCAGATGATCGGCGCAACATCGAGGGCCGAAGGGCCTGTACTGCGCTGTAATATTCTAATTCTAAAAAAAAAAAAATCACATTTCATTTTGCGTGATGTGAAGGTGCCAGGTTGAATAATTTTTGTTTTGCTCCACCGGCTGGGATGCCTGATTTTTTTTTGAAGGAAAGTAAAAATGAACAGTGAGAAGTTGCCTTTTCTCGCAATTTAACATAGCCACCTCATTTGCGAGACTGCATCGTACATTGCAAAGCCTGTTATTTGGAGATGAAGAGTCTGGTCCGCTCCAGCAAGAACGAAGGCCTGGGAACTTTAAGGGAACTGCCTCAAGAATATCAACTGTACAATGGGACCCTGGTTGTGAAAAAGAACTCCCCGGACACAGGCTCTTTTAGTTGCAAGAAGAAGTGCACTTCTAAGTACTATGCTTGAGTCATTTGGTGTCTGTCATGTGACTGGACTCCATCGGTGCTTTTAAGCTGAGCTATATCTGAAGCAGGCTGAAAGGCATCTGAACATTGAAAAGTGCAGACCCACGTGGGGGTCCCTCTTTTCTCTCTCTCTCTCCAATCCAGCTAACAAGATTCGAACCCTGCTTGCTAACTGTAAATACCTCTTCATACCCGTCCACAACCAGAGACACCTTGAAGAAAATAATTCACGTTACTGTCTCCAACAGGCCCACTGAAACAGCCATCTGTCTCTTCAAACTGGAAGCCTCAAGGCCACCAAATTCAGCTAGAAGTCAGCCGAGTTGTCAAACTCCACAGACTGTATATCATGTTTTCTTCTATGGACTGTAACTCGACCGATCTGTGGCTTATTTGTGTGTATGTGTGAACCTCAAGTGTGTGTGTGTGTGTGTGTGTGTGTGTGTGTGTGTGTGTGTGTGTGTGTGTGTGTGTGTGTGTGTGTGTGTGTGTGTGTGTGTGTGTGTGTGTGTGTGTGTGTGTGTGTGTGTGTGAAAGTCGGAGAGTAGTTCAGTATCTGACTTAAATCAGTCTAAGGACAATAAATCGAACTTCTTTCTTTATTAACCACGAGAGAGCTTGTCAGATGGGTTATTTTTTATTATTATAATAGCACGTAAGTAACCACTGGATTGGCAAGTACATCCATTTTTAAGAAACAGATAAAGAAACTTGCTGTGTTCAAACAACGACAGGCAAAAAGACCTGTAGATCTTGTAGATGAGTAATAAAGGATAGGCAAAGACAAGATAGATTCTTGGGAGCTCATAAAGGCTATGAAGATGAGAAGCCATCACTAGAGTGTCTCTGACTCTGATTGGATTGTTAAGAGTGGGAACAAGCAAGGGAATTACCAAAAAGACGATAGCGTCAGAGGAATGAAGAGGGAAAGGATTGGAGGAGAGTTCAGAAAATGTGGAACTGACAAATGAGTAATTGAGGGTTTCTGTACTTGACGGTTGAAGCAGGGGCAGAGGTTGCATAGGATATGGAGGTAGAAGGAGGCAACGTTTGTGATGGAGAGGAACTGAGGACAAAATCTGAGGTCAGCGATGAATAGGGCTAAGAGGTTATAAATCATTATATTCAGTTTGAGATAAAAGCCCAGAATGGGGATTGAATAGGTGACAAGGGTGAGGTGATGTCCTGCAGCCAAAGGTGGAGGCTTCTCATGTTTAATTGGAGCACATTGCAGATCATGGGAAACAGACCGTTACAGTCTGATAAGACAAAGGCAACGGTGGCGAGCTGGAGCTGGGTGTCCTCAGAACACATGTGCAAATTGACCCTACATCTACAGATGATGTCGCAGTGGACAACATGTGCATGAGGAAGGGGAGGGAGCGAGAATATAAAGTTTAGGGGCTCCAGAGGAAACGGTGCTGGTGTTGGAAGAGATACCATTACTGCAGATGCACTGGCTACAATCATGGAAAAATAATGGAACCAAACGAGGGAAGTTCCACGGGAAGAGGCCAATGTCAGAGTTTTGGAGGGGTCTTGGGTGGGTTTGCTGCAGGTTTGGAGAAGAGGCTGGAGATGGAGAGGGTTCAGGACATGGAAGGATGCTAGCCTAAGGATAAGAATGATAAATACAAGGTGCTGGGGGACTGGGAGCCAATGTGAGTCAGTGATGGAGAGCGGGACGTGGTGAGGGCTGGACATGGACAGGAGAGCATTGGATCAGGTGACAATGATGCAAGGTGGAGGTTGGGTGTCCAGTCAGGAGTGAACTTGGGGAATGAAACCAGGAGCTGGCAGTTCTAATTTTACTGGTGGCATCAACCAATGTAGAATAAACTGGTAGACATCTGCAATAAAATAGCAGAGAGAGGCATGTCAATCGTACACGTTCAGTGTCTGTCCCCTAATATCACCCACAACAATTTCCAGGCTGATAACAGTCCCCATGTAAGCGAATCAAAGATCATATTTTAACTGTGTATCTGGAGGTCCAGTCTGAAGTGTATGCAGACAAATCAGTAAAATTTCTAATTGAATCTAAACAAGTGAACATCGTCAATACAATTATATGAAAATTGTAAATGAGGCGGCTCATCATTGTGGATCAGTCCTGTATGAATGCAGCTTCCAGCTTTGTTATCAAGAAAGATGTAACAAAGATAATACTCTGTACTTTGAGATGATTGTGTTTTATCTACAATGTTATTTACATCAAAGTCAAATCTTCTGATGTAATGTGTTTGTTCAAGTGATTTGGAACCAATATTAATGCTCAGGGGTATAACCATGTCAGTGGAGACTTATATCCTAAATAAATCAAAACCCATTTAAATGGATCAGATCAGAGCTGTCGGTTCCAGACCAACAGAAGTCACTGCTTCTCACAGAAATGGGACGTGCAGTTATCCATCAGATAGAACTCATTTACTATCCTGTTCTCGCAACTGTTGGACTTTCTGGTAAGCCGTTATCCCAGCTGTTAATGGTATAATATTTGTTAACTGTGCTGGTGTACTCAGTATTATTTCTTACTTCGTGTTTAACACAGCCAGCTGTTCTGTTCCAGGAGTTGAAGTATGAAATGCCTCCACTCGCTGTTATTTCAGTCTTGCAGCAGTGGCATTACTTCTGCAATGATTTGTGTTTATCCTACCCTGGTATTGTTCCTGAATTATTCTGTGAACTGTATGTATTGGAAGAAGGTTTCTGGAAAAGAGCAGGAATCAGACCATCAGGAGCTTTTAACAGTTTCATGTTGTGGAACTAACCTGTCCAGGAATATTTTTTATGAATGCGTTTTTGGTGATTGATAAGGAAACATCTCACATTCTCAGTGTTACAAGCAGCCGGATCAATGTTCTCCCGCCACAATAACATGGTTCAGTTTAACTGAGATGTCAAGAATATCAGTATTATTAAATATCATTTAATACTGTGTGTGTCTGTCGCTTCCTCAGTGGCCTGGCTACCGAACTGGGTTTGCTGCTGACTCTTTCACCTCTCCTTCTCTGCTTCACTGCGGATGAATTCACGGTTACAGGGCTACATTGTGAAATGAAATTTGTTGATGTGATGCTGTGTCAGTCAGCACTGTAGCTGTGGGAATCATGGGGGCGTTTATTTATCCGTAGATTATCAGTCGCAACAGTGATGTTGGTATTTTATTAATTAAACAATTTCGTTATCTAACGGCATTCTTAATAATTCCAGGAGAAGGTATTTCAATTGTTGTGAGGTGTGTCTGGAAGAGGCTTTCGATTCAGCTTATTTCATGCATTTTAGATTAAGTGAACAGTGTAGGTGAGCATATGGAGATTTGTGTGATCAGTAGAAACATCAATCTATTTACAGAGGCTTCACCATTGACTCTGAGTACAGGGTCATTGAACAGAATGCAAGTGCGGTATATTATAATTGAATGGGATATGACATGAAGACCCCCACGTGCCAAGTATGAGGCATATTAATGTCGTTATGTGAACATCAAATTTAAACTGTTGCTGGAGTGAAGAGGTGACTTTTTTGAAGAGTCCAGAAGTGGCTGGAAGAACAATTGCATACTAAGAGACAGTGCTTGGAGAGACAAAGGATTTGCTCACTGATTCAATTAACAGAGAATAGCCTGGGCAATGTCATGGTGGGAGACAGACCTATAACTCCCGCCTGGCCCACCGCTGCCGAGAGTTTTGGAATCTACAAATGCGCAGGAGAGTTTATTGAGAAAACGTAGTTGCTGGACAACTTGGAGTTTTGAATTGTGCTCACAGGACAGTTTGGTCAGACTGCGGTTTGCAACAATACGTGTGACAATGCAGCCTCTCTCCTGGCTGACTCTCTCTCGCTTTCTCCCAAGCCTCCAGACCCAGTGAAGTCACGTAATCCTCAAGAGAGAAAATACTCCGAAATCAAAAGAAGTTCAAACATGCACTGGGCTCCAGTAAACAGCAACACTTACCGGCAACCAAAGACTCAACATCAAATACAAAGCACAATAAATATGAATCCACCTATTGCCTCAAACATTTCCCCTTTATTCTTTCTATTTTTTCTGTCTCTACCTGCCTGTGTGTTTATTGTGTATGCACGCGAATGTGGTCGCGTCGCCTATTCATAGCCATTACCTGAATTAGAGTTTAAGATTAATAAACTTCCACCTTTCTTGTTTACATCTAAGAAAAAAGAATTGATTTCTTTGCTTTACAATTGGAAAGCAGTAAACAAGAATTCACTGAGGGGGAGCTAAAACATGGTGTTTTAAAAATTAAACCCTGTTACGATTAACTTAGTAAGGGTTGAAAAGAAACCTCTAGACCTCTCTCTCACCTGGTCGTAACAGATTGGAAATGGATTGTTGTGACAGCGAATATCAGAGAGTGTAGAGACGGTGAGAGGAGTGATCGAGAAAGAGAGGGAAGAGGAAAATGAGAGGAAGGGGGAGATGGAATGCGACAAGAGAAAGAGTGTTGCAGTGATGTGAATAATTCATCAGAATGAACTGATGAATCTACTAGTATAATCATGATGTGGAAATGTGAGCTCAAGATGTCATTGGGATGTTTTCAGACTCTGAATGTTTCATTATGCAGACCGAGTGAGTTTATTACTATTGGGTTCTCATTGCGTCTGCAAAATGTTACTTTTGTCTTCCTTACTGACTGAAGAATGTATTTATAGAATACAATCCGTGATATGTTTGTTATTTATGATTAACATGTATGACATAAGAATGAAGCATTGCAAATAGAAGCTGCAGAAGGCAATTTAGCCCCTCAAACACGTTTCTCAATTCAATAACATCATGTTGATTCTCATTGAGTCTAAAAATCTATCAAACTCTGTCTCGAATCTACAATTCCAAAGATTCATCCAGATCCGAGAAGAAAATTTACCTAATCCCAGTCTGAACTAGCTGATTCCTGGTTATGACACTTTACCCACTTGTTCTCGGTTTTGCAGCCGGGGGAACAGCCACTCACCTACCCTGTCCGTAGGGGCATAGGAACAGAGGAAGATAGGAACAGGAGTAGGCCATTCAGCCCCTCGAGCCTGTCCCACCATTCAATGACAGCATGGCTGATACGCGGCCTAACTCCATATACCTGCCTTTGGCCCATATCCCTTAATATCTTTGCTTAACAAATGTTTATCTATCTCAGATTTAATATTGACAACTGTTCTTGCTTCAACTGCTGTTTGTGGGAGAGAGTTCTAAACATCTACCACCCTTTGCATGAATAAATGCTTCCTAACATCTCTCCTGAATGGTCTGATCCTGATTTTTCGACTGTGCCTCCTAGTTTTAGAATCTCCAAACAGTGGAAGTAGTTTATCTTTATCTACTCATCTGTTCCTGTTAATATTTTGAAGACTTCGAACAGATCACCCCTTAACCTTCTAAAATCTAGCGGAAACAAGCCTAATTTATGTAATCTCTCCTGTAAATCAAGCCCTGTAGTCCAGGTATCATTCTTGTAAAGTAACATTGCACTCGCTCGAAGGCCAAAGTATCCTTCCTAAGGTGTGGTGCCCAGAACTGCTCTCAGTACTCCAAGTGGGGTCTAACCAGGGTTTTGAACAGCATAATCTCTTTGTCTTTATACTCCAATCCTCTAGATTTTTTTTCTTCATTCATGGGATGTGGGCATCACTGGCTTTGCCAGCATTTATTTCCCATCCCTAATTGCGCTTGAGAAGGTGATGATGAGCTGCCTTCTTGAGCCGCTGCAGTCCATGTGAGGTAGCTATACCCACAGTGCTATGAGGAAGGGCGTTCCAGGATTTTGACCCAGCGATAGTGAAGGAATGGCGATATAGTTCCAAGTCAGGATGGTGTGTGACTTGGACGGGAACTTGCAGGTGGTGATGCTCCCATGCATCTGCTACACTTGTCCTTCGAGGTGGTAGAGTTTGCGGGTTTGGAAGGCGCTGTCTCAGGAGCCTTGGTGTGTTGCTGCAGTGCATCTTGTAAATGGTACACACTGTTGCCACTGTGCGTCGGCTGTGGAGGGAGTGAATGTTTGTACATGGTGTGCCAATCAAGTGGGCTGCTTTGTCCTGGATGGTTTCGAGCTTCTTGAGTGTTGTTGGAGCTGCACCCATCCAGGCAATTGGAGAGTATTCCATCACACTCCTGACTTGTGCCTTGTAGATTGTGACTGGCTTTGGGGAGTCAGGAGGTGAGTTACTCGCTGCAGGATACCTAGTCTCTGACCTGCTCTTGTAGCCATGGTATTTATATGGCTACTCCAGTTCACTTTCTGTTCTATGGTAACCCGAAGGATGTTGATAGTGGGGTATTCAGCGATGGTAATGCCATTGAATGTAAAGGGGAGATGATTCGATTCTCTCTTGTTGGAGACGGACATTGCCTGGCACTCGTGTGTTGCAAATGTTACTTGTTACTTATCAACCCAAGCCTGCATATTGTCCAGGTCTTGCTGCATTTCTACAGGGACTGCTTCAGTATTTAAGGATTAGTGAATGGTTCTGAACATTGTGCAATCATCAGCGAACATCCCCACTTCCGACCTTATGATAGAAGGAAGGTCATTGATGCAGCAGCTGAAGATGGTTGGGCCTAGGACATTACCCTGAGGAACTGCTGCAGTGATATCCTGGAGCTCAGATGTTTGACCTCCAACAACCACAGCCATCTTGCTTTGCGCTAGGTATGACTCCAACCAGCGTAGAGTTTCCCCTCTGATTCGCATTGATTCCGGTTTTGCGAGGGCTTCTTGATGCCATACTTGGTCAAATGCTGCCTTGATTTAAAGGGCAGTCACTCTCACCTCACCTCTTGAGTTCAACTCTTTTGTCCATGTTTGAACCAAGGCTGTGATGAGGCCAGGAGCTGAGTGGCCCTGGCGGAATCCAAACTGATCATCACTGAGCAGGTTATTGCTAAGCAAGTGCTGCTTGATAGCACTGTTGATGACACCTGCCATCACTTTACTGATGATTGAGAGTAGACTGATGGGGTGTAAATTGGTCGGGTTGGACTTTTGCTGCTTTTTGTGTACAGGATATACCTGGGCAATTTTCCACATTGACGGGTAGATGCCAGTGTTATACTGGAACAGCTTCGCTAGGGGTGCGGCAATTCTGGAGCACAGGTCTACAGTATTATTGTTGGAATATTAAGATATAAAGGCTAGCATTCCATTAGTCTTTATGATTATTTTCTGCACTTCCTCGTGGCATTTTAAAGATCTATGCATCTGAAATCCCCAAGTCTCTTTGAACATCCACTGTACTTAACCTCTTCCCATTTTCAAAGTGCCCTGCTTTATACTTTTTGGTCCAAAATGGATAATCTCACACTTGCTCGCATTGATATACATCTGCCACAGTTTTGCCCACTCACCTACTCTGTCAATATCTCTTTGCAATTTTTTTGCTATCATCTAGACTGTCTACAATGCCGCCTAACTTTGCATCATCAACAAATATTGGAATTTCTGACTTGCTGTGGCATCATCCAAGTCGTTAATGAATAATGTGAATAATTGAGGTCCCAACACAGATCCCTGCGGGATACCACTAGTCACATCCTGCCAATCGGTGTACTTACCCATTATCCCCAATCTTTGTCGCCTACCACTCAGCCAACTTCCGAACCATGTCAATATTTTGCCCTCAACTCCATGGGCTTCTACCTAAATTATCAGTCTCTTATGGGGGACTTTATAAAATGTCTTCTGGAAGTCCATATAAATAACATCCATAGACAACTATAGTCCACTACCTTAGTCACCTCTTCAAAAAATTCAATGAAATTTGTCTGGCATGACCTTCCCGTCATGAATCCACGCTGGCTGTCCCTGATTAACTGAAGTTTTGTCTCGGTGTTCAGTCACACTATCCTTGATTATGGATTCCAGCAACTTGCCCATCACAGATGTCAGGCCTACTGGTCTGTAATTTCCTTGGTTCCCCCTTTAACCGTTCTTCAAAAGTGGAGTGACATGTGCAACTTTCCAATCCAGAGGGACCACTCCTGAATCTAGGGATCTCTGAAAGTCTATAGACTCCAACCAGAAGGCGGCAACGTGTCCTTACACGGACACAGGTATCCGTGATAAATGATTTTGGTGTGAGTAACTGGTAAATTCAGACATGCAAAATTTCCCATTGGCTTCTTCAGACCAGCTTTAAAAAGAGTGTCAATTCTACAGCTGAGTTGTGCTGGGAGAGGCAATAGTGCTTCTGAACTTTGGAGAGATTCGGTGTTTTCCAGCATGTTCTGATTTTTCAAAAAGCCTCTCTGTTTTACAAGACAGAGAGAGAGAGCAGTAGAGAGAGAGGAGAGATAGGGATTGAGAGAGGGAGCGAGAGAGAAGGAGAGAGAGAGTGGGAGGTGAGGCGGTGAAAGAGAGTGTGGGTAAAAGAGGGGGAGAGAGCGGGGGGGGGAGAGATGGGGGAAGAGGGAGCGGAGAAAGTGCTGGGCAGACAGAGAGAGGGGGCGAGAAATGGAGTGGAGCGAGAGAGAGAGTGAAAGAGGGAATAGAGAGCAGAAGTAGGAGAGTGAGATGGGGAGAGAAAGAAGGAGAGAGATAGATAGAGAGGGGGAGAGAGAGATGGATGCAGAGGGGATTGAGAGCGAGCTGGAGCAATGGATGAACAGAGGGGAGGAATGGGGGTGAGAGATCAATATAGAGGGGGGATAGGCAATGATACTGAGAAGGAACGGGTGAGAGAGAGAAAGAATGGAGATAAAGACATCAAAATCGCTCCTGACAGATGGACATCTAACTGATTCTCTGCTTCACTCATCAGGCGTACCGGAAGACTTGTGCAAGCAAAAGCAATGGCAGGCATCTCAATAAATAGGGAATCATATATTTTAAATCGCACAGTGTTTTGATAGCACTAGGTTGGCTACACACTTTACATACAGATTAATTGTCCCCATGTCCGTGGCCGACTCAATAATGCTGTCAAAAGCCCGTCGTGCAGCATGTTCGTGCCTATCCGTGTGTCCAGCCCACGCACAATCTTGCATGTGGCAATTCCCATTCTTCTACAATACACAGAATATCGGCCCATTATACTCAACCTCTCCTCACGATATAATCCTCTCGTCGCTGGAATCAATCTTCTGAAGCTTCATTAAACCCCATCATTAGACGTACGTACTTCCTGAGATAATGAGGCCAACACTGTGCACAGTAGTCCGGGTGTGGTCTCAACAAAGTTCTGTATAATTGCCGTTTTGAAATGCCTATTGTGCAAGTTTATTTATTATTCAGGTGTGTTGTTACATTCTTCCTCTATATTAACTGTACTCTCAATTTGGATTTGTCTGTAGATTTTGAATTTGTGCTGCTGCTTCCCGAGTCCCTATCAATGATGTAATTGGTGAATAACAGTGGTCCCAATGCCAATGCTTGGGGAACATTACTGCTCACCTTCCACACATCTGAGTAAGGAAATGTAACTCCACTCCATGTTTTTCTGCTAATGTAGCCAGCTTGCTGTCCATTCTGCTTCTTGTCCCCTAACTTCAATTGCTCTGAGATCAGTCATGAGTCTGCTATGTGTTAGCATATCGAAGGCCTTTAGAAAATCAAAACATATTACAATCACTGCCTTAGTCTTATGTACTCTTCCTGATATTGTTAAAAGAATAAGGTTCTTCAAGTACCACCCTCCTTTTGGAACCTGTGATGACTAATCTGCATATGTGCTTCTAGATGTTTTTCTCTAACATATTTGAATAAGGATTCTATTATCTTTTGTACCACTGAAACGTTCAGTAGATTTTTTGGTCTTGTTCTATCTTCCGTTTCAAATCCAAAAACTTTAGCTCTCCATCAGCCCTCTGGCACTATTCCCTATTCTTATGATTATTAATGAACAGGTAAAAGTCCCTCTGCTATCTATTCCCTATTTGTTTTCCTATTATGGATGGATGAAATCCATCCAATTGAGCGGTTTTATACTTTCTTGAATCGCTTCATCAGATATCTCTTCCCTTTTTACCTTACATGTCTTGAAGGTTTTGTCGAATGACGACAGTTATCTGACAATTCAGTTTCTCCCTGCTCCCCCCCCACACCCCCACCGCCAGTGATCACTGTCCTTGGAACCAAAGAACCCGACAAAACATTGTGGAATGGAAGGATCCATTCAGCCCGCGTTTCATTGCTGGCGGAACAAAAAAAAATAGCCGCCCAATCTAATCTCACCTTCCATCACATCTTCTCTAGCTTTGCACGTTACAGCACTCAGATGGCTGCCCAGGTACCTTCTTAAAGAATTGAGGGTTTCTGCATGCACCACGTTCCAAACAGTGAATATAAGAAACCCACCACCCTCTGTCCTTAAATTAACAGTGGATGGGATATTTTCTGGCAGACCCAATGAGACCGTATCCATGCTGTTTTCCATGCACCATCTCCTACTGGGACATTCCGAGGGCCCAATTTGGAATTGATTTGTTTTGTTTCATTCACTCTCCATTCCCGCTGGCACTCCTGTCGTCCTCACCAGCTCATGTCTGGGAATGATGTTAATCAGTGTTCTGGGACCCTGTTGTGAAGTATAAGTGTGTGCACCTCGGGTGTAAACATTGGGCTATTCCACACTCAAATGGTGTTGCTATGGCAACCTGTGTGGGTTCTCTATATTCTGCCTTTGCATAGGATACGTGCACCTTTCTTTGTTCCAATTGTACTTAGGTCCGCTCGTTCCACATTTTTTCTGATACTTTGATGACTGTGTTGGAGTCATGTCCTTCTTTCATCCTGAATTGGAAAATGTCATCAACTTTGCATGTCCAATCCTTCCCCTCTTCACATTGTCCATCTCTAACAATTCCCTTCCCGACATCTCCACCTCTATTTCAGGTGATTGGCTGTCCACCAATGTCTAGTATAAGCTCATTAACTCCCACAGCCCGAATCAATCATTCTACGTGAAACAGAACGTGGAAATATTCCAATTCCATTTTCACGATGGAGTCTCCTGTTCACTGGGAGAGGGCAAACACAGACTGGGTGATTGTTTTGCTGAACTCCTTCATTCCATCTGACGGTGTGAACCTGAACTTCCAGTCACTTGTCACTTTAATTCTGCATCCAGCTCTCACTCTGAAATCTCTATGCTCGACCTCCTACACTCCTCCACTGAAGCACAATGAGGAACAGCACTGCATTTTTGATTACATGTTCTATTGTCAGGCGGACTCAACAATGAGAGTAAGCCATTCAGAATGTAACAACCACTCCCGTTTTCTGGGATGGCCTGCGCTTCTAATGGAGGATGGCTGCACAAGAGTCACTGGAGAATGGATGGGGTGTTGTCTGGTACATAGGGTGGGGGATTCCCTATTGGTGCAAAGCTGGTAGGCTGGTCCACACCCCTGGACTCTACCCACCATTCCCCATTACATTGCCAGGATACACCTCCTCTATACTCATCTTCTGGTTCCTTCATTGTTCCAGTAACCATAAACCATCATCCGTTTTGTCAGAGAACCACTCCTGCTCTCCAGCTGATCAGAGAACTTTCTCTTTGCTCTTTTCCCTCCCAATACACCGCTTTTCACTGGCTGTATTTTTGCTTTAAGCGGTTCCTTTTTAATACCTTCCCATTCTAATGGAAGTCTATCAATCTGGTCCTAGGCAGAAGGAGCTGATTCCAGGGAGCAGGGTCAGATCGGGGAGGGTGGGGGGTCGGGGGAGCCGATCTTGGTGGGATGGTGTCCAATTCTGGAGGGGTCTGTAGCCGGGAACGCTTCGATTCTGAGGGAGTCCAAGCCTTGGGGAGGGGATAATCAAATCCTAGAGGTTCCAGTTCCAGGGTTCTTCGGATTGTCTATCCCAGGTGACTTTGTTTGGAGTCGAATGGGGAAACCCAGCTGGACACTGTTAAACCGGGAAAACAGATTACATCAGAAACTTTCGGAATCATTAAAATATTTAAATTTTCAACCCGCATCCTCGTTGCGTTGTGTGCCCCGACACTTGTCCTAACCCCATTAAACCTGGAACTGCGCAGGTTGGAAGTTTCTGGGCTTGGGGTTGAGATTATTAAATTTTGAACTCAGCCCATCTGTTTCTCGTGCTAAAATCCTGCCCTTACTGTCTGGGTGTGGCAAAGATAATATTCAATCAGTAATTTCCAGTCTCTTTTCCCTTCTCTCTCTTACAGTTAACTTACTGGCGATTGTGATCCTATCCCGGGGAAAGTGCGGACTCTCCACCTGTACCACTCGCTATCTGGTAGCCATGGCAGGAGCGGATCTTTTGGTCATTATCATTGATGTCATCCTGTATCGGATCAGAAATTATTATTTCCCGGAATCGTTCCTCAACATCACCCCTGTGTGTTCTGTTATCTATGCACTGATTTATGCAGCCACAGACTGTTCTGTCTGGTTCACTGTCACTTTCTCCTTTGATCGATTTGTGGCCATTCGTTGGCAA
Organism: Heterodontus francisci; assembly: GCF_036365525.1. Taxonomy (NCBI): domain Eukaryota; kingdom Metazoa; phylum Chordata; class Chondrichthyes; order Heterodontiformes; family Heterodontidae; genus Heterodontus; species Heterodontus francisci. The sequence continues at coordinate 9,552,211 of NC_090414.1, forward strand.
AAGCTAAAAACACGATATCGCAACGAGAAAACAGTGGCTGTGGTGTTAGCAACAAGTTGCATTTTGCTCTGCTTAAAAAATGTTCCCATATACTTTACATTTCAAACTGGAGAGATAATTGACAATGTACCGTGGTTCTGCATCGATATGCCGAGCTATTTTACTGATCCCGGATGGGTGGGATTTGACTGGTTTGACACAGTTTTGACCCCATTGCTCCCATTCGCTTTAATTCTGTTGCTCAACGCCATGACAGTCAGACACATTTTAGTGGCCAGTCGAGTCCGTAAGGCACTGAGAGGTCAGAGCAAGGGAGAGAATGGCAGTGACCCAGAGTTGGAGAGCAGAAGAAAGTCTGTGATTTTACTCTTCTCAATTTCCGGCAGCTTCATACTTCTGTGGTTGGTAACTGTGACAGAATTCTTCTATTATAGCATTGCAGGAAGAGATCCCGGGAATTACATCAAATCGGAATATATATTTCGACATGTTGGATTGATGCTGCAGCTTTTAAGTAGCAGCACAAACACATTTATTTATGTGGTGACTCAGTCCAAGTTCAGAGAACAGTTCAAAGACGCAGTGAAATATCCGGTTACATCGATTATACAGTTAGTTAATAAACAAAGCAACTGAGAACGGAGGGTCGAGGGGACCCAGTGCGAGGGAGTGGGCTTCGGCTCGGCACAACAGCCGACAGTCCCAGTGCCTGAGCTTGGCGGCTGCTCGGATCGATAAGGCCGAGTCCCTTCCTGCTCCCCAAGTTAGCTGACATTGTTAATTATTCGCTCTCTACCGGAATGCAGGTTGGACCAGCAGGGGGAACACGGAAGGTTTCTCACCTTTGAATCAGCAGCTCGGATGTTCCAGACACAAAACCCAACAGAAACGTTCTGCCCACAACCCAGTGTAACCGGTAAATTCCGAGGGGCAATACTGAGAGAGTACTACACTGTTGATGAGTACGCACAGAGGGAACAATGCAGTATCGGGGGCTCAGTATTGAGAGAGCACTGCTCTGTTGAAGGGTGTAAACTGAGGCATCTTTGCCTTTTTGGGGGTCAGTGCTGAGGCAGCACTGCACTATCAGGCGGTCAGTACTGATCTATTGCTGTACTGTCGGAGCGTCAGTACGGAGGGCCTGTTGCACTGTCAGAGGGTCAGTACTGAGGGAGCACTGCACAGTCATACGTTGAGCACTGAGTGAGTGCTGTACTGTTGGAGTGACAGTACAGAAGGAGCACTGCACTGCCATAGTGTCACCACTGGTGACATTGTGCACTGCTGGAGACACAATACTGCGGGAACACTGCACCATTGCAGGATCAGTACTGAGGGAGCGCTGCACTGCCAGAGTGTCAGTACTGTGGGAATATTGAAATGTCAGCATGTCAGTACTTCGGGAGCACTGCACGGTCAAAGGGGCAATACCAAAAGAGCCCTGCACTGGCAGATGGTCAGTACTGGGGGAAAGCTACACTTCTGGAGGTCAGTACTGAAAAGTCAGTGGGACAGTTAAGGAGAAGTGTGGATGTAACGAGGCAACATGTAGAACATTTTAGGTCCTCATATTCAATGCCAGATGTGAGAATTACACAAATAATGGAATAAACTCAGCACACTGAGTCAGAAATCAAACTCGATTACTCCAGATATCTGAACATCATGCAATGCAATGCTCTCCCCGTATATGGACTGCTTAAGCATGATAATTATTTGTTCCATAAATATGAAGCAAATAAAATGTGTAAATTCACCCAAGAGAGGTCGACATCCTGATTGTTGTTTCCTAGTGATGACCAATCAGTCCTTCCCCTGTGGTTAAAACACAAATGTTTCTCCAGCCATTTTCATCTTATCCCTAAATTTTAGGGACAGGCCAGAAATCAAAGAACAAAAGAACAAAGAAAATTACAGCACAGGAACAGGCCCTTCGGCCCTCCAAACCTGCGCCGATCCAGATCCTCTATCTAAACATGTCGCCTATTTTCTAAGGGTCTGCATCTCTTTGCTTCCTGCCCATTCATGTATCTGTCTGGATACATCTTAAATGACGCTATCGTGCCCGCGTCTACCACCTCCGCTGGCAACGCGTTCCAGGCACCCACCACCCTCTGCATAAAGAACGTTCCACGCATATCCCCCCTAACTTTTCCCCTCTCACTTTGAACTCGTGTCTCCTAGTAAATGAATCCCCCACTCTGGGAAAAAGCTTCTTGCTATCCACCCTGTCTATACCTCTCATGATTTTGTACACCTCAATCAGGTCCCCCCGCAACCTCCGTCTTTCTAATGAAAATAATCCTAATCTGCTCAACCTCTCTTCATAGCTAGCGCCCTCCATACCAGGCAACATCCTGCTGAACCTCCTCTGCACCCTCTCCAAAGCATCTACCTTCTTTTGGTAATGTGGCGACCAGAACTGCACGCAGTATTCCAAATGTGGCCGAACCGAAGTCTTATACAACTGTAACATGACCTGCCAACCCTTGTACTCAATACCCCGTCCGATGAAGGAAAGCATGCCGTATGCCTTCTTGACCACTCTATTGACCTGCGTTGCCACCTTCAGGGAACAATGGACCTGAACACCCAAATCTCTCTGTACATCAATTTTCCCCAGGACTTTTCCATTTACTGTATAATTCACTCTTGAATTGGATCTTCCAAAATGCATCACCTCGCATTTGCCCTGATTGAACTCCATCTGCCATTTTTCTGCCCAACTCTCCAATCTATTTATATTCTGCTGTATTCTCTGACAGTCCCCTTGACTATCTGCTACTCCACCAATCTTAGTGTCAGTCCCCTTCACTATTTGCTACTCCACCAATCCTAGTGTCATTCTCACAGTGGATAATTGTCCAATTGATATTTGTCTTTCACCATAATGTCCAACCACATGGTGAGCTCTTTGTTTGAGAAAGCCTGCCCTGAAGCTATCCATCTTCCAAAGGCCTCCGTTAGTAATTTTCCATAATGCAATGAACAGACACAACAATTGGGTTTGGTGGATTTGTGGCAAGTCTCAACGTTAAGCTTTGACTTCCAGACAAAGGTGTTTGCATAAGAAGTCAACTAATCAGTAGTATTAGCTCACTATTGTCGGGCTTATCAGGACCTCATGGCTCATTAATTTGGACAAATATCTCCTTCAATTGCAACGTCATTGCTCCTTCCTGATAGTGTTATCGGCTCCTGGCCATTCCGGCCTCAGATTAGTCAATTTAATATAAGAACAATAAGTCCTTCTCTCAGCATAGTTCATTGGTTCTTCACAGGGCATGATTGTGAATCCGATCAAGATTCAACATGCGGTAACATTTAGTAAAACCATTACAGTCCCGTATCTGGTACAATTGCAAAAAATCGCTTTGTTCATTTCTTCCCTCATAAATAACTGAAATGAAAATGTTTATTGGGAAAGGCATAAAATAATAAAAAGTGAGCGAGAAATAAATGCTGTTCAAAATGGATGGCAATGTTTGCATGGTAAAACGAAATAATCACCTAACTTTTATTTTGCATCATTGAGAGGAATACATCACACTTTGGAGCTTTGGATTTCCTGACTAATCTGAGAATTGAGAGACCAATTTTATTTTGGTCTGGCGTCCGGGTACATTGAGATGCGTTACTGGGATCGTTTCAGAAGCTGTCTTTTTCTGGAGATGTCGAGAATTCTCCTAGTAGGCTTTCCAGGAGAAATGGAAGCACTTTCGTAACACTATCTTCTCTATCAACTGATAAAATCACCAACAATATCTAAGTGACTTCGCCCTTCCATCTTCTAGATTCATTGAATACAAGCTTAATTTTTAGAAGTCGTGTTCCTAATTCAGCAGTTTTCGTCCTTGCATCGTTCTGGTAAATCTCCGCTGCACCAATCAAAGGCCACACATTCTTGTTGAAGTGCGTTTTGAGAACTGAAATCTGTATGCTACTTATGGGCCTAAGCAGAGATTTGCATGGCTATACTATAACCTCGAACCTTTTTGTGTTCCCACCCTCATGGGATAAAGGCTATTACTCCACACACATGAGAACTTCCAATTTCCTTAAGACTTTTTATTTGAGTATCTCTAATCATAAATAAATTCAGCTCGTTTATTTGACCTTCTAAAGCATTTACCTTAAAAGCAAGAGGGATGACTGAGAGATTAGCCAGCAGGATTACAATGAAGGGAATGGATTATGAGGGACTGGGGACGGTGATTACAGGAGCAAAGATGGAAAGAAGATTGTGCATTTGAGATTCACTTCTCCGAAGTGAAGGTTTATGAGAATGATACCAATGATACGTGTGGACACAGTGGAGAATATTAGATTGTTCTCCGAAGAGCAGAGAGGCTCAGCTGGAGATTTAATAGAGGAATTGAACATTATTATGGTCGCTTTAGAGTAGGTGAGGAGAAATGGTTCCAACTGACAACCAAGGGGGGAAGATTGAAGATAATTGAGAAAGGAACCAGAGGGAAGATGACGGCTGTTATATTATGGCAAAAAGTTGTTATGAGCTAGAATGCACCACCTGCTGTGTAATGGGAGCAGATTCAATAGTAACTTTCGAAAGGGAATTGGATTAATAATTGAAAAGAAAGTAGACGCTGACAGTACGGAAAGAGCAGAATGAGTGTGACTAATGTCATCGCTTTAGTCAAAGAACAGGAGCGCAGAAACTTTGAGTTGAAATGCTACTGTCAGTGCTGAATGATTCTATGGGTCTAATACCTGAGTACAGAGTAGATGACTGCTACAGTGTGGGCGGAAGCAGTTCCAAAAACCTGTTTCTGAACTCATTTTTTATGTCTGTGATCCAGACGGGAGAAAAGAATAAATCATTTTTCGGCTGTTTCTATCACATAACGGGCCGTTCTCACGTTGGCATGCTGTGACTAGTGGGGTACCGCAAGGATCAGTGCTTGGGCTCCAGCTGTTCACAATATATATCAAAGATTTGGATGTTGGGCCTAAATCTAATATTTCCAAGTTCACGGATAACACACAACTAGGTGGAAATCTGTGTTTTGAGGAAGATGCCAAGTGGTTGCAAGGGGGGTTGGGCAGACTTAGTGAGTGGGAAAGACGTGGCAGATGGAATATAATGTGGAAAATATGAGGTTATCCACTTTGGTAGGAGGAATAGATGTGTTGAACATTTCTTAAATGGTAAGAGATTAGAAAGTGTAGATATAGAAAGGGACGTGGGCATCCTTGTCAGTAAGTCACTGAAGGATAACATGCTCTTGCAGCAGGCAACAAATAAGGTATACTAGCCTTTACTGTAAGAGGATTTGAGTCCAGTCTTTGGTCTTTGAAGTCTTGCTTCAATTGTGTAGAACCTTGGTTAGACTTTTAACTGGAGTACTGTGTGCAGTTTTAGTCCCCTTACCTTAGGAAGGATATCAATGCAATAGAGGAAGTACCACGAAGGTTCACCAGACTTGTTCTGGGATGGCGAGACTGTCCTATGAAGAGCGATTGGGGAAACTGGGACTACATTCTCTAGAGTCTCGAGGAATGAGAGGTGATCACATTGAAGCCTACACAATACATAAAGGGATAGACAGGGTAGATGCAGCAAATATGTTTACCCTGGTTGGGGAGTCTACAACCAGGGGATGCAACTTCAAAATAGGACACAAGCCACTTTGGACAGAGATGAGGAGAATTTTCTTTACTCAGAGGGTTGAAGTCTGTGACTATTTGTTTGTATCATCATCAATGTATTAAACAGGAATGAGTGATTTGGGGAATGTTTTCAAAATAATAAGGGATACTGATAGGGTAGACAGAGAGAAAGTCCCACTGGCTGCGGAGTCTAGAACTTGGGGAATAGTCTAAAAATCTAAACGTAATCTAAAAACCTTTCAGGAGTGAAATGAAGAAACACTTCAACACACCGGTGTGCTATGACTTTGGAACTCTCTTCCACAAACGACAGTTGATGCTGAGCCACCTGTTAATTTTTAAATCTGAGTTTGATAGATTTCTGCTAATCAAAGGTATTAAGTGATAACGGGCCAAGACGGGTACATGTAGTTAGATCACAGATCAACTATGATCTCATTGAATGGCATAACAAGGTTGAGGGGCTAAATGGCCTCCTCCTCTTCCTATGTTCTATGACAAAATTCCTGCTCTCACTCACTGTGTCTCGTTCTCCCTCTCGGTCTGTATTTTCTCTCTGTTTGTCTATCTGACTCTCTCTCCTCTCTCAGAACGTAGAAACTCACAAATATCAGACAGACATTTTAGGTTTGTTCTCGGTGGCCATTTTATGTTGCCACAGCACTGTGACATTTCTTTCAGAGACTGACTCCTCACTCATGTAAAGTTAGTGCTTAAAATGTGACAGAGCCACAGACATGGAAACACTGAGACACGCAGTACTAGATAGGAGTGAATCATTCCCATGTACCCATTGTGTACTGTACATGTACAGGAACTGACACTGTATTAAATCCAGTCACGGAATCTGGGCATCAGTGACAAGATCAGCATTTATTGTCCATCCCGTGTTGCCCTTGAGAAGGCAGTGATGAGTCGCTATCCTCATTGACTCTCCTTGGCACCCCCACGAAAAAAAGTAATCAAGCTATTCTGAAACGATCTTCACTTAACAGATTCATGCTGATCGTGCTTGATTAATCTGCACCTTTTGAAATTATGATTAATGTTCTTTATCAGAATTTTTCCCAATAATTTGTCCTCCACTGAGATTAAGCTGAGTGGCCTGTAATTACTCAATCTATCCCTTTCTCCCTTTTTAATCAATGGTACAACTTTAGCAATCTTCCAGCCCTCTGGCACCACGCTTGTAACTAGAGAGGATTGGAAAATGATGGTCGGAGCCTCTGCTATTTCCTCTTTTGCACCTCTCAACAGTCTGAACCTGGTGAATTATCAGCTTTCAAAGATGTTAAACCTCTTAACACTTCATCTCTGCCATCCAATATTTCAAACCCCTCCTCCTTGACTGCAATGTCTGCGTCGCCCCTTTTTTTTTGAAGACAGATGCGATGTATTCATTAAGAACCATATCATATCTTCTGCCTCCACTGGTAGGAAGAATGAAAGGGGGTGCATGGACAGACAAATCGGAGGGAAGGAGAAAGATTAAATAAACTGTGTCTGTATTCTCTGGAGTTTAGAAGAATGAGAGGAGATCTCATTGAAATATGAAAGATTCTGAAGGGACTGGATATGGTAGACACTGACAGATTACTTCTGCTGGTTGGGGAATCTAAAACAAATGGGCGCAGTCTCAGGATAAGGGGCTGATCATCTCGGACTGAGATGAAAACAAATTACTTCACTCACAGGGTTGTGAATCTTTGGAATTCTCTGCCCCAGAGGGTTGTGAATGCTGCATCCTTCAATATATTTAAGGCTGAATAGACAGATTTTTGGTCTCTCAGGGAATCAAGGGGTATGGAGAGCGGGAGGGAAAGTGGAGTTGAATCCTAAGATCATCCATGGTCGTACTGAATGGTGGAGCAGGCTCGATGGGCCATACTGCTGCTCCTAATCCTTGTCTTCTTTTGCTTTTCCTCCACCTCTCCGTCTCTCTTTGTCGCTCCTTCTCTCTCAATCTCTCTGTCTCTTTCTTTCTCTCTGCCTTTACCTCGTTGTCTGTCTGTATCCCTCGCTCCCTTTGTGTGTGTTTCTGTGTGTGTGTGTGTCTGTGTGTGTGTGAACCTGTGAGTCTGTATATGTGGGTGTCTTGTGTCTGTGTGTGTGTTTTTTCTCAGTGCTTGTGTGTCTGTTTTTCTGTATGTGTGTGTGTTTGCCTAAGTGTGTGTGTTTGTTTCTGTTTGTCTGTGTGTGTGTGTGTCTACGTGTGTCTCTGTGTGTGTGGGTGTGTGTGTGTAAGTGTGAAATTCTCAGAGTCACTGGTTCCATAATGTAATCCCAGGGTCACATCACACACTGTATCCCCTTCCATAGGAACACAGAAGTAGGAATACACCATTCAGCCCATCGGGCCTGCCCCGCCATTCAATACGATCATGTCTGATCATCCATTTCAATGCCTCTTTCCCACACTATCCCCATATCCCTTTGTATCATTTGTATTTAGAAATCTGTTAATCTCTGCTTTAAACATACTCAATGACTGAGCTTCCACAGCCCTCTGCAGTAGAGCATTCCAAAGATTCACAACCGTCTGAGTAAAGAAATTTCTCCTCATCTCTGTCCTAAGTGGCTTCTCCCTTATTTTGAAATTGTGTCCCCTGGTTCTAGACTCCTCAACCAGAAGAAACATCTTACCTACATCTACCCTGTCTATCACTTTAAGTGTTTGTTGATTTCAGTGAGATCACCCCTCTTTCTTTGAATCTCCAGAGAATACAAGCCCAGTTTCCTCAATCTCTTTTCATAGGACAGTCCCATCCTCGCGGTAACAAGTCTGGTGAACCTTCGTTGCACTTCCTCTATGGCAATAATATCCTCCCTAAGATCAGGGGACCAAAACTACACATAGTACTTCGTGTGCGGTCTAACCAAAGTTCTATACGATTCAAGCAAGACTTCACTACTCCTGTACTCAAATCCTGTTGCGATAAAGACGAGCATACCATTAGCCTTTTTACTTGCTCACTGCAGCTGCAGGTTAGCTTTCAGTGACTTATTGACGAGGACACCCATATCCCGTTGGCCCTTAGTAAACACAATTATGAGGGGCATTGATAGGTTAGTTAGTAAAAAAACTTTTTCCCTTAGCAGAGAGGTCAATAACCAGGGCTGCATAGATTTAAGGTAAGGGGCAGGAGGTTTAGAGTGGATTTGAGGAAACCTTTTTTTTTCACTCAGAGGGTGGTTGGAATGTGAAACACACTGCTTGAAGAGGTGGTAGAGGCAGGAACCCTCACAACATTTAAGAGGTATTTAGATGAGCTCTCGAAACGCCATAGCACAGAGTGCGACAGGCTAAGTGCTGGAAAATGGGATTAGAATAGTTAGGTGCTTGATGGCTGGCACAGACACGATGGGCCGAAGGGCCTGTTCCTGTGCTGCAAAACTCTATGACTCTATATTCACATCTTTCCCCTGCTGCTAAAGTGTCTCAGGGTCTCCCGGCACTTTCTGCACTTCCCGCTGACAACATTTAAAGAATGAGAAATAAACAGAACCTCAGTTTCATCTCCATTTTAGACATGACAAGGGACTTCTCTCCTCCTTATAATTCAGAGACAAGATTACTACCCACTGAGCAACAACTGGCTTCTATGTTTCCTTTCAAACTGCATTGTTGAGCGTGGCCAGTTTTTTTCAGTGTGGAGTCCAAGGAAATTTTGATTTAAATTTGTTTTCAACATTATTAGCTGAAAATGTCTCCCTACAACTCTCCCTGTCTCTCTGTCTCTGTGTATCTCCCTCTGTCTCTCCCTCTCTGTCTCCCCCTCTGTCTGTCTCTCGCGCTCTCCCATTGTCTCCATCTCTGCCCCCTGTCTCTGTTTCTCTCCCTCTCCCTGTGGCACTCTCTCTCCCTTCTCTGTTTCTTTCTCCCCCTTTCTCTGTTTCTCTTCCTTTCTCTCTGTGTCTCTCTCGCTCTGTCACTGTATATCCCCTTCTGTCAATCTCTCTCTCGCCCACCACTCTGTTTCTCTCCCTCTGCCTGAATGAGGAATTGGGGGTGGGGGGGGGGGGTGGGTAGGGGCACCAGTAATTGTGGAAGTGGGGGAGGGAGGGATCCAGCAGATCGAGATTGTAGGAGTAGGACAGTAACTGCAGAGAGTCAGGGACACCAGCAGATGCAGATGGTGAGAGGAGGACAGTAACTGCAGTGAGACAGGGACACCAGAAGATGGAGATGGTGAAAGGGGGACAGCAACTGCAGTAAGACAGGTACGCCAGCAGATGAAGATGGTGAGAGGGGGGCAGTTAATGCAGTGAGTCAGGGACACCAGCAGATGGAGATGGTGAGAGGTGGGGACTAACTGCAGTGAGAGAGGGACACCAGCAGATGCAGATGGTGAGAGTGGCAGTAACTGCACTGAGACAGGGACACCAGCAGATGGAGATGATAAGAGAGGGCAGTAACCGCAGTGAGACAGGGACACCAGCAGATGGAGATGGTGAAAGGAGGACAGCAACTGTCGTAAGACAGGAACATCAGAAAATGAACATGGTGAGAGGGGGGAAGTTACTGCAGTGAGACAGGGACACCAGCAGATTGCGATGGTGAGATGGCGTAGTAACTACAGTGAGACAGGATCATCAGCAGGTGGAAATGGTTAGAGGGTGGACGTAACTGCAGTTAGACAGGGGAACCAGCAGATGGCGATGGTGAGAGGGGGCAGTAACTTCACCGGCAGATGGAGATGGCGAGAGGGGTTAGTAATTGCAGTGAGACAGGGACACCAGTAGATGGAGATAGTGAGCAGGACAGTATCTGCAGTGAGAAAGCGACACCAGCAGATGGGGATGTTGAGAGGGGGCAGTAATTGCAGTGAGAGTAGGACACCAGCAGATGGAGATAGTGAGAGTGGTCAGTAGCTGCAGTGAGATAGGGACACCAGCAGATGGAGATGGTGAGAAGAGAACAGCAACTGCAGTAAGGCAGGGACACCAGCAGATGGCGATGGTGAGAGTGGGCAGTAACTACAGTAAGGCAGGGACATCAGCAGGTGGAAATGGTGAGAGGGTGGACGTAACTGCTGTAAGACAGGGACACCAGCAGATGGCGATGTTGAGTGGGGGGGCAGTAACTACAGTGAGACAGGGACGCCAGCAGATGGAGATGTGAGTGGGGGTAGTAGGTGTAGTGAGACAGGGACACCAGCAGATGGAGACGGTGAGATGGGGGCAGTAAATGCAGTGAGAAAGGGACACCAGCAGATGGAGATGAGGAGAGGGGGCGGTAACTGCAGTGAGACAGGGACACCGGCAGATGGAGATGGCGAGAGGGGTCAGTAACTGCAGTGAGACAGGGACACCAGCAAATGAATATGGTGAGAGGGGGCAGTAACTGCCGGGAGACAGGGACACCCACAAATGGGGATGGTGAGAGGGGGCAGTAACTGCAGTTAGAGTAGGACACCAGCAGATGGAGATAGTGAGAGTGGTCAGCAACTGCAGTGAGACAGGGAAACCAGCAGATGGTGATGGTGAGAAGAGAACAGCAGCTGCAGTAAGGCAGGGACACCAGCAGATGGAGATGGTGAAAGTCAGTAACTGCAGTGAGATGGGGACACCAGCAGGAGGAGATGGTGAGAAACGCAGTAAATGCAGTGAGATGTGGACACCAGCAGAGGCAGATGATAAGAGTGGCCAGTGACGGCAGAGAGACAGGGACTACAGTGATGGAGATGGTGAAAGGGGGACAACAACTGTAGTAAGACAGTGACACCAGCAGATGAATATAGTGAGAGGGGGACAGTTTCTACAGTGAGACAGGGACACCAGCAGATGAAGATGGTGAGAGGCGGGCAATAACTGCAGTGAGACAGGCACAATTGCAAATGGAGATAGTGAAAGGGGGTCAGCAACTGTAGTAAGACAGGCACACCAGCAGATGAATGTGGTGGGAGGCGGGCAGTATCTGCAGAGAGAGAGGGACACTGGTAGGTGGAGACGGTGTGAGAGGCAGTAACTGCGGTGATATATGGACACCAGCAGATGGAGATGGTGAGAGTGGCAGTAACTGCACTGAGTCAGGGACACCAGCAGATGGAGATGGTGAGAGCGGCCAGTAACTACAGTGAGACAGGGACACCAGCAGCTGGAGATTGTGAGAGGGGTCGGTAACTGCTGTGAGACAGGGACACCAGCAGATGGAGATAGTGAGAAAGGGGCAGTTACTGCCGTGAAACAGGGACATCAGCTGATGGCGGGTGTGAGAGAGGGCAGTAACTACAGTGAGACAGGGACAGCAGCAGATGGAGATTGTGAGAGGTGTCGGTAACTGCAGTGAGACAGGGACACCAGCAGATGGAGATGGTGATAGATGGTCAGGAACAGTCGTACGACAGGGGCACCAGCAGATGAATATGGTGAGAGGGGGCAGTTACTGCCATGAAACAGGAAAACCAGCTGATGGCGATCGTGAGAGCGGCCAGTTACTGCAGTGAGACAGGGACAGCAGCAGATGGAGATTGTGAGAGGGGTCGGTAACTACAGTGAGATAGCGACTGCAGCAGATGGAGATTGTGAGAGGGGTCGGTAACTGCAGTGAGGCAGGGACACCAGCAGATGAATATGGTGAAAGGGGGACAGCAACTGTAGTAAGACAAGGACACCAGCAGATGAATATGGTGAGAGGGGGGCCGTTACTGCCGTAAAACAGGGACACCAGCTGATGGCGATCGTGAGAGTGGCCAGTTACTACAGTGAGACAGGGACAGCAGCAGATGGAGATGGCGAGAGGTGTCGGTAACTGCAGTGAGACAGGGACACCAGCAGATGGAGATGGTGAAAGGGGGGTAGTTACTGCAATGAAACAGGGGCACCAGCTCATGGCGATGGTGAGAGAGGGCAGTAACTACAGTGAGACAGGGACACCAACAGGTGGAAATGGTGAGAGTGAGCAGTAACTGCAGTGAGACAGAGACACCAGCCGATGGAGATGGTAAAAGGGGGGTGGTAACTGCAGTGATACAGGGCCAACAGCAGATGGTGATCGTGAGCGGGGGCCAGTAACTGCCGTGAGACAGGGACACCAGCAGATGGAGATGGCGAGGGGGGTCAGTAACTGCAGTGAGACAGTGACACCAGCCGATGGAGATGATAAAAGGGGGGGTGGTAACTGCAGTGAGACAGGGACACCAGCAGATGGAGATGGCGAGAGGGTTCAGTAACTGCAGTGAGACAGGGACACCAGCAGATGGAGATGGTGAAAGGGGGGTAGTTACTGCAATGAAACAGGGGCACCAGCTCATGGCGATGGTGAGAGAGGGCAGTAACTACAGTGAGACAGGGAGACCAACAGGTGGAAATGGTGAGAGTGAGCAGTAACAACAGTGAGACAGAGACACCAGCCGATGGAGATGGTAAAAGGGGGGTGGTAACTGCAGTGATACAGTGACACCAGCCGATGGAGATGATAAAAGGGGGGTGGTAACTGCAGTGAGACAGGGACACCAGCAGATGGCGATCGTGAGCGGGGTTGAGTAACTGCCGTGAGACAGGGACACCAACAGATGGAGATGGCGAGAGGGTTCAGTAACTGCAGTGAGACAGGGACACCTTAAGATGGAGATGGTGAGAGGGACAGTAACTGCAGTGAGAGTAGGACACCAGCAGATGGAGATGGTGAGAGGGGGCAGTAACTACAGTGAGACAGGGATACTAGAACATGGAGATGGTGTGAGGGGAACAGTAACTGCAGTGAGACAGGGACACCAGCAGATGGAGATGGTGAGAGGGGGACAGTAACTGCAGTGAAACAGAGACACAAGCAGATGGAGATGGTGGGAGGTGGACTGTAACTGCAGTGAGACAGGGACACCAGCAGATGGAGGTGGTGAATTGGCAGTAACTGAAGTGAGATAGGGACACCAGCAGATGGAAATGATGAGCGGGGAAGTAACTGCAGTGAGACAGGGGACACCAGCAGATGGAGATGGTGAATGGGGGCAGAGCTAGTCGCCCCTCAATTGTGCAGATTGTCAATAAAATACAATCTCAGAATCAGATTTAAAATCATTTCAGGGTTCAATGCTGTGACTATAAAATGTGACTTCTGCCCTGTGTGGAGTGTTGTGAATGGAATAAGAAATGGGAGTTAATTCCAGTGTTTGAAACCCTTCAGCTCTTTTCATTATTTAACTAATTTAACAATGATATTGAAAGTGTATTTCAGCGCCTTCTTCAGCTCCTGTCTGAATTTAGTCTGGGTCGCAGCAAAGCTACACATGTTGGTGCATGATCTGAGAATGGCAGCATTATTGATGAGCGATTTGTGATATAGTGAGGGCCAGTGTTGGAGAAATGATGCTGAATACCTGCAATTCGACGAATAAATCGTATACACAAACAGTGTCATCCACAACAATATAAAACAGCCGGATATACTGAACAGTAAAATAATTGATTTTCTCCGATTCTCCATCTCTGGGTCCTTATGATTCTTTCCATTGCTGTGGCCCCGGAATCCCCTCGAACTTTACTGGTGAATAAAATACTTCTGTCCGTCAGAACATTCAGCAGCAAAATCAGAAAGAATGGGACACAAGGGGTTAAAAAGTAGTTACACAATTCAAATGCCCCCCATGTGGGAGAAGTATAGAAACTCAGTTTATAAACACAACCCATGGGGACATTATCAATAAAGTAATCTGGTTACAGTGCAAAGTACCAGGGGAGAGACTCGAAACAGCCCAACACACTCACTGTCCCTACAATCACAGCCGCCGTTTTCTGGGTGCAATATTTTGTTTTCAGCTTCTCATAACAAATGGCCACAAATCGGTCAAAGGTGAAAGTGACTGTGAGCCAGACAGAAATAAATGTAGCTGCAGAACTCAGAAACATAATGAGAGAACATACGGGAGTAATTCTCAGGAATAAATGTGGGAAATAAATTGAAACATTCCAGTTCAATATGGGATCAGCCATTGCCATTCTCACCAGGTAGACAGTGATACATTTGGAGAGATGGCACTTTCCGCGAGACAGGATCACAATGTCCACCAAGTTAACTGGAAGAGAGAGAAAGGAAGCCGAGAAATTACTGATCAGACCTGGAGACAAAGCAGCAGCTTGACAAGATCTGGGCTGAAATTTCCAGCTTTGTTGCTTCATCGAGCAGTGAAAACTGAATGATTGACCTGGGCATTGTTTGTCACAGTAAAATGCTTGAAATACAATTATTAAGAATGAATTGGGAAATTGATACAGAATGTGAATAAAATCAGCACCGGATCTACTGGAACTACTGAGTGAGGATGCAGTACCGGGGGGGAAATGAGAATAGGTTTTACAGAGATGGAATCCAATGGGTTAAATGGGAATTTGTCTCCACAATGTTGGTCGGGAAGGTTTGGGAACAGCGGGATGTGCAGATGGTTTGTTGCCGTGGTTTCAGAGAACCGACAGGCACTAGTACAAAATGGGAAAATGCTGAAAACTGCAGCACTGAGCTTGAGTGCTCGTATCAGCCATGATATCGAATTACAGAGCACGCTGGAAGGGCTGAATGGCTTCTTTCCTGCTCCTATGTTCCTTAATTCCTATCAGGTTGGACGAGGCAGCTGGAGGATGAGGCAATGAGAGGGATTGGGAGGGAGAGAAGGAAAATGACATTTTGGAGTTGGAGTGGAGACAGGAGTAGATAGTTTGAGAAAGTGAATGAACTGAAGCAACGGATGAGGAGACAGAGGATTCAATACAGTGAGAGGAGAGGCTGAGATTCACAGGGAGAGACTGCAGCAGTGTTAGAGGAATTCTAATCTATAGATCCTATTAATACAACTCAATTAATACATTCAAACAATAATACCTGTTTTTATTGGTGTTGGAGAACATTTCATTGTTTATACAATATAGTCAACACATTTAGTTTGTAAAGTCAATAAAATATCAATTTAAATATATTTCTGATATCAGCCTCACTCTTTATTGAAATCAGCATGCACAGAGATTTTAAAATGCATTATTTAAATAATGAATTACCATCAGTGAAGAACTGATTCTATTCTATTTATTCTACCAGTTAGTAAGGAATCAGATCTTTCTACAAAACAAAATGAGGACCTGGCAGAAATAAACACAGAGGATCAAGACCAACAGTAAAATGAACACAATCTGACAACAGACAACTTCAACTCAGTTTCTCTCAGTAATTGTTCTGGATATTCCAGCACTTATAGTGAATACTAAATTATTCACACTGCTGATTATTTCTCTTTTTCCTTCTTTCTGCTTATCTCTGCCCCAGAGTTTCGTTCTCCCTGCTCCTTTTCTCCTTTCCTATCTCTCTGGAGTACTCACACCCTGAAAACTGTCAATTAATGCCACTTTTCAAATACGATATCTTCCTGACATTCTGTGCCTGTATTCTGTTCACCAGCCCCGTGTTCAATGATTCTATTCGCAGAGTCAGTTTGTTCAATGGTGAAACCTCTGCGAACAATTTAATGTATCTACAGAACACTCAAGTCTCCACCTGTTCACCTACACTCTTCACTTTATCTACAATGCATGGAATAATCAGGGTCGAACTTCTTCACGACAAAACTCGCAATCATTGAAATTCTTTCTTTTGGAATTATAAAGTACACCGTTATATTGTTTAATAATGAATAAAGCACCAACATCTGCGTTGCAGCTGATAATCTACAGATAAATGGAATGACTCTAGATTCCAACTGATAAAGTGTAAACCAATAGTACATCACATCAGTACTTTCTATTTTACAATGTAGTCCAGTGATAGTGATGACTCCATAGTGAAGCACAGAAGGAGATGTGAAAGAGGCAGCAAGCAAACTCAGTTCAATAGCCAGACCTCTGAAGCAGCGTCAGACACACACAGAATGAATTTATATTTTATTACAGAGATAACCAATAAATACATTGAAATCCCAATTAAATTGCACCACATTATTGACGAGGCAGGCCCTGTAACACTGGGACCGTGAGATGAATCATTATCAATCGCCGAAAAACACATTCATAAAAAAAAAATATTCCAGGACTGGTTGGATCCGCATCATGAAACTGTTAAAATCTTCTCATTGCCTGATTCTTGATCCTAACCGAGACTACTCATTCAAATACATTCAAAATACAAAATAATTCAGTAACAATGTCAGGGCTACTGAAACCAATTCCATTCAAGACATAATGCAACTCCTGCAAGACTGAAAGAGTAGACATTGAGCAGTTTCCATCAGTAAATTGCTGGTAAAGAACAGGCGGCTTTGTAACATCCACAGTGAGAAATAATACCGAATACAGCAACACAGATAATGTCGATTTACACCATTACACTGAGATACACGCTTACCAGGAACTCCAATTGCAGCATTTACAGGATAACAAATGCGTTCTATCTGATACATTAATGGATATTCCATTACTGAGAGAAACTAAGTTCTGTTATCCTGGAATCCACAGCTCCAACAGGCACTCTGAGCTGATCCATTCCACTGTGTGCTGATATAAACAGGGGATAAGTCTCCACTGACACGGTTATACTACTGAACATTGCTATTAGTTACATTCACCTGAACAAATCCATTACCTCAGCAGTTTTGACTCCAGTAAACAATGTAGTGAATAAAACACAATCATTTCAATGTCAATGAGATTTTCTTAGTAAGACTTCTCTCGGGAATAAACCTGAAACCTGTACTCATACTGGATGGATGATACAATCATGAATGGAGCCATTTACATTTTCCATATGATTGTATTGACCTTATTAACTTTTGGCGTTACTATTGTAAATGTGACTGATCTGTCTGCAGTTGACACTGAATCCAGGGACAAAAACAATCCGGTTTCACTCTGCTGCTGCCTTTTCCCAGTTAAATGTTAACTTTGAGTCTCTGATTTGGGACCACGTTCAGGGTTCCTGCCGAGAAACCACAGTGGTTAATATTAGGGGGAAGGTACTGTTCGTGTCCATTGGAGAGGCAGTCACGTAGTGATGATATCACTGGGCTATTAATCCAGAGGCCCAACCTAAAGGTCTGGGGAAAGTGGTTCAAATCCGAGCAAGGCAGCTGCTAGAATTTAACAACATTCTGCAATTGAAAGCTAGTTTCTGTAATGGTGCCATGAAACTATCATCGATTGTTGTAAAACCCATTTCTTTCGCTAATTCCTTTCAGGGATGGAAATCTGCCATCCTTATCCTGGTCTGGCCGACATGTGGCTACAGACCCAGAGCAATGTGGCTGACTCTTCCCTGTGAAACGGCCGAGCAGGCTATCAGGGTCAACAAATGCTGACCTTGCCAGCGGAGCTTACATCACATGAAAGGATCAAACACTACCTTCTCTCTGCTATTTCACTGCAGATATGTACCTGTTAATCAGCCGTGTACAGTCCTGTATCAGGCTGTGAAGAAACAGAGCATGTTAAGGACATAATGGGTCAAAGGGAACAATTCACTTATGTCTGTTACTGGGAAGAGAGAGTGACATTAATATCAAGATAGAATTTGACCGAGTGTGGTGCCCGGTTTGAGGGTTGGAGAGAGATAGTGGGGGAGAGAGAGAGATAGAGGGGAGAGGGAGATAGAGGGCAGGGAAAGATGGAGGGGGAGAGACGGATAGGGGGAGAGGGATAGAGGGGGAGAGGGAGGTCCTGGGGGAGAGGGAGAGACATGGTGAGAGGGAGAAAGAGGGGTAGCGAGAGATAGAGGGAGAGAGAAAGAGAAATAGAGGGGGAGAGATGGATAGAGGGGGAGAGACAGATAGAGGAGGAGAGAGAGAGATAGAGGGGGAGAGAGGGATAAAGGGGTAGAGAGAGATTGAGGGGGAGAACTAGATGAGGAGAGGATGATAGAAGGAGAGAGAGAGCTGGAGGGGGAGAGAGATGGTGAAGAGGGTGGTGAACCTGTGGAATTGCTTACCACAGAAGACACTGGAGGCCAAGTCATTAAATTTATTCAAGAAGGTGATAGATATATTTCTCAATGTCAAAAGGATCAAGCGATATGGGAGAAAGCAGAAACTGGGTGCTGAATTAGACCATCAGCCATGATGTTTTTTGAATGGTGAAGCAGTCCCGAAGGGCCGAATGGCCTACTCCTGCTCCTATTTTCTATGTTTCTGAGAGAGGCGGACTGAGAGAGAGGGAGAGACAGATAAAGAGGGAGAGATAGTGATGGAGAGAGGTGACTGTGAGACTCTCTCACACACACACAAGCATGCAGGCACACAGAGACACAAACACACACACACACACACACAGAAACACACACGGGCAAGGGACACACACGCAGGCACACACAGCCACACACACACACACACACACACACAGATACAGAGACACAAACACAGACACACAGGTATACACATACACAGACACACAGAGAGACACAAACACACAGAGACAGAAACACACACACACACACATACACAGGGACACACACAACGACAGATTTTGCAATCCACAGTGATGTCAGTAAAAATTGCCAACTGAACCTCAGTAACAATCCCCAGTGTCTGCCCTGTCCTGAGAGAGACAGACAGAGAGATAGGGAGTGACAGACAGAGACAGTGGCAGAGGAAGGACGAAACCGCTTGCAGGAGAAACTTGACATTTATTTGTGTGAAAAAGATTTTATTAAACGTTGAAAGGCACTGGACACTGAAAAGCTGTCATCACACAACAACCCTGAGAGTCTTTAGAAGTGAGGGAAGGGGTGACACTTTACAATTACACTGATGTCAGCAAAAATCCCCAAACACAACCACAGTAACAATCCCCAGTATATGCTCAGTCCTGTATTGCGGGTTTAGTGTGTGTGTTTACGGGGTGTTTGATATTTTCAAACTGCAGGACAAGAATTCAAGGTTCAAAATTAACTCGGAGATGGCTGAAGGCATTGCTGTCCTGGGAGTAACATATCAATGGACTGGAAGAGTCAGGAAGGTCCTGCCTGGGATTAACATATCAATGGACATGCCCCCGAGGCAGGAGATTGAGTTATAGCCCAACATGTCAGAGGCTCAAGGGGTGGAGTTTGCAAACAGCTCACTCAGGATATAACTGGGTAGCAAGATTCCAGTTCCAATCACAAATCCCACCTTTCACTCTCTCTCGAGAGAGAGAGCAGATACATTCCCCAGTCTGGTTCAGTGTGTGCGTCTATGTATCTGTCTGTGTGTGTGTGTTTGTGTGTGTGTGTGTGTTCCCTCTGTCTCAATCTGTTTATAACTGCGATTTGATTGTATTTGAATATTGCTGATTGTGTAACTGAGAGAGGAAACCCTGGGCTCTTTCTGTGCTATTTTGTGTAAAATTGTCCTCAGTTTGTATTTTAATGCAACTTTTTTCTCCTTCTTTCCCCTGAGGAATTTTCGTTCTGGAAACTGCGTCGTGAAGGTGAAAAGAGGGAACGTCTGGGACGAGGAATCCTTATATAGGAGCTTCCTCCAGAGGGGACGGACTGAGGCCTTGTCCACAGACTGCACCCAGTGGGCCCACATGAGTTGTGTCTGTTAATTAGCCCGAGGTTTAACGTCCTGCCTGGGGCACAACTCGCAAGACTAAATTAAACATCCGAAAGGTGTAGCTGTCTAAAGGCTTGTTATAATTCCCGAATAATGCTGGTGTTTTGGGCAGTGCCGTGCATTTGAGGGTGAAATGAAATGTGCAGCAGCCATTTGAATTGAGAGTGTGGTTCTGAGAACGGATTTCTCTGTCTGTCTCTCTCTCCATCTCTCCCTCTGAATGAGAGTAACAGGAGGGAGAGAGAGACGCAGGAGAGTGAGGAAAACATGGAGGGAATTAAAAGGGGAGAGGGAGTAGCCTGCTGTTATCACACTACTGCTTATGGGATCTTGCTGTGCACCAACGACTGACAGCATTTCCAACATTACAACAGTGACGACCACTTTAAAAATTAACTAGTTGAGTGTCAAAAGCAAGGAATTAAGTCACAAATGTGATAGATTCTAAAGGCTTGTTACGATTTTAGAATAATCTGCGTGCTTTGGGCAATGTTAGGCAGCTTTATTGTTAAATAAGATGTACGGAGTCCATTTCAAATCATTTTACTGAAGTTCTGAATTTCGATTTCTCTCTCTGTCTCTCTTCAGCTTACTTTCTCGCTGACTCTCTATTTAAGCCTTTAATAGTTAAAATCAGAGCCAGCAGTGTGATTTGTTGTTGTTTTAAATAGTGAGACAGAAATATTTCATAGCTATTTTCAGTCAAGATTACATATGATATTGAGGGAAAAAGACCCTCAGAGAGAGCAAGAGAGAGGGACTGAGATAGGCACAGAGAGAAAGAGAGAGATACAGAGACACGGAGAGAGATAAAGAGACAGACACACAGACACACACTGGTGGAGGAAACTGTCTGAACCCTTTCAGCCTCTGGTTTATTAACTGCAATTTGTTTGTATTTGGGTGTTGTTGAGAGGGTGTCTGTGTAACCGAGGGCAATTCCTGGGCTCTTGCTGTGCTGTTTGTTTAACAATGCCTTGAAATCAATTTTCTCTCTCTCTCTCTTGCCTGATGGAATTTTCTTTCTGGAAACTGCTTCGTGAGGTGAAAAAGGGAAAGTCTGGGATGAGGAATCCTCAGACAGGAGCTTCCTCCAGAGGGGACGGACTGAGGCTTGTCCACAGGCTGCACCCAAAGGGCCCACGTGAGTTGTGTCTGTTTATTAGCCTGAGGTTTAATTTCCTCTCTGCGACCCTCGGTTAACTCGTTCCTGTTTGATTGGGGCCCTGGAGTTCTAAACAGGTTGAAAGCCTGCGGTTAAAGGAGCAGCCCCAAGTGGGAGCCCCATTTGCCACTGGCTCGTTCCAGCCCTGTCCGTGAGGTTGTCTGCTGTTTTGGGCAATGCAATGAAGCTTGCAGTTAAATAAGATGCTCGGTGACCATTTTAATTCATTTTACTGTAGTTCTGAGGTTAGCTTTCTCTCTGTCTCCACATTTTTTCCCTGTGTCTCTCTCTCCCCCCATGCTTTCTCTTCTCTGTCTCTGTTTCACAGTTGCCTTCTCCATTTAAACATTTAATAAATAAAAAGAACATGCCACACACAGCAATGTGATTTGTCGTTATGTGAAATGGTGGGACAGAATCAGCAGCTTGTTCCCAGTTTAAAGAGGACGTTTCATCCTTTCTGGGGACTGAAACCTGGCTATTGTCACATTGCTGCTTGTGGGATCTTGTGCTGCATCTAGTGCCGGCAGCATTTCCTACATGACAACAATGAGGACACTTTATACATCAGCTTCCTGAGGGTCTGAGTGTGGATTTCTCTGTGCTTTTAACAAGAATTTTGCAACAATTACAAGAGCTGATCGTGAAGCTGCATAAGACTTGTTAGAAGTTTAAAGATGGAGTTTAGCATTTTCTGAGGACTGTGGTGGGATATCTGGATATGATCACATTGTGGGATCCTGCTGTGCATACATTCCCTGCATCAATTTCTACATTACAACACTGAGGCAGAAGCAGATGGAGAGAACACGAGGGAGAGTGAGAAACAGCTGGAGGTGGCAGGTTAAACGCAGAGAGCAAGAGAGAGAGACAGGCAGAGTGAGTAAGGGAGTGAAGGCAGAGAA
Organism: Heterodontus francisci; assembly: GCF_036365525.1. Classification (NCBI taxonomy): domain Eukaryota; kingdom Metazoa; phylum Chordata; class Chondrichthyes; order Heterodontiformes; family Heterodontidae; genus Heterodontus; species Heterodontus francisci. Next base: position 9,574,416 of record NC_090414.1, read on the forward strand.
AGATGGAAAAAGACAGAGAGAGAGAGAGAAAGAAAGCCACAATCAAAACCTTGTTAAACTGACTGTTGAAGTGTCAGAATTTTTGGGATCTTGCTGTGCACAGCTTGTCTGCAGAATTCCCTGCATTGTAACAGTGACTGCATTTTTGGAAGTGAATTCATTGTGTGTAAGGCTCTTCTGAAGGCCTGGAATTAAAGTCCTGAGCTTGAAGCTGGTATAATTCCCGAATAATGCTGGTGTTTTAGCAGTGCCGTGAATTTGAGAATGAAATGGAATTAGCAGCAGGCATTTGAATTGGGAGTGAGGTTCTGAGAGTGAATTTCTCTCTCTCTCTCTCCCTCTCTGTCCATCTGTCTGTGTGAATGAGAGTAACAGGAGGGAGAGATAGACACAGGAGAGTGAGGGGAACATGGAGGGAAGCAGAGGGGGAGAGAGGAGTAGCCGGCTGTTATCACACTTCTGCTTGTGGGATCTTGCTGTGCATCAATGGCCTGCAGCCTTCCAACATTGCAACAGTGACGACCACTTTAAAAATTAATTCACTGAATGGCAAATGCTTCTGTGAATCAGCACTTCCATGGCCGAAATGTGAAGGTTTGTAAAGATTGGTTCCCATTCCCGAATAATGATGGTGATTTAGGCTGTGGGCTGAATTTGACAGTGAAATGAAACACCCGGGGACCATTTCAACTCAGATTTTCGGTGATGGGAATGTAGATTTCTCTCCCTATGCTTCTACGGGAGAGGGGATAGGGGTCACCAGTATTTGTGTGTTTTTACAATGAGGCAGAAACAGATGTAGAGAGACACACAGATAAATAGAGGGAGAGACAGAGAGAGAGAGATAGCAGGAAATGACAGGGTAAACACATGCACACCTCCCAATCTCTGGCTCTGTGTCGGGGATGTATTTGTAAGATAGGGAGTCACTGAGAGATAGTTTTATATCAGTAAGTAAGAGAAAGAGCCCTGGACTCTTGCTGTGTTTTATTTCTGTTCAAAATTCTTTGCTTTGTTTGAATTAATTTTATTTCTCTTATTCCCAAGGAACATCTTTTCAGAAGCAGCAGCTGTGATGATGTTGGTGGAGAATCTTTTGGCATGTGGAATTCTCAGACAAGATCAAGAAAATAATAATAAATATATATGTGTCATTGTCAAATTCATTTCTAGATACAGAAAAGAAGACGGTGTTTTCGGGGCTGATAGAAAAATAAAGTCCTGGAAATGCTCAGTATTTCCAGCACGGTTTTTATTTCACTTTTGCAGCATCCACAGTACTTTGATTTTGTGTTTTCGGATGTCTGTGGATTTTTTGCCACAAGGGAGGGGGCTGGAGGGTGCTCCGAAGGGAATAGTTTGTGAAACGATGCTCCAGAACAGTCAATGTAATCCCGTAGATTTCCTTCTCCAGATCTAGCTGCAATTTTTTCCCTGCACCTTCCTCCTTGTTCCTCGCTCTGTTTCTTCACATCTTTAAATTCCTATCTCTGTATCTCTCAACATCATTTCTATCTCTACCTCTCTCTAGAGTCTCATAAGTTTCCATTTTGACTCTGTGACTTTTTGCATCTTAATCTGTCTCTCTCTCTCTCAGTCCATTTCTTCTCTCACTCACTTCCAAATCCCAGAATCTTTCCATCTCTGCTCCTCCTTTCCTGCAAGATAATCTCTGCATTTCGCGCCCCCCCCGGTCCCGGGACGCCACTCACTATTCTGTAAACGCATCTTACTTTGTATCTCTGCCCCTCCACTGCTTTCTGTCTCTGCATCTCTCTCTTTGTCTGGGATCTTTCTCAATATCTACATCGCTGCTGCATTCTCTCTCCACACCTCCAGTTCTCTCTCTGTATGTTTCCATTTCTCGCTCTTTCTCTCTGCCCTTCTCAGTATTTCTGCCCTCTGTTCTCAGTTTCTCTCACTGGTTTCGGACTCCCTGCATGCCATTCTTCATCTCCCTTTCCATTTACTTCTCTTTTTCTCTGTTCTGTCCTAATTCCAGGATCTGTTTTCTGTGTCTCTGTCTGGGGATGGATTTGAACTCGCTGCCTTGGTGCTGTACAGGGTGATTGTGAACCGGGATCCTGCTTTCCATCTCTTTCCAGTTTAGCTCCGATTGAGGTAAAACAGGGGAGAGATGCTGAACAGGAATCCGATTCACAGTATCTCTGGGTATCTGCTCCCCGACTGTCTCTGCCTGTCTTCTTGTGGCTCAGTGGGGGAAGGGACAGATGAACTGTGCTCAAACATGGGTGGGATAGGCTCAAAGGGCTGAATGGCCTCCGCCCATCCCTCTGCCTGTCAGTGTGTGTGTCTGTGTTTTTGTCTGTCTCCCTCTGTTTGATTTCCTGAAGCTGATGGGGACAACAGGTGAAACACCTTTCTGCATAGAGGGGTGTGTCTGGAGCTGGGATCTTTCTGTGCATTAAAGGCTCAGAATACCAGTTAGCCTCTGGAGGTCCTTGCTCTATGCCCACCCCTGTGTTTGGCCGGAAAGGAGTTAAAGGTGCCGGGGGTCTGGGAGCCAGTTGATGAATTCCAGTGTCTTATCCAGCCCAGGAATTAAGGTGAATTAAAAACTGTCAGGAGACGGAGCCACACTAGGAAAGTGATGGAGGTTGGAATTACACGGGGTTGGGGGGCTGTTGAAAGGGGCGGGAGTTACACAGTGGGCAGGTGGGGGCGGCTGTTCATGGGGGAGATGATACAGGGTGGGCATTAATGGAGTGGAGGCCTTTTACAGGACAGAAGTGTATTTTGAAAGGGCGTGTGTTTACAGTGGCGGGGCAGGGGGCAGAATTAGAGGGCAATATTCAGAGGGAACTAGTTATGTTAAAAATAGGAGGGGGAGGAGTCTCCAGTTTAAAATGGGAGGGGGAGGATTCTCCACGTTTACAATGGGAGGGGGCAGTGGAGATTCTCCAGGTTTAAAATGCGAGGGGGAAGTGTCTCCAGGGTTAAAATGGGAAGGGGCAGTGGGGAATCTCCAGGTTTAAAACGGTAGGTGGCAGTGGGGAGTCTCCAGGTTTAAAATGGGAGAGGGCAGTGGGGATTCTGTTCACAGGAGGGGTATTAGATGGGGGTCAGTTAACAGGGGCATAACAGATAGGGGTCTATAGCCAAGGGGTATTTAGATGGGAGCCTGTTCCTGGGGATATTTAGATGGAAGTCTGTTCACAGGAGGGGTACAATATGGGGGTCAGTTAACAGGGGGATATCAGATACGGATCTGCGGACCAGGAGTATTTAGAAGTGGGTCTATTCTCAGGAAGGGTATTAGACGGGGAAGGGTCAGTTATCAGGGGGATATTAAAAACAGGAAAGCAGATTATTATCTGATTGGATATAAACTGAGAGAGGGGAATATGCAGCGAGACCTGGGTGTTCTCATACACCAGTTGCTAAAGGTAAGCAAGCAGGTGCAACAGGCGGTTAAAAAAAAAGACAGATGGTATGTTGGCCTTCATAGAGAGAGGATTCGAATACAGGAGCAGGGTTGTCTTGCTGCAATTATACAGGGCTTTGGTGAGGGCACACCTGGGATATTGTGTGCCGTTTTGGTCTCCTTATCAGAGGAAGGATGTTGTTGCTATCGAGGTGTTGCAGCTAAAGAAAACCAGACTGATTCCTGGGATGGCGGGACTGACGGAAGAGGATAGAGTGAGTCGGTTAGGATCATATTTTCTGGAGTACAGAAGAGTGAGGGGGGAATCTCATAGAAACCTATAACATTCTAACAGGTCTTGACAGTTTAGATGCAGGAAGGATGTTTCCGATGGTGGTGGAGGCCAGAACCGGGGGCATCGTTGAAGGATTCGGTGTAAACCTTTCAGGACTGAGATGAGGAGAAAATTCTTCACCCAGAGAGTGGTGAGCCTGTGGAATTCGCTAGCACAGAAAGTAGTTTAGGCCTACACTTTTTATGTTTTCAAGAAGGAGTTTGATGTAGCTCTTGGGTCTAAAGGGATCAAAGGGTATGGAGCGAAAACGGGAACAGTTTACTTAGTTGGATGATCAGCCATGATCCTAATGAATGCTGGCCCAGCTCTAAGAGCCAAAAGGCCTACTCCTACTCCTATCTTCTAAGTTTCTATGTGTTGCCTACAAGTGGCAACAGACCAAGAGCAATATGGCTGACTCTTGACCTCCTTCTGAAAGGAAAAATACAAGGAAGTTACAGAGTTCATTCAAGGTAGTCAGAGGAAGTTCAGGACAGAGAGAACAAAAATCCTTCTGGTTTACAGGATTTACAGCAGCTTGGGGAGTAATCCAGAGCTGAGGCTAATGCTCAGGAGGCAGGTGTTCGAAATTTGAATTCAATTAATAAATCTGCAATTAAAAATCTAATCCAATGGTGACCATGAAACCATTGTAGATTGATGCAAAAGCTCATTTGCTTCACTCATGTCCTTTTCGGGCAGAACATTTACTAACTTTTAAATGCCTTCCGAAATGGCCTCACAAGTCCACTCGGATCAAGGGTAATAAGGGCTGGGCCGCGTCTGCGACACCCACACTCACAAAAAAACATCACTGGATCCAAGAGACCTCTACTCAGAAAGATAAAGAAGTTGAGTGAATGAGCCAGCAGGCTCCAGATTTGGACCTGTGCCAAAACGCATTTGAGCATTATGTTAGAACAGCAGTATGTCTCTGACCTGAATGCTGGCACAGCCATGATTGCTGCTTATGAAAAGAAAAATCAGTTGAAACAACAGAAGGAGGCGAATGCGCATAATAGAATGTTTTGGAACTGCAGGGATTTCTGGGAAGAGAGAGAGACGGGGAGAGTGTTGATAGATAAGAGTGAGAGATAGACAGAGAGAGAAGTCGGGAGAGGGTGAGAGAAAGAGTGGGAGACAGACAGGGAGAGCAATAACTTCTCCATATCTAATCTGTCCCATCGAACACTCTCAGAGAAGGTAGCACACAGGTTAGATACAGAGTACATCTCAGTTTTAACTGTCCCTGTAGTTTCGGATTAACCCGGGTCACTCACTATGGCCGGCTCAGGCTCAAGACTTACCTGCCTCAGTCACTAAGATGCTCCTGTATCGCTTGTCTTAGTGTAACCGGAGGCCATATTTCAGAGTAGGACAGGCACACGGGATCAGGACGACTGCTCATGTGGAGGATAAGCATCAGTAATCCCTCAGAGAATCAGAACAGAAACAAACCAGGAAGAATCAGAAAAAGGTAACGTGTTGCATTTGTGAGTCTTGTATTGCGGAATTCTTTAGTATTTGATGAGAATGTTGACCCACTGAAGTTTTGCCTCGAAGTGATGAATAGATTCTATATTATATGATACCGATCTCTAGATAATAGAATCTATCTCTTAGAGAATCAGAACAGACTAGCGAGAATTTAAAAAAGAAACTTGTGTTGAATTTGCGAGTCTTGAATTGCGGAAGGCTTTAGTATTTGGCAAGAATGTCGAGCCAGTAGCATTTTGCCCCAGTGGGATGAATAGATTCTATATGACCTTATTAAAGCAGTAAGATACCATCTGTACTGTAAACATGGACAGTAATGACTGAAATGACAGTGTAACTAACCAATTTTCAGCTGCATACTTTGACTACAATTATGCCTGCTATGTCACTGATATCACCCTCAATGTTGCCGAATCTCTGCCAGTCATGGAGGAGCTAGACGAACAGCCAACAAAAGCGGAACTCAATGATGCCATTAATTCTCTAGTCAGTGGAAAAGTCCCTGGAAAGGACAGCATTACCCCTGAAATAATCAAGAGCGCCAAGTCTACAATACTCTCAGCACTCCATGAACTGCTTTGCCTGTGCTGGGATGAGGGAGCAGTACCACAGGACATGAGCGATGACAATATCATCGCCCTCTATAAGAACAAGGGTGAGCGCGGTGAATGCAACAACTACCATGGAATCTCCCTGCTCAGCATAGTGGAGAAAGTCTCTGCTCAAGTACTTTTACACAGACTCCAGAAGATGTCTGAGCGTGTCTACCCTGAGGCGCAGTGCCGCTTTCGAGCAGAGAGAGCATCCTGTTCTCCCTTCACCAGCGACAGGAGAAATGCCACGAACAACAGATGCCCCTCTACGTTGCTTTTCTAGATCTCAGCAAAGCGTTTGACCTCGTAAGCAGATGTGATCTCTTCAGACTACTAGCAAAGATCGGATGTCCACCAAATCTACCAAGTATCATCACCTCATGCCATGACAATATGGAAGGCACAATTCAGCATAACAGTGCCTCATCAGACCCCTTTCCTATCTTGAGTGGCGTAAAACAGCTCTGTGTTCTCACACCTACACTGTCTGGGATCTCCTTCTCAATCCTGCTCTCACATGCGTTCCCGGCATCAGGAGAAGGAATATTCTTCCACACAAGGTCAGATGGCATGTTGTTTAACCTTGCCCGACTTACAGAAAATAACAAAGTACGGAAATGCTCAAGAGGGAACTCCTCTTTGCTGACGATGCGGCATTAACATCCCATCCAGAACAGTGTCTACAGTGACTCATCGACAGGATTGCGCCTGCCCGAAATGAATTTAGCCTAACCATTAGCCTCAAGAAAACGAACATCATGGGGCAGGACGTCAGAAATGCTCCATCCATCAATATCGGTGACCACGCTCTGGAAGCGGTTCTAGAGTTCACCTAGCTAGGCTCAACTATCACCAGTAACCTGTCTCTCGATGCATAAATCAACAAGCGCATGGGAAAGGCCTCGTTTGCTATGTCCAGACTGGCCAAGAGGGTGTGGGAATATGGTGCACTGACACAGAACACAAAAGTCCCAGTGTTTCAAGCCAGTGTCCTCAGTACCTTGTCTATGGCAGCGTGTCCTGGAAAACGTATGTCAACCAAGAGCGATGTCTCAACTCATTCCATCTTCGCTGCCTCCGGAGAATCCTTGGCATCAGGTGGCAGGCCCCTATCTCCAATGCAGAAGTCCTCGGGGAGGCAACATCCCCAGCATGTACACCTTACTGAGTCAGCGATGCTTGAGATGGCTTGGCCATGTGAGCCGCATGGAAGATGGCGGAAGCCCCATGGATGCATTGTACAGCGAGCTCGTCACTGGTATCAGACCTACCGGCCGACCATGTCTCCGCTTTAAAGACGTCTGCAAACGCGACATGAAGTCCTGTGACATTGATCACAAGTCGTGGGAGTCTGTTGCCAGTGATGGCGGACAGCCATAAAGGCGGGGCTAAAGAGTGGTGAGACGAAGAGACTTAGCAGTTGGCAGGACAAAAGACAGAAGTACAAGGAGAGAGCCAACTGTGTAACAGCCCCCGACAACTAATTTTATCTTCAGGGCCTGTGGAAGAGTCTGTCACTCTGGGATTGTCCTTTATAGCCACTCCAGACGCTGCTTCACAAACCACTGACCGCCTCTGGGCGCATCCCCGTTGTCTCTCGAGACAAGGAGACCAAAGTAGAGAAGAAGATGCCTGCTATACTGTGAGAATGTACACAAAACACGATTCAAAGAAGTCAAAGTGGCCACTGTTGAATTTGCTAACTTGATCTTTGTGGAAAGAGAAGGTTAATAAGTTAAAAATATTAAATGGTCAATTCACTTGTACAAGTGAACACTCAACAGAAATGAGTCTGGAATGTCCTATGTGCTGCATTCCTAAGACAAGGTATGGACAGTAAATGACCAAAGGCCTGGAATTACAAGAAGGCAGGATGTGGAGAATAAAATGGAGTCTTTTAATGACAAGAAATTAGGTATGGGTGAGGCTTGGAATGTAGAAGCAAATGCAATGTGTGTGTGGATTGGTGCAGGCAGTATAGGAATAGATATTGATCACGCACAGTGATTAATCATGCAGGGAAAGACCCTGACACTGAGCCCAATGACATGGTGCATGAGGAGACAGAGAGAGTCAGTCCTCGATATAAGGGACTCCCTTCCTTTATCTGGTCCTGCATTCAAGATAGCCGGGCCAGCTATTGGAAGAAGATCCCTCCTGAGCGACTGATCATCGATCAATGGGAACTTTGTGAGATTTAAGGAACAGACTAAGTGAGAGTCTGTGGCTATCATTTGCAGCACTGATTTTTCCAGTCATATTGACCTGGAATTGTGTGCTATTTTACCTGACTTCTTTGTAAACTAAACTACATGTAATCTTTAATCTTGTCTTGCATGTGTAATGTTTAATTTCAGAAAGCCATACAGAGTAAAGCTTAAGGTACTTCAACAAACTCAAAAGTGTTGGCATTTAACTCCTTATCGGGTCGAATCTGTAGTTAAGTAGGACGAGATTTGTAAGTAATTGTTTTGAAGTTGTTTTTCCGACATTACGAGTGTAAATCAATTTGCATATGATATACCTTGCTGTTGTATGAATACAGGCATACAACATCCACGAAATTTGCTATTTATGCCATGGTAGACAGGTGAAGTTTTTCTTTTGTCCATGATTTAACTAGATCCCTCATGATAGCCAACATGGTGGCAGAGAGAGATAGAGAGCGTCAGAGGCAGAGTCACTGAGAGATAGAAATTGAGATAGAAATTGAGAGAGAAAAGACAGATAGGGAGAAAGAGAGAGAGAGAGACAGAGAGAGAGGCAGAGAAGCAGAAACATCTGAAGTGCCAGGAGACTCTGAGACACTTTAGAACCAGTGGAATGGGGAGACAGGCTGTGTGGGGAACCTGGGGTAACATTATGGAACCAGTAACAGAGACGCACACTTTTCCTCGCTACATATAAAATGGAGGGAGCTCCCTCCATGTTTAAAGGGATTTTATCCTCTTTATGTAATGTGGAGGGAATGTGCCTCGAAGTTGCAATAAGATAATATCTTATTTATTTATCGCACTGAGAAAAATTGTCACTGGGACAACATTCTCACCAAATACTGAAGCAATCATGAATACTTTTTTGTCTGTCTTCATAAAAGAGGGGGAATGATGCAGACATTGTTGGTAAAGAGGAGGAATGGGAAATAGACTGGGCCTATTGTATTAGAAACAGAGAAACAGTTGTGCAGTACAAACCGAGACCGGGTGAAATGCAGCAGAGCAGACAGTGTAACAAATGAGACGTTGTCTAGTGCAGTAATATAATTTTAAACATTCACTCGCTCCACCACCGATGCACAGTGCCAGACGTGGGTACCATCTACAGGATGCAATGGAGCAAGTCGCTGAGCCTCCTTCAACTGCACCTTCCAAACCCGCGGCCTCTGCCACCCAGAAGAACAAGGACAGCAGACGCAAGGGAACACCATCACCTGCATCTTCACCTCCAAGTCACACACCATTCTCACTTGAAACTATAATCGCCGTCCCTTCACTGTCACTGGGTCTAAATCCTGGAACTCCCTTCCAAACAGCACTGTGGGTGTACCTACCCCACATGGACTGCAGCAGATCAAATAAGTGGCTCACTACCACCTTCTTCAAGGACACTTAAGGATAGGCAATAAATGCCGGCCTTGTCAGCGGCACGCACATTCCACAAATGAATAAAAAACATAAGAAAAACGCAAAGGCACCTAAGGTAATATTAGACTCGATGAGCAAAAACATGGTCAAGCAGGTAGATTTTTGGGAGCGTTTTCAAAGAGGAAAGAGAGGCAATGACATTGAGTGGTTTAGGAAAGTAATCAGGATGCACAAGAGGCCAGAATTAGAGGATTGCAGATATTGGAGGATTGTGGAGCTGGAGGAGATTGCAGCGATAGGGAGGGGTCATTTGTGGAAGACAGTTCTAAACTTCTACCACTCTGAGTGTGAAAATGTTTCTTGATTTCGCTCTTGAAAGGGTTTTAGACTAATGTTCGATTTTATACTGCGTCCTTCGTTCGAGGGTTTCTCTCTATCTGCCACATCTTTCTTTCATCAATATCTTGTAAACTTTGATCAAATCACCCTTAACTTTTTAAATTCCAGGGATACAGAGTAAACCTCCCTCTATATGTCCCATCAAAGGCTACCAAGCCGTGTAAGGCCTGGAATGAGCTACAGAGTAAATCACTGTCCTCTCTGTTGCATCAAATACACACAGGGCATGTACAGTGTGGGATTAGATACACAGTAAAGCTGCCTCTACATGCGCCTCTCTTTCTCTTTCTCCAACCAGAGGGAGAGAGGAACAGTGATTAAGACAAGGATAGAGAGAGAGAATAACATTGAGAGGGAAAGATAGCAATGGAGAGAGAGTACCAGAAGGAAAGAGGAAGGGATTGGGATAAATAATGTCAGTCAGTGTTCCCACAAAGCTGCATATAGAAGCCTCGAAGGTACCACGCAGGTTCTGTTCCACAATAAAAAAAAAGGTCTGCAATTGTTCTTCAAAAAACCTTCTGCAGTTGTAGCATCACCAAAAGCAGCTGACTTAAAATGGCAAACTGATGCATGTGCAGTTTTACAAAGGGTCTGAGAGAGGAGAGAGAAACAGGCATGGGCACAAACACACAAACAAGTGGCCACGCACGGGACACTGGCCGTGCACAACAAATACATTTTCCGGGGAACATTGGAGCCAGTTGTGGCTCAGTGGGTTGTAATCTTGACTCTGAGTTATAAAATTGTGGTTTCAGGTCAGAGCACTGAAACTAGGCTGATACCACCTAACAGAAAATTAGAACAGACAAACGAGACTCAGAACAGGAACCTTGTGTTGAATTTGTGAGCCTTGTTTTCTGGAATGTTTGAATGTTTGGTCAGAATGTTGACCCAGTGAAAATTTTCCCCTGTGGGATAACAGTTATTTGATTAGAGATTATAACATGTTAATGCATCATGAAGGTGCTGTGTGTACTGAGTGCAACAACATTTGCACCGTCCCATCATATAGTATACTTTGTTGGGTGTGGGATCAGTGTTTGATATTTTCAAAACACTGAGCTAAACTCGAACTCCTTGCGACACTAACATCAGTGTTTTTAATCAGCCATGGGAGGAAAGTAAACCCTTGAGACCGTCAAGCATTAATCAATGTCAGATTTGATCAATTATAAGGGATTAATCAATCACAGTATACAAAGCATAAGATGACTCCATTGAGTAGCGAGATACTGGTTTCTTACCTGCCTGCATAAGGAATTGCATCTTCTGCAGTTGTGGCATCACCAAAAGCAGACAATTTAAAATGGCAAACTGATGTATGTGGAGTTTTACAAAGGGTCTGAGAGACGAGAGAGAAACAGGCATAGGCACCAACACACAAACACTCACAGACACACGCACACACACACACACTCACACTCACACACACAAATACAAAAACAGAGTGACCAGGAGTCAGAGAGCGACAGAAGAATATTTCGATTTCCAAAAGGAGTTTGATGAGGTAAATCTTAGATTTTTAAATGAACAATTGATTTTGCTTCAATGGGCGTTTGCAGAAGACAGTTCCAAACTAAATCTTCCCTAACTTCTCTCCTAAAAGGTTTTTCTCTAATTTTTAGACAATGCTCACGAGTCCCAGAATCCCCAAGCTGCTGAAATAGTTTCCTCCAAACTAGCCCATCTGTTCCCCCTACTATCTTAACAACTTTGATTAAATCGCTGCTGATCCAACTAAATTCCAGGGAATAGATCCCTAGTTTGTGTAATAATTTACCCCTTGGAGACCAGTTATGATTCTGATAAATCTACACTGCACTCAAATTGACATGGACCTCTACCCTCACTTCAATTCTCTTAGAAACTGTACTGTTTCTATTTTCTTTCACCAGTTATAAAGTACCCTGAGTTATTCTTTTTCATGACATTAAAATCCATCCACCACAGTTGTGCACATTCACTTAAGATATTCATTGCAATTTATGCTCCAATCACACTGCTTACAATGCTGCCTATTTCTATGGCATTGACAAACTTTGGTATGTGGCATTGAACTCCACACAGGCTTTGCACTAACTGACGGGAGTGAATCATTCTGTCATGGAGTTTTTTTTTAAATTCCAGATTTATGGTTTTTTTTTAGAAAAAAAACAGAATTCAAATTCACAGCAGCTCAGTTTGGGGTTTGAACTCCTGCTATTGCCTGACTGTCTCAGGTTTTAGATATTGTTCTCTTCATGTGATGTAGTATAAATGCCTTCAATTCTGTGTATTTGCAAGGGAAACAAATCATATTCTCACCTTATTGCATCAACCAAAACCTGCAAGTCCATTCAAACACCCCTATTCCCTGTCTCTGCAAAGATAGCTCACACTTCCACAATGCAGGAATGTCTGATGGAAGCAGGTTTTGACACATTTCCTAACACGTTTGCTAACATTTTTCAGGATGAACAGTTGGATACAACTGACTGATTACAAGCCCTACTTAGTATCTTTAAGAGAAAAAAGAACCACAGAAAAAGCAATCCCAGGTATCTCTATTCCTGCACTCATTTTAACATTGTACCATTTAGTTTATTGCGCTTCTCCTCAGCCTTCCTTCCAAAATGCCTAATTTCACATTTTACAGCAATGAAGTTGACCGGCCTTGTGTCTATCCAACGATAGGTAGGATAGTAAGCCGTCAAGAGCCTACAAAGGGATGTAGATAGGTTATGGGAGTTGGCAAAAAAGGGAGATGGAATATAATGTGGGAAAATGTGAACTTTTTAATTTTAGCAGGAAGAATAAAAAGCAGTATATTATTTGAATGGAGAAAGACTGCAGAATTCTATGGTACAGAGAGATCTGGATGTCGTTAAATGAATCACAAGTTGGTATGCAGGTACAGCGAGTGATTCTGAAGGCAAATGGATTATTGCTGTGTATTGCAAGGGGCATAGAATATAAAAGGGATGTGTTACGACAGCTGTACAGGGCCTTGGTTAGACCACATCTGGAGTACTGAGTACAGTCTTGGTCTCTTTACTCAAGAAAGGATATACAAACATAAGAATTAACAGCAGAAGAATTGAGGAATTCTCTTCCTCAAAAGGTAGTGGAAGCAGAGTCTTTGAATATTTTTAAGGTAGAGGTAGATAGATTTTTGATAAGCAAGGGGGTGGATGGTTATCGGGGGATAGGTGGAAATGTGGAATAATCAGTTCAGCCATGAACTTATTGAATGGTGGAGCAAGTTCTACGGGCCGAGTGGCCTACTCCTGCTCCTAATGTTTTTGTTCTTGTGTGTTCCATTTCACCAGACTGCCTCTATGCTCCTGAAGTCTGCTACTAGTTCCTTTCCTGTTTTATTGCATTGCAGATGACAAACACTGGCAAACATTGAAGTTATTCTAAGTCATTAGTATATATTAAAAAGAGCAGTGGTCCTAATATGGAACTCCACTGTATATCTCCCTGCAGCCTGATACAACCATTGGCCACTCCCTCAGCCAATGTCGTTTCCACGCACCCGCTGTCGCTTTAATCTATGGAGCACCAATATTGCTAACTGGTCCATTATGAGGCAGTGTTAAGTCCTCCATTAAGGACACTGGTCCAAGAGATCTCTGTTTTTACTCTCCCATCAAAATTCCCCAGCCAGGTATATCATCCATTAGATAGAGAGTAATGCTCCTTCGATACTGTACAATCCAAAACTCTGACGGCTGGAATATCATGAGTTAGATGCAGAGTGAATCTCGCTCTACACTGTCCCAAACAACCAGAGAGAGAGATATAAAGAAAGAAACGGAGACACAATTCGAGGATCACAGATGTTGGAGGATTGTGGAGCTGGAAGAGATTGCAGAGATAGGGAAGTGTCATTTTTGGAAGACGATTCCAAACGTTTACCACCCTTTGAGTGCAGAAATGTTTCTTCATTCCACTCTTGAAAGGCTTTTAGACTAATGTCCTATTTTTAGACTGTGCACCTCGTCCGAGATTCCCAAACCAGTGAGAAGAGTTTCCATCTATCCATCCTATCAGTTTCTTATTATCCTTACCTTGTTATCTTTGATTAACTTTGTAAACTTAACCTTCTAAATTCCAGGGATACAGAGCAAAGCTCTGTTCTATCAAGCACTCCCAGGGCAGTTACAGTGTGGAGTTAGATACAGAGTAAAGCTGCCTCTATATATGCCTCTCTATCTCCTCCTCCATCCAGATGGAGTGAGTAACAGTGAGAAAGACAGGGATAGATATGGAGAGAGAATAACAGAGAGGGAAGTATAGTAATCGGGAGAGTGTACCAGAGAGAAAGAGGCAGGAATTGGGACAAAGAGTGCCAGTCAATATTCCCGCAAATCTGCGTGCAGCAGTCTCGAACTTATCACGCTCCACATTAAGTAAAACACGTCTGGAAAGATGCTTCAAAAATTTCATGGGACCGCTCACACAAAAAAAAATACTGGCCACGCACAGCAACTACATTTTCATGGGAACATTGAAGCCAGCTGCGGGATATAGCGTTCTTACCAGCCTGCATAAAGCAGTGCACCCTCTGCAGTTGTGGTGACACCAAAAACAGCCAACTTAAAATGGAAAACTGATGTATGTTTTGTTTTACAAAGGATCTGAGAGAGCAGAGAGAAACAGGCATCGACACACACAGCCACAGACACACACAGAGGCATACAGCAACAGACAGATACACAGACATACAGGGACACTCACACAGGCACGCAAAAACAGACACAGAAACAGAAACACGCATACACACACAGACACAGCCAGACACATCCACAGAAACACACACAGATGCATATGCACACGCATCAACACCCATGCACATATAGACACACAGCCACACACAGACACATGCGTACACAGACGCAGACACACACACACACAATATACACAGACTCATACACATACAAACACACGCACAGAGACACACACCACAGACACGTGCAAAAGTAGAGTGACTCAGGAACAGAGAGCGGCAGAAGAATATTTCAATTTTCAAAAGGCATTTGAGGAGGTCAATCTTAGATTTAAAATTTTTATTTTGCATCAATGGGCGTTTGCAGAAGACACGTTCCAAACTAACACCGCCTTTTGAATGTAGACGTGTTTCCTAACTTCACTCCTGAATGGTCTGTCTTTAACTTTTAAGCATCCCTACTTTAGATAATAATGTAACCCTTGGAGTCCAGTTATCATTCTGGCAAATGTAGGCTGCAGCGACATAGAAATGGACCCGGCATTCCGCCAAGTCTCTTTGGAACGCCACTGTTTCTAGTTTTCCACCATTTATAAAGTACTCTGTCTCACTGTTTTTTTGCTGACATTGAAATTCATCCACCACAGTTTTGTACATTCATTTGAGATATTAATATCTCTTTGGAATTTTATGCTTCGAGCTACAGTGTTTACAATTCTGCCTATATTTGTGGCTTTGGTAAACTTGTGTATGTTGCATTCTATCCCATCATCTTAAATCGTTAATAATTACAGTAAAACAAAGGCGCACACGGGCTTTGCACTAGCAGACGGGAGTGAATCATTCTGTCCAGGAGGTTTTTAATTCCAGATGTATGCTTTTTTATAGAAAAAAATACTTCAAATTCTCAAAAGCCCAGTGTGGGATTTGCATTCCTTTTTCAATCATCAGGTCAGACCTTCAAATTCAAGCCCATAAAAAGCTTTCTTACTGCTATTGCCTGACTGTCTCGGGTTTTGTGTATTGTTCCCTTTATGTGATGAACTGTAAATATCTTCAATTCCGTGTATCTGTCAGGGACACAATCCAAATTCTCACCTTATTCCATTAACCAAAACCAGCAAGTCCATTCAAACACCCCTATTGCTGTCTCTGCAAAGATAGCTCACACTTCCACAATGCAGGAATGTCTGAATGGAAACAGCTTTTGACACATTTCCCGAAACGTTTGCTAACACTTTTCAGTATGAAAAGCGGAATTCAACTAACAGATTCCAACATCCAAATTGAATCTTTAAGAGACACAAAGTAACACAGAAATTAAATTTTAGGTCTCTCTATCCCTACACCCATTTCAACATTGTACCATTTAGTTTATATCGCTTCTCCTCAGCCTTCCTTCCAACATGCATCATTTTACACTTCTCAGTGTTGAAGTTAACCTGCCATGTGTCAATCCAAAGATAGGTGAGAAAGTAAGCTGTCAAGATGTCATAAAGCGTCTACAAAGGGATTTAGATAGGTTATGTGTGTGCGCAAAACATTTGGCAGATAGAGTATGGTGTGGGAAAATATGAATATGGCCACTTTAGCAGGAATACTAAAAATCAGTATATTACATAAATGGAGAGACACTGCAGAAGCCGACGGTGCAGAGGGATCCGGGTGTCCTTTTGGGTTTTTTTTCACAGGGGGTATTTGATCAGGATTTATTCACAGAGTTACATAGATGGAGTTATGTTTCTGGGAGTGATGAAATGGTGCATGTTGATGGTAGTAATTTGTCCACAGGGGGTAATTAGATATGGGTCTTTTCACAGTGGGTAATTAGAACAAAGAACAAAGAAAATTACAGCACAGGAACAGGCGCTTCGGCCCTCCAAGCCTGCGCCGATCCAGATCCTCTATCTAAACCTGTCGCCTATTTTCTAAGGGTCTGTATCTCTTTACTGCCTGCCATTCATCTATCTGTCTATATACATCTTAAAAGACGCTAACGTGCCCGCGTCTAACACCTCCGTTGGCAACGCGTTCCAGGCATCCAGCACCCTTTGCATAAAGAACTTCCCACGCATATCCCCCCTAAACTTTTCCCCTCTCACTTTGAACTCGTGACCCCTAGTAATTGAATCCCCCACTCTGGGGAAAAGCTTCTTGCAATCCACCCTGTCTATGCCTCTCATGATTTTGTACACCTCAATCAGGTCCCCCCTCAACCTCCGTTGGAGGCATGTTCACAGTGGGTAATTAGATGGGTGCCTGTTTACAATGGGTAATTAGATGGAGGTCAGTTCACAATGGGTTATGAGATGGAGGTGTGCTCAAAATGGGTAATTAGATGGTGTTCTGTGCACAATGGGAAATTAGTTGGAGGAGTGCTCACAATGGGTAATCAGACGGAGATCAGTTCAAAATGGTTAATTAGATGGGGGACTGATCACAATGGGTAATTAGATAGAGGTCTGTTACAAATGGGTAATTAAATGGAGGTCAGTTCACAGTTTGTAATTAGACAGAAGTATATTCACAGTCGATAATTATATGGAGTCTCTGCACAAAAGGTAAGTAGATGGAGGTCTTTTCACAACGGGTAATTAGCTGGAGTCTGTTCACAATGTGTAATTAGATGGAGGTCTGTTTACAATGGGTAATTAGTAGGATGTCTGTTCACAATGGAGAATTAGTCGGATGTCTGCTCACAATGGGTCATAAGATGGAGGTTACTTCAAAATGGTTAATTAGATGGGGGACTGTTCCCAATGGGTAATTAGACAGTGGTCTGTTCACAATGGGTAATTAGATGGGTATCAGTTCACCATGTGTAATTATTTTTTTTTAATTTAATTTTTTTTTATTTCGAGATACAGCACTGACACAGGCACAGATGAGGGTCTGATCACAGTGCGTAAAAAGATGAAGTCTGTTCACAATGGGTAATTAGATGGGGTTCTGTTCACAATGTGTAATGAGATGGAGGTCTGTTCACAATGGGTAATTAGATGGACGTTTGTTCACAATGGGTAATTAGTAGGATGTCTGCTCACAATGGGTAACAAGATAGAGGTTACTTCAAAATGGTTAATTAGATGGGGGACTGTTCACAATGGGTAATTAGATGGAGGTCTGTTCCCAATGTGTAATTAGATGGACGACTGTTCAAAATGAGCAATTAGATGGAGTGTGCTCACAATGGGTAATTAGACGGGTGTCAGTTCACAATATGTAATTAGATGGGGGTCCATTCACCATAGGTAATTTGATGGTCGTTATTTCACTATGGTTAATTAGATGGACGTCTGATCTCAACGGGTAATTAGATAGAGGTCTGTTCACAATGGGTAATTAGTAGGATGTCTGTTCACAATGGGTAATTAGATGGAGATCAGTTTACAATGGGTAATCTGATGTGTGTCTGTTCATGGTGGGTAATTAGATGGAGGTCTGTCTCCAGTGGGCAATTAGATGGAGGTCTGTTCACAATGGGTAGTTAGATGGAGGACCGTTCACAATGGGTCATTAGATTGTGTCATTTCAGAGTGGGTAATTAGTTGGAGGTGTGGTCACAGTGGGTAATTAGATGGGTGTCTGTTTACAATCTGTAATTAGATGGAGGTCTGTTCACAACGGATAATAAGATGGGAGACGCTTCACAATTGATAATTAGCTGGAGCTCTGTTCACAATGGGTAATTAATTGGAGACTGTTCACAATGGGTAATTAAATGGAATTTGTTCACTGTGGGTAATTAGATGGGGGTTGTTCACAATGGGCAATTAGATCGATGTCTATTCACAATGCTTAATTAGATGGAGGTCTGTTCACAATGGGTAATTAGATGGAATCTGTTCACAATGGGAAATTAGATGGGAGTCTGTACCCAGTGGGTAATTAGATGGAGGCCTGTTCAAAATGGGTAATTCGACACAGTGGGCAGTTAATGGATGTCTTTTCACAATGGGTGGTGAGATGGAAGTCCGTTCACAATGTCTAATTAGATGGGTGTCTTTTCTCAGTGGGTAATTAGATGGAGGTCTGTTCACAATGGGTAACAAGATGGGAGTTTATTTACAACGGGTAATTAGATGGAGGTCCGTTCACAATGGGTGATTATATGAAGTCTGTTCGCAGTGGGTAAATAGCTTTTGGTCTGTTCACAATGCGTAATTAGATGGAAGTTTGTTCCCAGTGGGCAATAATCTGGAGGTCTTATCACATTTGGTAATGAGATGGAGATTTGTTCACTGGGAGTAATTAGATGGAGGTCTGTTCACAAATAGTAATTAGATGAAATCTGTTCAGAATGGGTATTAAGATGGGGGCTGTTCACTATGGGCAATTAGATGGAGGGCTATTCACAATAGGTAATTATATGAAGTCTGTTCACAGTGGGTAAATAGATGGTGGTTTGTTCACAATAGTTAATTCGATGGAAGTCTGTTCACAATGGGTAATTAGATGAAGTCTGTTTACAGTGTGTAATTAGATGGAGGTCTGTTCCCTGTGGATAATAAGTTGGAGACTGTTCACAATGGATTATTTGATGTCTGTTTACAACGGAAAATAGACGGAGGTCAACTCACAATAGGTAATTAAATGGTGTCTGTTTACAATGGTTAATTAGATGGAGTCTGTTTACAATGGATAATTAGTTGGAGTCGGTTTACAATGGATAATTAGATGGAGGTCTGTTCACAATGGGCAATTAGATGGGGATCTGATCTCATTGTTTATATAGATGGGGGTCTGTTCACAATGGATAATTAGGTGGAGGTCTGTTCACAATGGGTAATTAAATGGGGCTCTCTTCACAATGGGTAATTCGATGGACTTCTGTTCCCAGTAGGTAATTTGATGCAGGTCTCTTCCAAGTGGGCAATTAGATGGAGGTCTGTTCGCATTGGGTCGTTAGATGGAGGCCCATTCACAATGGGCAATTAGATGTTGTCTTTTCACACTGAGTAATTAGATGGAGATCTGTAAACAATGTGATATTAGGTGGAGGTCTGTACACAATGGGTAATTAGATGAAGGTCTGTTCAGTGGGCATTTAGATGGAGGTCTATTCACGACTTGTCATTAGAAGAAGGTCTGTTCACAAAAGGTTGGAAGGAATCTGTTCACAATGGATAATTCGATGGAATCTGTTCACAATGGGTAATTTGATTGAATCTGTTCACAATGGGTAAATAGATGGGGGTCTGTTCACAATGGGGAATTAGATGGGGGTCTGTTCACAATGGGGAATTAGATGGGGGTCTGTACCCAATGTATAATTAGATGGAGGTCTGTTCCGAATGGGTAATTCGATGGAAGTTTGTACGCAGTGGGCAGTAAATGGGTGTATTTTCACAGTGAGTAATTAGATGGAGGTCTGTTCACAATGGGTAACAAGATGGGAGTTTATTTACAACGGGTAATTAGATGGAGGTCGGTTCACAACGGATGATTATATGAAGTGTGTTCGCAGTGGGTAAATTGCTGGTTGTCTGTTCACAATGCGTAGTTACATGGAAGCTTGTTCCCAGTGGGCAATAAGATGGAGGTCTTATCACATTGGGTAATGAGATGGAGAATTGTTCATTGGGAGTAATTAGATGGAGGTCTTATCACATTGGGTAATGAGATGGAGAATTGTTCATTGGGAGTAATTAGATGGAGGCCTGTTCACAATGGGTAATTAGATGGATATTTGTTCACTGGGAGTAAATAGATGGTGGTTTGTTCACAATAGGTAATTCGATGGAGTTCTGTTCAGAATGGGTATTTAGATGGATTTCTATTCACAATGGATAATGAGATGAAGTCTGTTTACAGTGAGTAATTAGATGAAAGTCTGTTACCAGTGGATAAAAAATTGGAGTCTGTTCACTATGGTTAATTAGATGGAGGTCTGTTCACGGTGGGTAGTCCGATGGAGGACCATTCACAATGGGGAAATATATGGTGTCATTTCAGAGTGGGTAATTAGTTGGAGGTCTGTTCACAATAGGTAATTAGATGGTGTCTGTTTACAATGGTTAATTGGATGGAGGTCTCCTCATAGTGGGTAATTAGATGGAGGTCTGTTCCCAGTGGATAACAAGTTGGAGTCTGTTCAGAATGGTTAATTAAATGGTGGTCTGTTCACAATGGGTAACTAGATAGAAGACTGTTCACAATGGGAAATAATATGGGAGTCATTTCTCAGTTGTTAATTATATGGAGGTCAGTTCACAACGGGTAATTAGATGGTGCTCTGTTCACAATGGGCAATTAGATGGAGGTCTGTTCACAGTAGGTAGTTAGATGGAGGATCGTTCTCAATGGGTAAATAGATGGTGTCATTTCAGAGTGGGTAATTAGTTGGAGGTTTGTTCACAACGGGTAATTAGATGGTGTCTGTTCACAACGGGTAATTCGATGGTGTCTGTTCACAACGGGTAATTAGATGGAATCTGTTCACAATTGGTAATTTGATTGTAGCTGTTCACAATGGGCAATTAGATGGCGGTCTATTCTCAATGGGTAGTTCTATGGAGGTCTATTCACATTTGGTCATAAGATGGGAGTCTCTTCTCAGTTGGTAATTAGATGGAGGTCAGTTCACAATGGGTAATAAGTTGGAGTCTGTTCTCAGGGAGTAATTACATGGAGGACTCTTCACAGTGGGTAGTTAGATGGAGGACCGTTCTCAATGGGTAAATAGATGGTGTTGTTTCACAGTGGGAAATTAGTTGGAGGTCTGTTCACAATGGGTAATTAGATTGCGTCTGTTCACAACGGGACATTAGATGGAATCAGTTCACAATGGGTAATTAGATTGGGGCTGTTCACAATGGGCAGTTAGATGGAGGTCTATTCTCAATGGGTAATTAGATGGAGGTCTACTCACATTGGGTAATTAAATGTAGGTCCCTTCACAAATGGTTATGCGATAGAGGTGTCTTCAAAATATGTAGTTAGATGGAGGACAGTTCGCAAAGGTTAATTAGATGGGGGTCTGTTCACAACGGGTAATTAGATGGAGGTCTGTTCACAATGGGTCATAAGATGGGAGTCTCTTCTCAGTTGGTAATTAGATGGAGGTCAGTTCACAATGGGTAATAAGATGGAGTCTGTTCTCGGGGAATAATTAGATGGAGGTCTCTTCACAGTGGGTAGTTAGATGGAGGACCGTTCAACAATTGGTAATTAGATGGTGTCATTTCAGAGTGGGTATATAGTTGGAGGACTGTTCACAATGGGTAATTAGATGATGTCTGTTTACAACGGGAAATTAAATGGAGGTCAGTTCTCAATGGGTAATTAGGATGGAATCAGTTCACAATCGGTAATTAGATTGGGGCTGCTCACAATGGGCAATTAGATAGCGGTCTATTCACATTGGGAAGTAAAATGGCGGTCTCGACACAAATGGTTATGAAATAGAGGTCTATTCAAAATGTATAATTAGATGGAGGACAGTTCACAATGATGAGATGAATGTGTCTTGAAAATATAATCCTCCTGTATTGTCGTCCATCAGCCCACATACAGTTAAGGTTGTCTGACGGTGGAAGCCCGTGGGCTGGCCGAGTGGAAATTTATTACAATGGGACATGGGGCTCTTTTTGTGATGATTCCTGGGATCTGGAGGACGCTGACGTAGTTTGTAAGCAGCTGGGTGGTGGGAATGCAGTGGATCTGGCACTTCCTGCTTCTTGTGGACCAGGCTCAGGGCCAGTTTGGTTGGATGAGCTGAATTGTTCCAGTAACGAATCATTTCTCTGGGAATGTCACTCAGTATCTTGGGGTAATCGCGACTGTTCTCATAAAGAGGATGTGAGGATCATGTGTTCAGGGAAGAATTTTCACATTGTACTAATTTTCTGCAGTGTTGTACATCTGACTTCACACGGAAGATATTACATAGAATTGCTTACAATTTACAGCAATAATTTTGCCATTCGGCCCAAAGGTCTATGTGGGGTTTATGCTGCACACGAGTATCACTCAACATTACTGCATCTACCACGATCTGCGCATGCTCCTATTTCTTCCTCCCTCATGTACTGATCGAGCTTCACCTAAAAGGCAGCTGTGATATTCATCTCAACTATTGTATCTGGTCCAAGGTCCACATTCTAACCACTGCCTAGGTAAAAAAAGAAGATTTTACTGAATTTCCTATTGGATTTATGAATGACTATCTTACATTTATGTTCATTAGCTTTGGTTTCTGACACTTTATATGTGATTAGTGTCTCCATATCCAATAATCTCTTTGCTCCGATACATCATTTGCTCTCTTAATTGCCTTTTTATTCTTCCTTCCAACTTCCACTACCTTCAAGTTCTCTGTATTAAAGTTAATTTTCCAATTGCACGCCCATTCTGTTTTCTTGTATTCTGCCACACTCTTCCTTAGTATTAACTATGCTCCGCATCACCTGTACATTTTGGAATCGCACTTTCAATTCCTAAATCCAAATCATTGATGTAAATGTTGATCAACAGTGACACCAGAACCAATCCCTGTGGAACACCACTTCCCACCTTCTGCCACTCTGGATAACTGCCTTTAACCCTGACAATGTGTTTTGTAGCCTGTTTCCGATCTCTTCTTCTAGTGATCCTGTGACCTCCGTCATGATTCCACTCTGTAGTCCCTTTTCGAAGGCCTTTTGACAATTCACGCACTTTACAAAGAATTGCATTATTCCTGTCTATTATTTCCGTAACTTCTTCAAACGATTCGATAAGGTTAATCAAGCGTGACCTTTCCTTTTGTAATTCATGTCGAATATTCTTAATTACAGATTTGAAATGTAGATGTTTACTATTAGCTTTCTGACACAATTACCAGCAATCAGTAAAGAGAACTGGTGCAGCATGTGTTGAGCTGTGCAGTATGAAGATACAACGAATTATCAGTCTAACCATCTGGATATTTCTTGTGTCATTGACAGAGCACAAAGAGCTGCGGCTGGTGAATGGGAAGCATCGCTGTGGAGGGAGCGTGGAGGTGTTCTGCAACAGCACCTGAGGAACAGTGTGCTTGGATAAACTTGATCCACTTGATGCAGAAGTGATCTGTCAACAGTTGCAGTGTGGTCTCTTAAAATGTATCGATTATGAGACAAAGTCATTCGGAGAAGGATCCGGACCCATTTGGCTCAATGAAATTGAGTGTATTTCACACGAGTCGACCCTTTGGCAGTGCCAATCAGACCCGTGGGGTGAAAACAAATGTACACACAGGGTTGATGCTGGTGTTGTTTGTACAGGTAACACAACAAACCTCTCAATATGAGAGTGTCATTTCAAACATTGATATCTTATACAATCAGCATGTTTCTCTTCTCAACAGAAGAAAAAATAACTAAGGAGCAGCCCCAAAGAGCAAACGACTGCATGCGAGAATCAGGTGTGTGCTCCTCTTCATTATGCAAACTATCTGACTTGTCTTACACTACATCAATAATAGTCATTGATTCTCTTTGACAGATTCGGCACAATGGTTGTGCCTGTTTGGAGCTAACAACAACTGCTCTGGGAGAGTGGAGATATTGTGCAATAAAATCTGGGGCACGGTGTGTGATGACTCCTGGGATTTGACCGATGCCAATGTTGTCTGCAGACAGCTGGGTTGTGGCCCCGCTTTATTGGCCCCAGGAGGGGCCACTTTTTCCCAGGGTGACGGTGTTATCTGGCTGGATAAGGTGAAGTGCACTGGAAGCGAGTCTTCCCTGACCGACTGTCCTTCCTCATCGCCTGCTCAATTTGACTGTGACCACAAGGAAGATGCCAGTGTGATTTGTTCCGGTGAGGGTGCCAGGGTTCAGCGAGTGGGTTTAGGGTTCCTTATTCTGTTAAATTGACTCGTTGGTTCAGGAAATTAAGAACAGTATTCATCGGTTTAATGAAAAGTGCTGAAATGTCTTCTTCCTGAACTTTTTGTACAATATATTCCTCAGGGGTCGATTTGTTGCCAATTGCTTTCCCGGACATATCTGCAGGTACTTACGATTATTAGTATTCGAGCTGGCATTAGGGTTTGCATTAGCAGAATGGTATTGTTGCCATTTTCTGAAGGTAATATGAACGCTTTCGCACTGACTGGAACATGTTTCTTCTCTTCTTTACCGTATATTTCAAAGCGTTTGTTTGAAATTCCGTTCATCCCAGTTTCTGGCTGTATCTGAACTGTCCTGTACTGATCAGAAACATGGGGGCACTGTCTCTGTAATTTAGACTGGCTCACACTTTCCTCTGGTGCAATGTGCACCACACAGACTGGGGAATGTTCGGCCGACTCATTGCCCGGAAGCAGTGGATATAATTATTAATTACTTATTGTAATTATTTTCTCATGCAAGATGGATTATGTTGAACCTTTCTGTATTGTTGTCATTAAGAACAGGGATATAAAATTACTTCCATTCTAGTTGCGGTCTGCTTCGGAGTCCTGCTAATCTGTGTGTTGATTGTACTGATGGCAGTTATACAGAAAAAGTCAAGCAGAAGAGGTGAGGCTCATATCTTACCGCGGAACTAACACTAGATCCCTGATATTGTATCATATCCCTTTGCAAGACTCTAGTTCATTGTAGCTTTCTATGGAATGTCAAGCGGCCTTGTTAGAAATACATTGTCATATTTTTTGCTGCTTTTCTCCATTCAATGTGCTCCGGAATTTGTAAAATGTGACATTTAAAATGGAGAGTTGTTTGAAGTGTTCACATTCACGGTGAGAGTTCATCACTTAGTAAATGAAGAATGTTGGATCAACTTACTTGTTGTAACAATGGATCAGGAACTTTAATTGAACATTTTGGTTCCTGCATTCAGCTATTTATCAGGCTGTTAATCTTCCTTCATCCATCGCGCATCAATTCCAGCCTTTCATATTCTGGCTCTGGCCATCCAATCTCGATCAGTCTAACCGTGTTCTGTCCGTTATCTTGAGAGCTGTTACTTGTATAGCACCAGCGGTGATTCTACATTACAAAACAACGCTTCCACTCATGTTTCACCCATCCATCTCACTCCAGGTTTATTGTAAGAAATGGGACTTTTAATAAATGCAATTTCTCATAATATTGCGTTCTCAGAGAAATAGCTCTCTCTCTCTTATTAAGAAAGATTCTACAGCTATGATACCACAGATCTGTTATCTCTGCCAAGGTACGAGCAGCACAGAAACAAGATTCCTAAAGATAATAAGATGGAGCCTTTTACCCTCTCCAGACAAGTGCCTGGTAGAAATCTGCAAACTATACCAAGCACGAGATAAGGTGAAAGGTGACTTTGGGGATCAGAGTGTTGGAAAAGGGGGAGGTGACCACCCGACATCCCAGGTACATCTCCTGTAATCATTGGTTAGAAGCTTTGGAATAAGTGATTGACATAGGGTGAACTACCAGACCCCCAAGGTAAAATATATCAATCGATGCTCGGAAGAGCCGATACAGCATCCCCCTTCTGGCAGAAGATAGACAGTTTCATGGTAGCTCGGCTAAATGGAAGTGCCGAAAGCAGAGGGAGAATAAGAGAGAGAGAGAGAGAGAGAGAGACTGACTGCCCTTGCAGCTGCAGAGAGTGGCAACAAAATTATCTGCCATGAATAGTATACTTCTGACTATTTAGCTTATGTATCGTATCTAAACTGTAGCTTCTTAAGTTTAATATTTTAAAATTACATTTTGTTTCTGGACTACGTATATTGGGTAAACTGTGACTCCCGAACCTAAATATTACACTGTGCACATGAGTCTTTTCTCACAGTGCTGGAACATACCAAAGAACAATAAGTTCCTCACTCATACTTCCAACTGATACTGTCACAGAATCTAACAACTAAATCCAACTTCTCTTCAGCTGAATTCCACTTGCGGGCCAAGAACCCAGTAATCAGTTGGAATTTGTTTCGCCTGATACCCGGCTTTTTCTTCTTTCCCTCATTTATCCCCAGTCTGTGGCAGGTGAATATATGAGTATGCAGAAAAACGGACACATAGAGATTCACGAACAAACCTACTCCATATTCACAATACCTGGCTTTGTCTCTTTTCTATCACCATCTCTGTGATGTGGATGTGTTTGCAGATAATTTACTGTTAAACGCTCCTAGGTTGGACCAAAACGGTAATCTACCCACCCTCCTTCCAACAGGTTCTGTCACGATCGGCAAGGTTTCGCGGGCTGGTTTGTACCAAGCAATTTATGAAGAGATTGTGAATATTCCACCTGGCAAGGATACCTCTCAGATCCGGCGTTCAGGTCTGTGTTTTATATTTTATGCCGAATTTTCACTGGACAAATGTCACTTCCCTTTAAATACCCCATTTTAAGAGTCAGTTTACTGACTGACCGCTGTCAGAAATTCGCTCACTATCTACCTCCATGTGAAGGAGTCCTATCACAGTGCGAGAGTCTTTATATCTGTGTGCAAAGTATGACGAGCTATGGGTTTGGGAAGATTCCCAACGGTTGGTATTGCTTTAAGAACGTGTAACGAGCAACGAAAATCGTTGTTTCATTTTCCCTTCCGGCTGCACATGCACTGCCTCAGATACCTGAACCCCTGAATAATAAACACATCGGTTCTTCATATTATTTTTTATGTTATAGTATCTCAAAGAGCAACGGAATGTCATAAAACGACTGAAACTCTCTTCAATCCTTCATTTATCGTCACATCCTTGATAGCATTGTCTTTGTCTACTGACGTTGCAGTCTCTGTCACTATCATTTCATTATATTCTCTTTAAACAGGACCATAAATAATCACTGCTCCCATGAGGAGAGAGTCACATTGTCTCAGATTTTATTTCTCTAGGTGACTGGATTTCTGCATCAGAACACGTTCCCATCAGGAACACTTTACCTGAAATCTGTGGTTTCCACAAAAACTTATTCTAACACTTTCTATTCTGAGTTGAACATCAATCTACAAATTCTGCTTCACCATACTGGAGCAACAACACTACCGAATCGATAAAAGTTTTGTCTTGCGCTAAATTTGGGGAGCGATTTAACCATTGAGATAAATTTCTCGGTTTAAAGCAAAACGCATCTAGAAGAATAAATCCGATATTCGTCTCCCTGCTCTCCTTGCTGGCCCTTTTAGAGTCACCGGCGGACGTTTGAGACTCTGAAAGGAAGACAGACAGGGACAGGGTAGACAGATACAGGATGAAGAAACTATGCTAACCGCCTATGTTTTGCAATATTGTCTCTGCTCTGATGTCTGAAATCTGACTCACCAGTTGTATTGAGTATTGTTCTGACTGCTCGTTGGGTGATGCAACATTTATGGTCCATCCCCAGTTGCTCTTGAACACTGCAGTCCCTGTAATGAATGATGTTCCACATTCGTGTCTGATACAAAGTCCCAGGACATTGTCACCAGATGATGACAGTATTATGTTATTTATTCGAACGTCCCAATTAATCTCTCCAATAACCATCCATGTTTGTGTTTAACAGTTACTGATTCCATTGAGTCCCTCAATCAGATTGAATATTACACGAGCCACAGTTTGGGTGACACGGATCCTGGATCAGAAAATCTTGATGGGAACTCCTCCAGTATTCAGGGTGGGTACATTTTTATTTGTTACCATCACGTGTTTTAATCCATCACGCTGTCTGCTATCTAAAATCAACAGCTAACGACATCAGTACTTACACGCCATAAAATGATGCAGCCGATGACCCGTAGATTTGCCGACTAATCTCAATGAAAAAAAGTGAGAAATAATTTGGACATTTACAACATCATGTCTATTGCCCCCAGTAGTATAATGGAATGATACATTCAATTCATTATGTTTTCTAACACTGCTGTCTGGGTGGTCAAATGTGAAAATTGTGTGCATGTTGGATGGGTGATTCAATTGGATATATGTGACTTTAAAACGGAGGGCAGAATTTTGTCACAGCAGTGGCGAAAGACTGTGAGGCAAACTTCCGGTGGATAACGGTGCAAAGGAAGCCCGACGTCTTTACAACACGAGGTGATATTCCCGGAGTCGGCCAAGCTGGTGGGTGCAGACCGCACTCTAAGGCGGCGGGCAGGTAACTTAGCATTTAAAAGAGGAAAATCATGGCAAATTTCCAAGCTATTCACAGCTTTGTGAAA
This sequence comes from Heterodontus francisci, assembly GCF_036365525.1. NCBI lineage: Eukaryota > Metazoa > Chordata > Chondrichthyes > Heterodontiformes > Heterodontidae > Heterodontus > Heterodontus francisci. The sequence continues at coordinate 9,603,026 of NC_090414.1, forward strand.
GATGCTTGAGAACAATGGAGTTTCAGAGACTTGCCACCAATAAGGAGGCGGAACAGACGACCATTAGACATACGAATTAAAAAAAGGAGTAGGCCACTCGGCCCTTCGAATTTTCTCTGCCATTTAATAAGTTCACGGCGAAACTGATTATTCCACATCTACCTACCTGCCTAACATTTCACCCCCTTGCTTATCAAGAAACTATTTACCTCTGCCTTAAAAATATTCAAAGACACTGCTTCCAACACGTTTTGAGGAAGATAATTCCAAATACTCACGACCCTCTGAGAGAAATATATTTTCCTCATCACTGTCTTAAATCGGCAGCCCCTTATTTTTAAACAGTGACCCCTAGTTCCAGATTCCCCCACAAGGGGAAACATCCTTTCCATATCCACCCTGTCAAGACCCCTCAGGATCGTGTATGTTTCAATCAAGTTGGCTCTTACTCTTCTAAATTCCAGTGGATACAAGCCTAGCCTGTCCAATCTTTCCTCCTAATATAGTCCACCCTTTCCAGGTATCAGTCTAATAAATATTAACCGTACTGCCTCCAACGCATTGACAACCTTCAATAAATAAGGAGATAATTTCCATACACAGTACTCCAGATGTGGTCTCACGAATGCTATCTATGACTGAAGCACAACCGCCCTACTTTTGTATTCAATTCTCCTAGTGATAAGCAATGACACTCTATTATCTTTCCTAATTACGTGCTGAACCTGCATACTAACCTTTTGTGATTCAAGCACCAAGACACCCAGATCTCTCTGCATCTCAGAGCTCTGCAATCTTTCACCATTTAGACAATATGCTTCTTTTTTATTATTGCCGCCAAAGTGGACAATTTCTCACTTTCCTACATTATACTCCATTTTCTAGGTCTTTTCCCACTCACCTAACCTATCTATATATATTTATAAGCCCTTTGTGTCCCATTCGTAAGTTAATTTCCTCCCTATCTTTGTGTCATCAGAAAATTTAGCAACCATACCTTCTGTCCCTTCATCTAAGTCATTTATATAAATTGCAAAAGTTGAGCCCCTGGCACTGATCCCTTTGGCACAACATTTGTTGCATCTTACCAATCAGAAAATTAGCCATTTATACCTACTCTATTTCCTGTTAGCTATCCCATCTTCTATCCATGCTACTATGTTACCCCCTATACCACGAGCTTTTATTTTAAGCAATAACCTTTTATGTGGCACCTTATCAAATGCCTTCGGGAAAACTAAGTACAGTACATCCAAAAGTTTTCCTTTATCCACAGTAACTCCCTCAACGAATGCCAATAAATTGGTTAAACACGATTCCCTTTTTACAAAACCATCTTAACTCTGCCTGATTACCTTGATTTTTTCTAATTGCCCTGCTATAATGGCTTTAATAAAAGCTGCAAACATTTTCTCTATGATAGATGTTAATCTAACTGGCCTGTAGATTCCCGTTTTCTGTCTCCCTCCCTTTTTGAACAAAGGAGTTACATTCACTATTTTACAATCTAACGGAACCTTCCCTGAAACTTGGGAATTTTGGAAAATTAAAACTAACTCATCAACTATCTCAGAAGCCACTTCTTTCAACATCCCAGGATGAAGTCCACCAGGACCCGGGGACTTGTCATCCCGCAGCTCCAACGAATTGTTGAGTACCACTTCCCTGGTGATTGTAATTTTCTTGCGTTCCTTCCTCCCTTCCATTTCCTGACTTGCAGCTAATACTGGGATGTTACTTGCTTCCTTAATAGTGATAACGATGCAAAATATCTGTCCAGTTTATTTGCCATCTCCTTCGTATCCATTATTAATTCCCCAGGCTCACTTTCTATAGGGCCAACGCTCTCTTTGTTTTCTCTTTTCTTGTTTAAATATCTATACAAACTCTTACTAACTGACTTTATATTTCTGGACAGCTTTCTCTCGTACTCTAACATTCTCTTCATTATTAATATTTAAGTCATTCTTTGCTGTTTTTTTATCTTCTTTCTAATCCTCTGCCCTGCTTCCCATCTTTGCACAATTATAAGCTTGATCTTTATGTTTGATACTCTCTTTAACTGTTTTAGTTAACCACAGAATTTTTCTTTCTCGTTGAAATGTATCTATTCTGTGTATTCTGAAATATCCCCTTAAATATCTGCCAGTGCATCTCTATTGACCTATCCCTTAACCTATTTTGCCAATTCCACTTTAGTTGGCTCTGCTTCCATGCCCTCATTTAAGTTTAAATTACTAGTCTTGGGCTCACATGTCTGTCCCTCAAATTGAATGTAAAGTTCAGTCGTATTATGATCGCTGCTACCTCGCTCAGTGAAAGGTCAGTTCTGGCTGCAATCAGCATCGTGGCAGTGTAGTGATGGTATAGAGACATACTGAACCATAGTATGGACCATCTGGAGACTGACCAAACAAGGCGAACACATCGGAGGTATTCAGGTTGAGTGTCCACTCTGACTTGCAACTTATGTATAAAGAGCAAAAAGGATGGAGGCCTTAAGAAATGTGTGCAGCAATTTACAATAGGTCTCATCCACTCCGGTTTTGAGGCCTCCCATAGTGGAGGAGCATCAAAGTTGGAGAGAACTGCAGTCTCTGGCAGTTAGGCTGCAGCACCCAGAGAGGGACAAGGATCATGAGGCTGGAAGAGAGTGTGGGTGACCAGGACATACAGTAGCACCAGAAAGGGACAAGGATCATGAGGCTGGTAGAGAATGTGGATGAGCAGGGGGGGGTTCAGAGACACCCAGAGAGCGACACAGATCATGAGGCTGGAAGAGAGTGTGGATGACCAGGGCGCACAGTAGCACCAGAGAGGGACAAGGATCATGAGACTGGAAGAGACTGTGGATGAACAAGGCGCACAGTAGCATGCAACATGCTTCTTTAGTGCAGAAGATGTTACCCAGTAGAGAGGAGTTACCATCAGAGGCTCTACGTCCTGCAAATGTCGGAGCAGCAGTGTCACTGAAGACTGTGCCTCTCAAGGGCGGAGGTCACTGAGCTGTGCATTATGATGGAGGAGGATCTGAATCCAATGAATGGTGGCACCTCTTCTCCAATTTTATTTTCATCCTTTGTGACATTTAATGCTGCGCGTTTAATGTTAGGCCCTGCACTCACCTTGCCATATTACATCAGGGAATTGATCCGGGTCCGACACTGCACTCACCTTGCCGTACTACATCAAGGCATTGATCCGGGTCCGACACTGCACTCACCTTGCCATACTACATCAGGACATTGATGCGGGTCCTACACAGCACTCACCTTGCCATGCTATTTCAGGCCATTGAAATCCTGTTCCTGCACTGCAGCCTCTTACATGGGAACACCTCACGGCTGTTCACCTCCTCCTCAATCTCCTTCCATGCCCTCTTTGCCTACTTAGCCAGCCTCCTACACCCAACACGAAGGAAATGCACTTCTCTTCTTGCCCTTGCTGCCTGGAGGGGGACTTCCAGGTCGGCATCAGAAAACCTGGGCGCCACCCTTGCTCTGGCTGCTGCCATATGCTAAACACACCAGTTGTCAGTCCTACCACCCAATATCTTTTAGTGATCCTGTCTTGCAATCCATTGCAGGCTGTCTTTTTAAGTATGGTGCGGGCCTAGGAAGTTTCATCTACCGTGCCAACACATGGTCCTACTATTCCCCAGTCTCTAATCTCACTACACCTGAAGATCACTGTGTACCTTGGCCGGATCGGGTAGATTGATTTCTAATAATATAATTCTAAGTATTCAGTGTTACCTTCTAATTCGAGTGAAAATCATTATTTCCACTCAGGTCTTGTTCCGGGTGATTATGATGATGTTGAGACTGGAGCCATTGACGCTCAGACTGATCACTTGTTGCTCGACAGTGGGCCTGATGATCTCTTCACACTGACAAGTTCCAGCGGTGATCTCTCCAATCTTGGTGAGTTCAACTCACAGTCACCAGCTCTCTGCCGTTACTTTGAATTTCTTTCCAATCGGAGATGTCGTGGTTGACGTAAATTCATGTTGTGATTGAAGGAAATTAGTTTAAACGAAGTTTGATTTATTTGAGAAAAGGCGTCCTGATGTTATCCAGTGCGTGATATCTCTCTTGTTAACACTCCCACTGAAAATCATTCAAGTGTTCAATCTGAACAACCTGATTCAGGGATAGCCGATCCACTTCATCTGCTCTCATCCAGCAGTAAAACACAGCATGCAGAATGGAGCTGGAAAACATTCAGCGGTCAAGAAATTCCAGTCCCCTTTTACATTATTGAGATTTACATAGATGACTGCACTGAAATCCCTTCCAGTTTAATCATTAATCCATAATCTTTCTTTCCACAGTAGATAGTTCTCAGACCCTCACTGAACCCGCCAAAAGTATAATCATTAATTTACAATCATTCTTTCCACAGGGTACAGCTCTCAGACCCGCACTGAATCCGCTTTCAGTCCAATCATTAATCCAGAATCTTTGAATGCACAGTATACAGCTCTCAGACAGTTATTGATGCCGCTTTCAGTCCAACCATTAATTCATAGTTTGGAAACTTTTGGAGAAAATTCTGAAGGAGAGAATCTATCTCCACTTGGAGAGGCAACATTTGATTAGGAATAGTCAGCATGGCTTTGTCAGAGGGAGGCCCTGCCTAACAAATTTAATTGAATTTTTTGAGCATGTGACCAGGTCTGCAGATGAGGATAGGGCAGTTGATGTAGTTTACATGGATTTCTGCAAAGCCTTTGACAAGTCCCACATGAGAGACGTAGCAAGAACGGAAATGCACATGGGATACAGGGTAACTTGATAAGGTGGATTCAAAATCGGCTTAGCTGTAGGAGACAGAGCGTGATAACAGATGACTGTTTTAGTGACTGGAAACCAGTGTCCAGTGGCGTACCACAGGGTTCTGTGCTGGGTCCCCTATTGTTTGCCATTTATATTAACGACATAGGTGACTATGTGGGGGGTAGGATCGCTAAGTTCGTGGATGACACAAAGATTGGCTGAGTGGTTAACAGTCAGGTTGAGTGTCTTGGGTTACAGGAAGATATAGATGGGATGGTCAAATGGGCAGAAGAGCGGCAGATGGAATTTAACGCTGCAAATTGTGAGGTGATACACTTTGGAAGGAGTAATGTGACACGGAAGTATTCAATGAATTGCCCGACACTGGGAAGTTCCGATGAACAAAGGGACCAGGGCGTGTTTGTCTATAGATCTCTGAAGGCAGAAAGGCAGGATAATCGGGTGGTGAAAAAGGCATATGGGACACTTGCCTTTATCAATCGAGACATAGATTACAAATGCAGGCAGGTCATGTTGGAGTTGTATAGAACTTTGGCAAGGCTACAGCTGGAGTACTGTGTGCAATTCTGGTCGCTACATTATAGGAAGGATGTGATTGCATTGGAGAGGGTGCAGAGGCGATTCAACAGGATGTTGCCTGGGATGGAACATTTAAGCTATGAAGAGAGGTTGATCGTCTTGGGTTGTTTTCGCTGGAGCAGAGAAGACTGAGGGGTGACCTGATCGAGGTGTACAGGATTATGAGGGGCATGGACAGGGTGGACAGGGAGCATCTGTTCCCCTTCGTTGAAGAGTCAGTAACGAGGGAACACATGTTTAAGGTGAGGGGCATTCTTTCCACAGGGTACAGCTCTCAGATCTGCACTGAACCCGCTTTCATCCAACCATTAATCCATAATCATTCTTTCCGCAGTATACATCACTCAGACCCGCACTGACCCCGGTTTGCCAGGTCCCTCCATTCCTGAAAAGAATGAGGATGTTCACTGTGACACGTTCACAATGCCAGATATTCCGCCGCCGATGGGCAGTGACTGTATGGTTCAACATGTCACGTCTACTTCAACCCGGTAAGACCAATGCTTTATTATTTGTTCCATTAATTTATGCTGGCAGTGTGCAGTCCCGGCTGGCTCTGATAGTAATATGATAATGAGTGGTGTTTTCAACTATCAGTGACTACAAAGTATCAGAGAGAACATACTGTGTATTTACTATTGAAATAGAAGGCTTATTGAAACGGGAATATTCTGATAGAAAACATATACTGTATTTGATTTGTTTGTTTTGGTGGTGCGCATTGTTTCAACCCTCTCAAGGTAGTTTTGCTTTCCTTTCAGGTAAAAATCAGCCTCTAATCCAGTGTATGATGTCTGTAGTCGGATCAGAGACTGGTGGAAAATATTCTGAGTTAGATCTGAGACTTTTCCAACAGTGTGAACATGCTGAATGTGCTTTGCTTCACCATATAAAGATTACTTTATTTTAATCAATCATCATATTACTGTGTGTTGAAATAGCTGGATTTGACTTTTCTCCATATTTTGTCTGAAAATGTGTGTTTTCTGTTTAATTAAGTACAAAACAGAATTGAATTCGGATCATTTCTCTGTCTATGCTAATAATGAGATACATTGATCTGCATGGAATAACCAAGTCTTCTAGTGATTAAAAGCATTGTTTATTAATAAAGAGTTTATATAAAGTTGGCTGTGTAATATGCATCGCTTTTCCATATCCTGCTAAAGAATCTGTCAGGCAACAAATATACGGTCTGTCTCTTTTATCTGCATTTATTGTAACTGCGTCCTCCACTGCTATATGCTCGATGTGGAAACATTACTGCAGTTTGTAATGTAAGTGTTAATGTACAATGGAAATAACGTTAAAATAATAATAAAGAATTTATTCAATGTTTTAGTTGGAATTTTTTCCTTTGTCAATATTAATGCCTATATTATGGTTCAAGTACTAAACATACACTTATTCCTAGATACAATACAATGTTGTTTCACTGCGCTACATTATCCCTGAGGATTCCGGTGTTTGGCGGGAGAGCAAGAGAATCTGATCAGAATTCAATGTGTTTTTTGCAATTTAATTCGAAATATTTCAGTTAGTCTTCAGCAGAGCGCAATTGATACTCATTCGGGGGAACGACTACACCGTGCATTATTCTCCAACAAATTGTGATTTTTCTTCCATTCCAACGTGAACTGAAACACCAATATCCACCAGCAGAGGGCGACCATTATTAGAATTGAAAACAGATAACGCTCGAAACACTTATCAGTTCAGGTATGATCTGTGGAGAGAGAAACCGAACTAGCTTTGCACGTTAATACGATTTGTTCAGAAATATATAATGTTAGAGATTAACTACTTTTAGCAAATACAGAGCCAGGGAAAAGGAGGCATGGAGAGAATGAAATAGTTAAGGTTTGTGTTAAGATGGAAGCAGGTGGGATTAAATGAATCCCGCCCCCGATTACTCTCTCTGATCGATGTCCCTGTGATCTGCAGCACATCATTCTCTCAACCCTGACACTGTCATTAAATCTGCTGACAATGCAGTCGCTGTCATTGTTTGCTGAAAGGAACCGTGAGAAGCCTAAACCCTAACTCTCTGACATGTCTTCCCACCTCCCCGACGCCATGGCCCCACCACCGAACATCAAGTCATCCTTTCTTATACTATCATTGAAGTAATCTCTTCTTGAGTTCTTCACTCCACAGTCTGTAATCGCACAGTCTACCAACCTCACAAAGCCCCTTCTAAATCCTTCCAAACATCCACAAACAAGGATACCTCGATAGACTTCGCATTTCAACGTGTTCCTCTCCGATGGATCTTAATTCTTCCTCTCGCAGCACTACTTTCTCCACTTGTCTTCTTCTTTCACCATCCACGATTTTAGCTATTCCGGGTTCCTCGCCTGAACAGTCTCCTTTTCGCCATGGCCATCCAGTGTACCACGGCAAACAGGACACTTAGACTGCTACACCTCCATCCCGCACCAGGGCGTCCGATTACTCTACAAGTTCATCTCTCACCAAGACGTCCATTCCCTCTGAACCTCTCTGTCTCTCCAGAGCGTGTAATTCTGCCCAAACGCTATCTCTCACCAGGACGACCAATCCCTGTAAAACTCAATCCATTCAAGAAATTCGTGTGCCTACAACTCCATCCCTCATCAGGACTGCCAGTCCCTCGACATTTCCATCTTTACCAGGACGCCCAGACTATCTAGAAATTAACTCGTTTAAAAACATTCAGGTCGCTCCTTTTCCATCCATCACCGGGATGTCCAGTCGCTTTACACTAAATCTGTCAACAGGATGTATCTTCCATCTACATCTTTATCTCTTACCAGGACGGGCAGCCTCTCTGCATCCCTATCCCTCGCCTATACAACCAGTCCCTTGACACCTTTATCCCCAGCCAGACATGGCATCTTTTTCCGGTACATTGATAACTGTTTCAGTGCAGTTTCCTGATCTCATTCTCAACTGAAAAAAAAAAACATTGCTTCTTGCTGCCACCCCTATCTTACCTTTACATGATCCATCACGAATTCGATACCTCGAATTCCTATCTCCATTTCTGGTGATAGGTAGTAGCGCGCAATGCCTATATGTAGCCAGCAACTCAGAAACCATCTAGCACCGAACTATTCTAGTCCCATTTCCAGCACTTGGCTCATAGCCTTGTATTGCAATGGCGTTTCAAGTGTGCATCTAAATATTTAAATGTTGTGAGGGTTCCTGCCTCTGCGATCTCTTCATGCAGTGTGTTCCAGATTACACCCACCCTCTGCGTGAAAACATTTTTCCTCAAATCTACTCTAAACCTCCTGCCCCTTACCTTAAACTTATGCCCCTTGGTTACTGACCCCCTCTGCTAAGGAAAAAAACAATCTTCCCATCTAACCTATCAATGACCCTCATCATTTTGTATCCCTCAATCATGTCCCACCTCAGACTTCTCTGCTCGAAGGAAAAAAACTCCAGCTTTTTCGGCCTCTCTTCATAGCTGAAATTCTCCAGCCCAGGCAACATCCTGGTGAATCTCCTCTTCACCCTCTCCAGTGCAATCAAATCCTTCCTATAGTTTGGTGTTCAGAACTGTATACAGATTTGTTTTTGGGCAGTTCGGGAGTGAGTCAATGAGAATGGCTGCTGCGGAGGGCGGATGAGGATGATGATGATAGGAGGAGAGGAACATCAGATTAAGAGAGAGAGAGAGAAGCATCGTCTGTGGACGAACAACACGGCAAGTGGAGGGGCGGGGCAGAGAGAGAGGCATAGACAGAGAGACACACACAAACGCAGAGCACAGAATTGTATGCCCCCCGAAGGAGCGGGCAAGCACAGGGGGTTGGGAGGGCGAAAAATTGCGCATGAGGCTGGGGTGCCATTTCCGTCACTTTCCCACCTCCGCTACAATTTTATGAGCGGCGGGAAGGTGACAAAGGGCCCGCTCGCCCCAGGCCAATTGATGCTCTTAAGTGGCCAATTAATTGCCACTTAAGGGACTTCTTCCACCACTGCTGGTATATTGCCACCGGCGGGTGGGCACTTTGTCAGCTAGTAATAGCCCAGCGATACCAGGTAGCCACCTTGCAGGCCCGAGGGAGTGGCTCTCCTGAGCGAGCACCCTTTTCCCCACGGAAAGCTGGTCCTGCTTTCTCTGCCCATATACCTCCCACTACCCTCCTGATTGACCCCCAACCTCCTCCTTCACAAGGGCCCAGCAGATTATCCCCGGTAAAGCTTAAAACCCCACTTACCATTTGAGCGCCGGCATCCATGATCCTCCTGAAGGTGGGTGCAATCCCAGCAGTGGCCATCGCTCCCTGTGGCGCTGCTGGGACTGTAGATTGGCTGGCAGCTCCTGCAGGCGGGACTTCCTGCCTCAGAAAGGCAGAATCCATGCCTAAGGCAAATTGAGGGCCTGGACCACATAAAATTTCTGAATGGTTCCCAGGCCCGGCAAAGCTGGGCTCGGCCCCGACCTTTAAGCAAGATAGTAGGGCCTCTGCCCCAAAATAAGGTTTCGACCAGAGAGGCAGTCAGAGAAAAATGATAGAGGGGGAAGAGAGCTATCAGTATCACTCCTGACAGATGGACATCTATCCGGAATATTGCATCGTTACATCGAGAGTTCAGCCAAATATTATCTGCATGTGCAAGCAAAAAACAATGATAGTTATCTCTTTAAATCTGTGTTCACGATTGTGAAGTGAAAGTAAGTGAATAAATTAGTCTTCTGATTTCAAGATCCTTCACAAAAATATTTTACTATTAATCAAAATAGCAAAAGAAAAAATCTAATGCCTTTATCTTTCTGAAATTTTCTCACTGCCTACCCCCCGGCTCCGCCCCCATGTATGACAAAAAATGTAAGGTGACTCCTCACGCAAAAAGTTTAGACACTTCTGGCCTAAAGGGAGTAAACTAGCGAGTGTTTTATGGTGATTGAAAGGCCTTAAAAAATGTAATAAAGGGTAATCATGGAATTAAACACCAGTGAGCCTAACGTTTATTGTTGAGAAATTACTGTAGTCTATAATTAAGGATACAGTAGCTGAACACCTTGTAATGTTTCAGCTAATCAGAGTCAGACAGCATGGCTTTGTACAGTATAAGTCAAGCCTGACAAGCCTGATTGACTTTTTTGAAGCGGTGACTAAAATATTGGATGCTGGACAAACGTCTTTCTCTTCACAGATGCTGCCAGACTTGCTAAACATGAATGATATTTATATGGATTGCACAAGGCATTCAGTATGTGTAGTTGGGTGGCTCCTATGACTCCATGGCATGGGCACTATGGGCCAAACAGTCTCCTTCTGTGCCATAATTTTTCCCTGATTTCTGAGCCCCTCACAACTTGAAGATCATGGAATTGGAGGCAATTTGTTGACCTGGTTTTGAACGTGGCTGAGCAGCAGGGGTTAGAGGGTAGGGATAATGTACAACTTCTATAATTGGCAGAATATAACTAGTTTTCTCACACACTTGGAGTCAGTTATTCACAGTATTCATTGACAACTTAGATGTTGGGACAGACAGTTACATATCCAAATTGACCAATGACACAGGATATCATTGCAAGCAGTGTAGATGGAAGAATAAAACTATAAAGTGATATTGATACATTACGTGAACTGGCAAAACTGTTGCAAATGGATTTCAATTAATTATGATCCCCTACCTCCCCCGTCCTGCTTCCTGTCAGGTCTCTACTGCCTTCTCCAGGTATCTACGTCTCTGTCATAACAGTTCCCACGATGCCACCTTCCATATATCGTTTCTAAATTGGTTTCTGTTTTAATCGACTGAAGTGTTCCCTTCTTTAGGCTCGTTACCTGCAATTCCGCCCTCATCCCTCCTCGTCGCCACCAGAGCCATGATCAAGTTCGCCTTGTCCACACTTTCCACAGCAACACCTTCACATTCAACGATTTTCTGCAATTTCTGCCACCTACAGAGCCATGTGACCACCAAAGGCATCATTCCCTCCCCGCCCTTTCAACAATTCAAAGGGACCATTCACTTTGTGACGCCCTAGTTGACTCCTCCATCAATCCCAGATTCATGCCTCTTCCCACAAAGAACATCTCATGCAATTGTCAGATGATGCAACACCTGTTCTTTCCCCTCCTCGCTTTTCATGGAGAGAGTCCCAAACATTGCTTCTGGCTGAATCAGGCATATCATTGTACTTATTCCAACTTAGTAAATGGTATTGGCAACTCCCAATGCAGTCTGCTCTGCAGAGAGCAAACAGAAATTGGATAATGCTTCGATGAACATGTCAACTTTCTATGGACTCTTTTCAGCCTTAAAAGCTCCCCTGTGTTTTTGAATAGTGGGTATTGGTAATGGACGAGCATGTTGAATTGAAGGAGGTGTAGGTTCCTGCTCCGTGAGGGGATTCCCTATCGAGACAGGAAAGTAACATTTACAATGAGATCAACCTTCCGCTTTCTTAACACGTTGGCGGATGGCAAGAGCCTTCTCCTCTTTGACAGTTTTTCCATATTTCCCTCCCACTGCACTGTGTCAGAAGCCAGACCTGGAGCTCGGACTGATGCATAGCTCTGTCGTGCCAGTCACTGCACTGTGTCACAAGCCAGACCGGGAGCCCACACTGAGAGATGGCTCTGATGTGCCAGTCACTGCCGTGTGACATTTGAGGCAGAATTGGAGAGCACACCGAAAGCTGACCATGTGTGCCTGACATTGCATTGTGAAGCAGCTTGTAACAGGAGAAGTCGAAGAACAATTTATTAAACATTGGTTGTTTTGAAGTGCTGCCCACACCCCTCCCCCCTCCCCCTGCACCCAGGGATCCACGAAATAAAGCCTCGCTCGGGATGAATTTAAAACCCGTTCTGGACCAGACCCAACAAAAGGCAACCCAAACCCGACCCGGATCCGAGGCCTTTAATTTTTGTTCATGCCCAACCCGACCCTAAAATATCAAACATATTATTGAAACAGACAAAAAATGTTGCGAAAAAAATAAAACAATACCACCAGCTGATGGGAACGGCAGGTAGTAGTGCAGTTGGGAACTTTACATTAGTAAGACTGTGTCAGAGAGTTCCCAAACTCTGCTGGGGTGCCTGAGGTAGACATGATAAGTCATCAAGTGTGAGGATGAGCCACCCACATTACCCTTGCATAAGCAGACAGTTCAGGAACCCAGACATGGTGCTATCAGAAAGCACAGTGGCGCAGTGGTTAGCACTGCAGCCTCACAGCTCCAGGGACTCAGGTTCGATTCTGGGTACTGCCTGTGTGGAGTTTGCAAGTTCTCCCTGTGTCTGCGTGGGTTTTCTCCGGGTGCTCCGGTTTCCTCCCACAAGCCAAAAGACTTGCAGGTTGATAGGTAAATTGGCCATTATAAATTGTCACTAGTATAGGTAGGTGGTAGGGAAATATAGGGACAGGTGGGGATGATTGGTAGGAATATGGGATTAGTGTAGGATTAGTATAAATGGGTGGTTGATGGTCGGCACAGACTCGGTGGGCCGAAGGGCCTGTTTCAGTGCTGTATCTCTAATCTAATCTAATCTCATAACCAACTTGTGTCTGCTTTACATCCTCTGCTACTTACTTCTTTGTCGACAACATTGAGGAAGGAAGTACTGACATCATTTGTTGCATTAAGGTCTCTGTGCAATCTGAGGAGACGTAGAGGGAAATTTCTGGCTTATGAACTTCTGAAAATGAGGCAGGAAGACTAGCTGGCCCATCAGGAATGCCCCAGATCAAGATAGCTGGGCCATCATGGCTAAACGATTCTACCCTTTCCCTAATTCGCATCTGAATTCACTAGGAGTGGCAAAAAAACATAAAAACCCTGGGACAATGTGGGGAAAAAACTTAGTAAATTTATTCTCCAATGACCTGCTCTCCTGACACTCAAACACTTTTCCAGGAGATTACATAGATAACGTGCTACCTATAACCAAACGTACCTTCTATATGACACAATATTTCTCACAGTCAGGAACTGATGGAGCTCCTTCTTGAAGCCGCTGAGAAAGTCAGTACCCACGACACCAGCTGACAATGTATTCCAGAGGCTCTACATTCTCTGGGGAAGAAATCACCTAACAACCTGTTTATTCCTACATGTACATGGTTGGATATACATTTATTTTAGATAAGCTCATAGATGGTTTTGTCTCTGCAATATTACTTGTCTGTGACTGTGAAACAATCAGCTGTCAATAATGGGGCAAAGTCTTGCTTTTGAAAATCAATCAACATTACTTCTACAGCCATTATAACTTGTTTAAAATTATTTATATTTGATGGGAAAATATTGCATTAATAATGCTACACTGCTTAATGTCTTCAAAATGGTTTTGACATGAACCGAAGTTTCTAGAGATAGCCAACTCTCTATTCACTTCCATGGAACAGAACACCAGCACTTTTGGATCAGAGGAATACTTCATTCAAGGAACACTAGCTATTAGGTTGACTGATATGGACTGTAACAGCAGATTGATATGCCAGGGTATTTTAATTCATTACTGCGGAAGAATAAAATTTATAGTTGGATAGCCAGTTGTGATTATTCAACCCCCACCCTCTATATATGAAAAAAAAACAGTGGCACAATGCCAATTAACCTCCAGAGTAGATCCAATAAATATTGTTTCCATGCATTTTTATTTTTAATATTTGCATTTGAAGCACTGGATTATCAAAACAAAGATCACATGGGTATAAGTTAGTCTCTCACCAACTCAGTAATGAGAATTAAGTAAATTGGATCCTGTGTTTTGCCTTATCTCATAATTCCTAGTGGATTCTGTCCACAAGATCCATTGATGTGGTCAATGGCACTCGCTTTCAACCATAATGTAGCAGCTTTCCAAATGTAAATCACACAACAGCTACAACATCACTTTTTACATAAACAATCCCGTCATGGAATTCCGTGGTAGACTAATTGTTTGGTCCTCTTTCAATAATTGGCTAGATCTAATACTTGATTTAAAAAAAAAGTTAAGACAAATCATCAATATGCTTACAACCAGAGTCGTCTGGGCAGGGCATGACAGCTATTTCTCAAAGTCTGCAGTTGCAATGTTGCAACAAAAGTTCATCCTGTGGGATGCAGTGTGCTCAGAATAATACCCTGAATTGTCCTAAAGGAGGGGAGAGTTTGTGATGTCCCTGTGGACTTCAGTGTGTTCAGTATCAGACCATGAATTGTCCCAGGGAGGGGACTTTTTTGATGTCCCTCTGGGGTGCAGTGTGTTCAGTGTCTGACACGGAGCTATTCCAAGGAGGTGACGTTTTGTGATGTCCCTATCGGGTGCAGTGTGTTCAGCGTCTGATCCTGAGCTATGGGAGGGGACATTTTGCGATGTCCATGAGGTGCACAGTGTGTTCAGTATCTGACCCTGAGCAGTCCCAGGGAGGTGGGAGTTTGTGATGTCCCTGTGGGGTGCAGTCTGTTAAGTGTCTGACCCTGAGCTATCCCAGGGAAGGGACATTTTGTGATTTCCCTGTGGGTAAAGTGTGTTCAGTATCTCACCTGAGCTGACCCTGGGAAGGGACAAGTTGTGATGTCCCTGTGCGGTGCAGTGTGTACACTGTCTGAACCTGAGCTATCCCAGGGAGGGGCCACTTTGTGATTCCCTTGTGGGTACAGTGTGTTCAGTGTCTGACCCTGAGCTGCCCCAAGAAGGGACAGATTGCGATGTCCCTGTGGGTTGCACTGTGTATCTGACCCTGACCAGCTCCATGGAGTGGACAGTTTGTGATAGCCCTGTGGGGTGTAACTTGTTCAGTGTCTGACAATGAGCATTCTCAGGGAGGGTCCAGACAGAGATGTCCCTGTGGGGTTCAGTGGGTTCTGTATCTGTCCCTGTGATGTCCCAGGGAGGGGACATTTTGATGTCCTGTGGTGTGCAGTGTCAAGACTATCTATATGGAGCCTGCACTGTATCTGCCCTGGGAATGTTCGGTGCTTACACTGTATCTAAATTGGAGGTACATTTTCTGACTAATCCAGAGGGTGCGCTGTATTATAGCTGCCTGGGTATTGCTCAATGTTGACGCGGGGTATTAAGTGGAGGTACAGTGTCAGAGTAATTTGGAAGAAGCTCACTGTTTTACATGCCCTGGCAGTGATCTAAACTGCCGAAAATGTGGGGGTATGCCATTGGGTTTGGTAGAGGGAACTTTGTATTCTCTTTGTCTTGCTACTGGCTGATGATGTCATTCTGTGCAAAGTGGGGTCACACTGTCAAGGTAATGTTCAGTGAGCTCGGTTTTCTACCTGCCCTGGGAGAGCTCGATACTGGCACTGGATATATTGTTAAGGTAGGAACATAGGAACGGGAGAGGGCCATTCAAATTCTTGGATATATTACACCATTCATTGAAAATCATGGCTGATGTCTATCCTCACTCCATTCACCTCTCTTGACTGTATTGTCCCTACTACCTTGTTTAGTGTAAATCCATCAACTGTATATTTAAATTATTCCTCGAGCCCATTTGTACTGTTTTTATTGGAGACAGTTCCGCACTTAAACCACAATTTGTGTAAAGAACTGTTTCCGAATTCCTCTCCTTCGTTGACTCGCTGTAATTTTCCGAATATGTTAGCTGTATAAGTTAGCTAACTAACCCTTTATCTATGCAAAGATTTTACTCCGTGGTCTCTTATCTTGTGTATTAATCTTTGATATGGCACCTTATCAAGTGCCTTTTGCTGATTTTCCTTCGATAGCTTATTGAGTCGAATGGACCTATACTCTGTGGAGTTTAGAAGATTGACTGGTATTCGCATAAAATGCAGAAACGTCTGAGAGGGCTTGACAGGATAGATGCCGAGAGTTTGTTTCCCCAGGGCAGGAGTTGCTAGAAAACGATGTCACAATCTCAAATAAATTGTCCGCCATTTCAGCTGAGATGAGAAAAGATCTCTTCACTCAGAGGATTCCGAACATTTGGAATTTTCTACACTAAAGAGCTGTGGATATTCTGTCAGTTAGAATATTCAAGACTGAGATTTATAGAGTTGTAGACACTGTCTATTAAGGGAAATGTGAATTAGGTGGGAAACTGCAGTTCAGATAAATGATCAGCCATGACATTATTGAAGGCTGATGCAGGCTCAAGGTGCCTCATGGCTTCCTCCTGCTCCTAACCCGTACTTCTTACAAAACCAACAATGAAGGAAACAGAGAAATTCACATTCAGGAGTGAACTTTCCAGCATTGATCGGGCAACTTTAATTCTTCTCATCATCTTTGGGGGGGTCAGGATGTTTGGACAGAAATGTTGTCTGTTTGACCTCATCTCCCATTCAGTAATGAAGAATGGTTCTTGATAGGCAGAGATGGACAGAAATGTGAGAGAGCAGATGTTTGTTTGATGATCCAATGATAGAAAACAACACCAGTGTTCATATAGTGCCTCAATTTTTTTTTTCTTGCCTTCAATTTGCACTATGGCCTTAGCCCTCTTATCTCATTAATATCTTACAGTCCCTACAGCCCATAATTCTGTAAACCTCTGCAGCCACTACAACCATCCCTATCTCTGCAACTTCCTCTAACCCCTAAAACCCTCACTATCTTTGTAACCTGTTCCAGCTCCTACAACCCTCCCTATCTCCGTAACCCCATCTAGCAACTACAGCCCTCCCTAACTCTGTAAACATCCTCCAGTCGCTACATTCCTCTCTATTTCTATAACTTTTTGAGCCCTAAAACCCTCC
Organism: Heterodontus francisci; assembly: GCF_036365525.1. Taxonomy (NCBI): domain Eukaryota; kingdom Metazoa; phylum Chordata; class Chondrichthyes; order Heterodontiformes; family Heterodontidae; genus Heterodontus; species Heterodontus francisci. Next base: position 9,620,090 of record NC_090414.1, read on the forward strand.
CTATTTCCGTGAACTCCTCCATCTCTAGAACTCTGTCAATGTCTCCTAGCTCCTCCAGCTTTACAACATTACCCATCTCTATACCATCCGCTAGGCCTATCAGTCATCAGCAAATTGTTGCTTGTCTGAGCTTGCTGCACACAAACTGAGCTTCGCATATCTCACATTATCACAATGACTACAATTTTAAAAAGTAGTCAATTGGCTGTAAAACCCTGTGATTTGTCCAGTGTATTGTGCAAGGCACGATAGAAATGGAAGTCTTTCCTTTCTTTATTTTTTAATTACTTCATCTAGGCCAACACACAAACTCACGCAAAATAGAAAATGACATTTTTAGTAACCTAATTACTTCATCTAGTTCAAATCAATGGTAGATTAGTTTCAATATTTACTTGTAAGAGCAACCAGTAAAACCTAACAGACAAAAGAGCAGGTTTTCCCTTTGCACCTAATTTCCAAACTGGAAATTCCCAACGTCGATACTCTGTTTGTCGTCCGCTCCATTATGACTATGGTGATGAACCACAGCTGGAGAACAACGTACAGTTCAGCGCGCCATGTTACAGAAAACATGACATAGCAATAGAAAGGATACAGAGGGGATTTACAGATGATTTTATCGGGACTGGAGAATTTTATCTATGAGGAAAGATTGGATAGACTGTGAGTGTTCTCTTTGCAACAAAGGAGATTGAGGGCTGATTTAATTGAATTCTCTACATTTATGAAGACCCTAAGGATAGCATAGAGGAAAAAAGCTATTACCTTCAATAGTAATCAGGCACATAGATTAAAATTAATTTGTGAAAGAATTAGAGGGGAGTTGCGGAGAAATATTTTTCACCCAGAACGTGAGGATGGTTTGGACCTTACTGCCTGAAACGCGGTTAGAAGCACAAATACCATTGTATTAAAAAAAGGCAATTGTATATCTAGTGAGTCATGGAGTCATAGACGTACACAGCACAGAAACAGGCCCTTCGGCACATCGTCTCTGTGGCGGCCATCACGCAGTTATCTATTCTAATCCCGTTTTCCTGCACTTCGCCCGGAGACTTGCATGATAAAACGTTTTAAGCACTCATCTAAATACTTCTTGTGAGGGTTCCTGCCTCTATCAAACCTTCAAGTAGTGTGTTCTGGATTTCAACGGACCTCTGGGTGAAAAAAGTGTTTCCTCAAATCCCCTCTAAACCTTTTGCCCCCTTGTTGTTGATCCCCCACTAAGGGAAAAAGTGTCTTCCTATCTATCTTATCAATACCCCTCATAATTTTGTATACCTCAATCAGGTTCCCCTTCAGCCTCCTCTGCTGTAAGAAAAACATCCCTAGCCTGTCCAATCTCTCTTCATAGCTGAAATGCTCAGCCCAGGCGACATTCTAGTGAATCTCCTCTGCACCCTCTCTGGTGCAATCACATCCGTTCTATAGTGCGGTGACCAGAACTGTACACAGTACTCCAGCTATGGCCTAACTAACATTTTGTACAGCTCCATCTTAACCTCCCTGCCCTCTTATGCTATGCCTCAGATAACTACTTGCCAGCTCACCTCTGATCCCGTGTGGCTTCACCTTTTGTATCTGTCTGCCATGAGGGACCTTGTCAAAGGCTTTACGGAAGTCCATATAGATAACAACCACTGCCCTTCCTTCATCAATCATCTTCGTCACTTCCTCAAAAAACCCAATCAAGTTACTGAGACACGACCTCCCTTTCACAAAACCATGCTTCCTCTCGCTAATAAGTTAGTTTGCTTCCAAATGGGGGAAAATCCTGTCCCGAAGAATCCTCTCTAATAATTTCCCCACCACTGACGTAAGGCTCACCGGTCCATAATTTTCTGGATTATCCTTGCTACCCTTTTTAAACAAAGGAAGAACAGTTGCTATTCTCCAGTCCTCTGGGACCTCACCTATAGCCAATGAGGATGCAAAGATTTCTGTCAAGGCCCCAGCAAATTCTTCCCTTGCCTGAATCAGTATTCTGCATTAGATCCCATCAGGCCCTGGAGACGAATCTACCTTAATGCTTTGCAAGACGCCCGACCCATCCTTCATTTTGATAATGACATGACCGAGACTATCTTCACTCCTTTCTCCAGACTCGTCATCCACCAAGTCCTTCTTTTTGGTGAATACTGATGCAAAGTACTCATTTAGTACTTCAGTGACCCGGGTTCAATTCTGGGTACTGCCTGTGTGGAGTTTGCAAGTTCTCCCTGTGTTTGCGTGGGTTTCCTCCAGGTGTTCCGGTTTCCTCCCACATGCCAAAGACTTGCAGGTTGATAGGTAAATTGGCCATTAGCAATTGCCCCTAGTGTAAGCAGGTGGTAGGGAAATATAGGGACAGGTGGGGATGTGGTAGGAATATGGGATTAGTGTAGCATTAGTATAAATGGGTGGTTGATGGTTGGCACAGACTCGGTGGGCCAAAGGGCCTGTTTCTGTGCTGTATCTCTAAACTAAACTAAACTAAACCTCACCCATTTCCTCTGGCTACATATATAGATACCCTGCAAGTCCTTGAGTGGCCCAACCCTTTCCCTAGTTATCCACTTGCTCTTTATATACGTATAAAAAGCCTTGGGATTCTCCTTAATCCTGTTTGCCAATGACTTTGCATGACCCCTTTTAGCCCTCCTGAATCTTTGCTTAAGTTCCTTCCTACTTTCTTTATATTCCTCAAGGACTTCGGCCGTTCCCAGTCTTATGGCCCTTACGAATGCTTCCTTTTTCTTTTTTGACTAGGCTCACACTATCCTTCGTTATCCAAAGTTCCCTAAACTTGCCAAATGTGTCCTTCTTCCTCACAGGAACATGCCGGTCCTGGATTCTAATCAACTGACGTTTGAAACACTCCCACATGTTAGATGTTGATTAACCCTCGAACAGCCACCTCCAATCTAAATTCTTCAGTTCCTGCCTAATAATGTTATAATATTTCATTCGTGGAAGCTTCCAACATTCACGCATTTGAATGAAAAGCCACAGTAACTTGATTTTACTCATTTGAAATTTCACTAAATCATTGTATTTGTATGTCAGTCTGTGATAAACTTAGTCATGGAGCCCTCTGAGAACGCCACCACCCCCCACCCCCCCACCCACCCCCTCCCCCGGTTAATAATGGCTCATACAGAAGGCCAGGGTGGGTGTCTTAGGCTCGATTGGGGTTCGGGGGATGTCCATATCAAGGACTGTCGCCATCATCATGGTACTTAGTGGCCTTATCTGGCAAGTCAGCCTGATTGAAATCGTCATTGTCATCATCCTCCCAAGCTGCAAACGGGCATATTATATCTCGTTGTGCTGAGAGTTGAGACTGTTATTTACTTATCTCCTGCTGACATTTGGTATGATCCGCTGACTGGTACATTCTGTGAACAGAGCAGAACCGTCAATGTGGTCTGAAAGTCAGAGCATTTCTGTTCCACTCTTTTGAGCTGTTCCTTCACTCTCTCCGCTTCCCTCTCAGTCTGACCGAGACTATATTCAACCTTGTCAGCTGGAGTCTGGAATTGGCTTACGACAGACCTCTGGGTCCGTGCACTGTTTAACTGCAAACCCTATCCACGAGGGCCACTTGCCCTTCAATTATTTTCGGAATCCTAACTCCCAATCTGGCTTGACCATAATTACTCAACCGTTCACCAATCCATTGAATTCTTAAATTAGTTCGAACTTGGCGAGACTATTTAAAAGAGCCATAAATAGCATTGCAACCAAGTCCCATCTAGGATCGCCAATCATGTTGTGCCTAATCTGCACTTACTCTTAAAGAATTCACAAAAGCGGACTGGCAAATGCATATAAATGTTTTAGTCACACAGTATGTCATCAAAGTACAAGCTTTCCCTACTTTCATGTTATATTACCCATCAAGACACAAGGTGACCAGTCTCAGACTTGCGGTTGCCCTTCTGTTCCCTGAGTCCTACACTCAGGGTGTCTTCTCGAGTGTTCTTTCCCGGGGTTCTAGTGTCGTACCCAGTTTCAGTCAGGGGTTAAATCTTGTTTCCAAGGCCCTCCCCCCTTAATTACTCATGGGGGTCTGGTATGATGACGTAATGACAATTCCATATTGGGTTCTGTAAGAGCCCGGTCAGCACTTTCATTTCTCACACTCTCCCATCGTCTCCTGTAAGTCCAATCATATCTCGTGTCCAAAGCAATTCCTTTATCTGATATGTGCAAGACACTGTCTGGAAGCATCTCATTCTGTTTCAGTCTGTTTTTCTGGACTGTTTGAAATTTTCTGTGCCATTAGTGTGCTCTTTCTCCTTTCACCAAGCCCCCCTAAGTTTGAAAACACTGTGTATTGTTGTCTGACTAGACCTGTGTCTCAACTATGTTCTTATGTGCTTTTACTGGGTATACACTGTCGTCGTCAATACATCACTAAAGACAAACAAGCAGGTTCATCAAGCAATAAGAAGGCTAATGGTATGTCCGCCTTTATTGCAAGAATATTTGAGTGCAGGAGTAATGAAGGCTTACTTCAATTGTACAGAACCTTGGTTAGACCGAACCTTGTGCACTGTGTGCAGTTTTGGTTCTTTTACCAGAGGAAGGATATTATTGCCATAGAGGGAATGCAAGGAAGTTTCACCAGACATGTTCCTGGGATGGAAGGACTGCCCTATGAAGAGAGATTGGGCAAACTGGTCTTGTAGTCTCTGGAGTTTCGAAGAATGAGAGGGGATCTCTTTGAAACCTACAAAATATTAAAAGGGATAGACAGGGTAGATGCAGCTAATATGTTTCCCAAGGCTGGGGAGACGAGAATCAGCAGTCAAACATTCAAAATAAGAGGGAAGCCACTTAGGACTGAGCTGAGGAGACACTTCTTTACTCAGAGGATTGTGAACCTTCGGAATTCTCTACTCCAGAGTGTTGCGGAAGCTCAGTGATTGAGTATGCTTAAAGTAGAGATTGACAGATTTATAAGTACCACTGACAGAAAGGGATATGGGGATAATGTGGGAAAAAGGCATTGAAGTGGATGATGAGCCACTATCATATTGAATGGAAGAGCAGGCTTGATGGGCTGAATGGCCTACATCTGCTCCTATGTTCCTAAGCTGCTTAACTCATTCAGACTCGAGGCAGTTTAGTAATGCTGCTTTCAGAGGGTTTGGAAATTTTGTTGGTACACCTCCAGTACTATCTCATATGCGCCCAGGATAGAATTTTTAGTTATCTCATAATCTGATGAATTTTCATTGGGCAACAGTGAATAAACCTCATGGGCTTTTCCTGTTATTTTGCTTTGTAAAAACAGTAGCCAGTTCTCTGCTGGCCATTTCAGCTGCTTTGCAAGCTTTTCAAAAGTGATGAAAAATTCTGCCACATCCTCTTCATTGAACTTTAGAATGAACTGGGTGAACTTTAAGAGTTCAGCGCATGGTCCTGAGCTAGGAGTAGATCCCTCACTAGCTGTACCTCCACTGGGTGTACTGGGTCTTTCTCCAGTTGTTTGAGCCGCCTTAACTCCCTTTCCTCCCTCTCCTTCTGGAACACTCTTATTTTTTCCCTTTCTTGACGCTCACTCTGCTCTTTCTGCGCTCTCTGGAATTCTAATTCTTGTCTCTTCTGTTCTAGTTTTACATTAGCTAACATTACTCTATCTGTTAGTGATTCTAACCCTGTTTGAGACTTAAGCTTCAAGTGAAAAATGGTTGGCCACAAGTCTTAGGATTTCGGGTTTCCTAGCTTTTGGACAGAGAGTAATCCCTAACTGTCCAGCTACATGACTCAACTTTTCAACAGAGAGTGGTTTTAACCTGTCCCGAGTTACTTCACTCTGTATGCAACTCCTTTATTGCCAATGTAACTCGTTTATTCAAAAAGGGAGGGGGACAGAAACTACAGGCCAGTTAGCTTCACATCTCTCTTGCGGAAAATGTGAGAAGTTATTATTAAAGACGTAATAGCAGACGTTTAGAAAAAAAGCAAAGTAATCAGGCAGAGTCAGCATGGTCTTCTGACAGGGAAATCATGTTTAATCAATTTGTTGGAGTCCTTTGAAGAAGAAACATGTGCTGTGGAGAAAGGGGAACTGGTGGATGTACTGTACTTAGATTTCCAGAAAGCATTTGATAAGGTGCCAGATCAAAGATTATTGTGAAAAATAAAAGCTTGTAGTGTCGGGGTTAACATACTGGCATAGATAGAGGATTGGATAGCTAACAGGAGACAAAGTAGGCAAAAATGTGTCATGTTGTGGTTGGCAAGATGTAACAAATGGTGTGCCACAGGGATCTCTGCTGGGGCCTAAACTTTTTACAATTTATATAAATGACTTGGATGAAGGGAACGAAGGTATGGTTGCTACATTTGCTGATGACACAAAGATAGATAGGGAAGTAAGTTGTGAAGAGGACATAAGGAGGCTACAAAGGAATATAGATAGGTTAAGTGGGTGGGCAAAGACCTGGCAAATGGAGTATAATGTGGGAAAGTGTCAAATTGTCCATTTTGGCAGGAAGAGTAAAAAAATAATCATATTATCTAAATGGTGAGAGATTGTAGAGCTCTGAGATGCAGAGGGATCTGGATGTCCTAGTGCTCGAATTGCACAAGGCTAGTATGCAGGTACAGCAATTCCTTCGGAAAGCTAATGGAATGTTGTTGACTGTGAGGGGAACTGAATACAAAAGTAGGGAGATTATGCTTCAGCTATACAGGGGATTGGTGAGATCACGTTTGGAGGACTGTGTACCATATTGGTCACCTTATGTGAGGAAGGATGCAAATGCATTTGAATCAGTTCACGAAAGGTTTACTGGACTAATACCTGAAATGGGTGGATTGTCTGATAAAGAAAGAATGGGCAGGCTAGGCTTGAATCCGCTGGAGTATAGAAGAGTATGAAGCGACTTGATTGAAACATATATGATCCTGAGGGATCTTGACAGGGTGGATGTGGAAAGGATGTTACCTCTTGTGAGAGAATCTAGAATTCAGGGTCACTATTTAATAATAAGGGGTCGCCCTTTTAAAGTAGGAAAGAGGATAATTGCTTTCTCTCAGAGGGTCGTGGGTCTTTGGAACTCTCTTCCTCAAAAGGAAGTGGAAGCAGGGTCTTTCAATATTTTTTAAGGCAGTGGTAGATAGATTCTTGATAAGAAAGGGGGTGAAAGGATATCGGGTGTAGGTGGGAATGTGGAGTCGAGTTTGCAGTCAGATTAGCGCTGATCTCATTGAATGACAGAGTGGGCTCGAGGGGCCGAATGGCCTACTCCTGCTCTTAATTCGTACGTTCATATGTTCGTATGCTCTGGCTTCAGAAGGTTTTGGCTTCGAATGTGGACATTTTAGTGTTCTAGCAGTGAAAACCACAATAAAATCTGCAATGAAATGATTTCTTTTTCTCAGAGTCAATTGTCAATTCTCTGGCCACAGGAGAGGTGCCAGAGGACTGGCGAATAGTGAATGTGTTACCATTATTCAAGAAGCAGGGCTAAATCATGTAATTACAGGCCAGTGAGTCTAATATCATTGGCAGGGAAACCATTGGAGAAAAAACCTGACAGACAGGATTAATCTACACATGAAAAGGCAGGGATTAATCAGGGATAGTCAGGCTTTGTCAGAGGGAGATCATATCTCAAAATTTGACTGAATCTTTCAAGGAGGTGACTAGATGTGTAGATGAGGATTTTTGAAAAGGTCCCGCATGGGAGATGGGTTAAGAAGTGCTTAAGAAGTCCCGGAGTACTTAAGGAAGTGGCCCTAGAAATATTGGATGCATTGGTGGTCATTTTTCAAGATTCTTTAGACTCTGAAGCAGTTCCTACAGATTGGAGGATAGATAATGTAACACCACTATTTTAAAAAGAGAGGTAGAGAGAAAATATGGAATTATATACCAGGCAGCCTGACGTTGGTAGTGGGGAAAATTCTACAGTCCATTCTCAAAGATTTTATAGTAGAGCACTTTGAGAACAGTGGTAGAATCAGACAGAGGCAGCACAGATTTACGAAAGGAAAATCATGCTTGACATATTTACTAGATTTCTTCGAGGATGTAACTAGTAGAGTTGATGAGAGGGAGCCAGTGGATGTGGCTTATTTGGACGTTCAGAAGGCTTCCGACAAAGTCCCACATCAGAATGTAGCGTGTAAAATTAAAGCATATGGGATTGGAGGTAGTGTATTGCGATGGAAAAACAATTGGTTGTCAGACAGGAAACAAAGGGTAGGAATAAACGGGTATTTTTCTGAATGACAGGCAGTGACTAGTTGGGTACCGCGGGAATTGGTGCTGGATCCCCAGCTATTCACAATATATATTGATGATTTAGATGATGGAACTAAATGTAATATGTACAAATTTGCAGATGACACACAACTGAGTGGGAGGGTGAGTTGAGATGAGGATGCAGCGTGGCTTCAGGGTGATTTGGAAAAGTTGAGTGAGTGGGCAAATGCATGGCGATGCAGTATAATATGGATAAATGTGAGGTTATCCACTTCGGTAACAAAAACAGGAAGGCAGATTATAATCTGAACGGCTATAAACTGAGAGAGGGGAATATGGAACGAGACCTGGGTGTTCTCGTACATCAGTCGCTGAAGGTAAGCATACAGGTGCAACAGGCAGTAAAAAAGGCAAATGGTATGTTGGTCTTCATAGCGAGAGGATTCGAGTACAGAAGCAGGGATGTCTTGCTACAATTGTACAAGGCCTCGGTGAGGCCACACCTGGAATATTGTGTGAAATTTTGTTCTCCTTGTCTGAGGAAGGATGTTCTTGCTATAGACGGAGTGCAGCGGAGGTTTACCAGACTGATCCTTGGGATGGTGGGACTGACGTATGAGAATAGATTGAGTCGGTTAGGATTTAACAAGAGTTCAGAAGAGTGAGGTGGAATCTCATAGAAACATATAAAATTCCAGAAGGACTTGACAGGGTAGATGCAGGACGGATGCTCCCGATGGTGGGGGAGTCCAGAACCAGGGGTCATAGACTAAGGATAAGGGGTAAACCTTTCAGGACTGAGATGAGGAGAAATTTCATCACCCAGAGAGTGATGAGCCAGTGGAATTCGCTACCACAGAAAGCGGTTGAGGCCAAGACATTGTATGTTTTCAAGAAGGAGTCAGATATAGCTTTTGGGTTGAAAAGGATCAAAGGATATCGCGGGGGTGGGAAGCGGGAACAGGTTACTGAGTTGGATGATCAGCCATGGTCATAATGAATGGCGCAGCAGGCTTGAAGTGCCGAATCGCCTCTTCCTGCTCCTTTTTTCTATGTTTCTAAGGTAGGAGCCCATGGGATCCAGCCCAATTTGGCAAATTGGATCCAAAATTGGCTGACTAGCATGAGGCAGTGGGTGATGGTCGAGGGTTGTTTTTGTGATTGGAAGCCTGTGACCAGTGGCGTACCACAGGGATCAGTGCTGGGACCATTGCTCTTTGTAGTGTACATCTATAATTTAGACGTGAATGTAGAAGGTATGATCACTAAGTTCACAGATGACGCAAAAATCAGTGGTGTCATAAATAGTGAGGAGGAAAGCCTTAGATTACAGGACCAAACAGATGGGCTGGTAAGATGTGCAGAGCAGCTGCAAATGGAATTTAATCCTGAGAAATGTGACGTGATACATTTTAGGAGGACTACCAAGGCAAGGGAATATACAATGGATGGTCGCACGCTGGGAAGTACAGAAGGTCAGAGGGATAATGGTGGACTTGTCCATAGGTCACCGAAGGCAGCAGCACAGGTGGTTTGGAAGGCATATGAGATGCTTGCCTTTATTAGCTGAGGCATAGAATATAAGAGTGGGGAGGTTATGATGGAACTGTATAAAACGCTAGTTAGGCCACAGCTGCAGTACTGTGTACAGTTCTGGTCACCACACTATAAGAAGGATGTGATTGCACTAGAGAGGGTGCATAGGAGATTCACCAGAATGTTGCATGGGCTGGAGCATTTCAGCTATGAAGAGAGACTAGATAGGCCAGGGTTGTTTTCCTTCGAGCAGAGAAGGCTGAGGGGGGACATGATTGATGTATACAAAATTATGAGGGGCATTGATAGGGTAGATAGGAAGAAAGGTTTTTCCCACAGCAGCGGTGTCAGTAACCCGGAGAGTTGATTTAAGGTAAGGGGCACGACGCTTAGAGGGGATTTGAGGAAAAGGAAAACACCCAGAGGGTGTTTGGAATCTGGAATAGACTGTTGGAAGCGGTGGTAGATGCAGGAACACTCACAATGTTGAAGAGGTATTTAGATGAGCACTTGAAACGCCATAGTGTACAAGGTTATGGGCGAAGTGCTGGAAAATGGCATTGGAATGGATAGGCTTGATAGCCGACACAGACACAGTGGGTCAAAGGGACTGTTTCTGTGCTGTTTAACTCGGTGACTCTGACACTTCCAATTTCTCGTTTGTCGTTGGGTTACGATCTCTGGAACCTCCACATTACTGTTACAGCCATTTGAGACTTATGTTCACAGAAATTTACAAGAGTCAGAGGCGAATTGATGGAAACATATATGATCCTGAGGGGTCTTGACAGGGTGGATGTGGAAAGGATGTTTCCCGTTCTGGGAGTATCTAGAAATAAGGGTCAATTATTTAAAAATAAGGGGTGGCCCATTGAAAACACAGTTGAGGAGAATATCTTTTCTCTGAGGGTCGTGAGTCTTTGGAATTCTCTTCCTCAAAAGGCAGTGAAAGCAAAGTCTTTAAATATTTGTAAGGCAGAGGTAGATAAACAAGGGATTGAATGGTTATCGGGGGTAGGTGGGAATGTGGAGTCGAGGTTACAATCAGATTACTCATGATCTTGTTGAATGGCTGAGTGTCCTACTCCTGCTCCTAATTCATATGTTCATATATTCGTATACTCTGGCTTCGGAAGGTAATGTCTTCGAATGAGGAAATTGTTGTGTTCTAGGAGTGAAAACCACAATAAAATCTGCATTTAAATTTTAAATTTTTATTCTCAGGATCAATTGTTTTCCCCAGTACTAATTTCTCGTTTGTCATTGCGTTACAATCCCTCGAGCCTCCACATTTCTGATACAGCCAGGTGAGGAGGGGTCCCAGGCTCTCTTCATGTCCTATATTTTATTTGATCACAACAGGGTTAATTCCTTTTTAGTAGTGGACGTGCTGGCCATTTCAGTGTATATATTACCTGCTACATTTATTGTGATCGTGAAATAACCAATCAGACAGGTTTTCTTTAGTTCAAACAGAGGTGAGTTTATTATAATTAACAATCTAAACTGAATCTCAATAAAATAATAAAAAAAATATATGCTACACATTCATGCATGCACTCACACAGGAATCACACACACATGAATTACAGACTCACAAATAAATTTGTGTTGGATTAGAGACTAGAACCAATAAAAAACAATAAAAGTTCTGTGAGGTTGGATAATTCTGAGGTTTGCATTTTTGCTGCACTTCGTTATGAGTTTCATGTCATTTGCAAGAGTTGAAATTATTTTTTTTTACATTAAGGTCTCTGTCATTTATATATCTATCGATATGTCAGGAAGAGCACTGGTTCTAATATCGAACTCTGAGAAACAGCAAAGTATAGTACCCCTCCCCCATTATGAACAATGTCCGTTCACCACTTCCCTCTAATTTCTGTCCCTGAGTCAGTGTCATATCCACACTATCACTGTCACATTAATCCATGTGTTCCATTTTGCATAACAAGTCTATGAAATGTCATTTGATCACAGGCCTTTTGAATGTCTGTATACATAACACGAAACACACTAGCCTCATCAATATTCACAGTTATGTCATCAACGAACTTGATCAAGATTTTTACACACGATTTTCCATTAACCTATCTGTGCTGTTTGTCATTTATAATCCCATGCTATCCAAGAAAGATGTATTTTTGTACTGGGTTACGGCCTCCTGAAATTTCCAACCATCGACTTTAGATGGACTGGTCAGAAGTTACTGGTTGATGTAATGTCTCCTTTTGCAAACAGGGTGTAACATTTACAACCCTCCAGTCCTCTGATAACACTCTCATATCCAAGGAGGATTGGAAGCTTCTGGCCAGTACCTCTGCTAGTTCCACCACTCCTTCCCTCAACAAACCTCATATATCCCATGTAGACCGGGTCCAATTTATCGTGGCACAAAAAAGTGAAGGATTGGAAGGGGTTAACTGAGCCTGTTTGTTCAGTGACTGTAATTAATGTCAGTCACCATGGGCCCTAATTGTGTCACTGGAGGGTTTCCCTCTTCTATTAATAAGGGACTCCTTTCAATGTGTTATCACATAGTGTCGGTGGGAGCATCAACCCCGGCACTAACAGGGGTCCGTGGCTGCAGAGAGATGGAGAGGATAGATCAGAATCTGAGAACAATAGATTGGAATGTAACAACAATGGGTCAGAATCTGAGAACAATAGATGGGAATGTAACAACAATGGGCAGGACTTTCCCCTCTTGGTTTGGCCTTGTTACTGCAGATTATTATTGGATAACATTAAATGATCGGATCTATTATGCAATGAAGTTGATTCAAACGATTTACTATCCCATCCTTGCGATTGTTGGTGTTCCTGGTAAGTCTCTGCATCAGACTATTATACCTATTAACCATATTTCACAGATATTGTGTTCTTGTCATGTAAATCTTGGGATTAACTTCAGTCATTGTCCTCAGTCTCTGTCAGAAGCAAAATTCCATTTTCACTGTCTGCAATTCCCTCCCTGCCCAATGTCTGAGGCTGAAACAGACTATATGCAACCTCTGCGTTCTATTTAAACAAGAGCTGAGTTCATCTCCATATTCTCTCCATCATCAACCCTGCCCACTACCACCTTTGTAATATCACCCGTCTTCACCTCAGCCTCAGCACATTTGCCGCATAAACCCTCATCTCTGCCTTTGTTAAATCCACACTTGACTATTCCAATTCTATCCTGGTCATCCTCCCATTTATAAACCTCCATAAACCGCAGGCCATCCGGAACTCTGCTACCTGCATCCTATCTCGCACCAAGTCCCGATCACCCATCACCCCTGTGCTGACTGATCTACATTGGCTCCCGGTCTGGCTGCACCTTAATTTTAATATTCTCATTCTTGTGTTTGAATCTCTACATGACCTCACCCTTCCAATTAGTCCCATTCACGTATTTTTCCCAAATCCATTTTTAAAGTGAGTTGCTTTCACTCGACATCTTCCGTGGCTGTGATTTTCGGCTCTCTGCTGCCACTGGTACAAACACTATGCAACCTGAATCCATAAAATGATGTGAACTGCACAACTGGTCATAGTTGTGGCCTGCACAGTGCTCCAGACTGGACAGGGAACGAGCCTGTGTGTACCGAACATGTGTGATGCGTGTGAGCAGGAGTCTGAATTGACATCAATCAGCCATTCCAGCAGCTTTGATGTCCGTCTTTGCAACTTGGTCTGAACATGTCCACTGACCACCTGTGTTCATCACTGTCAGCTGAACAAACATTCAGCAGCACGAAGAATCCCCTCGAGTGTTATTTAAATGGGCCAGGCATTTAACTTACTTCTGCTGTTGTACAGTTAGTGGAGGTGCTGTGGATGGTTTTCTGGAGGTTGTGTTGTGAGCTGCTGCAGACATTCAGCGAGACAGAGAATTTGGTGACTCAACTTTGGACGAGGTATGGGGACTGTAGTTACAGTGTCTCTGTGTCTGTCACATGTCCAACAAATGGCACAGAGCTGCAGAGAGGAGAAGCTCTGTAAAGAGGGAGGAGGTAGGGCCTCTGCCCTACCCAGCCCGGGTTTTCCAATAGCATTTTTGCTACCTACACCTAAACCAGGAGCAGTGTGTGAGGTGACTCTGATTCAATAAGGAGGTGGTCACAGAGCTGCGTCACCTCCTGTAACACGATCTGGAGCCACACACCAGGGTGAGGACGAAGCTGTCAGTGACCGTTAAGGTCACAGTTTCATTGAACTTCTATGTATCTGGATCTTTCCAAGCAGGAACAGGCGCTGTATCCACATAGAGTCAGCGAGAGTAATAGAGTCATTTTTCATCCCATCATGTTTCATCCCATCATCTGGCGCTCCATGGAGCAATCCAGTCAGTCCCATTCCCTCGCTCAATCCCTTTAGCAAATCCATATCCTTCAAGTGCCCACTAGTTTTCATTTGACGTCATTGGTTGTCTCTGCTTCCAACACCCCGATGGGCAGTGAGTTCCAGGTCATTATCACCCGCTGTGCAAAAAGGTTGTTCCTCATATTCACTCTGCATTTCTTGCACCAAAACCTTCAATCTGTGTTCACTAGTCCTTGTTCCTTCAATGTATGGGAACAGTTTTTCATTGCCGAAATTATCTAACCCTATCGTAATCTTGTAACCTTACCTTGTAACCAAAATCTTCCAACCCTGGAACCATACTGTTAAATCTCCTGTGCACAATTTCAAGGACTTTCACAATCTTTCTGAAATGTGATGACCAGAATTGGACACAATACGTCAGATGAGACCTAAGCAGAGATTTTTAGACGTTCATCATAACGTCTCTGCTTTTGCACTCAATACTTCGATTTATGAAATGTAAGATTATATGTCATTTACTAACCGCTCTCTCAGTATGTCCTGGCACCTTTAAAGATGGATGCACATGCACCCACAGGTCTCGCTGTTCCTGCACACTGTTTACAACTGTGCGATTAAGTCTATATTGCCTTCTTTACCTTTCTGTCAAAATGTCTCACCGCACACTTGTCTCACACTTCCAACTGCCACTTGCTACTTGTCTGCCCATTCTACTCACTATCTATGCCCTATCGCAACTTCCCTTTCCTACCATGGATCCCCCATTCTCCACCATTACACCCATCTGAGACGCCCCATCATAGTGTCCCCTTGGAGACAATCCTGCAATAAAAAGCACCAGCAATATAATTTTCATTAACATCTTTATCCAACAACACATCCAATTATGCAAACAAAACTGGACTATTCACCCTTGTGTATTCCCTTAGTACCTGTCTTGTGTATTCGCTCAACTTGCCTAGTGCTCCTACACAGTGTTTCCCCAGTGACTGCAGCATGGCTGGTGGAAGGCTGCTGACCTTCACTGGGGGAGACTGCAGATGGCCTTGCAGGATGTCATCGAGCAGCTCCAGGCTTTGTGGTATCGGATTCAGACTGCACCACCTCGACATGGACAGCAGCAGCCTGGGCTGGCTGATGGATAACAGAAAGGAGACTGGTGGGGTGGCAATGAAGGGAGAACAAATACTGTCATCCTGAGAGAGGACAGCAGGTTCATGATCCACGGAGACACTGTCACTCCCACGGGGTGACACCTCATCAATCTTAGTAATCTACTGGATCACAGATTGCTGGACTGCTGTGAGAGCCTGCAAACCACTTTGAAAACTGATGTCCACAGTCGTGATGGCAGCATCTGATCCTGCATGGCAGCAAGCATGGATCTCATAACCTCAGACTGAGCTTTCACTGCAGCACTGAGACGTTGGGTGTCTGCCGTCTGTGCTGCAGTGGAAGCTGAAATAATGGTCACCAGACACTGTATCACGGCTGGGTCCGCTAGTGCTGTCATGGAGTTAGTGACCACTTCCACAGGGGAAAGAATGTTCTTCAAGCTCTGTGCAATGTCCTGTGCCATGCTGGAGCTCCCAGACTCCTCCACATTCCTTGACAATGACAACAGACTGTCTGATAGGCCTGTCAGTGGACAAAGTATCTCATTGTACATGTCCATCAGCATTCTCCTTATGCTGTTCCAGCAATGTTCGTATCTGAGTCCTCTGTATTATAACTCATTTGTGACCTTGCCTTCTGGTGAGCTGCCACATGAACTATCCTTTCCTCCTGACCCGTCTGCAGCTCACCTGTGCTCGGTGACTCACCACGTGCAGACTCCGACTCTATACCAGCCTCTAAGTTACACGCAGTGTAAGTATTTGATCTGGTGACTATGAGTTTCAGACCAAATGATGGGGCTTCACTTTCAATGCTGTGATGCTGCTCTCTCTCTCTCATTCTCCTGCAGCTGCTGTGATTGGGAAGCTGTCAGTTTTGGGTTATCATTGGAAAGTATAAAATCGGAATGGGAGAGTTGGGGTCAGGGATTGGGGATGGGATGGAAAGCAGGAGGTCCATGGTCCCACCATCTGCAGCTTGTACATAATCCCAGACAGCAGGATGAGGGCGAGATGTGAGTTAAGAAGGGACATGAGGCAGAAATATAGCAACATCCTGAATGCTCTCGGTGATGCCGGATGCGACGGGCTCTGTTACAGCCAGTTACACGATGTGAACACCTATCTCCTCCCTCGGGCTCAGGGGATAAAGTTATGTCTGGTCCCGCCGGTTCACTGCTGCTCCCTGTGATTATGGGCCACCTTGTCCTGCAAGTGAGAGGGCAGAATGTCACTGATTGTGTTGCACTGTGTTTGGGTGATGTGCCTGCCATAGCAGAATTGCTGGAGTTATATGGATGCAGTGAGAGGTGGGTATGAGTCTGGTATCAGGGCAAGGTGTGCGAGGGTGAGGTGGAGTATGTGAAAATTAGGTGTGAGTCCTGAGTGTGAGGGACTGCTGATGGGTGAGTGATGGGGTTGTGGTACATTGAGCAGTGTGAGAGGTTGATGGTGTTGGATCTAGGAGAAGCCACATGGCGATGAATTCACTGACATTGACCACCCGTGGGAGCTCATTAAACTTCTTCTGGCTCTGCTGCCAGGTCCTCAGGGCCAGACATCTTGCATTCACCTCCCTGGCCACCTGCTCCCATTCCCTTCAGAGGGCGTTTCTTGAAGGTCTCCACCCCACCCCACAGTAACTTGGCCTCTCTCCCCCGTCAACCTCATGACTCAGGCTTCCAGCACAATATCCGTGAACCGCAGAGCCCTCTCTCTGCCTAATATTCCATTTGCCTTGTATCCATTTGCAGTAGCAGCCTCCTATGCTTCAGTGAAGCCTCCCTTTAAGTGACAGACTGCCTTTAAGAGCTGAATCCTGGCTGAAACGCATGCCAGCCTTACACACAATTAGGTCCCTGTTAAGCGGGCAGACAGACAGCAGCATGGATCACCCCGAGCGGCACGTAGAATTCATGGAAATGATATGATGAGGGAGCAGGAAGTTTGTGTGTCACCTGCCTCAACAGGAAAGGAAAGGGGCAGATCATGATCCCTCTGCCCAAAAAAATATTAAAAGCTGATTTTTTTCGCTCTTTCCATTTCCCTACCTTTCATTCACACAATCTCTCTCGACTCTCTAAATCTATTGCTCATAGTATCAGAGATTGATGCAGCACAGAAAGATGATTGATGAAGGAAGAGCAGTGGATGTTTATTTATTTTATTTAGAGACACAACAGTGGAACAGACCCTTCAGCCCATCGAGTCAGTGTCGACTAACAACCGCCCATTTATACTAACCGTACAGCAATCCCATATTCCCCACCACCTACCTACACGAGGGGCAATTTATAATGGCCAATTTACCGTTCAACCTGCAAGTCTCCGGCTGTGGGAGGAAACTGGAGTACCCAACGCAAACCCACGCAGTCAAGGGAGAACTTGCAAACTACACACAGGCAGTACCCACAATCGAACCTGGGTCGCTGGAGCTGTGAGGCTGCGGTGCTAACCACTGCGCCACGGTGCTGCCATGGAGATGTTATCTATATGGACTGCAGTAAAGCCTTCCAGAAGGTCCCTCATGGCAGATTGGTACAAAAGATGAAGTCACACGGGTACAGAGGTGAGCTGGCAAGATGGATACAGAAGTGGCTCGGCCACAGAAGACAGAGGGTATCAGTGGATGGGTGTTTTTCTGAATGGAGGGATGTGACTAGTGACTAGTGGTGTTCCACAGGGATCAGTGCTGGGACCTTTGCTGTTTGTAGTATATATAAATGACTTGGAGGAAAATGTAGCTGGTCTGAGTAGTAAGTTTGTGGACGACGCAAAGGTTGGAGGAATTGCGGATCGTGATGAGGATTGTCAGAGGATACAGCAGTTGGAGACTTGGGCGGAGAAAAGGCAGAAGGAGTTTAATCCAGACAAATGTGAGGTAATGCATTTTGGAAGGTCTCATGCAAGTGGGAGGTATACCGTAAATGGCAGAACGCTTAGGAGTATTGACAGGCAGAGAGATCTGGGTGTACAGGTCCACAGGTCACTGAAAATCGCAACGCAGTTGGATAAGGTAGTCAAGAAGGCAGACGGCATGCTTGCCTTCATCGGTCGGGGCATAGATTATAAAAATTGGCAAGTCATGCTACAGCTGTACAGAACTTTAGTTCGGCCACACTTAGAATAATGCATGCAATTCTGGTCGCCACACTTCCAGAAGTACGTGGAGGCTTTGGAGAGGGTACAGAAGAGGTTTACCAGGATGTTGCCTGGTCTGGAGGGCATTAGCTATGAGGAGATGTTGGATAAACTCGGATAGTTTTCACTGGAACGACGGTGGTGAAAAGGCGACACATTGCGAAGGATGTGAGGGCCCTTGACAGGGCGTACAGGAGATTTACCAGAATGGTTCCAGGGATGGAGGATTGTAGTTACAATGTTAGTCTGGGAAAGCTGGGTTTGCTTTCCTTGGAGTCAGGGTGATTGAGGGGTGAATTGATAGAGGTATACAACATGATAAACAGTGTGTATGCGGTAGACAAGGAAAAGATATTCCCATTAGTTAATGGTACAATGAATAGAGTTAAGGTTGTGGGCAACAGATAAAGGGGGATGTGAGCAACACATTTTTTACACAGCGAGTGGGAATGGCCTGGAAATCACTGCCTCCGACAGTAGTGGAAGCAGAGATGGTGAATGATTTCAAAAATATATTGGATGCACACTTGAGGGAAATAAACTTGCAGGAATATGGAGAGACAGCTGGAGTAAGAGACTGACTGGGCTAATCTACAACGAATTGGCATGGACTCGTTGGGCCGAATGGTCTCATTCTCTGCTGAACTGACTATGACTCTACGACTCTCTGACAGGGAATACTATTATTACTGCTATCCTGCACTGGAGAAGTTTAGAATGTACTGGACAGTATCACCCTGTTGATCCCCGTGATGTAAGTGAAATGTTTGATGCCCCAGAACGTGGTTAACAAACGTCCTTCACAAACAGAGTAAATCAGTTCAGACCCACTCACAATTCTGGAGTCATTCACAATGTGGAGTAGTTTCTCCTGGTTATCTCTACATAGGACAACAGTCAGGCTTCTCACTCTGTCCTCCACCTCCATGTGGAAAGCCTTACCAGGGTTAGGTGAGATAAGACACGTTACCCAGGAGACAGCTTTCTTCAATTGTGTTTCTGCTTCCGTGCTCTCTTCAATCCAACTGAGTTAAACCTGGTCATCATCACCATTAGGTAGTTCATAAAGAGGAATCACAGTCTCTGCAAATCGAGGGATGAGGGTCCACTGATACCCCACCAACATGGGGATAGGATACAGGACAGTCTTTGAGGTGGACAGGGGTAGATACTGGATGAGGGTCCGCTGATACCCCACAAGCCTGAGGATAGGACACAGCGCAGTCTTTGAGGTGGACAGGTGTAGATGCTGGATAAGCGTCCACTGATACTCCACCAGCCTGAGGATAGGACGCAGGGCAGTCTTTGAGGTGGATAGGGGTACGCACTGGATGGTTTCGACCTGATGTTGCTCTGGGCTGATCCAGTCTGGACACCTAGAAAGGTGACACGTTCTTACACCAGCTGGGCCTTACGTGGATAGTCTTTTAGTCCAGCTCCCAAAGTAACTGCAGTATTCCTGCAAAAGGGTTAAATGTGAGGACACGGTCTGTGGTGATGAGGAGGAGATCATCGACATATTGCAGCAAGCAGGAAAGTGTGTGAAAAGCTAATAAAGGCCCTGGCCATACGTTTGTGGAAAATAGTGGGGTTACTGTGGATCCCCTTGTGACAGACATGTCCAGGGGCATCTCTGGTCCTCATAACTGAATGTGAATTTAAATTGCTTCTCTAGTTTTACTGGGATACTCCAATAACCATTAGAGATATCCAGGGTGGTGAGGACAGCCCTGCTTCTGGGAGACCTGGAGAGTAGGGTGGGAGTCTCTCAGACAATCGGGTTCACACAGGGGTGACTAATTTGAGTTTGGGGGGGTCAATAGTCAGTCAACAGCTGCCATCCGGTTTTCTAACCGGTCAAATTGAGGAGCATACATTGGTCAGTTAATTTTTTCGGATCTGCTCAAGTTTCCACAGTCATCTTTATGGGTTGTGAATACACTCAGCACTGACTCGAGAATCGCCTGAACCTCAGGGTCATCAGAGGTGTATGGTTCACACTCTTCTGATATTTTAATCATGAATATTGAGGTTACACTGGACACTAGAGTACTGGTATGTTTTAAGATCTACAATATACAAATACAGTGATAATGAATTACGGCTGATAATCTTTGAGCATATTACTGCCCAGTAGTGCCTGTCCATTATGCAGGATCATATCAAAGGGAGGCAGCACTTTGACATGAACTCTGTTCCCTCTCCTACACCACTGTGAGATCTGATCTCGGGTCACAGATTAACTAAAAGGAGGTCGAAGGGTAACCAGCAGTTTATTGAGGAGTGACAGTTCAAATACAGCACCAAATCAGAATAGACATAATAGACATCCGACCTGTGAAAGGTGAAAAAGGCTTTCTGGCTATGGATCAGATTTTAGAAGCTATTATTGAAGACGTTATAGCAGGGCACATAGAAAAAAATCAAGGTGATCACGCAGAGTCAACATGGTTTTGTGAAACGGAAATCATGTTTAACCAATTTGCTGGAGTTCTCTAAAGAAGTAACACGTGCTATGGATAAAGGAGAACCGGTGCATGTATTGTACTTAGGTATCCAGAAGCCCATTGATAAGGTGCCACAACAAAGGTCATTGCAGAAAATAAGAGCTGATGCTGCACAAGGTAGCATTTTGGCATGGATAGAAGATTGGCGACCTAACAGGCAGGAGAGAGGAGGCATAAATGGGGCATTTTCTGTTTGGCAAGCTGTGACAAGTATGTGCCACAGTGATCAGTGCTGGGGCCTCAACTTTTTACAATTTATACAAATGACTTGGATGAAGGCACCGAAGGTGCAATTGCTGAATTTGCTGATGACACAAAGATGTCAGAAAGTGAGTTGTGAAGAGGACATAAGTGGGTCATAAAGGGATAGATAGATTGAGTGAGTGTGAAAAATCTGGAAAATGGAGTATAACGTGGGAAAAGGTGCAATTGTCCATTTTGGCAGGAAGAATAAAAATTAAGTGCATTATCTGAATTGTGAAAGATTGCAGAGTTGAGACGTGGGGGGAACTGGGTGTCTTAGTGCATGAATTACATAAGGTGAGTATGCAGGTACAACAAGTCGTTAGGAAAACTAATCGAATGGTATCATTTATTGCAGTAGGAATTGACTCAAAAAGCAGAGAGGTTATGTTTCAGTTGTTCATGGCATTGATGCGATGACATCTGGAGTAATGTGCACAGTCCTGGTCACATAATTTATGGAAGGATTTAAATGCGTTGGAAGCAGTTCAGAGAAGGTTTACTCAACTAATAACTGGAACGGGTGCGTTGCATTATGAGCAAAGGTTGGACAGGCTGGTCTTATATCAGCTGGAGATGAGACGAGTAAGAGGAGACTTGATTGAGGCATATCGGATTCTGAGTGTAGGACACAGCAAGTGAGGGAAACGAGAGAGAAAGAGAAAGAGAGAGAGGGAAGGAGGGGTCAGATCAGCTCACCTGCTGCTGAAACCCTCATCCATGCCTTTGTTAACTCGAGACTTGACTATTCTAACATACTCCTGGCTGGTCTCCCACATTCCACTCTCTGTAACCTTGTGGTAATCCAAAACTCTGTTGCCATTTTCTAATTTACACCAAATTCTATTCACCCAACATCCCTGTGCTCACTGACCTCCATTGGCTCTCGGTCCAGTAACACCTCAATTTTAATATTCTCAGTCATTTGATCAAATCCCTCCATGTCCTCACCCCTCTGATTATCCCAATCCCCTGTCAATTTCCAATATTGCTGAAAGTGGATTATCTTAAAGTCTTTTTCTAATTGAGTTTATTTCCCTCTTTCTCTCTCCCTGACCACACGTTTCATCTCTCCAGCTCCACTGGTGATGTGGAAGTTTGGATCCATAAAATGGTGTGAACTGCACTGCCGATCACATCCAGCACATTGTACAGGACACCCAGGCTGGCCGGGGTGATAACGTGGGTGTAACGTGTGTGTGTCTGTAGTGTGAAGAGGGGTCTGAATATAGTGTCAATCAGCCATTCCAGCAGCTTTGATGTACGTCTTTGAAACTTGTTCTATGCATGTCCACTGACCGCTTGTATTAGTCACGCTCAGCTGAACATACATTCAGCAGCACCAGGAACCCTCTATAGTGTTATTTAAAAGGATCAGGCATCCAACTTACAGGTGAGGGGCTTTTGACTTACTTCTGCTATTGTAAATTCAGTGGAGGTGCTGTGGATGGTTTTCTGCCTCCATAACATCGTCCGAACGCACCCCTGTCTCAGCCCATCCGCTGCTGAAACCTCGTTCATGCCTTCATCACCTCTAGATGTGATTATTCCAACTCATTCCTGGCTGATCTCCCACATTCCACTCTCTGTTAACTTGACCCTCCAGAGCTCTGTTACCCGTGTCCTAATTCCCTGTTCACCGATCACTGACTGACATTGACTGCTGATTAAGAAATGTCTTTATTTTAAATTTCTCCACCTTTTTTTCCCTCCATGACATCTCCCCCACCCTATATATGTAATATCCTGCAGGCCTCAACCCTTAAAGATATATGCACTCTGCTCGTTCAGGCACCTTTTGTGTCTCTGATTTTAATTAGTCCACCATCGGAAGCTGCACCTTCAGTTGTCTCGGTCCCAAGCACTGAAATACTCTCCATACAGAGCTCTACCTCTCCACCTCTGCAACTCTCGATTCACTTCCCTTCTTTAAGACACTCCTTAAAACTTACCTCTTTCACCAAGCTGTTGGTCATCTGACCCAGTATTGTCATATGACGGTGCAACGATGAGTGGCCGGTCAGAAGATTAGACAGAATATAAACAGCAGCAAAGAACAACTAAAAGATTAATAAGGTGGGAAAATTTAGAATACGAGAGAAAGCTGGCAAGAAATAAAAAACACAGAAAGTAAGAGTTTCTAAATATTTAAAGAAGAATTGACAAAGTGAGCGTTGGCCCTATATTGATCCCATTTTTCCCTCTCACATACCCACAATTCTCCTACCACCTACCTATACCGGGTGGCACAGTGGCGCAGTGGTTAGCACTGCAGCCTCACAGCTCCAGCGACCCGCGTTCAATTCTGGGTACTGTCTGCGTGGGTTTCCTCCATGTGCTCCGGTTTCCTCCCACAGCCAAAAGACTTGCAGATTGATAGGTAAATTGGCCATTATAAATTGCCACTAGTATAGGTAGGTGGTAGGGGAATATAGAGATAGGTGAGGATGTGACAGGAATATTGGATTTTTGCAGCATTAGTATAAAATGGGTGGTTAATGGATGGCACAGACCTGGTGGGCCGAAGGGCCTGTTCCAGTGCTGTATCTCGAAATCTAAAAAACAATCTAGAAAGTGAGTCTGGGGAATTAATAAAGAATAATAAGGAGATGTCAGATGAATTGATCAGGAATTTTGCATCGGCCTTCACTATAGAGGATACACGTAACATCCCAGTATTAGCAGTAAGCCAGGAAATGGAAGGGAGGAACTCAAGAAAATTACAATCACCAGGAAAATTACAATCACCAGATATTCAGCTCTCTTAAGTGAGCATTGGCACAACTGAGCCCAAGTAGGCAGACTTGAATTGGTAACAATGGTGTAGGAATCTCAAAATTCGGCTGCACAGTGGTGCAGTGGTTAGCACAGCAACCTCACAGCTCCAGCGACCCGGGTTTAGTTCTGGGTACTGCCTGTGTGGACATTGCAAGTTCTCGGTGTGACCGTGTGGGTTTTTGCCGGGTGCTCTGGTTTCCTCCAGCCAAAGACTTACAGGTTGATAAGTAAATTGGTCATTGTAAATTGCCCGAGTATAGGTAGGTGGTAGGAGATTTGTGGGTATGTGAGAGGGAAAAATGGGATCAATATAGGATTAGTATAAATGGGTCGTTGTTGGCTGCCACAGACTCAGTGGGGTGAAGGGCCTGTTTCAGTGCTGTATAAATAAATAATAAGATAAAAAGTGGTACTGAACAAATAATGGAGCTGCGGGCTAACTAGTCCCCAGGTCCTGATGGACTTCATCCTCGGGTGTTAAAAGAAGTGGCTAATGAGATAGTTGATGCATCCGTTTTAATTTTCCAAAATTCCCTAGATTCGGGTAAGGTTCTGTTGCATTGGAAAATAGCGAATGTAACTCCTTTATTCAAGAAAGGAAGGGGTACAGAAAGCAGGAAACTACATGTCCCTATGTTTGAAGCTATTACTAAAGATGATGTAGCAGGGCATTTGGAAAAACATCTAGTGAATCAGGCAGTGTCAACATGGTTTTGTGAAAGGGAAATCATGTTCAAACAATTTATTGCAGTTCGTTGAAGAAGTAACACGTGCTGTGGATAAAGGGGAACTGACGGATATACTGTACTTAGATTTTCAGAAGGCCATTAATAAGGTGCCACGTCAAAGGTTATTGCGCAAAATAAAAGCTCATGCTGAAGGGGTAAAGTATTGGCATGGATAAAGGATTGGCTAGCTGACAGGAAACCGAGAGTCGGCATAAATGGGCCATTTTCTGCTTGGCAAGATGTGACGAGTGGGTTGCCACAAAAATCTGTGCTGGGGTCTCAACTTTTTACAATTGATGTAAATGACTTGGATGAAGGGACTGAAGGCATGGTTGCTAAATTTGCTGATGACACATCGATAGTTAGGAGAGTAACTTGTGAAGAGGACATAAGGAGGCTGCACAGGGATATAGATATGTTAAGTAAGTGGGAAAAGATCTGACAAATGGAGTACAATGTGAGAAAATGCGAAATTGTCAATTTTGGCAGGTAGAATGGAAAAGAAGCATATTTCTATGATGAGAGATTGCAGAGCTCTAAGATGCAGACCGATCTGGGTGTCCTTGTGCATGAATAACAAAAGGTTAGTATGCAGGTTCAGCAAGTAATTAGGAAAGCTAATAGAATGATATCATTTATTGGAATGGGTATTGAATACAAAAGTAGAGAGGTTATGCTACAGTTACACAGGAAATTGGTGAGACTATATCTGGAGTACTGTGTACAGCATTGGTCTCCATATTTAAGGAAGGATGTAAATTTATTGGAAGCATTCAGAGAAGGTTGACCAGACCAATACCTTGAATGGGCCGGTTGTCTTACGAGAAAATGTCGGAAAGGCTAGGCTTGTATCCACTGGAGTTTAGAAGAGCAAGAGGCGACTTGTTCGAAACATATATGATACTGAGGGATCTTGACAGGGTGGATGTGGAAAGGATGTTTCCCCTTGTGGGAGAATATAGAATTAGGGGTCACTGTTGAAAAATAAGGGGTCGCCCATTTAAGACAGAGATGAGGAGAATTTTTTCTTTAAGGTCGTGAGTCTTTGAAACTCGTTTCCTCAAAAGACAGAGGAAGCAGAGTCTTTGAATACTTTTAAAGCAGAGGCAGATAGATTCTTAATAGACAAGTGGGTGAGAGGTTATTGGAGATAGGCGAGAATGTGGATTGAGGTTACAATCAGATCACCTATGATTTTATTGAACGGCGGAGCAGGCTCGAAGGGCCAAGTGGCCTACTCCGACTCCTAATTCGTATGTTTGTATGTTCGTATGTCAAGTCCCCAGGATTAGAGGCCTGCATCCGAGAACCTTAAAGTATATGGCGGCAGAGATAGTGGAGGCATTGATTAAAAATTACAAAATTCCTTAGATTCTGGAAAGGTCCCAGCGGATTGGACAATAGAAAATGTAACACATTTATTCAAGAAAGGAGGGAGATGGAAAACAGGAAACTAAAGGCCAGCTAGCCTGAAATCTGTCATAGAGAAATTGCTGTAATCCATTAATAAGGAGCAGCATACCTAGAAAATCATCATGGGACCAAATAGAATCAACATAGTTTTGTGAAAGGAAAATCATATGTAACTAATTTATTAGAGCTCTTTGGGGAAGTGATAAGCAAGGTGGATAAAGGGGCATCTCTAGATGTGGTGTACTTGTATTTCCAAATGCTGACGTAGAGGTAACATATTGGCATGGATAAAGGATCGGTTAGTGAACAGGAAGCAGATGCTCGGGATAAATGGGTCTTTTGCGTTGGAAAACAGTAACTACAGGGATCAGTGCTGGGGCTTCAACTATTTACAATACATATCAATGACTTGGATGAAGGGACAGGATGTGTGGTAGTTAAATGTCCCGATGACAGCAAGATGGGAAGGAAAATCAGTCGTCAAGAGGAGGGAAAGAGTCAACAAAGGCAAACAAATAGGTTAAGTGAGATTGGCACAAATTTGGCAGATGGAGTATAATGTGAAAAATTTGACCTTGTCTACTTTGGCAGGAAGAATAGAAAAGCAATATACTATTTAAATGTAGAGAGAATGAAGACCTCGGCGGTACAGAGGGGTAAAGAACAAAGAACAAAGAATTGTACAGCAGAAGAACAGGCTATTCAGCCCTCTAAGCCTGCACCCATCTTAATGCCTATCTAAACTAAACCCTTCTGTACATCTGGGGACCGTATCCCTCTACTCCCATCCTATTCATGTATTTGTCAAGGTGCCTCTTAAACGTCGCTATCGGACCTGCTTCCCCACCTCTCCTGGCAGCAAGTTCCAGGCACTCACCACCCTCTGTGTAAAGAACTTGCCTCACACATCCCCTCTAAACTTTGCCCCTTTCACCTTAAACCTATGTCCCCTAGTAACTGACTCTTCCACCCTGGGAAAAAGTTTCTGACCATCCACTCTGTCCATGCCACTCATAACTTTGTAAACCTCTATCACGTCGCCCCTCCACCTCCGTCGTTCCAGTGAAAACCATCCGAGTTTTTCCAACCTCTCCTCATAGCTAATGCCCTCCAGACCTGACAACATCCTGGTAAACCTCTTCTGTACCCTCTCCAAAGCCTCCACGTCCTTCTGGTAGTGTGGCGACCAGAATATCATGCAATATTCTAAGTGTGGCCTAAGTGAAGTTATGTACAGCTGCAGCATGACATGCCAATTTTTATACTCGAGTATAAATCTGAGTATAGATCTGAGTGTCGTGGTGCAGGAATCATAAGAGTTAGTCTACCTGGACAGCAAGTGATTCGGAAGGCAAATGGAATGTCTGCGTTTATTGCAAAGGGAATCGTGTACAAAAGTGGAGAGGTTTTACTGCAGCTGTGCAGGGCTTTGGTGAGAACTCATCAGGTGTACTGTGTACAGTTTTGTTCTTCTTATTTGAAAAAAAATCTGATATAATTGCATTAGAAGCAGGTAAGACTCAGTTCACTTGATTCATTCAGCGAATGGAGGGCTTATTTTATGAAAAAAATTGAAAAGGTTGTGTTATACCCATTGGATTATGAAAGAATAAGAGTTGATCTGAGTGAAACATGTAAGATCCTGAGTGGACTTGATAGAGCCGATACCGGGAAGATGTTTCCTCTTGTGCAGGAGATTGGAACTATGGAATGCAGTATAAAAATAAGAGTTCAGCCATGTTAAGCCATGATTTTATCGAATGGTGGAGCAGGCTCAAATGGATGAATGGCCTACTCCTGCTCCTGAGTCCCATGCTCCTATTCCAGCAACACCTCAATTTTAATTTTATCACTCGTGTGTTCAAATCCCTCCATGGCCTCACCGCTTTGATTATTTCAATCCCCAGTCCATTTCCAATATTCCCTGAAACTTGTTAATCTTAAAGTTTCTTTCTAATTCTCTTTCTAAAGGGAATTTCTTTCCCTCTGTTTCTATCCCTGATCACACATTTCCTCTCTCCAGCTCCACTGGTGCCGAGGAGGTTTGGATCCATAAACTGGTGTGAGCTGCACTGCCAGTCACATCCAACACATTGGACAAGACACCCAGCCTGGCAGGGCTGCTGGAGTGGGTGTAACGTGTGCGTGTCTGCAGTGTGAGGAGGGGTCTGAATATGGTGTCAATCAGCCATTGCAGCAGCTTTGATGTACGCGTTTGAAACTTGGTCTGTGCATGTCCACTGACCGCCTGTGTTAGTCACTCTCAACTGAACATACATTCAGCAACACGAGGAACCCCCTCTAGGGTTATGTAAAAGGACCAGGTATCCAACTTTAAAGATGGATGCCCATGCACCCACAGTTCTCTCTGTTCCTGCACACTGTTTTGAACGGTACTATTAAGTCTATATTGGCTTCCTTTTTCTTCTGTCAAAATGCATCACCTCAAACTTGTCTCACACTTCCATCTGCCACATGTCTGCCCATTCTGCTCACCTATCTCAGTCCTGTCGCACTGTCATTGGAAACAATGGCTACCCGCTCGTTACATGTCTCGTAATTCTCCACCACTGAAAACAACCCCCAGCAGTTACATTAATGGGACAGAGTGGCAAGGGCATTACATTAAAGGGACAGAGTATCAAGGGTGTTACCTTAACGAGACTGACAGACAAGGTTGTCAACTTAACGGGAGAGACTGGCAAAGTTGTTACCTAAACGGAGGGACTGAGAAGGGTGTTACACTAACGGGCGAGACTGGCAAGGGGGTTAGCTTAATGGGACAGACTGGCAAGGGGGTTAACTTAACCGGACAGTCTGGCAAGGGCCTTAACTTAATGGACAGACTAACAAGGGTGTTACACGAACGGGCGAGACTGGCAAGGGCATTACCGTAACGGGATGGACTGGCAAGGGCGTTAGCTTAACAAACAGGCTGACAAGGTCATTACCTTAATGGGAAAGACTGACAAGGGTGTTACCTTAAAAGATAAACTGGCAAGGACATTACCTTAACGGGGCAGACTGGCAAGGGTGTTACCTTAACGGACAGACTGACAAGGGCATTTCCTCATCGGGACAGACTGGCAAGGACATTACCTTAACCGGACAGACTGGCATGCACGTTACATTCACGGGAGAGACTGGCAACGGCGTTACCTTAACGGGACAGACTGCAAGAGTGTTACCTTAACGGCACAGGCTGACAAGGGTGTTACCTTAACGGGACAGACTGACAAGGGTATTACCTTAACGGGACAGACTGACAAAGGTGTTACCTTAACGGGACAGCCTGACAAGGACGTTACCTTAATGGACAGACTGACAAGGGCGTTACCTTAACCGAAAGAATGACAAGGGAGTTACATTAACGGGACCGATTGACAAGGGTATTACCTTAACGGGACGGACTGGCAAGTGCGTTAGTTTAACGAACAGACTGACAAGTGTGTTACCTTAACGGGTCAGACTGACAAGGAGGTTACCTTAATGGACCGACTGACAAGTGAATTACCTTAACAGGACAGACTGACAAGGACGTTACCTTAATGGGTCAGACTGACAAGGGTGTTCCCTGAGTGCAGAGCGATCCCGGTCGAGCTGATCCCCGCTCGGCCGGAGCTGCTCATCGGACCCAGGCCCCGAAACCCTCCTCGGGAGCCGGTCCCGCACAACCCGAGCCGCCGTTCGGAAATCACCTCCGTGCCATTCCAATCGGCGCGGAGGTGTTTCCTGTACGGGCTGCTCCTGCACACTCTCCACTTCCTCGCCCTCGTCAGCCAGCCGGACATGCCCTGGCGGTCCGCGTTGCCTTCTGGCGGCGAGGGGAAGACCCGATGGTTGGTCTCTCTGCGCGGGAGTCTTCCACCTTTACATCGGGGACCTGGGGTGGAGGGTGCTGCACAGAGCAGTCCCATGCAATAGGCTTTTAAGTAGGTTCACGGACTCCCAGGCCACCTGTACTTTCCGCGGCCTGGACGAGTCCGTGTTCCATGTATATATGGAGTGTGCGAGGTTGCAGCCCCCTCTTTGAGTATCTGAAGGGGGATGCTCCTCAGGTTCTGGCTGCACTTCAGTCCCACGCTCCTGATCTTTGGGCACCCGGTGCGAAGGGGCGTGGGCTGGGAGGAGGATCTCCTCGTCAGTCTGCTCCTGGCCTGGCCAAGGTAGCAATTCACAAGTCCAGGTTGTGGGCAATCGGGGGGTCCGTCCTCCCTGATTGCCTGCTCCTCTTCCGCGGTTACGTTCGCGCCCGGGTGTCCCTGGAGAAGGAGCATGCGGGGTCCGCCAGTACGCATGAGGCCTTCCGCGACCGGTGGGCATCGCAGGGACTGGTGTGCATCGTTGATGCCGAGAATGGCATTTTAATTTGAGTTTTTTGTTTATTTATCTGGTTTTAATAAATTTATTTAAAATAAAAGAAAAAAAGGGCGTTACCTTAATGGACAGACTGACAAGGGCGTTACATTAACGGGACCGACTGGCAAGGGAGTCACCTTAACGGGCCAGACTGGCAAGGGAGTCAGCTTAACGGGTGAGACTGGTAAGGGAATCACGTTAACGGGGCAGTGCCTTCAGTCATTTCTTGATATCACTTGGAGGAATCGAATTGGCTGAAGACTGGCATCTGTGATGCTGGGGACCGCAGGAAGAGGCTGAGATGGATCATCAACACGGGACTTCTGGCTGATGATTTTAGCAAATGCTTCAGCCTTATCATTTGGACTGATGTTCTGGGCTCTCCCATTATTGGTGATGGGGATACTTGTGGAACCTCCTCCTCCAGTTAGTTGTTTAATTGTCCACCACCATTCATGATTGGATGTCGCAGGACTGCAGAGCTTAGTTCTGATCCCTTCGTTGTGGGATCGCTTAGTCTTGTTTATTTCATGGTGCTTCCGCTATTTTACATGCAAGTAGTCCTGCGTTGTAGCTTCACCATGTTGACACCTCATTTTGAGGTATGGCTGGTGCTGCTCCTTGCATGCCCTCTTGCACTCTTCATTGAACCAGGGTTGGTCTCCTGGCTAGATGGTAATGGAAGAGTAGGGGATATGCCGGGTCATGAGATTACAGATTGTGTTTAAGTACAATTATGCTGCCGCTGATGGACCACAGCGTCTCATAGATGCCCTGTTTTGAGTTGCTGGATCAGTTTGAAATCTATCCCATTTAGCATGGTGGTAGAGCCACAGAACACAATGGTGGGCCCCTCAGTGTGAAGGCGGGACATTGTCTCCACAAGGATGTGTGATGGTCACTCCTACCAATACTGTCGTGGACAAATGCATCTGTGATCATTAAATTTGTGAGGACGAGGTCCAATAGATTTTTCCCTCATGTTAGTTCCCTCACCACCTGCTGCAGACCCAGTTAGCAGCTGTGCCCTTTAGAACTCTGCCAGCTCAGTCAGTAATGGTGCTACCGAGACATTCTTGCTGATGGACATTGAAGTCGCCCACCCAGAGATCATTCTGTGTCGCTGCTACCCTCAGTGCTTCTTCCAATTGGTGTTCAACATGGAGGAGTACTGACTCATCAGCTGAGGGAGGGTGGAAGGTGGTAATCAGCAGGAGGTTTCCTTGCCCATGTTAGACCTGCTGCCATGAAGCTTCATGGGGTCTGGAGATGAGGGACTGTCCTGATGATGGGACAGGACATACCTGGCAATGTTGATGGCAGTGTCTGGGACACTCTCTGTAAGGTATGATTCTATGAATATTAATATGTCAGGCTGTTGCTTGACTAGTCTGTGGAACAGTTCTCGCAACTTTGGCACAAGCCCCCAGATGTTAAGTAAGGATGACTTTAAAGTGTCGACAGGGCTGTTTTTTTATTCATTCATGGGATGTGGGCGACGCTGGCTAGGCCAGCATTTATTGCGTATCCCCAATTGCCTTTGAGAAGGTGGTGGTGAGCTGCCTTCGTGAACCGCTGCAGTCTATTTGGGGTAGCTATACCCACAATGTTTTTGTCATTTCCGGTGCCTAGGTCTATGCCAGGTGGTCCGTCTGGTTTCATTTCTTTTCTTAGACTTTCTAGCTGTTTCGCACAAATGAGCAGCTTGCTAGGATATTTCAGAATCAACTACATTGCTGTGAGTCTGGAGTCACATGTAGGCCAGACCAGGTTAGGATGTCAGATTTCCTTCCCTAAAGGACATTAGTGAACCAGATGGGTTTTTACAATAATTGACAATGAACGCCATTAGAATAGATATTTTAATTCTAGAGTTCCATTCAAGAAGATTAATGATGTCAGAGTATGTTTTGTTTTGAAATGCAAATAAACTAAATTCTCTAAGCAACAGTTTGTAAGACGTCAGGAATGTAAGGGATTTGGATTGTTTAATTTGTCCTGTGGTTTAAAATATCTATATGACTCGGAAGGAAGTCTGCTCTTGTTTGTTCTGATAACAATCCTGAAGCATCTGTAACATCCACAAGGGGTGATGAAATTACTGAAGGACACGTAAACACATGCTCACCAACAAGGCAGTCTCTCATATCACAGTCTGAACAAATAATTAGACATCTCATTGGACAATTGAAGTTTATAGTGGATTTTGATAGGACAGTATGATCATGTCAATTAAACAACCTGCCCAACTTGATCTGAAAGGTGTAAAAATCATTGCAAATAGTGATTCAGTGATAAGCTCGAGGAGCTTGGTCAGTTACTGAACGATTAGCAGGGAGGTAAATGCTCACTGGGTTATCATGTATACATGACTCCTTGTAACATGGTTGTGACTAATGGATGTATTTCTAACAGGTGCATTGTGAATACGTATTTTGTATAATTGTTAACTAATAGTATTCCTACTGAATCTAGTAGAGTCATTGGTGTTTAATTTTAGCTTTGCGGGCTGTCTCATTATTTCTTGTAATTCTCATTTTTGAACCATGCAGTAAACAATCAAAAAGATGACAGTTTATAAACGACAATTGTTTAGGTATATGGAGATGAGGCTTCACATTATCATTGCCAGGAATGTCGGCACAAAGGCCTGTGTCCAGAGGTATGCCCTAGACTAGTCAACGACCCTTATGAAAAACTCTGGAATGCCATTCCTGCATCTTTGTTGTCCGTCCATAATTATTCTTGACACTGATTGGTTTGCTAGAATATTTCAAAGGACAGTTAAAAGTGAACCACATCGAGTTACAAGGAGACCAGAACGGATAAGGATGGTCGATCTACTTCCCTAAAGGACATTAATGAACCAGATAGATTGTTATAAAAATTGATAATAGTTTCATGGCAACATTATTAAGTCCAGCTTTCAATTCCAGATTTTTATTTATCATTTGAATGTATTAAATCATTGAATTTCAAATTCCACCAGCTACTATGGTGGAGGCTCAGGCTAATGCCCTGGGGACATGGGTTCAAATCCCACCATAGCAGCTGGTGAAATTTGAACCCATGTCCCCAGGGCATTAGTCTGAGCCTCTGGATTACTAGTTCAGTGACATTGCCACTATCCCACTGTCACTGCCACGCTGCATCACATTCCTTCCTTAAGACACTACATAATACCAAGCTCTTTGACCAAGCTGTTGGTCATCTGACCTCATATCTCCTGCTGTGACTCAGTGTCGTACTTTGCTTCATAATGCTCCTGTGAAGCACCTTGGGATGTTTTATTACATGAAAGGCACTATATAAATGTAAGTTGTTGTCGTTGACAGTTACTAGACATGACTTGTCTTACCATATCCTTGCTGCTTGCCATTTGTTGTCCATTGTTTTTTTTCTCAAGCAGCGAATACTTTTGTCCTGGGTTGTGAACTCCAAAATTTTCCCCATCAGTGACGTTAAATTGACTGGTCAGTAAACACAGAGTTTGCTGCAACTCTCCTTTTTTAATCAGGGTGCAACATTGACAATCCTCCAATCCTCTGCCACGATTCCCATATCCAAGGAGAATTGGAATATTCTGGCCAGTGCATCTGCTATTTCCTCCTTTCCCTCCCTCAGCAACCCTCATACATCCCATCCAGACTCGGTAATTGTTATTGTTTATTGTGGTACAAAAAGTGTTGGATTGAAAAGGGTGAACTGAATCTGTTTGTTCAGTGACTGCAATTAATGTCAGTCTCCATGGACCCGAATTGTGTCACAGGAAGGTTTCCCTTTGTTATTAATAAGGGATTCCGTTCAAAGTGTTATCACATAGTGTCAGAGGGAGCAACAACCCCGGCACTAATAGGGATCAACAGCTCCAGAGAGAGGGAGAGGATAGATCAGAATCTGCGAACAATAGATTGGAATGTTACAACAATGGACAGGAGTTTATCCTCGGATTTTTACTATCTTTCTACATATAATGATTGGTACTCATTAGACGATCGGATCCTGTATGCACTTGCGATAATTCAATATAATTAGTATCCATTCCTGGCTATTGTTGGTGTCCCTGGTAAGTCTCTCGACACAGCTATTAATTCTATAAAGCATGTTTAATTGCATTACTGCTCCTGTAATTTACTCTGCCCCTCTTGCTGTTGCTTTTCCTGGTAAATCTCGACCTCCAGCTATTATCTGTCAAGCCATTGTGGAATGTCATGTCAAACTGCTATTCCAGCAGCTTTGATGCACGTCTTTGAAACTTGATCTGTGCATGTCTACTGACTGCCTGTGTTAGTCACTCTCAGCTGAACATAAATTCAGCAGCACCAGGAACTCGCTCTAGTATTATTTAAAAGTACCAGGCATCCAACTTACAGGTGAGGGGCTTTTGACTTACTTCTGCTATTGTAAAGTTAGTGGAGTGGATGGTTTTCTGGAGGTTTTGTTGTGAGCTGCTGCAGACATTCAGGGAGGACAGAAAATGTGTTGACCCAACTCTGGACGAGGTATGGGGTCTGTAGTTACAGTGTCTCTGGCTCTGAAACATGACCAACAAATGGATCAGAGGTTGCATAGAGGGGAAGCTCTACAAAGAGGGAGGAGGAGGGGCGTCTGCCCTACCGACCCCGGTTTTCCTATGAGGACTTTTCTTATCTACACCTAACCCAGGAGCAGTGTGTGAGGTGACACTGATTCAATAAGGAGGTGGTCACAGAGCTATGTCTCCTCCTGCAACACGAGCTGGAGCCTCAGACCAGGGTGAGGACGGAGATATCAGCGGCTGTTTACATCACAGTTTCATTGAAATTTTATGGATCTGGATTGTTCCAGGCAGGAGCAGGAGACATATCCCACATTCAGTCATAGACAGTGATAGAGTCAAAGTCACTAACCACACAGAAGGAGTCCATTCGTCCCATCGAGATGGTAATGGTTCTCTGTGGAGCAATTCAGTCAGTCTTACTCCCCCATTCAACCCCCGTAGCCCTGCAAGTTCACTTCCTTCAAGCACCCATCCAATTTCCTTTTGAAATTGGAAGGAAGGATCAAATTGGGAGGAAGTAAAGCTGGTAGCAGGAGGTAGAAAAATAGAAGGTGACATTCGAAGATAGGTGAAACAAGCATCAACTGCAATGCAGAATGTCAAGAAGACACGGTTATTGACTCTATGACTCTGCGACTCTTTGAAAGGTGAATACTATTACTACTGCTTTCCAATACTGGGAAAGTTTATAATGGACTGGGCAGTATCACACTGTTGAACCCCGTGATGTAAGTGAAATGACTGATACCCCAGATTGATGCTTATTTGCAGCAGTCACTGGAACAATGGCCGAGACTGGAGGATAGCGGGAATCACTGTTATTGTCAGTCTCACCAATGTGCCTATTGCAGCAGTCACTGGAGCAGTGGCCGAGACTGAAGGATAACGGGAATCACTGTTATTGTCAGTCTCACCGATGTGCCTATTGCAGCAGTCACTGGAACAGTGGCCGAGACTGGAGGATAACGGGAATCATTGTTATTGTCAGTCTCACCAATGTCCCTATTGCAGCAGTCACTGGAACAGTGGCCGAGACTGGAGGATAACGGGAATCACTGTTATTGTCAGTCTCACGAATATCCCTATTGCAGCAGTCACTGGAGCAGTGGTCGAGACTGGAGGATAACGGGAATCACTGTTATTGTCAGTCTCACCAATGTCCCTATTGCAGCAGTCACTGGAACAGTGGCCGAGACTGGAGGATAACAGGAATCACTGTTATTGTCAGTCTCACCAATGTGCCTATTGCAGCAATCACTGGAGCAGTGGCCGAGACCGGAGGATAACGGGAATCACTGTTATTGTCAGTCTCACCAATGTCCCTGTTGCAGCAGTCACTGGAACAGTGGCCGAGACTGGAGGATAACGGGAATCACTGTTATTGTCAGTCTCACCAATGTCCCTATTGCAGCAGTCACTGGAACAGTGGCCGAGACTGGAGGATAATGGGAATCTCTGTTATTGTCAGTCTCACGAATGTCCCTATTGCAGCAGTCGTGAGCATAGTGCCCCAGGCACTAACAATTAAAACAGCACATGGGGTCACACTTTTCCTGCTTAAGAGTTGTAGATGACCTGATCTCTGACTGTCTTCTGGCCTGTGGAGAGCTACTACCTTAACGTTAGTGAGTGCTCGGGGAATATTGGTTCAAGTCTGCTCCGAAGACTTCAGGAATGGGTGTGAATTTGGTAACGGGATCTGTTTTCACTACTGCAAATGCCAGAGCTCTCCGGACTAATGGTTGGCGGCCATTCAGAAACAGCGTTTAAAACCTAGGGAATTAACATGGTTTACCCCTTCCTCACTCACGTGCTTCAAGATTTCATGGAAGGCACTCGGACTCTCGGTAGGGTCCTGCTTGGCAAAGGCCAGGACATGGTGGCCATCAATGTTCCCTGTCCCCAGTGCCCTCCACAGGCCAGTCTCCATATCCTCTAACGCATCCTCGATCAGAATGACCTGAACTATCTCTTGTTTTAACTCCAGGGAACAGGCAGCCAGAAGAAACAGCTTAAGATCGTTCCTTATAATTCAGGATTATTTTCCACTTGGTATGAGATGGAGAACCTGCTGCTCATATCTACCGTTCCCAGTTCCTGCTTTAGAATCCTGGCCTCAACGGGGGTAAGGGACCTATGTGGGGTTGTAGTGGTGGCATCCCCCTCGACATCAGTGGTTGTGAATGGTTGCAGTGCATTGTTCTGTCTGGATCCATCCAGTGAGGACGCACGTAGAGTTTTGTGGGAGGACCGGTCGAAAGTCCGCCCAGAGTGCATTGAATGATTGTTGACTCAGCTCACATTGGTGGAGCTGACCTATGCCTTCCAACAGCTCGAAAGGCGCAAATCCCCAGTGCTGGATGGGCTGACTGTGAAGTTCCTCAGGGCGTTTTTGGAAGTCTTGTCGGGGGCGTGGGGGGGAGGGGTGGAGGGGGAGGGTGGTGGTGATGGCGGGGAGATTTCATGCTCGAGTCCTGGGAGAAAGCCTGGCAACTGGTGAGATGCTCTTCTTGTGGTGCACGGCGGTCATCGTCCTGCTGCTGAAGAGGGGTGATCTCCGTTTGCTTAAAAAATGGCGTCCTTCCTCTGTTTTCAGCACGGATTTTAAGATCTTTTCCCGGGCTATGTCTACCTGCCTGGGCTCCGTCCTGGTACACATAATCCACCCCCACCAGTCCTACACGGTCACGGACCAGTCAATCCAGGCCAACATCAACCTTGTATGGGACCTGATCCATCTTTCCCAGAAGACTTCTCTGCCTTGCTCTCCCTCGAACAGGAGAAGGCACTCAACAGGGTGGAGCAATCACATCTTTTTGGGACTCTGCACAGGATCGGACTGGGGCTACATTTTGTGTCCCAGGTCCCACCTGTGCATGCCTCCGCAGAGTGTCTGGACAAAGTTATTTGTTCCTTGATGGCGCCCCTTTGCTTTTGGAGAGGTGTACGTCAGGGATGCCCAATGACCAACCAATTCTATACCATCTGCGTGGAGCCATTGCTGTGCCTTTTTCACAGGAGTATGGTGGGTTTGGCTTTGCACAGTCCAGGCATGTGGGTCGTCTTCTTGGCTTATGCCAATGACGTCATGATCACAGATCCCATTGACTTGCAAAGGATGTGCAAGTGCCAGTAGATCTTTTCTGACTCATCCTCTGCGAGAATCAATAGGGGAAAATGTTCTGGGCTAATGGTGGGTCAGTGGTAGGTCGAGTCCCTGCCGGAGCAGTTAACACCATTTGCGTGGAGCACCACACATCTTCTCTGCAAAGGAACCTGCCTCAGCCACGGTGGGGATGCCTGACCATCATACTCGCAGCGGTTGGAGGCGGAAGTTACCACTCGCCTCGGGCACTTGATCGGTCTTCTCTGAGAGCTTTCCTACTGGGGCAGAATGCTGGTCATAAACCAACTGGTGGCCTCGAGGCTGTGATACGGGTTGCTCACTTTGCCGCCGCCCCTGCGTTAGCCACCAACATCCATAAGAAGCTCATCAATTTCTTCTGGGACAAGAGGAAACACTGGGTCTCTGCCGCAGTCCTGATTCTCCTGATAGAAGAGGGTGGACAGTTGCTGGTGTGCGTCCACTCCCAGGCTGCTACTCTTCACCTTCAGACCTTGCAGAGATACCTGTACGTCGATTGTCCTCCAAGATGGCGTTCACTGGCGATGTATTTTTTTTTCCACCAGGGGAACTGCGTTCAAGACGCCACCTTGCTCCCAGCAGTGCATTTTAGCTGCGCCTCTCTGAAGGAGTTGCCTGCCTTTTACTGGGATCTATTCAGAGTCTGGAACATGGTCACCTCCAGTCAGGGCGATCCACCGCCAGTGGAGGAGAGTGGTTTGGCTGCCTGGGTGGCCGGCTCTGGGGGTGGACCAAATTGCAGAGAAGGTGCTGAAGCCACCGGAATGACCCTCACTGCGGGTGACGAAGGGGATGGAACTGCTTGTCGGAACCAGACTCCAAAACCCTCCTCACGAGCTGGTCCCACAAAACCTGAGCCACCAATCAGAAATGCCCTCCGTGGCATTTCACATGCAGGAGATTCCTGTACAAGCTGCTCATGCACACTCTGCACTTCCTCACCCTCGTGTGTCAGACAGACACACCGTGGCTGTCTGTGTTGCCATCTGGCAGCAAGGGGAAACCCAATGGAGGTCTTTCTATGCAGGAGTCCTCCCCCATTAATTTGTGGCCTAGGGTGGAGGGTGCTGCACAGGGTTGTCCCGTGCAATAGAGTTTTAAGAAGGTTCATGGACTCTCAGATTGCTTGTAATTTCTGCGGCCTGAATAAGTCCATGCTCAATGTATACACGGAGTGTGCGAGGTTGCACCCTCTCTTTGAGT
Source organism: Heterodontus francisci (assembly GCF_036365525.1). Taxonomy (NCBI): domain Eukaryota; kingdom Metazoa; phylum Chordata; class Chondrichthyes; order Heterodontiformes; family Heterodontidae; genus Heterodontus; species Heterodontus francisci. The sequence continues at coordinate 9,659,321 of NC_090414.1, forward strand.
AGTTATGGGAGCTGCTCCCCAAGCTTTGGTTGGACTTCATCCCCACGCTCCTGATCTTTGGGCACCTGATATGGAGGGGCGTGGACCAGGAGGGAAATCTCCTCATTGGTCTGCTCAAGCGCCTGGCCAAGGTGGCAATTATCAGGTCTAGGATGCGGGCCAATGGGCCGTCCGTCGGACTTGATTGCCTGACACTCTTCCGAGGTTGCATTCGCACCTGGGTGTCCCTGGAGCAAGAGCATGTGGCGTCTGCAGGTTTGCTTGAGGCGTTCCATGACCGGTGGGCACTACAGGGACTGGAATATGTCATTGATGCAGACAATTCAATTTTAATTTGAGTGTTTGTCTTATTTATTCGATTTTAATAAGATAATTTTATAAAATGTATTTCAGGGTGCCCTGAGAAATAAAGGCTTCCTCGACATATTATATATGAAAGGGACCTGGTGTGTAAAGACAAAAAAAATCTAGTTAAATACAGAGTAAAACACCTTCTGCACTGTTCAATTCGGCACTCCCAGGGCAGGTACAACATGGGCAATATGCAGACTTCAGCGTTCTGACGTTCATTGTACATGGAACTCAGAGCCACGCTGGAGGAGATTAACACGCCGGGAATAGAAATGCATTACGTCTTATCTGTGTCTGGCAGTCAGTAGCACACCAGGTATGGTTAGCACAGGCCAGGGATAGAATTGGGTAGTGACTACTCGATGTGTGGTGGTCAATACCACACGGGGTGTGATTAACACAGGCCCGTGGTAGAATTGTGTCTTTCCTGCTCGCTGTGTGGGTCAGTACTACACCAGTTGGGATTAACACAAGCCAGGGATAGAATCGAGCCTTTCCTGATCTCTGTGTGGGTCAGTACCACACGGGATGGGATTGAAACAGGCTGCGCATAGAACTGGGCCTTTCATGCTCTTGTGTGGGTCAGTACCACACCGGGTGGGATTAACATAGGCCGGGGTTAGAATTGGGTCTTTCCAGCTCACTGTGTGGGTCAGTACCACACCGGGTGGGATTATGGCAGGCCGGGTATACTAGAATGGTACCAGGGATTTGGGAATTCAGTTACGTGAAGAGATTGGAAAAGCTGGGATTGTTCTCCTTCGAGCAATGAAGGGAAAGGGGATATGTAATATAGAATTCAAAATCATGAAGGGTTTTGTTGGGATAATTAATGTTAAACTGTTTCCAGTGTCAGAAAGTTCAGTAATAAGAAGACACAGATTGAAGGTAATTGGCAATGAGCCAGAGGTGAAATGAGGAATATATATATATAAATAATATATTTTTTTTTACTCAGCGAATTGGTGGGATCTGGAATTCACTGCCTGAAAACATGATGGAAGCATATTCAATAATAATTTACAAAAGGGAGCATTACAAATACTTGGAAAAACAAAACAAATGCAGGAGTCTGGTAAAAAGGGGGGCGGGGGAGCGGAACGTCTTACATACCGCATTCATAGAGGTAAAACTGACACAATGGGCCGAATAGCCTCCTTCTCTGCTGCTGAAATCTCTGATCGATTAGCTACAGACAGAGCGTGAAGAGTGAGAAAGAGAGAGAGAGAGTGATGCATAGGGAGTGAGAAAGCGCGGATGAGAGAAAGGAAAAGAGAAAAGAGAGAACATCAGTTTTGCATCGCTTTTTGGGCAGAGGGGTGACGATCTGCCCGCTTCCGTTGCTGTTGAGGGAGGTGACACACAAACGTCATGCTGACTCCTCATTTCCATGAATTCTACGTGCAGCCCTTGGTGACCCACGCTGCTGTCTGTCTGCACGCTTAACAGGGGCCGAACTGTGTGTGAGGCTGGCCCGACCTTCAGCCAGAATTCAGCTCTTAAAGACAGTCTGTTCCTCTTAAAGGGAAGCTGCCCTGAGTCACAGGAGGCTGCCACCAACCTCTCACACAGTTCAATGTACCACACGCCCATCACTCACCCATCAGCAGTCACTAACACTCAGGACTCACACTTAACATTCACATACTCCACCTCATCCTCACACACCTTCCACTGGTACCAGCCTCATACGCACCTGTCACTGCCTCCACATACGTCCAGCTATTCAGCTATGGCAGGCACATCATCCAAACACAGTGCAACGCAATCACTGACATTCTGCACTCTCTCTTACAGGACAAAGTGCCCCATAATCACAGGGAGCAGCAGTGAACCGGCGGGGGCCAGGCTTCATCCCCTGAGCCTGAGGAAGGAGATAGTTCACCAGATTATGGGACCAGCTGTGACAGAGCCCGTAGCATCTGGCATCACCGAGAGCATTCAGGATGATGCTATATTCCTGCCTTATGTATCTTCTTAAGTCCCACCTCCCCCTCATCCTGCTGTCTGGGATGATGTACAAGCTGCAGATGGTGGGACCACGGACCTCCTGCTTTCCATCCCACCCCCTATCCCTCACCACGACCCTCCCCTTCTGATTTTATGCTAGCCAATGATAACCCAAAACTAACAGCTTCCCAGTCACAGCAGCTCCAGGAGACAGAGAGAAGTGCAGCACAGCACTGATGGTGAAGCCCCATCACTTGGTCCGATACTCACAGTCACGAGATCAAATACTTACACTGCGTGGCCCTTAGAAGCTGGTAGAGAGGCGGAGTCTGCACGTGCTGAGCAGCCGAGTACTAATGAGCTGCAGACGTAAGAACATATGAAATAGGAGCAGGAGTAGGCCATTCAACCCCTCAAGCCAGCCCCACCATTCAGTAAGATCATGGCTGATCTGTCCCAGAACTCAACTCCTCTTTCGGGCCTCCTATGCCGAACCCTCGACTCCCCGAGATTTCAAAAATCTATATATCTCCTCCTTAAATACGTTTAGTGATGTAGCCTCCACAACTCTCTGAGGCAGAGCATTCCAGAGATTGACCATCCTCTGAGATAAGAAATTCCTTCACATCTCAGTTTTAAATGTGTGCCCTCTTATTCTGTAACTATGTTCCCTAGTTCGAGAATCCTCCACTAGTGGAAACATCTTCTCAACATTTACCCTGTCAAGCCCCCTGAAAATCTTATATGTTTCTGTAAGATCACCTCTCATTCTGCTAAGCGCCAATGAATAAACCCTAACCTGTTTAGCCACTATTGATAAGAAATACCCTTCATCCCAGGAATCAGCCCAGTGAACCTTTTCTGAATTGACTCCAATGCTAGTATATCCTTCCTTAAATATAGGGACCAAAACTGTGCGCAGTACTCCAGGTGTGGCCTTACCAACACCCTGTACAGTTGGAACAGGACTTCCCTATATTAAAACTCTAACCGCTAACAATAAACAACAAATTCCATTTGCCTTCCTAATACTTGCTGCACCTGTATGTTAACCTTTTGTGTTTCATTCACAAGAACACCCAGATCCCTCTGTACTGCAGTATTTTGTGGTCTCTCTCCATCTAAATAATAATCTGCCTTTTTATTCTTCCTACCAAAGTGGATGACCTCACACTTTGCCACATTGAACACCATCTGTCAATTTTTTGCCCACTCACTTAACCTACCTATATCCCTTTGCAGATTATTTGTGTCCTCATCACAACATGCCTTCCCCGCTATTTTAGTATTGTCAGAAAATTTGGATACACTACACTCTGTCCCTTCCTCCTCGTCATTAATGTCGATAGTAAATAGCTGAAGCCCTCGGACCGATCCTTGTGGCACCCCACCAGTTACAGCTTTCCAACCTGAAAAAGACCCATTGATGCCGACTCTCTGCCTTCTGTGTGTTAGCCAATTCTCAATCCATGCCAACACATTACCCCCCAATACCCAAAGCTCCCATTTTGTGCAATAACCTTTTTTGTGGCAGCTTATCAAACGCCTTCTGGAAATCCAAATACACTACATCTCCCAGTTCCACTTCATCCACTATGCTTGTTGTCTCCTCAAAGAACTCTAACAAATTTGTCAAACATGATTTCACTTTCATAAAACCATGTTGACTCTGTTTGATTGCATTATGCTCTTCTTAATGTCCTGCTACTTCTTCCTTAGAAATGGACTCTCGCATTTTCCCAATGACTGATGCTAAGCTAACTGGTCTATAGTTTTCTGCTTTCTGTCTCCCTCCTTTCTTGAATAGGGGTGTCACATCAGCGGTTTTCCAATCCACTGGTACGTTACCGGAATCTAATGAGTTTTGATATATTATGACCAATGCCTCCACTATCTCTGCAGCCACTTCTTTTAAAACCCTTGGGTCCAGGCTGTCAGGTCCTGGTGACGTGTCTGCCTTTAGTCCCATCAGTTTGTCCAGCACTTTTTCCCTCGTGATAGAGATTGTTACAAGTTCCTCGCTCCCATTTACACCTTGCTCATCTATTATTGTTGGATTGTTTATAGTGTCCTCTACCGTGAAGACTGATGCAAAATATTGGTTTAAATTATCTGCCATTTCCCTGTTCCATGTTATTAACTCCTCATCCTCCTCCTCTAAGGATCGTTTCGCATGGTATTGTGAAGGAGAGGTCGTGTCCTACTAATTTGATTGAGTTTTATGAGGAAGTGACGAAGATGATTGATGAAGGAAGAGCAGTGGATGTAATCTATATGGACTTTAGTAAAGCCTTTGACAAGCTCCCGCATGGCAGACTGGGCGTACAAGTCCACAGGTCACTGAAAGTGGCAACGCAGGTAGATAAGGTAGTCAAGAAGGCATACGGCATGCTTGCATTCATCGGTCGGGGCATAGAGTATACAAATTGGCAAGTCATGTTGCAGCTGTGCAGAACCTTAGTTAGGCCACATTTAGAATATTGCGTGTAATTCTGGTCGCCACACTACCAGAAGGACGTGGAGGCTTTGGAGAGGGTACAGAGGAGGTTTACCACGATGTTGCCTGGTCTGGAGAGCGTTAGCTATGAGGAGAGGTTGGAAAACTCGGATTGTTTTCACTGGAACGACGGAGGTGGAGGGGCGACATGATAGAGGTTTGCAAAGTTATGAGGGGCATGGACAGAGTGGATAGTTAGAAGCTTTTACCCAGGGTGGAAGAGTATGTTACTCGGGGACATAGGGTTAAGGTACGAGGGGCTAAATTTGGAGGCAATGTGCGAGGCAAGTTTTTTACACAGAGAGTGGTGAGTGCCTGGAACTTGCTGCCAGGGGAGGTGGTGGAAGCAGATACGATAGCGACGTTTAAGAGACATCTTGACAAATACATGAATAGGAAGGAAATAGAGGGATATGGGCCCCGGATGTGCAGAACGTGTTAGTTTAGGCAGGCATCAAGATAGGTGCAGGCTTGGAGGGCCGAATGGCCTGTTCCTATGCTGTACTGTTCTTTGTTCTTTGCTCTTTGTTCTTTGTCCCATACTTACTTTAGCTACTCTCTTCCTTTTTATATACCCGTAGGAGTTGTTACTGTTTGTTTTTATGTTTCTTGCCAATTTACTCTCACAATCAATGTTCTCCCTCTTTATTAATTTTTTAGTCATCCTTTGCTGTTTTGAAAAGCTTCCCAATCCTCTTGCCTACAACTTGTTTTCGTCACATTGTACGCCTTTGCTTTTGATTTGATACTCTCCCTAACTTCCTGTTATCGTGGTTCATCGTTCTCTTTGAGTCCTTCCTTCTGACTGGAATACATGTTTGTTGAGTGTTATGAAATATCTGCCTAAACATCTGCCACTGCTCATCTACTGACTTTCCCAGTAGTCTACCTTCCCAGCACGCTTTAGACAACTCTTTCATCATACCTCTGTAATTGCCCTTGTTTAAGTTGAAGACACTGATTTGAGACCCGAGTTGGTCACTCTCAAAGTGAATTTGAAATTCTACCATGTTATGATTGTTTCCCCATAAAGGATCCTATCCTGCGAGATCTCCTATTAATCCTCCCTCATTACACAATACTAAATCTAAAATAACCTGTTCCCTTGTAGGTTCTGCAACATATTATTCTAAGTAACAATCCGTAAGGCACTCTACAGATTCGTCTCACATGCTAGCCTTGCCAATTTTCTTTGCACAGTCTCGATGCAGATTAAAATCACCCATGATAATTGCAGTGCCCTTCTTACACGCCTCCGTTTTGTCCTAATTAATATCTTGTTCGACAGAGAGGCAACTCTTTGAGGACCTTTAGACCACGACCACATCTTTCTCTTGCAATGCCTTATTTCTAACCAAATTGATTCTGCATCACGATCTATTACACCTATATCATTACTCACAGCTGCACTGATCCCTTCCTATAATAGCAAAGCTCCCCCACTTTCTTTTCCTTTCTGCCTATTCTTCCGGAACATTGAATATCCCCGAACATTGAGATTCCTCTCCTGGTCATCCTGCAACACGTCTCAGTGATAGCTATCAAATCATATTAATTTAATTCCATCTGTGCCGTCAGCTCATCTATCTTGTTACAAATGCTACGTGCATTCAAATAAGGGCCTTAAGCTTTGACGTTTTACCATTTTTACCTCCTCTTGGTTTTAATTTCTGCTGTACTCTTATGCTTTTATTCTCTGTCCCTTCCTGTCACTCTCTGATTAATGTATGCTCATTCACTATCCTGCATCTCTGCTCTCTCGTTACTCTTCGACTTCTTAAACTTCCCTTCAGTTGAACCTCCCCCACCGCCCCCCCCCCCCAACCCACCACAGTACTTACCTTATTGCATTATCTACAACCTTAGTTATACGATTCACCAGGACACTGGTCCCAGCATGGTTCAAGTGAAGCCCATCCCAACGGAACAGCTCTCTCATTCCCCAGTACTGGTGCCTGTGTCCCATGAGTCGGAAGCCATTTCTGCCACACCAATCTTTGAGCCACACATTTTCCTCTCTAATCTTATTTACCCTTTGCCAATTATCACGTTGCTCAGGTAGTACTCTGGAGATTATTACCTTTGTGGTTCTGCTTTTAATTAGGCCCCGAGCTGCTCATAGTCCCTCAGCCGAACCTCTTTCCCAGTCCTACCTCTGTCGTTGGTACCTACGTGGACAACAACAACTGGATCTTTTCCCTCCCACCCCAAGTTCGTCTCCAGCCCTGAAGAGATGTCCTTAACCTTGGCACCAGGTAGACAACACAGCCTTCGGGACTCTCTATTTTGCTGCAGAGAACAGTATCTATTCCCCGAACTATGCTAGCCCCGACTACAACTATATTTCTCTTTTCTCCCCCCACTTGAATGGCGCTCTGAACCACGGTGCTGTGGTCAGTTTACTCATCCTCCCTGCAGCCTGTGCCCTCATCCTCACTCGGAGCAAGAACTTCGTACCTATTAGATATGGGCACACGCTGAGTCTCCTCCAAAGCTTAATTCTGGATCCCCATATCTGCCTCACTCGCAGTCATACCCTCCTGTAGCTGACCAAGGTCCAGATTGAATGTAATTAATCTAAGGGGCGTGAATGTCTCCAGAAACACCATGTCCAGATAATTCTCCCCCACCCTGATGTGTCACAGTGTATGCAGCCCAGACTGCAGCTCATCAATTCTGAGCTGAAATTCCTCGAACAGCCAACACCTGCTGCAGATGTGGTCACCGTGGATCGCACCAGGGTCCACCAGCTCCCACTTACTACAGCCAAAACACATCGTCTGCCCAGCCATCTCTGTGCTATTTAATTAAATAATTTGGATCACAGTATTTAAGAAAAAGAAACTATTTGAGTGTATTCTTAACCTGTAATGAAATTGCCTGATTTATCACTTGGCCAAAACCAAAAAAAAACAAGAAATAAACAACAAAAACAAGAAACGCTGGATTCACTCAGCAGGTCTGGCAGCATCTGTGGAAAGAGAAGCAGATTTAACGTTTCGGGTCAGTGACCCTTCTTCGGAACTGGCCCGAAACCCAGTTCCGAAGAAGGGTCACTGACCCGAAACGTTAACTCTGCTTCTCTTTCCACAGATGCTGCCAGACCTGCTGAGTGAATCCAGCATTTCTTGTTTTTGTTTCAGATTTCCAGCATCCGCAGTATTTTGCTTTTAAGAAATAAACAACACAAGGCACGGAAGAAATACCGACCAGTCACATGCCAGCCCTCCTCTGACGTCACACATCGATTTTCTTTTGTTTTGCTGGTCAAGCACTTCCACTGAACAGAACAAAGCGCTCTCACCACCGCCGCCGCTTCTTCTGGTGTCGAGCCTCGCGCTCTGCTCCTTTTATACCCCAGCTCTCCTCACTGCCGCCGTTGCTGCTTCTGCTGAGAGGACAGCAGGGGGAAAGGATAGTTCATATGAAATCGCAGACTGAGTTCATGAGATCCATACTTGCTGCCATGCAGGATCAGACTGCTGCCATCATGGCTGTGAATCTCAGTGATCAAAGGGGTTTGCAGGCTTTCACAGCAGTCCAGCAATCTGTGATCTAGTAGATTACTCGGATTACTGAGGCATCGCTTTGTGGGGCAGGCAGCGTCCCCGTGGAGCATGAACCTTCTGTCCTCTCTCAGGATGACAGTGTTCGTTCTCCCTTCACTGTCACTCCACCAGTATTCTTGCTGTTACCCATCAGCCAGCCCAGGCTGCTGCTTATGTGGAGGTGGTGCAGTCCGAATCCGAGCCCTATAGGCCCAGAGTTGGTCGAGGCCTTGCTGCAAGGCCATCTTCATTCTCCCCCAGTGAAAGTCAGCAGCCTTCCACCAGCCATGCTGCAGTCAGTGGGGAAACACTGTGTTGGAGCAATGAGCACGTTAAGGGCACCCACAAGACAGGCAAGGGTGAAAGGTTTGTATAATTAGGTGTGTTGTTGGATAAGATGTTAATGAAATGGTTTTTATTGGTGTATTTTATTGCATGATGATGACCAAGGGGACGCTGTGATGGGGCGTCTCAGATGGGTGTAACGGGAGAGAATGGGGGATCCATGGTGGGAAAGGGAAGTTGTCCTATGGGAACTGGAATCTTAGCAGGGACTCTCCGACAGCCTGTCTGGGTCGAATGCATCCAGGAAATATCCTCCCTGCCTCCTCCTCTGGATTCCTGGTGCCAATGCTTGTGTCCTCATGATGGCGATGAAAGGAAAGGTGCAGCAGAACACCATGAACTTGGACACCTGCTCCAGTATGTACTGGAGGGCTCCCCCCGAGCGGTTCAGACATCAGAAGCATTGCCTCATCACACCGATGGTCTGTTCCACTATGTTCATAGTGACTCCCTTTCTCACGTTATACACCTGTTAACTGTGTGATGTTGGTTGGCGGTGAGAGGTGGTTTGAGGGTGTAGAAGCATGAGCTGTGTCTAGCGGTGATTTGTAATTGTCTCCGAGCCGCCACATTCTGCTTCTGCATGGAGGCTAAAACTATGGGAACGCAGTCTGTTTCTGAATGAAGGTCTCATTCATCAACATGTTGTCGTGGGCATGGTCACCTACCAACTGTACACGAAAGGGTTAAGGGTTCCGTCATTTCCTGTACCTCTCCCCATTGACATAGCGGCCTGGCAGAGCCAGCTACACTATCGGGAAGCCGGCTTTCCTGAAAAAGCCATGAGGCCTCCAATCCTGCTTCTCTTGGTCCTAAAACTTCATCACGCTTACCTTGCACGTTGGGCTTCAGCAATGCATGTGGTTCCAGGCCTGTTGTAGTACTGGCAGTGGGCCACAATCTCTGAATGGCCCACATGAATTTCTTACACTTATCTGGAGTCTGGTGTTCCAGCAATGGTCCAGGTCTCATGCTTGCAGTAGGTCCGGCAGTGGTACCCGCCCCCTGCCCGGCCCCAGTAACCTCAAACAACTTACCTGATGTCCAGACTCTCAAGCAGTGGGCGTGTATCGAGACCTGGTGTAGTGCCAGCAGTGCATCCGCTACCTACCTGGTCGTGGCGAATCTGTCACACTTATCTGAGGTCCAGGGCACCTGCGTTGAGCCTGGTCCCAGATTTGGTGTAGTACCAGCAGTGTCGCACACTCCCTGACTGGCGCCATATAGTCCCCACAGTTATTTGGTGTCCAGGACTCCAGCGATCTTCCATGTCCCAGAACTGCAGTCGATCAAGCAGTGGCACACACTTCCTGAGTGGATCTCGATACCTCAAAACAATTTCCTGGAGACTGGGCTCCAGCAATTGTCCTGGTCCCAGGGCTGTGTATCACTGGCAGTGGCCCCGACTCTGGTCAACTGGTCCCGGAGTTCTCACCACACTTACCTGGGGCCCAGTGCTCGAGTGATGATCCCTGTCTCCGGCTTCGTGTAGGACCTCCACTGCCGCCCACTCTCTACCTTTACACGGCAACCCCGCCACGCTTAATTCGTGTTGGGGACTTCAGCGATGGTCCCAGGCCGGATGTATTACTGGCAGTGAACACCACTAGCTGACTGGCACAGTGTCTTCGATACACTTAACTAGTGTCCCAGGCTCCAGTGATGAACTTCCTTGCAGGTATGGCGTATTAGGTGCAGTGACCCCCACTGGCTTATTGGCCACAGCAATAACACCTATCTGAGGTCCTGGGTCTCCAGTAATGGTCCTGTTGCATTAATGTCAGTGTGCACAGTCTACGACTGGCCCCAGCAGCCCCGTACAAACACCTGAGGTCCAGGCTGTCTAGGAAGTGTCGTAGCACCAGGTCTGGTATAGTACTGACAGTGGCCCTACTCCCCAGTTGCCTCGGTCTCCTAGGTACACTTAGCAGGGGTCCAGGTCTCTTGTCATGGTCCTGGTCTCAAGCCTGTTGTATGAACGGCAGTGGCTCCTACTAGCTGATTGGCCCTGGGTGTACTTGCTACACTCACATTGGTTTTAGAGCTCAAGCGATGGTCCTGCACCCAGGCCTGATGTAGTATTAGTAGTTCCATTACTTCCGGTGGCGTTGCCAATGCTACTGAGCTGCTGGCCATCTGATTGTTCAGCAGGGATGTGAACGATGGCCCAGGCAGCTAACTGTCCCAACGCCACTGAAATGCGCTGTTTCTTGGTTCTGAATTGCTAAGACAGGGTTCCCCTCATATTTTCGGCCCGCCGTCAGGAACCCCACTGGCTGTATTAAATTCAGCTGCCTACCTCCAGCTGAAATCCGTGTCACTCGTCCAATAATTAGAGACACACCGAATATGGTAATACGTGTATAAATGTCAATCCAAACTCCTTCAACCGGTTGTATTTTACATCCAACCTGATCTATAATTTTCCGGTAATTTCCCTTATTTATAGTTAATTTAGTGAGGATTGAGATTATTTGTTTCATTGATTTTTTTGTGGCTAATTCCCTATCATTGTTTTAAAATAATTGAATTCTGTGCTGCTTGTCAGAGGTGAGGGAATCTCTCAGTCAGTTCAACACTTAACTTTCGATTCAGGAGCAAAGTGCTTCAGATGCTGAAAATCTGAAATAAAAACAGAAATTCTGGACATATTCAGCAGGTCAGGCAGCATCTGAGGAGAGAGAAACAGAGTTAATGTTTCAGATCAGACCTGGGAGAGATGAGAGGCGGAACAGTTTTTATACCATTAAAGGAAAGGAGGGAGGGTAGTATTATGATTAACATTGAGTTTAATAATTTCAATAACACCCTTTAGTCATTTCATCTCCCCTGTCTTCCATCGTATCGCAGACCTTCCCGTTTGTTATTTCAGGTCCAATCATTTCAGCATATCATTGGATGCAGTGACATATTTGTAAATCTCAAAATGTTCTCAATCAAACTGGTAACTTTGCTTCAGCCTGATGTATAATTTCTCTGTTTATTTCCCTTCCTCACAGTTAACTTGCTGACAATTGGGATCCTGTCTCGGGGAAAGTGCGGTCTCTCCAAATGTGTCACTCGCTACCTGGTGGCCATGTCAGCGGCGGATCTACTGGTCATTATCCTGGACCTGATATTGAGACACATTCCTATTGTTTATTGGAAACAGTTTCAGTTCCTGTATTACATCCATGTGTGTAATAGCCACGCTGTCCTGCTTTACGCAGCCACAGACTGTTCTGTCTGGTTAACTGTCACTTTCACCTTTGATCGATTTGTAGCTATTTGTTGCCAGAAGCTGAAATGCAAATATTGCAGCGAGAAAACTGCTGCTGTGGCTCTGGGAACAGTGACTGTGCTGAGCAGTTTAAAGAACATCTTCTGGTATTTTATGTTATCAGATCGGTATTGGCTGGGGAACCACCCCTGGTTTTGTTTTGTAACAGGGGATGTTCAGATATCTCGTGTCTGGGTTACAATCGAATTCCTCCATCACATTCTAACCCCGGGGCTCCCATTTGTGGTGATTCTGCTGCTCAATGCTCTCACCGTCAGACACATTTTAGTGAGCAGCAGAGCACGCAGCAGACTCCGGGCTCACAGCACTGGGGAGACTCGCCGAGACGCACAGATGGAGTGCCGAAGGAAGTCCATTATTTTACTGCTAGTTATCTCGGCCAATTTCATTCTGTTGTGGACAGCGTTAATGGTGCTTTCCATATGGACACGGGTGTGGAATTTGACGTCGGTGTCTTTGTCTGCAAGTCCACCTCGTTTTCTGCAGGAATTGGGCTTCATGCTGCAGCTCCTGAGTTGCTGCACAAACACTGCGATTTATGCCGTGACCCAGACTCAGTTCAGAGAGCAGTTGAAGAATGTGCTGAAATATCCCTTTACCCAGTTGTTGAATTAATTCATTGATGTGAGAAACTAAATCACTAACTAACTATTTCCAGCAGCCAGGAGAGGTGTCTTGTCGTTATGGTGACAGTACATGGAGCAGGGCCTGTCACTGTGGTGACAGTACGATGGGGCGTCCTGTTGCTATGGTGGCAGACCACGGGTGAGGCCTGTCGCTTTGGTGACAGAGCAGGGTGGTATTTACTGCCCATCCCTAATTGCTCTTGTGAAGGTGGGGGTGAGCTTTCAACATGACGGCTGCAGTCCTTGTGGTGTCGCTAATATAACAGTGCTGTTAGAAGCTGCATTCCATGTGGGGCAGGTCCAGACACAGTATTCTTTTGAAGGGCATTCCAGGGTTTGACGCAACGACAGTGAAGGAACAGCGATATAGTTCCAAGTCAGGATGCTTAGTGGCTTCGAGAGGAACTTGCTGGTTGTAGTGCGTCCATGCTTCTTGTGTCCTTGTCCTTCCAAATGGTTGTGCTTGCGGGTTTGGAAGATGCTGTCTATGGAGCCTTGGTGAATTACTGCAGTGCATCTTGTAGATGGTACACACTGCTGCCACTGTGCGTCGGTGGTGGAGGGAGTGAATGTTTGTCGATGGGGTGCTAATTAATTGGGCTGCTTTGTCCTGGATGGTGTCGAGCTTCTTGACTGCTGTTGGAGCTGCACCCATCCAGGCAAGTGGAGAGTATTCCATCACACTCCTGACTTGTGCCTTATAGATGGTGGACAGGCATTGGGGTGACAGGAGGTGAGTGACTCGCCACAGAATTATCAGCCTCTGACCTGTGTTATAATAAAGGCGGGAGGACCGAACTGTTTATTCTAGTCCCACTTCTCCACAGGTCACAGCATATATTTTAAATGTTCCCACTTTGTCAATCTTATCCTCTATTTTCCTCAGAATAGAACACTCTGGTCAGTTTTCTTTAACTTTCAACAACATTATCAGTTTATTAAAAAAATATGCCTTAACCAGTAATGATGTAAAGCATAATCACACAGATTGAAATTTTAAAGCCTCTTGTTAACCTTAGCCCCTCACACTCATACAAGCACACACATCCATAAACTGGCTAACTGCAAAAATAAAAAAGTTTTTTTTTTTGCCATTCATATCTCTGTTACAGACAAAACATTTGGATTGAATATTTGATCATTTCTGATGAAAACAGGAGATGAGATAGCTGTATTGTGTTCGAATACTGGCATACAGACTAACTTCTGAGTGCACATAGATGAGTCACTGGGATCGTTCAGAACAGTTCTTCTCAGGTGGCATTGAGAAGTAGGTCGGATGGCTATTTTTCAAAGATGGGAGACGACATGAATTGCCGCAGTGGACTTCTCCATGTCTCTTAGTGGGTTGCGAGAAAACAAGCAGGGTTGACATTTTCTCTCCTTCATTGACACTTCTTCAGCGACAGGCTAACCTTTTCTCATTCCAGAAGGTAAACCACACTGACTCTACAACGAAAAGTTGTGAGTTTTTCTGTCCTTTCAGGCGCCTGCTGCTGCTCCAGGCTTGTCCTATATGAGGTGCCTATCACTTCACTGCCCACAACTTCCCGTGTTGTAAGGGTTTCTGTTCTATTTTTAACTTGAGTCATTTAACAACCAGTAAACATTGTAGCCAAACCAGTTATTTCAGCTCCCTTTTGAATGAAAAAAACTGGTCCAACGGTTCTTCAGTTTGACTATGAAGTCTTCAAAAATAAAACACCTTTATTAAACTTGAAATATCACTTAACATTGTAGCACTGTATATCACTTAAAATAGCCAATGCGCATATAATTTAAAAGGGTCGCTTAAAATCGCCCCAGTACAAATCAGTCACAACGATTGCACTCCATATCCTTTAAAATTGTCACACCGAAAATCAAATAAAATGTTTGTACAGCATATCACTTTAAATGGTCACGGTACTTATCACTTAAAATGGTCCCATTGCATGTCAATTAACATGGTCACACTGCATATTGCTTAATATTGTCGCACTGCATATCACTTAAATTGGACGCAATGCCATGCAGTTACAATGGCTGCGCAGTATATCACTTAAAATGGTCACATTGCATATCACTAAAATGGCTGCACTGCATATCACCAAAAATTATCACACTGCCTGTCACTTAAAATGGTCGCACTGCAAATCACTTTCAATGACTGCAGTGCAGAACAGTTAAAATGTTTTCCATATATAATCTCTTAAAATGTCCGCAGTGCATATCACTTAACATGGTCGCAGTGTGCAATCACTTTAAATAGTTGCACTGCATGTCAGTTAAAATAACTGCCACAGACAGATATCACATAAAATAACCACGTGGATAGCTCTCATTTTAAAATGGTTGCCATGCACATCACTTAACCAAGGACAGACTTTACAGAGCCGGTAATTTCTTTGAGCAATATGTTCATATTGAGCAATTAACATTTTCACTGAAAGGTGATAAAAGGCAGAGGAACAAAGGAACATAGGAACATAGAAACATTGGAACAGGAGGAGGCCATTCAACCCATCGAGCTTGCTTCACCATTCAATACGATCATGGCTGATCATCCACTTCAATGCCTTTTTCCCACGCTATCCTCATACCCCTTTATTTCATTGGTATTTAGAAATCTATCAAACTCTGCTTTAAACATGGAATGTACTGTCTGAGCGTGTGGTGGGGGGCAGGTTCACCTGAAACATTCAAAAGTGAACTAGACAGTTACATGAAAAGGAAGCATCTGCATGGATATGGGAAGAAGGCGGGGGGATAGGTTTGGGGGAATTTATCTTCCAGAGAGCCAGTGCAGACACGAATGGCTTGATTCTGCACTGTGACAATTCTGTGACAATCTAAATCACACTTAATAACTAAGCTTCCACAGCCCTCTGGGGTCGAGAACTGCAAAAATGCACAACCTTCTGAATTTCTCCTCATCTCTGTCCTCAGTGGCTTCCCCCTTATTTTGTTATTGTGCCCGCTGGGCATACAGCAGGGGAATGGGACTGAGCGAATGTCTCTTTCAGAGAGCCAGTGCGAACACGATGGGCCGAATGGCCTCCTTCTGTGCTGTAACAATTATGTGATCCTGGTTCTAGACTCCCTCACCAGGGAAAGCAATTTAATTGTATCTCTCCTCTCCCTCCCTTTAACTATTTTGCTGGCTTCACTGACATCACCTGTCATTCTACAAAACTCTGGAGAATACAAGCCCAGTTTCCCCAGTCTCTCTTCATAGGACAGTCCCGCCATCCCGGGAACAAGTCTGGTAAATCTTCATTGCACTCCCTCTATGACAATAATATGCTTCCGAATGTAAGGGGACCAGAACTGCATACAGTACTCCAGGTGCGGTCTCACCAAGGATCGAAACAATCAAAGCAAGTCTTCACTACTCTGGCACGCAAATCCTCTTGTGATAAAGGCTAACATACCTGCATGTTACCATTCTGACTTATTGAACAACTCACCCGGCTCCCTTTGTACATCTACACTTTCTAATCTCTTACCATTTAAGAAATATTCTGCACATCTATTCCTCCAACCAAAGTGGATAACCTCACATTTTTCCACATTATATTTCAACTGCCATGTTCTTACCCACTCACTAAGTCTGTCCAAGTCCCTTTGGAGCCACTTTGAATCTTTCTCACAACACACATTCCCACCTTTACCTGCGAACTTGAGAATACCACATTTGGATCCCACATCCAAATCATTGAAATATATTGCAAACAGCTGGACGCCGAACTCTGAACCCTGCCGTACCCAACTAATCACAGCCTGTCACCACAAGAATGACCCGTTTATTCCTGCTCTCTGTTTTTTGCCTATTACCCAATCCTTAATCCATGCTGGTATATTATCTCCTATCCCACGTACTTGAATTTTGCAGGCCAACCTCCTGTGGGGGACTTTATCAAAAGCATTCTGAAAATCCAAATATACCGCGTCCACCGACTCCCCTTTATCAATTCTGTAGTGACATCCTCAAAAAACTCCAACAGTTTCGTGAAACATGATTTCACATTCATAAATCCATTTGACTATGCCTAAATAGTGGGGTCACATTTGCGACCTTCCAATCTGCAGGAACCGTCCCACAGTCGATAGAATTTTAGAAGATGATCATCGATGCACCCACTGTCTCCATAGTTCCCTATTTCAACACTCTGCGATGTAGAATATCAGGCCCTGGGGGATTATTAATCTTCAGCCCATAATTTCTCCATTGCAACCTTCTTGCTAATGCTAATTTTCTCAATTCTTCATTCCCCAAATCCCTTGGATCTCGAATTCTGGGAGATTTGCTTTATCTTCCTCAGTGAAAACGGAGACAACGTAATCATTTAGCTTCCCTGTCATTTCTCGATTCACTACTATACATTCTCCAGACTCTGCCTGTAATGAATCCACGTTTGTCTTAGCCAAATGTTTCCTTTTTGCGTACCAATAGTAGCTTATCCAGTCCGTGTTATGTTTTTTTTCTAGCTTATATCCACATTTGATTCTAAAATCCTCCCAGTCTTCAAGTTTCCTACTATTCCTGGCAACTTCATAGACCGTTTTCTTTTAATCTTATAAAATTCTTTGTTATCCACGGTTGACTGCCTTTAATTTAATTTTATGTTTCTCTGCCTTGAAGTAATTTATAGTTGCTGTGAACGATGTGATGCTTCCTTAAATAATAGCCATTACCTATGTGCTGTTGTATCTTTCAATACATTTTCCCAGTCTACCTCAGCTAATTTGCCTCTCATGCCTTCATAATTTCTTCTGTTTAAATTTAACACTCTGTCTTTCGATTGAACGACCACACTTTCAAACATAATGTAAAATTCTATCATGTTATGGCCACTCATCCCTAAAGTGTCTTTTGCAACAATCCCTCTGCCCCTGATTAAAGGGAGAAGGGGTGCTTTACAAGTGATCACATATACCCCCAGTGTAGGATCCCTCTGCTCCTGATCGGAGGGGGAAGGAGTGGTTTATAAGTGATCTCAGATATCCGCTGTGCAGGATCCCTCTGTGGGTTTTGCTGGTTTTGTTTTCGTTATGATTTTGTTTTATGATTATGGTGATCTTTTCCGCTAAGGCTAGATTGCAAAGTACCACCGGTAACGTGCCTCAAATCATATGAAAAGTAAATATTCATGGTATTCAGCACGCGAAGAGGATTGGAATTCGCAAAGTAATCAAAAGTTGGCTTTGAAATAGCAATTGTTAAACTGATCAAGAATGAGACAACATGTGGTAGGTGAGGTCACACCTGGCCAATATAATGATTGCTTAAACTAATCAAAGAAGAGACAAGGTAATGTTGAAACATGACCAAATACGGTATGAAAAAGACTCGAAAAGCTGGATAAAAGGAGGACGCTGAGAGACATTGGGAGCATAATTTGAAGAAACAGAGAAGAAGCAAGAACACGGGGACAATATATACATCACCTGCACGACAACAACTTGGGAAGCCAGATCCGAAGATTATTGTTCATCTCCGCCGCTGTTAAATACTGAATTATTACCTGATCCATCGTGTTTGTTGTCTTACCTGTGTTTGGGTCACTGTTCAGTCTATAAGTATCTTTACAAATTGGCACCCAAATGTGGCAATGACTGGAGTAGAACAGACAACAAGCTTTGAATTTTTTGGAGACCTTGGGTCGATTTGCCTGTTCAACCTGTGTACCAGGGGGCGGGAAAGCCAGTAAAGTGTGGCATCGATCTTTGATCTGCCAGCCTGTGGTTTACATGTAGGAGCCTTCATATTGTTACTGTAAGGAGTTAGAAATCAGGAAAAAACAGCACTTTGGTTGTTTCACGAAAAAATGGAAATGACTTGTACGACAGAGGAAGTATACTTCCTGCTGTTGCAATGCTTGGCTCAAATGGCCGGGTACCATTTGAGGACGTTCCCGCATTTATTCAGAAATGCGCTGATCAGAAGAACTTGATAGCTGAATATTTACTTAGTTAGCTATCAATTTATTGAGTTATGCTGCTGTTCTTGCACTGCAGAAGAATGATGAAATTGTAAACGAGAAAAATCAATACTTAATTGAAATAATTAAACACAAAGATGAGGAAATCTACATTTGAACTAAACACATTCAGGAACTGGAAGCTCAAAACACACCAACATTCATCAACAATATGTCACAGCGGGTCCAGGCTGGAAGTGAACTTCAATCTCTAGACAAGACAAGTCGCCAACTCTGGTCGGTTAAACAACAGAGTTCCATACTAAATCAGCTATTGGATGATAACAGAAGCGCCGTGCGGGAAGCAATGCACCGCCTCATCGTGAGGCGGATCAGAGTGATTATCAACTTTACATTTAGGAACTTCAGCCTTTTAAACTTTACATTTAGGAACTTCAGCCTTTTAAACTGACCACAAGCTTTCGGCTCTGCTGTCATCAGATGAAAGGTCACCGACCTGAAATTTTTGCTCTGCTTATTTCTCTACAGATGCTGCCAAACCTGCTGAGTATTTCCAGCATTTTCTGTTATTATTTCAGATTTCCAGCATCTGCTGTATTTTGCTTTTATGATGATGTTGTGATCGAGTCCCGATCCATAGATCGCCAAGGGAATATGACACAATCTCAATGCAGACAATTGTGTTTGCCCCTGTCAAACTCCGGGCCTGTGTTAACGCATTAGGACCTTTTCAGCCTCCTGACTATCCCATTGACTTCACGATGCATTACGACTATTGGAGACCATGTCACACTAAATTTGAGGAAGCAGCTATGCAGCGTGTCCTTCTTGCTGCCCTTGACTCAAAGATCAAAAGTGATCTTCCCTTTACTGTACATGACAGACACACTGCCACAGCTAATATGATCAAAATTTGCAGGAGCAATTGTAC
Organism: Heterodontus francisci; assembly: GCF_036365525.1. Classification (NCBI taxonomy): domain Eukaryota; kingdom Metazoa; phylum Chordata; class Chondrichthyes; order Heterodontiformes; family Heterodontidae; genus Heterodontus; species Heterodontus francisci. Next base: position 9,678,773 of record NC_090414.1, read on the forward strand.
ATTGATTCTATAGAAATGGTTAAGAAATTACAACAGACAGTTCAGGGCGTAACGGAGTCACTGACCTAATATAGTCAAAAGCTTTACACATTGCACAAAATATTGCTGGGTAGACCCAATGTTGTGGATGACAATGGTAGAGATGAGGTTCACTTTAAAACAAAAATAATTCTTAATCAGTAGTTTGTCTGCCTAACGATATGTCCTCTCTCTCTCTGTCATGGGATAGGCTGGACTGAATTTGTCTACTCAACAGTGCAAGCTTGGACATTTGGTAAACAACAGGTCCAATCTAAAAAAACAGTCAATGCTGTTGAAGGTGCAAGTACTTTTCCTTAAGCACCTCCCTCGCCCTCTCAATTTACAGGAGTCTATCACAATTGCAGACAAAACGGCCATACCGCAAAAAGAATACAGACAGCCAAGGCATCTACAGGGCCAACAATCTGCCGGAGCCCCAAATAGAGGCTGAAGTCGTGGAGCACACACCCCATTACACAAAACTTATCGGAACAGACTGAGGTCTGCTTCGGTCGTCCACTGTCATGCATTCCTTTATTTCCATTCATCAGACGGGACAACCAGTGGTAGATGTTCACGCAACTGACAGACTACATCAGGGGCTCCATGGTGGGGTCCACCTTAAGGTGTCAGGCCCCCTCCTGATCAGAAGTGGGGTTCAACCGTGATTCTCATGGGCGACCAGTAGTTCTATCTTTGCTACCTGGGGGCCAACAGAAAGCAATAAAGAACACAGAACAAAGAACAGTACAGCACATGAACAGGCCATTGGGCCCTCCAAGCCTGCACCGATCTTGATGCCTGCCTAAACTAACACCTTCTGCACATCCGGGGCCCATATCCCTCTATTCACTTCCTATTCATATATTTGTCAAGATCTCTCTTAAACGTCACTATCGTATCTGCTTCCACCACCTCCCCTGGCAGCAAGTTCCAGGCACTCACCACCCTCTGTGTAACAAAACTTGCCTCGCATATCCTCTCTAAACTTTACCCCTCTCACCTTAAACCTATGTCCCCTAGTAACTGACTCTTCCACCCTGGGAAAAAAGCTTCTGACTATCCACTCTGTCCATGCCGCCCATAACTTTGTAAACCTCTATCATGTCGCCCCTCCACCTCCGTCGTTCCAGTGAAAACAATCTGAGTCTTTCCAACCTCTCCTCATAGCTAATGCCCTTCAGACCAGGCAACATCCTGGTAAACCTCCTCTGTACCCTCTCCCGAGCATCCACGTCCTTCTGGTAGTGTGGCGACCAGAATTGCACGCAATATTCTAAGTATGGCCTGACTAAGGTTCTGTCCAGCTGCAACATGACTTGCCTACTTTTATACTCTATGCCCCGACCGATGAAGGCAAGCATGCCATATGCCTTCTTGACTACATAATCCACCTGCACTGCCACTTTCAGTGACCTGTGGACCTGTACGCCCAGATCTCTCTGCCTGTCGATACTCCTAAGGGTTCTGCCATTTACTGTATACCTCCCACCTGCATTGGACCTTCCAAAATGCATTACCTCACATTTGTCCAAATTAAACTCCATCTGCCATTTCTCCGCCCAAGTCTCCAACCGATCTATATCCTGCTGTATCCTCTGACAATCCTCATCACTGTCCGCAACTCCAACAACCTTTGTGTCATCCGCAAACTTACTAATCAGACCAGCTACATTTTCCTCCAAATCATTTATATATAACTATAAACAGCAAAGGTCCCAGCACTGATCCCTGCGGAACACCACTAGTCACACCCCTCCATTCAGAAAAACACCGTTCCACTGATACCCTCTGTCTTCTATGACCGAGCCAGTTCTGTATCCATCTTGCCAGCTCCCCTCTGATACCATGTGACTTCACCTTTTGTATAAATCTGACATGATGGAGCTTTTCAAAGCCTTTACTAAAGTCCATATAGATAACATCCACTGCCCTTCCTTCATCAATCATCTATGTCACTTCCTCAAAAAACTAAATCAAATTCGTGAGACACGACCTCCCCTTCACAAAACCATGCTGCCTCTCGCTAATAAGTCCACTTGTTTCCAAATGGTAGTAAATCCTGTCCCGAAGAATCCTGTCTAATAATTTCCCTACCACTGATGTAAGGCTCACCGACCTATAATTTCCTGGATTATCCATGCTGCCCTTCTTAAAAAAAGGAACAATATTGGCTATTCTCCAGTCCTCTGGGACCTCACCTGTAGCCAATGAGGATGCAAAGATTTCTGTCTAGGCCCCAGCAATTTCTTCCCTTGCCTCCCTCAGTATTCTGGGGTAGATCCCATCAGGCCTTGGGGACTTATCTACCGTAATGCTTTGCAAGACACCCAACACATCCTCCTTTTTGATAATAAGATGACTGAGACTATCTACACTCCCTTCCCTACGCTCATCATCCACCAAGACCTTCTCCTTGGTGAATACTGATGCAAAGTACTCATTTAGTACCTCACCCATTTCCTCGGCCTCCCTCCACACAGAGATTCCGTTCTCTGTCCTTGTGTGGGCCAACCTTTTCCCTGGTACCCTCTTGCTCTTTATACATGTATGAAATGACTTGGGAGTTTCCGTAATCATAAACTTGTTGTTCTTGTAGTCGATGCCTCTTTTAGTAAACCCCAGAAGACCATATTCTTTATTCAACACTCGCGCAACTTATTTTCTCTCCTTCAGTGACTTCTGCTCACATACACCCAGGCCCCTCTGCTCCTGCACTCCATTTAGAATTGTACCATTTACGTTATATTATCTCTACGTGTTCTTCCTACCAAAGTTCATAATTTCTCACTTCTCTGCATTGAACTTCATCTGCCACCTGCCTGCCCATTCCAAGAACTTGTCTATGTCCGTTTGACGTTCTACGCTATCCTTCTCGCTGTTCACAATGATTCCAAGTTTTCTATCTTCGGCAGATTTTGAAACTGTAGCCTGTACAGCCAGGTCTAAATCACTAATATCTATCAGAAAGAGCAGGGATCCCAACACTGATCCCTGGTCATCTCCACAGCAATTCTACCTCCAGGCCGAAAAAAAACATTAAACATGACTCTCTAAACATCCATTAACCACGAGTCTCTGTTTGCTATCACGCAACCAACTTCGTGCCCGCGTTGCTACTGTTGCTTTTGCCTGTATACTTGATGGCAATCCATTGTATGCCACAAAGAAAGTATGGGTTATGCCCTCATGAGGCTATGTCCGGCGGATTAATGAGAATCCCGAGTAATTTAACACGACTGGGGACCACCCCTCACTCTTCATTCCTGCAATGCGAGATTATTGGAGCCAAAGGAACAATACATGATACTCTAAACAAATTTATTGCAAAGAATTTGGGAGTCTCACCGAAACATATTAAGAAACAATTTGCAAACGGGTTTGGCCTTCGGAATACCAAGTGGGAGATAGGTTTACGGTGATGAATTGTCGTTAAAAAAACACTCGTTCGACCCCAAGTGGAGAAGTCCATTCTATTTAGGAGGAAAACTGAATTGGGGGGTCTGCTTGATTCAATTCCCATTGAAAAAAAAGGAGTGACCGAAATCAGACACAATGGTATAACAACAACCACTTAAAAGCTGTAAAATAGTAAATGATAATCTTGTCTTGCAGGTCGGTGATGATT